>NC_074680.1:15295985-15895985 GCF_029448725.1 Salvelinus fontinalis | reverse complement strand
TTTTCATTGATATTTGATTAAGAAAAATATTTCATTTGATGTGGATGTTTTGTGTCTTCGCCCATAACTTTGCACCTTTTGATGTAAATGTTTGAGGACAGGGTTTTGTTCTTTCTGGATCCCATTTGAATGGTGATCTCAGAGAAAGGGACAGGGCAACGACTCTTACAATTCCAACTATTGAACCCAGCAAGATAATGTTCTTAATAAAACAACTACCGTTTTTGCCAAAACTGAGATGCTGAAAACGATTGTTTGCTCCTACTACAGACGTCTATATGGGTCTGCTAATACAGGACTAGTAAAGGCCCAGTGCACTACTTTGGTGATTATTTTTGAGTGGGTGCTTCACACCCTCAGCACCCTACTTTGTCCCTTGGTCTATATCTCTTGGTCCTTGGTCCTTGCTCTGAGTGTGGTGGGTCCGCATATTTCTGTGAGTTGTTTCTTTTGCCCCATTCCCTAAGAAGAGAGCTTACTGATGGATGTGAGAATCTGATGCCTGGTGGTAAAGCTCTCCTGTCAGGAGGTATTATAGGACCATGTTGTGACGGAGGACAGTTGGAATGCCACAGCGTTGATATCTTAATCTGCTTCTTTCAGGAGGTGACTCCTGTTGAAGTGGTCAGGCGGGGACACGGGTGACCCATGACGCTGGCTGGCAGGTACGTCTGGAGGAGAGGACAGGCCCGGACACCTCTCGCCTGCCCCACCCTGACCTCTTACCCCTGCAGGAGGAGTGTGTTTGCGGCGTGTACAGGTTTTAAAAACCGATGTTAAAGCAGCCATCATTACACTGAGAGGTTGAGCTGTGGCGGGGTAATGTGTGTGCTGAGTTACTCTGTCTGTTTGTAAGGCCCTCACCAGGAGTGCGTGTGCTGTTGACATTCTCTATTTAATATTTTTCATCAAGACCCCAAGCCCTGTTACAAGAGCCCTTTTGTTTCCTGATTTGTTTGTACACTCTTTGTGTGTATGTGTGTATATGTGTGTGTGTTAGACAGAGAGAGATGGCGAGAAGTAGGGTAAACAAGTGTGTAAGTTTACGCACGTCTATTTGTTTACTTTTTTCTCAAACTTTTCAAGTAGAAGGTCGTTTTTCTGCTCTCCCAACCATTGTCCATTCTGGGGTCTGTGGGGGGGGTCTGGGGGGGGGGGGTCTGGGGGTGCGAGGACTGGAGTGGTCATCATCCAGCTGCAACTCCCCCCTCACTGGCACCTTTTGTGCAGGGGACCCTGACGCAGCCTTGAATGCAGGTCACCGCAGGTTACTGACAAAGCTCTGTGAAAAGGGAGTTTTGTGTGCGTGTCTGAAAGGAGCGATGCGCACCGTTAAAAATAGCCTGCCAGCCTGTCAATGCAGCGCCATTAAAAACAGCTGGGCTGGGCTTCTTCCTCCATTCAGCCAGTGAAAGTTGATTCTCTCATTGTGCCTCTATCTTGTCCCAACTCCTCCTTTACTGCCTGCTTTGTTACCCGCTTTGTTGTAGCGCCGTCGCACCGGCAAAGTCAGCCTCATAAAAGGAGTTCATTTTGGATTCACTGCCCTCCGATGAACACTGGGAACTTTCTTGTTTTGTGTCTTGATCCATAACTCTATGATCACTCATTGGCCTGCCAATCTGTCTTTAAAGATTCTTTACATAGAATTTCCTCCTACGCCTTTCTTTGTACACATTTTGCTAGTTGACTCATGTAGGTAATCAGCCTAATCACTCACTACTATGTTTTAGTCTTTGGTTACCTATTACACCTTTCCAAATGCCAGGTAAACCTTCTCTTAATTAATAGTAGAAATGATAAAAGACATTCATATGTTATCCATTAAAAGACAATGTGCTCTCAATTCACTTAAGAGGAGTGGTGTCAAAATGCGACAAATGAATCAACTCTTATTTGGTGGTGGGATGATTTTGAAAAGCAGAGTGTTTGTTTTGATGGTGCTGTCAGCAGTGACACATCAGATCCTTCAAGGGATTGACTCAGAACCTCTGAGCATACAGGTACAGGTAAACATGGATCCCACCCATGGAGCAGCTATCCGTCAGTGTGTTCGATGAATCAGCTAGACAGCTAGGCAGCCAGTCAGTCATAGGGGCTAATTGATGGGGAGGGCAGCCTCATCTCCATGGCATAGCCTGCTCTGTCAGATGTTTTCAGGAACTAATCGTTTACCCTGCTTGTCATTTTTCGCTGCCTCCTATTGTTCTCTCCCTCTCTCCACTTCTTTCACGCTCTCTCTTTTTCTCTCTCTCTTTCTCTCTCTCTTGCTCTCTCCAGGGCCATCTTACTTTATCTGGTCGCCTTAGTCGATGAGAGAGACCATCTGAAAGTCTCCAAAGTGCTTTACTTATCATATCTCTATTGTCATCTCTTTATCGTTTAAATCCTGACCCTCCAATCTAGGTCGGGTCTCTTGTTCAATCGCTCAGTGCTGCTGAGACTCCTGGGTCCTCCATCTCAAGAAAACTGCTACTGCATTTTCCTCTACACTTTTGGACATTTTGACCAGATTCATTAAGAGACTTCTCTCCCACTATTTATAAGGTGAAAAACACAAAATAATTGGCTATACGATTGGTTTCTTTATAATCAGTTTTCCTTTTTAATCTGTTTTCACATTTTTCATTGTTGTCGGGATGAGATGATGTACTGTGGCTGTTTTTTAATTCAACCTTTAGCCAGGTAAGTAATTGGGAACACTCCCCCCCCCCCCCCCAAAAGGTGATGATATGCAAGATTTAAAACATGACTGAAAAATGCCTGATCCAATGTTGTTCCTAAAACGTATTTACTGTGAACCTTTCTCCTCTCTGAGCCTTTTTCTTCCCCTGCTCCTGAATCCTTCTCTTCCCCTCCCATGCAGTCCTTTTGTTTATGTCTCTGGGTGCTTTAGTCCAGTCTTCTCCTGCCTCTCTTCATTTATACGACAGGTGAGCCAGCCCAGCTGCTACCTGTATGAGCCTACCTTACAACAGCTGTCATACAGACACACACACACAGACACGCATGCATACACACACACAAATTTAAAAAATATATAAACATTCTCTGCTCCACACCGAACCATAAAGATGCACATTGCATCTAGATATTATAAAACAAACAACTGAATGCCTTGTAGGCCAGTGAATTTCTGCTGATGAAACTTCCTGTTCATTATTATGACTCTTACATCTCTTTTTAATGACTTGGCTAGACTAGTTGATGCATCTCTGTCATTTTCCATGCACCATTGTGGCAGTCATAACATTCAGCCCTGAGATTTACCTTATGATGTGACTCAATTGCAGGAGACCAATAGATCAGTATTTACTCAAGTAATTGAACGACGGCGAGGCATCTAGCTGTACACCTGTCATTTGCTTTGAGTTCAGACGTGACGATCGCTACAGAGAGGTCTCCTGCCTGCCCTTTCTCGCCCCGACCTCTCTCCATTACCCTAGCAGACAGCCTTTGTCTAAGCGCCATGTGGAAAATGAATACTCACTAATGGGTTGAGCAGCATGGCACTGTGAAGGAAGAAAGGGGGCAGCTGACAGACAAGGCGATTGGGGGGAGGTGCAGGTGGAGGGGAGTCAGTAGACTGCATCTATTGCGCCTACCTGTCCACACCTACCTGGCCGCAGGTACACCTGTCACTGAGAATAAATCAGATACCAGATGAAATTCAAAAAATCCCACTGTTCCAGGGGGGAAAGGTGCTACACAGTACACCGAATGTTACCTTCTGTTCTATGTTCGTTATGATGTTATACGGCAGTGGCATCTGCTCTAACCAAGAAGATTATAACTCTGAGTAGCATAGTCAATGAAGGGAAGTTTATGTCCAAAGCTGATCTATTTTTAGACTAGCATGTATCCTTTGAGACAGATTTTCTGAAGTCTGTGTGGGTCAAAAGGTATTCGTCCTCTTACCTTATAACCTAATAGCTTTTTACCTTATAACCTAATCATTTATTTGATTGCTCTTCTTGCCTAGGAAAAATCTGCAGATGCCTGATGTGCAGAGATAGTGCCGGGCCACTTACTTGACGGTCGCTGTGCTTGGAGTCGGCCCTGCAGTGACCCATGACAAGTGTGGCTGTTGTGTGCGTTGCCACCTCCAATGTGCCGCTATTAAGATTTTACCACTGCTCGTAAATTTGCTCACTTTGATGTAGCGCATGTCTTTTCAGTCAGCTGATCTAAAGAGACTAAATAGAACACCTGATACTGGGTTTTATATCTATACATTTTACAGAGTTCTTTGATATCTTGAGCAAGATTAATTAAATCCCTTCAATTACGAACTTCTCAAGGTAACTGTCCAGTGTTTCCAGAGTTCTATGAACTATGACCTATAATTAATTACAATATTAGTGAAATAGTTTTCCTTCCAAAAAATGGTAATCAGGTATGTTAATAAGCAGCTTTTCTGTGTTGGAATGGTGTGGGCGTACCCCAACAACAGAATGGTGTGAGTGTATACCGGTCATCTTCCTCTAGACCACTGATGGCCAGCTCATCCTCCACAGAAGTATAGCATCATACTCTATGAGGAAATAGCAAGCATTTTTGAAATGGTCTGTTTGAGATACAAGTTTGATGTGGGGTTTTTGAAGTGCTTTTTCTCCAATTTATAATTTGGCCACGAATACACAACTATAGGACGGTTCAACAACATTATTTGTTAACAGAATATGAACTTTTAAAAGTTTGACTTTCACTGGACTGTTTTAACAGTGGAACTGACAGCATTTTAGCAATATGAAATCTTATTAAAATCTGTTCATACACTCTTAAAAAAAAAGGTGCTATCTAGAACCTAAAACGTTCTTTGGCTGTCCCCATAGGAGAACCCTTTGAAGAACCTGTTTTTGGTTCCAGGTAGAACCCATTTGGGTTCCATGTAGAACTCTTTCCACAGAGAGTTCTACATGGAAACCAAAATGATTCTACCTGGAGCCAAAAGGGTTCTACCTGGAAACAAAAAGGGTACTCCTATGGAGACAGCCAAAGAACCTAAGAGTGTATACACCCCAGGAAGAATATGACACATTCGATATAGTCATTTTCACATTTTCATTAAATTCATAGAATGTTTGGGAATTACGTGTACTTACGTGTACTTTTGAGAACTGAATGGGAACTTGCCTGCCTGCCAAATTTGCTTGACAACTAAGATATATGCTAACTGTGGATAGCAGTCGTTCAAGTTCAGCATAGCTAGCTAGCAAAGTGATTCACATTTTTGCTAGATAACCAAATGACATTTCTAGCTGTAGCCACTGAGAAATGATATGAGGGGGAAAAGTCGGTCACTACCCCACTCCTCCAATGACATCCTCCCAGCAGCTAGCTAGCTAGTTAGCTAACGTTAGGCTCATTGTTTTTAGCTTGCTAAATAAATAGGTAGCTACATAAATAGATATGCTAGCCAAGGGGTATCAAACTCAATCAGTGTATTGAACATTTGGTGCACTCATAATGTCTTGTGGTTGAGTAGCCAGACTAGGCTACTACTCAAATGTTGCTGTAATAGGCCTACATGTTTTACCTTTGCATGGTGTTTTGCTGCAGGTTTAGTGTTTTGGTTATTCATTGTCAAGCTTTAAAAAGCGAAGCCAGACTGCAACATTTTAGTAGCCTAGCTAGGACTGTGGCATGTGTCTGTTCACTTTCCCTCCACTGCACGCTACAAACAGGAAAAACTAAAGCAGTGCAATCGAAGTTGAATTCCCCAATGCAAGCACATTAGGCTGTAATTTCATGAAGTAGATAACTCTACTTTTTACTTATTTATATTCGCTTGTTTGTCCTATTCGGTCCAAGGGCCTGTTTGATATGTTCACTAGCCTATTAGCCAAGTTATGACTGACTTGTGATCATTGCCCTGGCTAGTTGGATTCAGTGGAGGCTGCTGAGGAGAGGACGTATCATAATAACGGCTGGAACGGAATAAATGGATTGGCATCAAACACATGAAAACCATGTGTTTGATGTATTTGATACCATTCCACTAATTCTGCTCCAGCCACTGCCACGAACCCGTCCTCCCCAATAAAGGTAACACCAACCTCCTGTGGGTTGACTGTATTGACATTCCCAGCCTTAGTTACAGTCGTCTCTTTTTGTTCAAAATATTGAGTCATTGAAACTGAAAGTGAATGGGTGGAGATAAAAAAAAACAATGTTCCAGGCCAGCTGGGATTTATAACCTGATAGAAATATTTTTCAGGCTTCCAACAAATGTATTGGTGAATTATATTAATTATGCATTGAACTGCATCCATCTATTCTCTGAAAAATCCCATGGAATTTTGAGTCAAATATAACATGTTTTTAAAACCTTTTATGAAGTTGGTTTTGTAGCATAAACTGGGAATGTGATATTTCTGACTGATATTATGATTGTCTGTTGGTTTAATGTCTGCAAAGTAGTTTAAATGCTGTCAGTTCCACTTTACATATTGCATGCATTTGTGGGAAAGTGATTTATTTCAGTGTATAGCAAACAAAAAGCATATTTCCTTGTAACTACAACAACTTTTTAAATACAAGTTAACACTATCCATCCCTTGATCACCTTTTCTAGATAAGAGTCAAGTACATTGACGGTGTCAAGTACATTGGCTGTAAGCTTTCCTTTCAAAGAGCAACTCACCATTAATGAATGACGTTTTCCACAGAATGGAATATTCTTTCGTTGTATGTGTAGGCCTGACAAAAGACTAGGGGTTAGTGCAGTGCATTGCAGCTCAGGACGCACTTTGCTCTTTTCAAATTTTAGCATTGTGCCTGTGACATCAAAAGGGCCTTTGAGCGCGTCGCTATGTTCAATGAGCTTTCATCTTTTTACCTCATTACAACTTTCACAGTGGCACAATGACTTGGCAACAAAGCTGTTGTCTGAAATCCTCTCGAGATGTTAGGCCCCCACGCTTTGACTCAACTCCTGCATTTGAATTACAGTAAGATCCCTGAAAGTGAGGATTCGTAACTCCTCAGATCAGACTCTTCACGATCACATCACAGTAAATCCCCACAGGGATCTTCTGCATAACATGAGTTGAGCTGATCAATGGGTCTACTTCGTTAGTTTCTATTGAGGCTTGGACACCATGTCCACAAAGAAAGCTTACTAGAAGTGAAACGTACTGTTTTTCTTTAAACAGTCTTCTTACCAAAATAATTAGAAATGTTTGCAAATTGAATGTACCAGGTAGCTAGAATAAACAATTGCAAAGAATTTCAGACACGAAAAGTTAGACAATATTATATTTCTTCAAAATAGTACTTTAAATTATATATAGTGTTTTTATTCTTAGAATATAAAATGGCATTTGGGCTTTTTTTTCATTTCCAATATTCTATATCAAGACCCCAATATTTCTTCAATCAGATTCAGAAGGAAAACAAACACAGCTTTGAGTGAGCCCCTGGAGTGTGTGTACACACACACACTGAGAATTGGGCTCAAAAAGTCAGCTGGACAGTAGAGTTCCAGAGGTACTGCTGACCTAGTTTTGATCTCTGTCTGTCTGTCTCTCTTTATCCCTCTTGTTCTCTCTCTGCTTCTCTCACTGTCTCTCTTTCTCCCCCCCCCCCCCCTCTCTCTCACTTGTTCTCTCTCTGCTTCTCTCTATGTCTCTCTGCTTCTCTCTATGTCTCTCTTTCTCCCCCCCTCTCTATTGTTCTCTCTATTCATCTCTCTCAATTACATTTCAATTTAAGGGCTTTATTGGCATGGAAACATATCTTAACATTGCCAAAGCAAGTGAAGTAGAAATAGACAATAACAATTAACAGTAAACATTACACTCACAAAAGTTCCAAAATAATAAAGACATTTCAAATGTCATATTATGTGCAAATAGTTAAAGTACAAAAGGGAAGGTAAATAAACATAAAGATGGGTTGTATTTACAATGGTGTTTGTTCTTCACTGGTTGCCCTTTTCTTGTGGCTACAGGTCACAAATTGTGCTGCTGTGATGGAACACTGTGATATTTCACCCAGTAGATATGGGGGTTTATCGAAATTGGGTTTGTTTTCAAATTCTTTGTGGGTCTGTGTAAACTGAGGGAAATATCTGTCTCTAATATGCTCATACATTTGGCAGGAGGTTAGGAAGTGTAGCTCAGTTTCCACCTCATTTTGTGTGGAGTGTGCACATAGCCTGTCTTCTCTTGAAAGCCAGGTCTGCCTATGGCGGCCTTTCTCAATAGCAAGGCTATGCTCACTTAGTCTGTACATAGTAAAAGCTTTCCTTAAGTTTGGGTCAGTCACATTGGTCAGGTATTCTGCCACTGTACTCCGTTCAGGGCCAAATAGCATTCTAGTTTGCTCAGTTTTTTTCTTGATTCCAAATTGTCAAGTAATTATCTTTTTGTTTTCTCATGATGTCACGTTCGTCGTAAGGAGGAGACCAAGGTGCAGCGTGATATGAATACATTCTTCTTTTAATGAAGAAAAAACACTAAACAAACTAACAAAGTAACAAAAACGACCGTGAAGCTATATAAAACGAGTGCTGACAGACAACTACACATAGACAAGAACCCACAAAACCAAAAGGGAAAATGGCAACCTAAATAGGATCCCCAATCAGAGACAACGATAAACAGCTGCCTCTGATTGGGAACCAATTCAGGTCACCATAAACCTACAATACCTAGACTTACAAAAAAAACATAGATCTACAAAAACCTTAGACAAGACAAAACACGCATACCCACCCTCGTCACACCTTGACCTGACCAAAATAATACAGAAAACATAGACAACTAAGGCGTGACACATGATTTGGTTGGGTCTAATTGGGTTGCTGACTAGCTTGCTTAGGGGACTCTTCTACAGGTTCATCTCTCTGTAGGTGATGACTTTGTTATGGAAGGTTTGGGAATCGCTTCCTTTTAGGTGGTTGTAGAATTTAACGTCTCTTTTCTGTATTTTGATAATTAGTAGGTATCGGCCTAATTATACTCTGCATGCATTATTTGGTGGTTTATGTTGTACACCGAGGATATTTTTGCAGAATTCTGCATGCAGAGTCTCAATTTGGTGTTTGTCCCATTTGGTAAGCGGTTCCCAGACCTCACAACCATAAATGGCAATGGGTTCAATAACTGATTCAAGTATTTTTAGCCAGATCCGAATTGGTATGTCGAATTTTATGTTCCTTTTGGTGACATAGAAGGGCCTTCTTGCCTTGTCTCTCAGATCGTTCACAGCTTTGTGGAAGTTACCTGTGGCGTGTAAGGATCGACGCAGGAGATGAGAAGCAGGTACAGGGAGTGAAGGTTTAATAGCTGACGGATATGAAATGGAACAGGAACTGCGTCTGGACAGGAACACATAACAACCATTAATGTGGACACGGGGAACACCACAGAGGAACAGACAGATATACAGGGGGCAATCAACCACGTGAAGGAGTCCAGGTGAGTCCAATGAGCGCTGTTGCGCGTAATGATGGTGACAGGTGCATGTAAAGAAGGTTAGCCTGGCGCCCTCGAGTCCCAGGGAGGGTATGTTGAGGACGAGATATGTATATTTTTTTGTGTGCTCTAGGGTAGGTATTCCCCAGGGGTACGCCCAATGCCGTCAGGGGTACGCCAAATAAAAATGTGATTCACTTTTTTTATTTATATATTTCATAACATTTTCAAACAGTCCATTTATATTTTCCAACGGGGCAATACATTTGGGTGAGTTTTTTTTCTTGCCTGAGTAGCCTCGTTTCACTGCCAAAAATAAAATTCAACCATCTAGTGTTCAGCGAAATAACAACACAATGTCAAATACAGGTAGCCTAGTCAAATAATTAATATCCAATCACATCAATCAAGCCATAACAGGGAGACATAGTGGAGTAGTAACGCGTGTGCAAGCAGTTGCTCCCGACGCCACTTGGGTACACTGCAGCATCCACTGAGAGGCTCTTGCTGCCAAGGGAATGAATGACAGCTTGAAATATGTTTTGGACACTACAGTGAAAATGGTTAACTTTGTTGAAGCAAGGCCCCTGAACTCTTGTGTATTTTCTGCACTTTGCATTGATATGGGCAGCGGCCACGTAAAGCTTTTACAACATACAGAAGTGCACTGGTTATCAAGAGACAAAGTATTGGCAAATTTTTGGGAATTGAGAGACGAGCTTAAAGTTTTCTTTACTGACCATCATTTCCACTTGTCTGACCGTTTGCATGATGACGAGTTTCTCAAACGACTGGCCTATCTGGGTGATGTTTTTTCTCACCTGAATTATCTGAATCTAGGATTACAGGGACTCTCCGCAACTATACTCAATGTGCAAGACAAAATTGAAGCTATGATTAAAAAGTTGGAAAGATGGAAAGACAACATACAGGTCTTTCCATCATTGTATGATTTTTTGTGTGCAAATGAACTCAAGCTTAGGGAAAATGTCAAATGTGATATAGCAAAGCACCTTAGTGAGTTGGATTCACAATTATGCAGGTACTTTCCCGAAACGGTTGACGCAAACAACTGGATTCGTTATCCCTTTCATGTCCTGCCTCCAGTCCACTTACCGATATCTGAACAAGAGAGCCTCATTGAAGTTGCAACAAGCGGTTCTGTGAAAATGTAATTGAATCAGAAGTCACTGCCAGATTTCTGATTGGGCTGTGCTCAGATTATCCTGCCTTGACAAATCATGCTGTTAAGACACTGATGCCTTTTGCAACCACGTTCCTATGTGAGAGTGGATTCTCAGCCCTCGCTAGCATGAAAACTAAATACAGGCACAGACTGTGTGTGGAAAATGATTTAAGACTGAGACTCTCTCCAATACAACCCAACATTGCAGAGTTATGTGCATCCTTTCAAACATACCCTTCTCATTAACCTGTGGTGAGTTATTCACCATTTTTGATGAACAAATAAGGTTTTATATGTAAGATGGATAAATAAAGAGAAACATTATTGATTATTATTATATAATTTTTTGTGCCTTGGTCCTGTAAGTGCTCTTTGTCACTTCCCACGAGCCGGGTTGTGACAAAAACTCACACTCATTCTTATGTTTAATAAATGTATTGTATAGTGTGTGTGTGGCAGGCTTACAATGATGTCAAAAAACAACATTTGAGAGTGCGCTGAGGGGGTACAGCTGGAGGTTGAATGTTTGAAGGGGTACGGGACTATATCAAGTTTGGGAACCACCGCTCTAGGGCAACAGTGTCTAGATGGAATTTGTCTTTGTGGTCCTGGCAACTGGACTTTTTTTGGAACACCATTATTTTTGTCTTACTGAGATTTACGATCAGGTTCCAGATCTGACAGAATCTGTGCAGAAGATCTAGGTGCTGTTGTAGGCCGTCCTTGTTTGTGGACAGAAGCACCAGATCATCAGCAAATGGTAGACATTTGACTTCAGATTCTTGTAGGGTGAGGCCGGTGCTGCAGACTGTTCTAGTGCCCTCGCCAATTCGTTGATATATATGTTGAAGAGGGTAGGGCTTAAGCTGCATCCCTGTCTCACCCCACGGCTCTGTGGAAATAACATTAAGAAAATTACCGCACACTTGTTTGTGTACATGGATTTTATATTGTCGTATATTTTTCCCCCAACACCACTTTCCATCAATTTGCAAAGCAGACTCTCATGCCAAATGGAGTTTTTTATCATACGGTAATCTGGTGAAAAGCCAATTTGACATTTGCTCAGTACATTGTTTTCACTGAGGAAATGTACAAGTCTGATGTTAATGATAATGCAGAGGATTTTCCCAAGGTTGCTGTTGATGCATATCCCACGATAGTTATTGGGGTCAAATTTGTCTCCACTTTTGTGGTTCCAATTAATGGGGAAGATGCCAGAGCTAATGATGATGTTACAAAGTTTAAGTATAGCCAATTGGAATTTGTGGTGTGCATATTTTATCATTTCATTGAGGATACAATCAACACCACAGGCCTTTTGGGGTTGGAGGGTTTGTATTTTGTCCTGTAGTTCATTCAATGTAGTTGGAGAATCCAGTGGGTTCTGGTAGTCTTTAATAGTTGATTCTAAGATTTGTATTTGATCATGTATATTTTTTGTATCATGTATCATGTTTTTGCTGTTTATTCTTTGTTATAGGGCCAACAAGACTGGAGAAGTGGTTTACCCATAGACCTCCATTTTGAATAGATAACTCTTTATGTTGTTGTTTGTTTAGTGTTTTCCAATTTTCCCAGAAGTGGTTAGAGTCTATGGATTACATTGAGCTGATTTCTGCCATGCTGTTCCTTTTTTTTCTCCGTAGTGTATTTCTGTATTATTTTAGTGATTCACCATAGTGAAGGCGTAGGCTCAGGTTTTCTGGGTTTCTATGTTTTTGGTTCGATAGGTTTCTCAATTTCTTTCTTAGGTTTTTGCATTCTTCATCAAACCATTTGTCATTATTGTTAATTTTCTTCGGTTTTCTGTTTGACATTTTTAGATTTGATAGGGAAGCTGAGAGGTAAAATATACTGTTTAGGTTTTCTACTGCCAAGTTTACACCTTCACTATTACAATGAAACATTTTGTCCAGGAAGTTGTCTAAAAGGGATTGAATTTGTTGTTACCTAATAGTTTTTTGGTAGGTCTCCACACTACTTTCCTTCCATCTATAGCATTTCTTAATATTATTAATTTCCTTTAGCTTTGACATGATAGAGTAGTGCTCTGTTCAAGTAGACTGTGATTTTGCTGTGATCTGATAGGGGTGTCAGTGGGCTGACTGAGAACGCTCTGAGTGACTCTGGGTTGATGTCAGTGATAAAGTAGTCTACAGTACTACTGCCAAGAGATGAGCTATAGGTGTTCCTACCTTAGGAGTCCCCTCGAAGCCTATCATTGACTACGTACATACCCAGCGTGCGACAGAGCCGCAGGAGTTGTGACCCGTTTTTGTTGGTTATGTTGTCATAGTTGTGCCTAGGGGGGCATATGGAGGAGGGAATGCTGTCTCCTCCAGGTAGGTGTTTGTCCACCTGTGTGCTGAGGGTGTCAGGTTCTTGTCCAGTTCTGGCACTTAGGTCGTCACAGACTAGTACATGTCCCTGGGCCTGGAAATGATTGATTTCCCCCTCCTGGTTGGAGAAGCTGTCTTCATTAAAGTATGGGGATTCTAGTGGGGGGATATAGGTAGCACAATGGAGGACATTTTTCTCTGTTGAGATAATTTCCTTTTGAATTTCTAGCCTAATGTAAAATGTTCCTGTTTTGATTAATTTAATAGAGTGAGTTAGGTCTGCTCTATACCAAATTAGCATACCCCCTGAGTCCATTCCCTGTTTCTAACCCCCCCCCCCCCCCCTCTCTTGTTCTCTCTCTGCTTCTCTCTCTCTGTCTCGCTCTGCCTTTACAACTTAATTTCCTCTCCTGTTGATTTGGAGTGTTTGTTTTAAAACACTTTTATCATCTGTGCTTTACAGGCTCATTGTAATTGCTGGGTATGAAACGAAAGACCTGTAAAACACACAAATAAATATTTGACTGATACAAAAGGTGTCCGTCTGACCCAGGTCATGTAGAAAATAACAAATCTAATGAATTGACCTTATTGTGTAGACTTTCTGTGCTGCCTGTTTTCCAATCATAGACCTACCAATCAGAGCTAGGCTTTTGTTCACGTTATCGTGCTGTTCATTTATCTCGCTGCCGGAAAGCCGTGTTCAGTTAACGCCATCATATCATCTGATTGTGTTATCAAAGTTGTGCTACAGAACGCTCTCTGTCGTTTTACAAAGGGACAGACGTTATTGAGGAGAAAAAGGTTAAGTGCCCGGACCTAGACCGTGTTTATAAAACCTTGAAAACAACTCCAGAAAAATCGAAATAAAATCAGGACAACAAAACAGTTTACTTTGTTGACAGGAAATATGCTTTTGTGTCTCTATGATCTATTCGTCATCCACCTGTCATGAAACATTAATGAAACAATCAAATCAACCACTCCATTTCCAGAGAATCAGTTTGTCATCCTGCATATTTCTGAACACCCTTAGCACCTTCTGAATATCTCTCATTGCCTCCACTAGGCTTCTCAAGAACAAGTGTTCAACCCACATTTGTTTTTTTTAGAAAGTGAGAACTGAAACACAATTCATTTGTTTGCTTTCCCCGATGCTTGAGACCACAGCGACTCCAATCCTCCCCTTTTATTTGTTTGTGTGAAAGGTTGTGGAACACTGGGGGGACATTGGACTTGGTCTCTGGTGAGGATCTCCGGCCACTGCAGTCAGTGACTAAGCCAAGCTAGCCAGAGAGTAAGTAAAGTGGGTGGGCTCTCATTTAGCTAGGCAGTGCTGCTCTTGTTTGTGGTTGTCCCTAACAGCGTCGGCGACTCCAATCCAAAGCACCTGTGTTTGCTCACTAGCTTCCCCCAATCTGCTCAAAAAATGCTGCGAGCATGTCACATGGCCGCCTGATAGGCTTTAAGAACAGTTAATCATTAATGGTGCCTCTTTCTCCCTATTCACGCTGCCTGACACAAGCTTTGATATGTCATAGATCCAGACAGGTCAGACGCAGACGTAGCCAGGTAGACAAGCACTCAGAGAGGAAAGTGCCTTTGTGGTTCTGTGTCTGTGGATCTGAGGTGATGCAGGGAGAAGATTGTAGGCAGCACCGCATTGATCCCATTGGTCCCATTCCACCTCCATCTGTGGAGGATAAAGCCAAAATAACACAAGTTAATCCCCAACAAAACACCTTTGCCATAGGATACATCTTTCAGAAAAACTGGTGTGACATTCTTTTCCTCAAATATACAACAGCACAAGACTTCAACTATCAAAGCATTATCATCGAGCTTTCAATATGTCATATAGTGTCAGAAACGTACTGAAATGGTGTGGTGATAAGAATGAGAGCTTGACATTTCCAAAGAAAATGTTATTCTGATGGAATCTAATCAGGACCACCACCATTTTTGTCCAACATGGTGACTGATAAAAAAAAATATGACCATGAACAAAACAAGTCATTCAAGGTTTGCTCCTGGTTTACCATCCCATAGTTAATTAAAGGACCCTATTCTTGGTTTGTTCTCTAGTTCATGATGTGAATGAGAAGTCCAGGGCTCATTTCATGCCTGTCTAAGTGGGCTTTATGGCAGAAAGGGGAAGCATGAACTTGCTTTCAGAAAAGCCAGGACACATTTATCTTGGAAGAGAATTAAGTCTACACAGCTTCATTCTTATAACCCACTAAAAGGGCCAGCAACAGCTCTTATCTCCCATTTGCCTGAACTTGCCGATGGTTTTCTAAAGAGAGTTTGTCTCAGTCCACCCACCCCAACCCCCAAAGCCAATAATACTGTATGAGAGTTGGAGAGGGTTGTGAAACCTTGAGTGTAAGGCTAAAAATATAGTGAAACGTAAGTGAACAAAGTGGACACCATATGTAGGGTACTTTGCAAGCTATGAGTCAATCATTAATGTGGCGCATTCAGATATCTGCTCTCTCCTAGTGAATAGAAGTGAGAGATAAATGGAGGTTTGCGTTTTAGGGAACAGGGTGAAGCTGGAACTGAAACGATTTTGCACACAGCAGTTGAAGAGTTTTGTGATAGGTTTTCATGCCAGAATCTCACTTAGGAAATGTGTCACGTTATTTGTTCCATCAACAATTAGATCAAGGTGATTCATTCTGGTATGAGTCAGTGCTTGTATTGATAATGGTTTTATTAAACACTGCTATGAACTACTGATGTTGTTGCCTTGACTTAAAAGCTTTTACAACATCCCCTCTCATCTCAGATGGACTTTCCCAGTTTCTCCTTGCCTCAACTCACTTAATCTCCATCTATAATTTTTTTAAATAAAAAGTAGAATATAAGTGGATTGAAATTCCTCCTACAAGAATACAACAACGTGTAAAGGAGTTTGGCAAACAGAAATAAAAATCTATTTATTAACTCCAGTGACTTGGAAATAATTGGTTCCTTTCAGATCCTCTTATCCATATTTGCTGTCTTATATTGGTAGCCATTTTCTTTTCTTTTTCATACACTTGTACCATGTTCTTTGTTTATACCACGCATGTATGAACGTCACAGAGCCTTAATCCTACCAGTGTATGTGTGTTGTCCCCCATGGACAGTTTATTTGCTAACCCTGGCCAGCCATGATAAGGACCATTGGTGTGTCCCCTCTATAACTCAGCACCTCGCCTGACCACAATCAGACAATCTTTTCTGAATCATCTAAATACATTAACATTGGGTTTTTTTTTCAGAAAAAAAGGTCAAATAAAGGTCATAACTAAGATGACCATAATCCTATCCTGCTGCACCCACCAGGAAATAAATTGTGTTGATCCGAGTCAACGAGTGGCTTATGGTTCAAACAAAGGTTCCTTTTTCAGAAGGGCAGGTAGGAGATGGATGGCTTGGTAAACATAGCTGACATACCTGGCCGCTGCCATGGGTGGGTCACAGCACAGCCCACGACAGAAGGGACCATTTGGTGTGGTGTCAGATCCATCTGCTTCTCCTGTCCGAACCTCTCCTCTTCTCATTATGGCCTCCTCTCCTTCCTATACCTCTTCTCTCTGAAGGAACCTCTCTGACGGCACATCCATGGAGCCCTCCCCAAAGGAGCCCTGCTAGACAGAGAGAGAGAGGCTCAAGAAACCCCTTTCCCTTCATTTATTGATGTTGGTATAGTTCTGCGATCCGTCCTCAGAGACCCAGCACCTCAAATCAACTCAAACAAGCTGAATGTGCCGATAAGCATGGGATGGCAGCAATCATTCCCAAAGCCTCAGAGCAAAACATTTTATTCAGTCACATTTAAGAACCTGTATGGGGAGAAAACTCAAAACCTATATACATTTGAGACTTACTTTAATAAAGTTGTATACCATGTTGTAATGGTTTAGTACATAATAGGACATCACACATACCTGTACATATAAAAAACGTATTGTCAAAAGCCTGGTTATGTGAGTTGCTCGTTTTCCTGTGAGAGAGTGGACTTTGCGGTGTAGGTCACAGAGACGAAGCTAAAACAGCTCAGTGTGAGTAGTGGTAAGCAGGTATAGATAGGAGAATGGGGAACACCCAGGAATGTTTAGCTAACTCGCCTGCAACATTCAAGCACGTGTGTCAAGGGTGTTTGCGGGGTGTTGACACCTCCACATAGAGAGGTAGTACGGCGAATGACATCACCAGTGGGCTGCTTGTGATGAGTACTCAGTTTGTTTCACGGACCCAATGCAAAAAGGCACAACACTCAGAAATATCCCCAAACTAGTAAGTATCATACATTAAGCACACTGGTATAGAACAAATGAGAATATTGAGCATTATCTAAAATAAAACAGCAGTCATAAAATAAAACATTTCCCATGTATAGATTAATTGAAAATAAGATCTTTGCAACTGGTGAAAGCTAACAACTGTCATCCTTTTGATAAATTGAGGGATGAATGTATATTGTAGCCACATGTTCTATAAGAGAACACTGTCAACCAGGTAAAAATGTGCATTTGTGTAGCTTCTTTGAATTATGCTCGTCTGTCAATTAATCAACCAACACCACCATGGTCCAGTACCATTTTATCTTGATATCTTGAAATGATATTATGACCCTCCATGCCGAATAAGAGAAAGTGCTTAAATCATTTTCTCTGTTTCTGCACACCTCAAACACATATGACATGTCTTTTTGACATAGCAATTGTACTCTACTAGCTTTTTGTTCATTTCCTATTTATATAATTCAAGAAAAACAATACAATGATACAATTATAGTCAAATTTCATGTCATTCAAATAGTTAATTTAATTTAAACCTAGCTACAGACATTTGTTGACAAATTGGTCATTATATTAAGTGTACTTATTCTAAATCTCCTATGAAAACAATGTAACTATCACACATAAATTATAGAAATAAATCATTGCATTTGTAGAGTACTACAAAATGCTTTCCTTTTTGTTTCTTCTTCTTAAATTTCTAGAGCTCTGGCAAAAATAAATACTATGTAGTCCAACAGATGTGTAATATTATCCACATAGTGAGGGCATTTAATTATGAAGGCATTTAATTATGTATCTATCTGCCTCTACATTAAATAATACACAAGGTCAACTTGTACTTCTCCTAAAAGTGTTAATTTCGATACATAATTGTACATTTTCATTCTAAGTTTGTAAAATGCTTCATAAAAACAAGCAAACCTTGCCTTATATTGTACACAGTCTTTCAGTCGATCAAAGTCAACATATTGCTATGTGTTATATAGTTAAGTTATCAATGTATTATTCTGCAATTTCATTCAACATTATGTTCTAGTGGTTATCAAATTGTGAGTGACATTGCCATTTTATGCCGTTTCAAATCATGCAATTGTTGATTAAATCCGCTGTTAAATCAATCCACCACGAGCCACAATTTAAGATGAAAATGAAATGAATGCCCTTGATAGTATGTACTTACTTAAAGAAAAAAACGATCTTACATTATATATGATTTCATTGAAAAATCTACCTGCTAAGATCCCTGCATACATTTCCAATACAATAAAACATGCATTATAAAATACAGTTAATGCAAAGTGCATCGAGTAATGTTCTCTGCTCTGGGTTGTCAAAGGAGCAGCCAATGACAGTTCATTCTGTGTCTGACCACCCACTAGGAGCTGCAGGGCATGATATTTGATGGCTGTGACTGCAGCCTCTTTCCTTCAGACAACCATACAGGTGACTAAAGACCGTCATGAACACAGTACATTTCAGATGACCTTAAGCATCATAACATCAGCACTGAGTGAGTCATCCGAGTGCTCTCTGACACAAGACAATAGCCCGGTGAGCCTGAGGTCGTCAGCGCCTGGGGTAATTGGAGGAGTGTTGTAAATTTCTTGTATGACTCATTGTGCATTGTACGGAGCCCATAACTCGTGTTCTCAGAACTCCTAAATTACACGGCCACGGACAACCTTAAGCAGTGTTGAAATGCCTTGAACAGAGCTTTATTTCAGGGTCAGTGGAGCGTGAAGCTGAGAGGGCTGCCAGGGCCGGCACCACCCACCACCCACCACCCACCACACAGGTGGCTGCCTCTCCGCTCACACAGCCCAGTAGCACACCTATTTATCCTCCCATACCTGAGCTCTGACATGCTCACTAAACGTTCAGAGGCTCACCAAACTGCGAAGCTGCTCACTCTCAACCAAAACAAGCACTTATTGTTTCTTAATGATTATGCTCTCTTTGCTAACACCCAAGCTACATTTAATCTGTATTTTATACACCGCTCAAAAAAATAAAGGGAACACTTAAACAACACAATGTAACTCCAAGTCAATCACACTTCTGTGAAATCAAACTGTCCACTTAGGAAGCAACACTGATTGACAATAAATTTCACATGCTGTTGTGCAAATGGAATAGACAAAAGGTGGAAATTATAGGCAATTAGCAAGACACCCCCAAAAAAGGAATGGTTCTGCAGGTGGTGACCACAGACCACTTCTCAGTTCCTATGCTTCCTGGCTGATGTTTTGGTCACTTTTGAATGCTGGCGGTGCTTTCACTCTAGTGGTAGCATGAGACGGAGTCTACAACCCACACAAGTGGCTCAGGTAGTGCAGTTCATCCAGGATGGCACGTCAATGCGAGCTGGGGCAAAAAGGTTTGCTGTGTCTGTCAGCGTAGTGTCCAGAGCATGGAGGCGCTACCAGGAGACAGGCCAGTACATCAGGAGACGTGGAGGAGGCCGTAGGAGGGCAACAACCCAGTAGCAGGACCGCTACCTCCGCCTTTGTGCAAGGAGGTGCACTGCCAGAGCCCTGCAAAATGACCTCCAGCAGGCCACAAATGTGCATGTGTCAGCATATGGTCTCACAAGGGGTCTGAGGATCTCAATTCGGTACCTAATGGCAGTCAGGCTACCTCTGGCGAGCACATGGAGGGCTGTGCAGCCCCACAAAGAAATGCCACCCCACACCATGACTGACCCACCGCCAAACCGGTCATGCTGGAGGATGTTGCAGGCAGCAGATCGTTCTCCACGGCGTCTCCAAACTCTGTCATGTCTGTCACGTGCTCATGTGCTCAGTGTGAACCTGCTTTCATATGTGAAGAGCACAGGGCACCAGTGGCGAATTTGCCAATCTTGGTGTTCTCTGGCAAATGCCAAACGTCCTGCACGGTGTTGGGCAGTAAGCACAACCCCCACCTGTGGACGTCGGGCCCTCATGGAGTCTGTTTCTGACCGTTTGAGCAGACACATGCACATTTGTGGCCTGCTGGAGGTCATTTTGCAGGGCTCTGGCAGTGCACCTCCTTGCACAAAGGCGGAGGTAGCGGTCCTGCTGCTGGGTTGTTGCCCTCCTACGGCCTCCTCCACGTCTCCTGATGTACTGGCCTGTCTCCTGGTAGCGCCTCCATGCTCTGGACACTACGCTGACAGACACAGCAAACCTTTTTGCCACAGCTCGCATTGACGTGCCATCCTGGATGAGCTGCACTACCTGAGCCACTTGTGTGGGTTGTAGACTCTGTCTCATGCTACCACTAGAGTGAGAGCACCGCCAGCATTCAAAAGTGACCAAAACATCAGCTAGGAAGCATAGGAACTGAGAAGTGGTCTGTGGTCACCACCTGCAGAACCACTCCTTTATTAGGGGTGTCTTGCTATATGCCTATAATTTCCACCTTTTGTCTATTCCATTTGCACAACAGCATGTGAAATTTATTGTCAATCAGTGTTGCTTCCTAAGTGGACAGTTTGATTTCACAGAAGTGTGATTGACTTGGAGTTACATTGTGTTGTTTAAGTGTTCCCTTTATTTTTTTGAGCAGTGTATTTTATGTACATTAACAACTAATTTCAAAATGGAAAATGTGATTGACATAAAATTGCTCTTTGGACATTCAACTCCAACGCCTGAATGAATCCATGAGCAAAGTGCTTAACACAAAATGACAATGAGAAGAAGGACCTACAAAACGGCAACAACCTGAGAAAGTTAACTGTGACAATGATTCAACTGCAACATGTTCCATTAGATACACTGTTCTACAGGGCATCAGAGTCCCCACCATCCACTCAGCCTCTGGCCCTGACCACCCAGAGGGACTCTGACATTAGTGGGGGATGGGTGTCTATTTGAGTGTGTGCGTGGTGTGTGTATGCCATCAGACGTTTTTTCAAGAAACTGTTATCATTGTTAGCTACATTTCTTCAGCGGACTACGAGAGGGAACTGGAGTAATTTCTGTTCCTGTCAAATAGACATTACAAAGGTTGAGTCTGAATACACATTCCACTAAAAACGAAACAATGTAAATGCGAACACAAACTAACAAACTGAAACAAAAGACCACAACATGGCTCCTGCTCTCAGTCAGAGGAACGATTAGCTTTATTTACTCTCTCGAGTTGGCATTAGGTCATTTAATGACCGCATCTCATCTCTTTCTCAAGGGCCGTCTTGCAGTACCCAGCAGTGGGCTCCAAAATGCTGAAATACAATGTTGAAATGTCTATTTCACTTTCGTGGCTCCTCCCATTGTGTAAGTTGTGTGTTTGAGCTGAATCTCCTTCATGGTGAGCCCTGCTCCATATGAACTATCCACATGCAGAATAATGTAGACCTACAGTTGAAGTCGTAACTTTACATACACTGAGGTTGGAGTCATTTAAACTTGTTTTTCAACCACTCCACACATTTCTTGTTAACAAACTATAGTTTTGGCAAGTCGGTTAGGACATCTACTTTGTGCATGACACAAGTCATTTTTCCAACAATTGTTTACAGACAGATTATTTCACTTATAATTAACTGTATCACAATCCCAGTGGGTCAGAAGTTTACATACACTAAGTTGACTGTGCCTTTAAACAGCTTGGAAAATTCCAGAAAATTATGTCATGGCTTTAGAAGCTTCTGATAGGCTAATTTACATAATTTGAGTCAATTGGAGGTGTACCTGCGGATGTATTTCAAGGCCTACCTTCAAACTCAGTGCATCTTTGCTTGACATCATGGGAAAATCAAAAGAAATCAGCCAAGACCTCAGAAAAAGAATTGGAGACCTCCACAAGTCTGGTTCATCCTTGGGAGCAATTTCCAAATGCCTGAAGGTACCAAGTTCATCTGTATAAACAATAGTACGCAAGTATAAACACCATGGGACCACGCAGCCGTCATACCGCTCAGGAAGGAGAAGCGTTCTGTCTCCTAGAGATGAATGTACTTTGTGCGAAAAGTGCAAATCAATCCCAGAACAACAGCAAAGGACCTTGTGAAGATGCTGGAGGAAACAGGTACAAAAGTATCTATATCCACAGTAAAACGAGTCCTATATCGACATAACCTGAAAGGCTGCTCAGCAAGGAAGAAGCCACTGCTCCAAAACAGCCATAAAAAAGCCAGACTACGGTTTACAACGGCACATGGGGACAATATCGTACTTTTTGGAGAAATGTCCTCTGGTCTGATGAAACAAAAATAGAACTGTTTGGTCATAATGACCATCGTTACGTTTGGAGGAAAAGGGGGGAGGCTTGCAAGCCGAAGAACACCATCCCAACCGTGAAGCACGGGGGTGGCAGCATCATGTTGTGGGGGTGCTTTGCTGCAGGAGGGACTGGTGCACTTCACAAAATAGATGGCATCATGAGGATGGAAAATTATGTGGATATATAGAAGCAACATCTCAAAACATCAGTCAGGAAGTTAAAGCTTGGCCACAAATGGGTCTTCCAAATGGACAATGACCCCAAGCATACTTCCAAAGTTGTGGCAAAATGGCTGAAGGACAACAAAGTCAAGGTATTGGAGTGGCCATCACAAAGCCCTGACCTCAATCCTATAGAAAATGTATGGGCAGAACTGAAAAAGCGTGTGCGAGCAAGGAGGTCTACAAATCTGACTCAGTTACACCAGCTCTGTCAGGAGGAATGGGCCAAAATTCACCCAACTTATTGTGGGAAGCTTGTGGAAGGCTTCCCGAAATGTTTGACTCAAGTTAAACAATTTAAAGGCAGTGCTGCCAAATACTAATTGAGTGTATGTAAACTTTTGACCCACTGGGAATGTGATGAAATAAATAAAAGCTGAAATAAATAATTCTCTCTACTATTATTCTGACATTTCACATTCTTAAAATAAAGTGGTGATCCTAACTGACCTAAGACAGGGAATGTCAGGACTTGTAAAAACTGAGTTTAAATGTATTTGGCTGGTGTATGTAAACTTTCGACTTCAACTGTATGTAAATGGGTATCTTTATCGTATCCTGTGCTTGACTTGTGCTGCCTCCTTTTCTGTAGAGAAGAGGGATCAGGCGTTATCCCCCCACCCTAACCACCGCCCGCTGTTTATCGAAGAGAGAGCGATTCAAGACTTAAACGACAGCACATGCTAAGGTGAACCTTAGCCACCGAGACACACAGGCGATAACCCATTCAATCAGACAACAACATCATGGCAGGCAGTATGTAGGCAGATAAATGACGATACAGTACGGTGTTCAATGGGAATTAAAAGTATAGGGCAGCTGGGCTCTTATCTGGCCAGAGCGATGAAACCCGGCAACAAAGGGAGGCCTAAGACTAAGAGGCTTGATGCATGGGAAAGCCATCGGCCAGCCATTGTGGCTGCCCTTCTGCTGAGCAAATAGTCCAAACTGTTCATTCCCCATCTCCCATTCTCTCTGAGGTACATTGTTTGTGTCCTTGCATTTCATTCTGACTGGGGAAGATTGCTCTCAGGGCCAGTGAGCAAACAGTCCAGAAAAGAGCCGGCTATCTCCTGCCGTTCCCAGGAGAACTAGCATTTTTATTTCAGCTCCAAGCTGTCAAAGGATTGGAGAGTTTGTGTCAGGATCCTGAATTAATTGCTTTAAGCTGTGTGCGTGGGGGGGGCGGCATTTTATCACCAAATGTTCAGTAAAATGTTTCCTAGCAATTATGCACCCCCGCCCTGCAACGTAGGCTTTCAGTCACCAAACATTTGGTGTTGGATGGATTTCTGAAACTCAAATGATGCATTTAGTTGTAATGGCAGCACAATAGTATGAATAGTGACGGAACAGCATCTGTCAAGGATTTGTTGGTATGGGAGTGAATTGAAAACTTTCTTCTTTGTTTTCTATAATAATGATAGGTACACGAGCCAGGCTTGGCAGAGAATTGACCAAGCTTCCTCCATAAAGTATATCTGGTCAGACATTTGGTGGAATGGGATACAGAGTCTGGAACCTCTGTCAGAACGGCTAACGTGACCTTAGGTACCATCTGTCACTCACAAAATCATCCCAAATCACTGCTTACTTAGCAGCTATATATTAGACATTTTGGATATGTGACATTGCCATATCTGTTGCCTAACTACGCTCAGCTTCTAATGCCAGAGACAACAAACCAGACAACTGTTCTTATTTTGCCCTACCAATTCCTCTATCATTAGATATATCTTGAATTATGGTACAAACGTCATACCATGCCACACTGATTATGGCAACAAAATTGTACACGTTGATTTTATAGTTCAAGTCTAATCATGAAAACTAAAACACACTCTTACTCAAACCTCTGTGAGAGGCTGGCATGCATTTGCATCTTACACGCATTAGCAATATTTGACTGTACCACATGATACTATAGCATTTGTATGGATTAGTTGTTTAGAAACTAGTATCAATCAGCTCACTGCCTCAAAGAGTTCATCATTTAACTAATGCTTTGCTTTGCATGTCAACCCCACCTGAAATTTGCATCAATATAGTAACGCAACAGTCTCTGAAAAAATGACCTCAAACAAGTCCAAACACACAGCTGCTGTAACTGTAACCAATATTTTCCAGAACAATATCAAAGATGTGTTGCACCAACACCCTGAAGAAACCAGAAATAACATTGCATCCATACATTTTTTCTATTCAATGGCATCTGGCATCTGTCCAATGCCTCTATTGCACATAGGAAAATAAAGGTATCTGATCATGACACATACATCTGGGTGGATTACTTCTTCATCTGACAGGATATTATATCCCACTCCAAACTATGTCACTGTCAGCAGTGAACAGACAACGGGTTAAATAGTATGTATCAGGGGGATACTCTGTAAGAGGAAAAGTACAGCTCTTGTCTTTTAATGGTAATCTGCTCAACTGCTCTATAGACACCAAGCAGTTTTCCAGGACCCTTCAGCTGAGCATCAGCCTGTACGTGATAAACGACACTGCCATTTATATGGGATTAAATTGGGGATTAATTTAATTCAAGTCAGGGTATGTGAATTCATTAAAAGGCTGACAGTGGCTTATACATGGAGGGAATTTAATTTGGATCCTCAGAGGACACCTCTATTGGGGCGTGTGGGGGGGGGGGGGGGGGGGGGTCATGTTAAAGTGGAGGTTTTAAAGACACAAATAGCTTAGGTTTCCCGAATGACACTCATCTTTACACACATTGACATGTTATTTCTGTAGATTGGTTGTTATTAAATTGAGTCGAAATGTTATTAGATGAAGGCTTCCCTGGGAAAGAGAGCGAGGAGTGGGTTATTTAAAAGTGGCGAAATAGCCTATGCATGTTAAACAATGCAGAGATCAGGAACAGTCCTCTGTACTGCTATACCCATGAAGAAGAACAAATACAAGACTTAACACACATTTTAGCTTCCACTTCTATGGTATTCAAATGAGTACATTATTTGAATGTCAGTGATTCTCATGAATGTTGAAATCGCATATCTTTTAGCCTCCCTGACAAGCTGAGGCGGTGTAGAGATATTACATTCAACTTGGAAGCAGATTACAGAATTCATCCCTGGAGAACACTCTTTCCTCGCATTCAATAAATTGGACAAGTCCTATTGTAAGATAGCCTATCACACCAAACATGTCTGCATAGGGAACATATACAGAAGAAAATATTACGTAGTTTGTTATTCAGAGTAGAGTGTTGGGGCCACACGCATGGCCATAACTACAAATGAGGACACCAAGGTCCGGAACTCGGTAATTATTTATAATTTGAAGAAGAAAGAAAAAAAATATATATATATATGGTTCTACATCTAAATATTGCTCCAAGCGTTGATCAAAGCTCAGAACGCGTATATTATTGATCTGACTGCGTTATATTAGCGCCAGCCTCTTTGCAAACGAGCGGAATCATAAACAGTGGTTTGTTCGTTATGTTCGCGTGCGTCCCCCGATTTGCCTCCCGGATTTTCCTCTTTTGCACATTCACCACTTTCTCGAACGGCTAACTACGCCAAAGGCCTGAGACGTAAAACGAACTACCCGAGCGCGGAGTCCACTCAAGTAGGCAACTAGAGACACTGATGTCAGTGTGTTTGCGAGATACCGGGAAAAACGATGTTAAAAACCGTCCCGCGACTCCTGCCGTCTACAGACACCCCCAAAACAAACAAAAACCGACTCTCGGAGAATGAGTGCACAATTGAAAATAGTCGCTTATGGATGGATATATGTCAGTCAGTCAAGTGGCTAGCTGCCGTCAGAGACTTCTATTGCAGTAAAGTTGAAGGGCTCTGGCTCGTTTACTTAGCCAGCTAGGATGAAGTAAGAAGCTAACGTTAAACGGAGCCTACCTCAGCATGAGCAAAAAAATACGCTACTAGGTTCTCATAATAACTTTGCTTTACAGATAGGTTACTGAGACAGACAGTGATTTGGCGCTCAGTGGTGAGGCTGATGGAGGAGGCAATGCATGCAGGAGGAAGCAGGGGAGACAGAGAGACAGGAAGCAAGCAGAGATAGGTTAGTACAGTGGCTCCCAAACTTGGGGTTGGGGCCCCATGTGGGGTCCCATTAGAAAATCTGTACTAATCTTATCAAATAAGTTAGGAACTTTAAAAAAAAGAAGTTATGTTTCAATATCAACATCTCCGAATGGCCTATCTTGCCTATAGGACTAGGCCTACATTAAAACACAAACAATACAGTTCTAAAAATGCCATACATTTTCGTTTCGGCACTGATATTAAGTTAGAATAATTTCCCCCTTTCAGGGGTATAACATTACAATTGTATAGCTAATAGGCTATGTGTTTGTAGAGCGACTGATGTGAATGAACCTGCAGCAGCCAAGGTGATAAAGGCTGGGGTCATTTTTGCTTGTTTTTTTCTGTTCTCCAAATAGCATTTTGACGTTTTTTAATTATATATAAATGCAGAAAATGAGCTTCAACTTCTAGAAAATGTATCTTCAGGACCGCACTGAAACTCAAACCCTGGTTATGGCCCTGGCCACACGGGCTTGTTTGCCTTTGCTGGAAGCTGAGATTGGTTTGGGGTTTAAATGAATCGCTGGCGCACTGCGTTTTTAGGTTTCATTAACTTTTAATGAGTTGTGTGTCCTTGGCTGTGACTGACCTGTAGGGCTCAGGCCTCAGTTCCCTGGGGGAGAGAAGTCAGGTGAGGAGAGAGGTTGGCAGACATGCCAGGGACATGTCTGTGTGTGAATGTCTCCACTGGGTAGAAACAGAGGAAGAAGGCAATAAAAGATGGTCTGAGTCCATGGCAGAGAAACATTCAGAGATATCCATCAGTACTGCCAGAGTCTGAATCTAAAACCCCATGGTTTTCAGGCCTCGGGGGGAATAAAGCAACCATGTCGGATCAATCACAGCTGAGCAGGAATCTCTTTAACACAGCTGAATGACATATTGTTCTATGCTGGCTTTGCCAACAGGGTTCACTCTCAAACACTCACATCAAACCAACTGGGAAATGTGACTGCAGAATACTATGTTACCTAAAAAGGCTATAGAAGCACTTAAATAACACAACACACATTTCTCCATTTTGATCCCGCTAATACTTAGATTCATATTTTGGACTTCTCTAATCTTGATTTAATACAGTGTCTTGCTGCATGGTTGAACACACATGTATTATCTTGCCATGGGTTTCCTGAGCTTCATATATCTCCTTGAGAAGCTTATCTTCCTTCCTAGCATGCCTGAGCCTCTCTTCACTGTTCTCTTGCCTGTTATCCCATTTAAATGTTCATCTGCTTTTAGTACTGAGCATTAACTGAAATGTCGGTTATTTTTCAGTTTTTTAACAACTAATTGACAGACGTTTGAATTCCATTTTGTTATTTTTTTGTGAGCTCAACGCGCACATTGCACATTTCTCTTGATATAAATCAGATCCAGCCTGAACTATGCTATGTAGAAGGGAGTTGTAGTTTCCAACAGGCTAATATTATACATTGTTTAGCACATAAAATGTGGTAATTAACTACAATGACCATAATCCATTGCGTATCGATTTGTCGGGTATGTCTTTGTTTTTAGCCTGCTACGGAAGAGACAGAAGAATGCGCGATCGTGAGGGGATATAGAGCAGCTGTTGCTTCGCCAGGTATCTCTACCTGAAAATACACGATCTAAGTGATTGATAGTTGGTATTCAGCAGTCATAAATGTATGCCATATTAACTTTGAAGAACTAAAAAAATCGTGATTTTGTCAGACAGCATAGGAAGCAGCTCTATAGAGATGAGATGACTTGTAATGAAATAATAAAGTCATCAAATAAAACTAAAAAGTAATATACACAACAACTGAAATATTGTTTTAAAGTAAAGTAACGTGAATAAATGATGGTTAATAATTGAAAAGCAATAATGGGCAGTCACTACCATCACGGGACTTGTATTCATTATTTTATTCTGTGTTGTTACAGTATTAAACCCAAATAATCGAAACCACAATCAAAAACGATGTTTGTATTTTTATAATGAACCAAAAAGCCGAACCAACCTAAAAAAAGACCTAATCGCTCAGCAATATCTGCTTTATTCAAGCAGAATCAACACCACTTGTACGTTTGTGGTCTTATTTATCCGTTCATCCTATTTATCCACAAGGATGTCCATTGTTTTTGCTGATTACTTTGTATCCATATCACTGCATATATTTTCAGATGACTCTTCGATGCAGATGTAGGATCTTAATTTGAGCCAGTTTGTTCACAGCAGGACAATAATGCTGCAGCAACAGGAAATGTGAGTTATTGTTTGGATTATAATTAATGGACATTTTTGGTTGATACATTTAAAGTTAGGGCAAATCAAGTCGGAAATGTTTAAGTGCAATTTACAAACTTTAGAAGCCATTTTATACCTTGAATACACTACGAGTTTGCATTTCCTGCTATATCTATTGGCTATACAGGAAATGTCCTACAACAACAGGGTGGTCAAATGAAGATACTACATCTATAAATCTAGGATTATTTCTACAGTGCATACTGTAGATGGACAAGCACCAACCATCCTTCCACTCTGAGGGATACAAAAGCAGTGGGGTACTGAGAGGCACCCCGTCCTGACCAGAATAGGTTGTCTTTAGGTCAGTGCTTGTCCCACCAGCTGCTGCCTCGGTACTGTCAATGGGCATTATTGACTGGTTTCTCTGTGACGCCAGTGCGGCCCTGTGTGTGTGGATGTGTGGACCACACGGCCATGCGGCCTGGCTCAGGCTGAAAGGAATCGCTGGTCTGTAATGTCACACTGCCGTGTTAGAGAGGTACGGACACATCACAGTCACCGGCTGCATTCTCACCATGTCCCCCTCTCCCATCTCACACTGCTCCTTTTCCCATACTGACACTCTGACCTTTGATTTCTACCTGCTCTGGTGGGTCAAACCTGAAATGATGGCTGGAATTTATCGTCTGAGAAAAGCAAGCCAGATGTAATGAATGGTGTTACCTGTACATCAAATAGGAGTTGTTTCCTCCAAAATGTACATCAAATAGTTGTTGTTTCCTCAAAGCTGTACTTCAAATAGGAGTTGTTTCCTCCAAACTGTACTTCAACTAGGGGAGTTGTTTCCTCCAAACTGTACTTCAACTAGGGGAGTTGTTTCCTCCAAAATGTACTTCAAATAGGTGTTGTTTCCTCAAAGCTGTACTTCAAATAGGAGTTGTTTCCTCCAAACTGTACTTCAACTAGGGGAGTTGTTTCCTCCAAACTGTACTTCAACTAGGGGAGTTGTTTCCTCCAAAATGTACTTCAAATAGGTGTTGTTTCCTCAAAGCTGTACTTCAAATAGGAGTTGTTTCCTCCAAACTGTACTTCAACTAGGAGTTGTTTCCTCCAAACTGCACTTCAAATAGGAGTTGTTTCCTCAAAGCTGTACTTCAAATAGGAGTTGTTTCCTTAAAGCTGTACTTCAAATAGGAGTTGTTTCCTCCAAACTGTACTTCAAATAGGAGTTGTTTCCTCCAAACTGTACTTCAAATAGGAGTTGTTTCCTCCAAACTGTCTCTGTATATTTCTTCTGATATGTCTGTTCAGAACTCAGACATTCTCAAATGAATGGGAAAGAGATGTCAAGTTAAGAGGTGTGTGCAGCAGAATGATGTATCTATAGGAGTGACAGCTGGGTTCAGAAGAACAGCGTGTACAATAAGCGAGGTATCGGAGAGAAGTGTAGGTAAGGCCAGGGCGCAACTTTCACCCACCCCCCCCCCACACACACACACACGTTCTGAAATTGCATTTTTGTCCCCCCCCCACCTAGTTTTATCATTGGAATGTGATACATAACAAGGCAACGGTGTGCTTTTGGAACATGCGGACTCCTCCGAGAGGTCATGTAGGCTGTTTGAAGTGTTTATCCGGCCGGATAACAAAAAAATATATAATATTATTTCCCCCCCACTTCTATTACAAAAGTTGCGCACCTGGGTATGATATAGAGGTGCGTGGCACATGACATGACTCTGCTAATTCCTGATAGTTATCAGGTAGGATGGGATACTTCCTGGTGTAGTCTCCATTGCAACAGTATCAGCAGCTAAATACAGACTCCTCACCGGAGCAACACACAGGGAGTAGAGTGGGCATCTGTTCTCTTTTCATCCTGTTACATTAGCCCTTCTGTGCTACATTGGGATGTGCACAATTGCCTACTCTCAATGCTTCTGAGAGCCCTCTCCATATCCCTCTCCATAGCGTTTTGTTTCCATTAGAACAGCCAATGATTCATTCACGGTGGAGCTTTGGAGGAACTAACATTTAGGACCCACTCAATTAGGGTACAAACAGACAATGAGGAGGTTTACTGTAAAGTGAACAGAGAAGGCTTCTGCCACAGAGTCAGGCAGACACAGTTTCCCATATTGGGTTGACCACAGGATGTTTCCCACACCATTCAGACAACCATATTTATTATCACCATTTGACTCAAATCAATCTAATTTCTCATACTACTTCCGATATGAATTGCTAAATACATTGAAAATATTGGTCAAAATCATGTCCAAATACTAACTGCAATTCATCAAACATCAACATGTATAGAAGCCTATGAACCTGTAAGGGAAACCTGGCAATACATTCATGTTTTTTAAAGGTGTATAAGGTATCGTTTCCAATTTTCTACTTCAGATAATTATCATACCAAATTAGAAATATTGTAAGAAAAAGTGAAAATTGTATTTGCTATAGAACAAATGATTGGGGTTACCTATGAACTGATTATTCTTAGCTTTTTCACTTGTTCTTCTTCATCATCTTTGGGCTTTGGTAGCAGGGTGCAACCCAATATTAGGTAGATTACAGCCCTTTAACTTTTGATATTTTCACATATATGAAAACGAAAATGTATATAATTTATTTTTAAATCTAGTTTTCCCCCCATCTATTGAAAATGTCAAATTATTCTAGTCAAAATGCTTATCGTAGTTCTCAAAGGATCTATGATCAATTTTTCGCAATCTAGATTTTTTTTCTCTCGCTTGCACCTCTTGGTCTCAACGTCTGTTAGTTAGTCTATGGGCATTCGATCATCAATTTAAAAGCAGTAGCCTAATTATTAATAGTCTATACGAATAATAATAATAAGTATTATTATTATTATAAATAGTAATAATAATTGTGATAAAAAATGATGACAATAATAATAATGATAATAATAATGTATTCCCAGAGTGAAGACATAATCTATGTTGCTGATTTTTTTCTAGAAATCTATTTAAAAAAAGGAATTATGTCCCTTGCCTAAATAAATGTATATATGTACTGGATCCTAAATGTATGCACTTGTTTGAATAGCATAAACTCGCTCTCCCGCATTGAGAATTATTCATGCAAAGTGTCAGCTAATTAAATGGCCACTAAAGCTAGTGTTAATTGAAGCAAGATGGGTGGACGCGATGGGCGTAAATCATGACGAGGATCTAACTGACTGCTGAGAAACCATGGGTGGCTTTGAGTTTTCACTTTGTTGTCTTTAATATACTGTAGGATAGCAGTTTCCCTTACTAAAATATGGGATTAGGAGTATTTCGCGTGAAAGATGAGTTAAATTGGGGCAGTGTGGACGGTCCCACCCCTGCAATAGGCTAAAACCGAATTACAGCTTGTTAGACCGGTGTCCCGCTATCACCCGGGAGACCGTTCTACTTGGGTGTTCCAGGCCCTGGTGGTGGCTGCATGTGAGTTTAGGCTACTAGTGCTTTCAACGGGAATATAGGGCCAGAGTTGGTAACCCATCACACATGATATTATTATGGGCCTATATGTCTATGGAACCATGCGCATCTACTGCTATGAATACACTTGGTTAATTCAAATGATGCAATCCATGGTTCCATCATGAAGAGCAATACCCCGGGCCAACGATATCTGTTATCAAAATGAAAACCTATTTCAAACCAGTTTTCAACATTTTGCTTTGATGCTTATATCGATGTGTCCCGGATGTGTCCCGGTGTTGTGAGAATTTTGTTCCAAAGCTCATGCAATAGAAATGCAAACGGAAGGACAGATAAGGCATCCGCGAGTTCAGCCTCAGAGTCTAGAAGGGAGCATGAATGAACAAAACCTGGCGTCCTCACAGCAAGAGGAATTTCATCCAAGTTTGACCACAACTTGTTCCAATAAATCCAGACTAGGTTTCGGTCTTGAGAAATGCCATTGGTTCCTTGTGTTACTCAAACTAATCTAGAAATATGCAAATAGGGCGACCGGTAAGAAATGTAATTAAAATGGGTTAGCAAAGTAAAGGGATCAACAAGTTGGACCATCGCTCATCTTGTTGCTATAACAACAGTGAAGGGGTTGCCTGTGATGGTGTGCCCAGGCCCTTTGCAGAGGCATCTCTGCGCTGAAATGTGAAACCCCTTTGTGTGTGTGCGTGTGCGTGTGCGTGTGCGTGTGCGTGCGTGCGTGCGTGCGTGCGTGCGTGCGCGTGTGTGTGTGTGTGTGTGTGTGTGTGTGTGTGTGTGTGTGTGTGTGTGTGTGTGTGTGTGTGTGTGTGTTGATACGCGCGTGCATCTGCCTGACCAGCCAGCGAGGACTCATGCATATATTTCTATTGCCGATTTCTTTTAACTTAGGCGAAAACAAAAAACTTTTCGGAAGCGGGCCTTTATAAATGGTTCTCCACAATAATGAAGGTTCTGGTCCATCATGTCATGTAGCCTAGCTATCTCAGGTAACTAATAAATTGGATGATGTAGGCCTAGGAGGCTGATGTCAGTGGCGTAAACTCTCGTGCACTTTTGGTAAGAAGGTTCTCCAGTGCCGATTAAGGCCGGTTACCTTTGAACTAGGGTTCCTAAAGGCCATTCCCATTTCACTCCATCCTGGAGGAGTCTTGACTGAGGTTATCACCTCCATCAAAGGATCGGAGTAGAAGAGCGTCGGCATATGCTATTTTAATAATGGGTAATGGGTATTTTCGAGGGCTCTTGCTCCTTGTGAGAGCGAGATTGGAGGGGAATTAATTATTGAAAACGGTCCCCAGTGTTTTGGACGCATCATACGGATTCATTTCAACATTACAACTTTTACTAGGCTACTACTATTTTCTGAGCACAATGGTGTATTTTTTATACAGTAGCCTAAGCCTATTACGCAGGCTTCTTCTTTTTCTTATTATTATTGTTATTATTATCATATTATTATTATTATTATCATCATCATTATTTTATTAGCCATATGTTATCATTAGAAGTCCGCAACCAATTGTAAATAGGTATCATGAATGAGATGGGGAAGATAATGAGGATAATTTATGATAGCTAATTCATTAAAATAAATGTTCTTGACATTTGGAATTCCAATATTGATTAGTGTTTGAATTATGTTCAAGCAGTGTGTGTAAAATTATCTTTAAATCATCCCCAAAAGAAAGCCAATAGAAAATACCTTGATGTAAACTCAATGGGTTTCTGAAAACCTGAAAACACAGCAAAACACTCAAAAACGGATAGCAATGAAGCATAAAAAAATGATAGTCTATAAACCACTCGGACGCTAACATTTGAATGTTGGAGCCGCAGGGTTTCATAGTAGGCTATAAAACAGAGTTCCATGCGCAATGGAGCAAGTGCTCCTCTCGTGACATCAGTGATATATATCAGCTGCAATAGCTCTCTGACACGCAATTGAAAAACACTGAATGAAGAGGCAACAACCTCTATCACAGAACTTGCAAATCACATCAGCCTTTTTGAAGCTTTGAACCAACCATTGTTATGAAACCCAATAGGGCCTGCTTGAGGACCTTTCTAACCATGATTTCAGCCAGTGCTCAGTTCTCATCTAGCATACCCCCGGCCCCAAGCGAATAACTACCATCACACAACGATTGAATTGAAACAAAGTTAGGAAATATATAATCAAATGTCCATACCTGTGAAATACGGTGGATGCTTACTGGCAAGCTAGGAGCCCAATGTGGAACCTCGCCTTCAGCCTTCTGCTTAGGGCTGGAGACATCACGGCATTTATTTGAGCTCAAACTCTGTCACTGTTGACTTTAGCACAAAGCAAAGATTTCACTGCCCCGCTAGTTAAAAAAAAGAAGATTATTTTACCGAGATATCGATCAGTGTGCTAAAAAAAATAATCAGTTACGCATTATGTCTAAAATGAAGAGAACGAAATTGAATGTCTGTGTACATTTACTGAGCGGTGACGTCCTCTTCAAAGTTTACACTCCTGCAATTTGGTTGTGCATGTACTTCCTATATTGTGGGCATAGCCTACACTCCACTGTTTACTGCCTTTGTTTATTCGCAGATCACGGGTGTTTAAAGTACGATTTGTGAGAGGGACTGGAGAATAAACGCATGCACCCTTTACGTGTTCAGAAGGTGAAGCAGTGTCCTATCTGGCAAAGGGACAAACTCCCTGCCCTTGGACTTCTAAGTACACCAGTACGTGGCTTGGTATCCCCCGGTACGTGGAGGAAAATAATTGGTGTCTTGCCGTTTTGGGAATGTAAGGATTTTGAATCATGTCGACTATAACTATATCTTATCTTTAGGCTCATTGAGAAGGCATCTCTCAGTAGTTTAAAAGTACCCCTAGACAATGGCTTAGTGATACAGAAGAAAGCAGGCGGAGCATCCCATTCAGTAGACTGTTCTCAATCAGCCCCCTTCCCCACAACTATTCTCTGACCCCACGGGACACTTTTCTGTGATAATGAAACACATTTCATCCAAAGATCTCAACATGAGTGTGTCTTCCATCAGGAGGGACTCACTCTGTGTGTGTGTGTGTGTGTGTGTGTGCGTGTGTGTGTGTGTGTGTGTGTGTGTGTGTGTGTGTGTGTGTGTGTGTGTGTGCGTGTGCGTGCGTGCGTGCGTGCGTGCGTGCGCGATTTACTGATGAATACGTTTCATAATTTTAGTCATTTATGGATTTTAAGGTTGTAACATGACTAAAGACATGGCTACAGCAAAAGCCGTGTGCCGAGGTAATTACTTGTATAGGCCTAGTAATTATTAATATAATAATATAATAAAGCCCTTATCGCATGAAGAACACTTGAACATTGCTGTTGTTGTTTCTGCTATCTGACATTGAGCCGCCCCTAACTGTTGTTGATATCACGTTTGAAAAGATCGTTAGCATAATATTATGATAGAAAACACATGCCTGTGTTGAGCTGAGCTGGATATTGTTGTTTGGTGCACTTCTATCTCATAGCTTGACTGCTTGTGACCATTTCCAACGCCTATCCTTGTCTCTGCCCTCCATCCACCCCTATTTCACCACTGTCACTTGGAATCAAAGTTTGTAACATATCCTACAGCAAGTTAATATACGTTTCCTCTTCATATATATATATATATTATGTTGTTTGCTAAATATCTAGGAGCCATGTGGATAAATAGGCCCATTTTTCTGGTTTCTTTCGCGTAGGAATTGTGTGAATATGAATTATATCATAATTTGCGTAATGATCATGTGGATGGGATCATTCATTCTGTTTGACCTGACGAAGATCGTTGTCAGTGATTGGCCAAGTCGCAGTTGTAAATGAGAACTTGTTCTCAACTTGCCTACCTGGTTAAATAAAGATGAAATAAATAAAATAAAAAATAAAAATTGGGAGCATATTCAGTGAGCGGGCCTTCCTATTATTTTTCAAGTAGGCTACAGCACCCTAATTAGTATTTATGTGAATTTCATGAACATTTTAAATATGACAACATGATAGATGGAATTAAATGAAACATCTTTGGCCAAAGTGAGAATAGTCCACTTGTCACCCATGGGAGGCACAAAGAAACACTTATAAGATAGCTGTAAGACTTTTTTATCTCAGGGAAATGAAGGTGCAGATTAATAACTGCAATCCAAAATTTGAAAGAAATTGTAAATGTTCGATATTGTGCATAAACCTAGTGCTTGCCTCTCTTTTATAATCTTATATTGACATATTGGCCATGTTTTTTTGTCATTGTCAACATTTTGCCACTTATCAATAGGCCTATAGTTAGCTCTTTATGTTTTCGAAAATGGTTTGGTCATTGAGAGGATCAAAACTTTTTTCCCTCCATCCTCACTACACAACTAGATTATCAGTATCGTTATGAGCACACAGGTCACCAAATAAAATGCGCCTTTTTCGTGGTGTTTAAAGATGTAACTCCTCCTAAATATAATTTTATTGGACACAACGGAACACTTTTATAAGAGTGAAGACCTGATGTTGATATTTTCAATATGAAAAAAATATTGTCATCTTAAAATATTAGACATATCTGAAGCTGCCACTGCTGCATATTGCTAGGTCTACTACTACAACTACTACAACTACTTCTACCAATGCTACTAATACTACTAATACTAATAATAATAATACCAATGCTACTAATATTACTAATACTACTACTACTACTACTAATAATAATAATAATAATAGGCCTATTATTTTATTGATGCGTAATAGGCCTAGACCAACTGTGTAAATAACAAAATTGTGTTCAGAAAAAAATCCAAATAACACTTTAATATAGATTCTGTTCTTGTCGTCAACTACAAGAACACACATTTACAAGCCATAAATAAGAATTACACAAATGATTGAAGAACTTCAGTCTCCCACGATGCATTTCAATTCCCGGTAGGTAGGGCCTATACAGATGCATTTTACACTAGGCTTCTTGTCTTTTGGTCCATTCTTAACGCCGCATTTTGAACAGATTTTGTCACATTATTATTAACATCCCTTTACAAAATAATTACTAAACCAACTTGACAACTAAATCAGTGGGAAACGTCAAAAATATCTTGAATAGTCCTACATGCACAAACTATCATTTTACAAATGTACAAATTGCTGGAAAGTGTCCGTTTTCTGTTTGGGGACAGAGTTTATGAGGAGTTCATAATAGGCCTGGAGTAGACGCCTTGATAGTAAGAAGCGTCAGCGGGTATTGACGAGGAATCTAAGCCCACTTTTCCCATTGAACCCATGGATAGCGCCCCGGCCATGGGGGAACCGTAGCCGGAATAGTGCATCACCTGCTCGTAAGTCTTTAGGTCCATTTTGTGGTGCTGTTGCTCCGAGGACATGAGGTTGTTGATGGAGAAGGGGTGGTTGAACGAGTAGTGATGCTCGGGTTTCAGGTGCGCTTCGTGTGCGAGGACCGAGTGATGCTGGGACATGAGGTGCCCATGCACCTGGGAGTGGGACACCGGTGAGGCGGCATGCTCGGGACTCAGAGCCTGAATCGACTTCATGTCTGACAGAGACCTTTTGTGATCGTTGGGGGAGGAGTTGGAATGGGGGGACTCGTTGCCGTTGCAACTCTCCGAGCTGCTGTTCGAGCCGCCCTCGGATGTCTTCCTTCCTGACTCCTTGCACATCTTCTTTTGGCCGTCACACTTAAATCGCTTCTGCCTCCTCAGATAACAGCCGTTCTCGAACATGTTCCCCGAATCCGGGTGGAGGGTCCAAAACGAGCCCTTACCGGGCTTATCCGGAGATCTAGGCACTTTGAGGAAACAATCATTGAACGATAGAGAATGGCGAATTGAGTTCTGCCAGCGTTGCTGGTTCTGTCGGTAAAACGGGAAAAGATCCATGATCCACTGATAGACCTCGGCCAGCGTCAGCATCTTGCTGGGGGACTGTTGGATAGCCATAGTGATGAGAGAAATGTAAGAGTACGGGGGCTTGGCGTGAGTGTAGCTCCTCCGGTATGTCTTGGGGTCCCTAGATCTGTTGATGCTGGACTGTCCATACATGGGGCTCATGGCGTTCATGTTGGCGTAGGACGTAAGGTTCATGGACGGAGGCTGCGCGGTCATGGGGCTCATGTTGGGACTGAGCGTGGCGCTCATGGCTGTCATGCCAGCGGTCATGCCAGCGCCCATGCCGTTCATGGCTCCGGTGCCCGGTGACATTCCGGTCATGGAGGGGCTCATGGCCGTGTTGACATAGGACATGTTCATGGGGTTGGCTGCCATGTTGGCCGTGGTGCTCATGCCCGACATGCTCATGTAGGTGTTCATTGAGTTCATGCCCAGGCCTGTGTTCATGTTGCCAACCGAGGTGTAACACTGGAAAGCAAGACAGAAAACAAGTATTGTTAGTATTGTTAGTATTGTTAGTATTGTTAGCCTGTTTGAGATTTTCATGAAGGGTCGATAGTGTTCATGTGTAGTGAACCTAATAAAGCTATAATAATAACATCATATCAAATATATCATCAAAATAATAATAACAACCAGCAACAGCTATGATAATCAGTATTATTAAAATGGTAAACATAAATGATCGAAATTGATGTTAAAGCAAGCAATCCCGGCGCAGTTCCATCTTCTGAAATCCAATGCTAAATTTGGTAAAGCAAATTGCTTGACAGAAATATAAACTTCACTCGATGATGTGACCAATAGCTTAAATGTCTAGCCTACATCAAGCAAGTAAAAACGAAAAATTGTCACCACATTTTACGTCCGGTAATCAGCTTAAATACAAAGAGAAAATTGATTAAATTATTCTAGTGTGTGGACAATATTATAGAACCTCCAACACAAATATTTGAATTCATCGTTCACCAATCAAAACGGTTAAACAAATGTTTGCTCATTGGGTAAAATGACACAACTATGTATGATTTTGTAAAGATAAATGTAGACATATGGAATTACAATCTGAGTAAAAAGTTTTCCCTACATGTCAAGCACAACTTCGTTAGGATAGTGCCGTGCGTAGAGATGGGGCAGGATTTGGAGGCGCCTCAAGTCAATATTTGATCACAAAGTTAATATTATCTCTGGGCTAATATTGAGTTGTATAAAATGGGATCGGCTGTAGACGAAAAAAAATATTTAAGGTACCCACCTCGGGCTCTCCGTAGTAGGTGCTCCAGTCTGTGTGTTCGTGTCCTTCCATTTTAACTGCTCCAAGCATCATGGAAGTTCCGAATAGTTGTCAAACCGTTTCTCCGCAGAAGAAATGGCAAAACGCGCTCTAACAAACGGTGATTTGGGACCACTGGGTATTCGGGTCGTTGGTAGGATCCTTAGTCAAGGACTGGCGCATGTGTGTCTTTCAGCCAGCCGTGCCCACGGGCGCTGAAAAGCGTCTGATGATGACCGGAGTTCAAATGACGTTCCGAGCTGGCTGTAAACGCTATGATATAGCTCTGTGCGCCAGGCGAGCCTCCAATCCCTACTTCTTCACTTGCCCTATTTGAATAATCTCCTCACACCTAGGCGCGAGACTCCTCGACTTGCCCCCCTATTGTACACCTGCACTGAATAAAAAGAACAGTCTCATATAAAAAAATATTCATTTTAATCTTATTGAATTTCAGAAGGGGGGGGGTAATTGCTGCTTTGGCGCTGCTTTTTTATCATGCGTTATTTCTCTTGTGATGTTCTTTTCAGACCTTGCTTGAAAAAGGAATTTAAATGCATCTTAATTGTTTTTCTTCCCCTCCACCAAGGACCTAGATTTAGTTGAGTATTTGACGAGGTAATGTACTATTTCATTAGTCTACTCGATCTTATCGAAGTCTACTCCATCTTAAGCCACCCAATTTCATATAGCTTTGGTAAAGTGATAGAGAACTTATTTAGTTTAAGTTTGATCCATTAGTCTGAATCATTCGTAGCCTAAGCAATTCAGGTTTCACAACCAGTTTTACGGTAAAAACTTATATTACTGTCCCCTTAAGAATAATATTGATATTTTCAACCTCAATTGCAAGCAATAACAACATATGGCCCTAATATGTAGCCTATATCAAAACATATTGCCACGTTTTTGCATTTTACAATTTCAAGGTAATTTTCACTTGATAGGTTCTATTGCTATTGAATGTGTGGACTAAAATAGGCCAGAGAAAGTGTCGTCCGTGAACGCGCGCGTGTGTCAAGGTGTGGACTATTGATTTCCCAGGACACAAGCGCTGCTGTTAGCTAGATACCTTAAACAAAGTAAAGTTTATTCAATGTGTTTGAGCACTGACGATTTAACGGATTGCCTCGATGTCGGCTGATAGGCTTTAGGTAAAAACTAAGAATGATTTAGGCTAGAATAAAAATCAATCCAGCCACTAACGAATTTACATTTTGGTGTAGCCTAGGGAATAGGGAATGGCCTATTTGAAATTATACAATAAAAACAAAGTACAACAAATATGAAAAATAAACATTTAAAATCATGGCAGATAAATGACAAATAGGCCTAATCAGTAATAACATGTTCCAAGTTTTTTTCACAATAGATTTCATAAAACATAATTAGAACGACCATGTCTTAAGGTTTCTTTATTATTTTGAATTATGTATATGTTTTTGTGATAATTTATTAGTGTTGTGCGCTAGAACAATTAGAGGGAGATTTACGTTTCAGCGCCCTCTCTTGGTTATATTTATCCAACAATAACTGTTAGTGGTGCATTAGACTACTTACAGAAAACAACACCCTCTAAAATCTCTATAGCCTATCGTTACTTGAATTAATCAACTAGCCTATAGAATAACTTCCTATCTTATTTACCGGATCAAAGTGAGGACACAGAATGGTGCCAGCCACGTGCCGTTGGTTGAACATCTATTTGACTGCATATAGATGTAAGAGCATAACTATCGGTAAAACCCCATTAGCAAAGGAGAGTAAACCATTCCGTGTTGACGTGGGGACAACAGACGTCTGCTTAACTTGGAAATGAGATCATGACCACCCCTTGGTGTGTTTAAGGACCACATAGCCTACACATTCAACACAGTTACTTCCATTTATTGAGAGGCATAATATAAGCCGAACTCTTCATGGTATAGACATTGAAAAGTATTGTTCTTATAAAAAATGTCATTATTCTTTTTTGCATTACAGTGTTTTAAAAAGCTGAGCATTGCAATATTCATACTGACGTTGTTGGATCACTTCAGGTGCTATCTAGAACCTAGAAGGGTTCTTAGGCTGCAGGTCCTCATAGGAGAAACCTTTGAAAAACCCTTTTTGGGTCAAGGTAGAACCCTTTCCACAGAGGGTTCTACACAGAACCCAAAAGTGTATTTTTATTTAACAAGGCAGGTCAGTTATTAAGAACAAATTCTTATTTACAATGACGGCCTAGGAACAGTGGGTTAACTGCCTTGTTCAGGGGCAGAAAGACAGATTTTTACCTTGTCAGCTCGGGGATTTGATCGAGTAGTCGTTCTGTTACTGGCCCATCGCTCTAACCACTAGGCTACCTGCCTGGAACCCAAAAAGGTTTTACCTGGAACCAAAAAAGGGTTTCGTATGGGGACAGCCAAAGAACCCTTTTGGAAACCTTTTTTATAAGAGTGTTGAGTTCTGAATACATTGTGTCCATGACAACTATATGTCATTGACCTCTTTCCCAACTGTACATAAATATGGTAAATTTGTGACTGGCCATACTATCACAAAGTAATGTTCATAAAAAAACATGCTATAGAAGACAATATGACCAATGTTCTTGTAAAATATTTAGCTAATCCCGGAGTTAAATGTTAACCAGCGTATCCCCTCCACATGTCTTCTCATGTGGTCACACATTTGTTCATTACTATAAAAACAAAAACTATAATATAACATTATTATGTCCATATTGATTGATTGATTGGGAAAAAGTTGCACTGAATACAACACAGGGGATAACACGGATAACATGGATAACACGTTACAGCAAAAATCACTTGTTTCCAACCTGGTCCCTGATGGAAAACACACAATACAGACTAAACACAGTAATCAGTACAAAACAGCACAATACAATATATAACAAATACATCAATCAATAATAAAATAGTCAACCTATCCTCATCTCATCATTCGTCTAAAAACATTACACATCAATATTTTTTTATCATTATTTAATATATATATATAACAGCTAAAATGGCCTCTGGGCCAGACCACTGGGCCAGACCTCTGGGCCAGACCTCTGCCTGCAACAATAGATGTAGACCATTTTAACAAACTTGCACATGCATCAATCCTTTGTCATGTGTGAGATGGAGGTGAGTGCAATAATAATTTGTCCAATGGGTGACAGAAAAGGATATCCCACATTTTTTTTCACCTTTTCCAGAAGGGGTGGTGCTATAGTACTTCAGCGCTGGCATTGCAGTGCAATATCCCGCTAGCTGGTACTCACCTTTCTGCCACCATACAAGAGGAATGCTGGTTGTACAATATGTTACATGGCCAGTCTCACTAGGGACTCTACAAACTGCATGGTATTGGATCTTTATGGCTCAGGGTCTTTAAAAACTGGATGGTACTGGATGGTAAGCTTCACATCAGGGCACATTATGCTTTGATTTTATGGAGATTTTGGCTTTTATTCTCAGCCAATTTGATATTCATACCAGGTACTGGAAGCTAAGGGGATATGGCAGCTCTTGGGGGATAGGCTACATGTATTTCTTGTCTGCCCCCATGAATGAAACATTGAATATGAATTTAAGTCTCTCACCCACAGGTGCACAGCTCCAGCCTCCAAAGGCCGCTTTCAAACACTGTGGCCCTAAAGTACCGGAGTTGAACACTCAAGTCCTTACCACACTAGAGATTCCCTTGTGGACCAATGGAAAGGTGACAGTCTGACACCTGGCTGTGCTATTACAACACACCTTCAATTACATAATCATATCGTGTCATCCTATCACGTCATCATATCACGCCATCATATCACAAAGCCTAGTTCTCTGGATCCCCTTCGCCTCAGGGTAATCCTTAGAGGTACTCGGAAACAGAGCTGGGCTGGGGGATGGAAACTGGGTGCACTCCTCTCTGCTCTGTGAGAAAGGTAGGAGCATCTAACATTCCTTCAAACACCCAGAAGTTGTTGGCAGAAATGTGTTGCTTCAAGCTTCGCTTTCAGAGTAGGATTTCTTGCCACTGTACTGCTTCAGTTTTCAGCAAGCTTTAAAGATTCACTTTAGTTTCCCCCTTTTCGAGTTTTTGTTGCCGTACGTCATACAAAACACTGGGGCCAATAAGTTAAGCCTGTGATTTGTAAAAATAAAATTAATAAAGAGAGCCTCTTTCTTCGGAAAGCGATGGAAAAATGTTTGCTGCCAAGTGCCTGTGGTGACAGTAAACATTCCAGAACAGGCCCGGAGTTTGGACTTCCCATTATCTGCCACAGCTGTGACAACGCTTGTTGGCTGCAGGTTTGCGGCTTGCCACAGTGTGTTTACCTGGAAATGAATCTGAAAAGCGACTAGACTGGGAAGACACACAACCCGGCTAAATAAATAGGAAGGACAGCCATAGTGATGTGATTCAGAGGGAGGGGGCAGCAGTTATTGCACCGACTCACCCCACTGGGTCCTGGGGCAAACACGGGCACAAATGGCCTAAGGATTTCCTCAAATACGCACCTTTGGATATTGAGAGGAATGCGCTCGGGAATGCCACGCAATAGCCTACGTTTTATGTGTGCTGTATCCAGGGCCTGGCAATTTCATTTGTGATACTTTTCTCTTGTCATGTAAAAAGGAGGCCTAAGCTGAGTGATGATCTGTATCGATCCAACTAGGTGTTTGTCTACCCAGTGGACCACAGGAGGAGATATCCTGGGACCCAACATCTTGAGAGTGGCTAACATCAGATGGCATCTCAAAAATGTTAAGAGAAATGGACTTACAGTAATACAAGGACATAATACAACAAGAACTACATAGTGTACAAAACATTAGGAACACCTTCCTAATAGTGAGTTGCACCCCCCCCCCCCATGCCCTCAGAACAGCCTCAATTCTTCGGGCATGAACTCTACAAGGTGTCGAGAGCACATATACACAATCCAAGTCTGATTCGTCTCAAGGCTTAACAATCCTTCTTTAACCTGTCTCCTCCCCTTCATCTACACTGATTTGATGTGGATTTAACAGGTGACATCAATAAGGGATCATATTTTTCACCTGGATTCACCTGGTCAGTCTATGTCTTGGAAGGAGCAGGTGTTCCTAATGTTTTGTATACTCAGTGTATAATGTGTGGAGCATTATTTGTGAAGTTAGTTACTGAACAATTCTTATCTTTGTCTATGAGCCTCTATTTTTGCTAATACATTGTACAGTAGCTTGGACACAATACATTTGCATATTGCTCCAGATCTGATTATGTTATGTTAAACCATCTTAACTGATGTGTATTGGGCAAAATATTTAATATTGCCTAATTATCCATTGTTATTCATTAGAAGTGAACTGCAATGTCAATACACATTTAATCCTTGACAGAAGGCAATTAAACATGAGGCAAAGTAGTGCTATGCTAATTAACTTGGTGTGATCCCATGGGAAGAACTGTGTCTAATATCACTCCAACCAACCCTGATAATCAGTCAGCTAATGTCCTTCACACTCACCTGCCATGGTCTAAGAAAACAGGCACCAATCAGGAGGGCTGATTGGAAATGAATCCAACAGTTAATGGCCCATCTAATGGTAAACATTATCAAGGGATTTCTCAAAAAGACGCTAACACCTGGTTGGATTCATAACTAGGGAATAGTTGGGGATCATATTATTCACCGCATGCAGACATTTTGATAGTCAGAAACATAAAAGCTTATTGTAATCATCACAATGACTTGAGATCTTGAAATCCATTGAGCTGAAGCTGAGAAACATCAGGGCCTTTAGAAAATATTCAGTTATACATCTGATGGCATTTGACCATTTCCTTTCCCACCAGTCCCATATCTGCATCTGTCCTCTCTCTATTCCAGGCTGATGGAAAACGTCATGTTTGGGATTGTCTCTGACACAGCCACGGCTGACCTGAGCCTGCCACCAGAGACGCAGAGCCTTTCATTTTGCTCTCCACTAGATCCCACTGCCTCAGAGGCAGAAATACATTTCCACAGCCACACCGGACGGACTACCTCTGTTTATAAGTAATGTGCGTGAGTTAACAGAATAAGATGAAATGAAAAGATGGTGCATCTGTGGAGAGGTGATATACAGCACCAGTCAAAAGTTTGGACACACCTACTCGTTCAAGGGTTTTTCTTTATTTTTACTCTTTTCCACATTGTAGAATAATAGTGAAGAAATTAATACTATACAATAACACATATGGAATCATGTAGTAACCAAAAAAGTGTTCAAAAAATCAAAATAAATTTTAGATTTTAGATTCTTCAAAGTAGCACTCCATCACTCTCCTTCTTGGTCAAATAGCCTTTACACAGCCTGGAGGTGTGTTTTGGGTCATTGTCCTGTTGAAAAACAAGTGATAGTCCCACTCCCGAGTGGCGCAGCAGTGTAACTGTCAGTACAGTCCCTGGTTTGATTCCAGGCTGTATCACATCTGGCTGTGATTGGGAGTACCATAGGGTAGCGTACAATTGGCTCAGCGCCGTCCGGGTTTGGCTGAGGGTAGGCCGTCATTGTAAATAAAAATTTGTTCTTAACTGACTTGCCTAGTTAAATAAAAATTGAAATAAGTTCAAACCAGATGGGATGGTGGTAGCCATGCTGGTTAAGTGTGCCTTGAATTCGAAATAAAATCACAGACAGTGTCACCAGCAAAGCACCTCCGCATCTCCTCTTCCATGCTTCACGGTGGGAAGACACATGCGTCTCACAAAGACACGGTGGTTAGAACCAAAAATCTAAAATTTGTACTCATTAGACCAAAGGACAGATTTCCACCGGTCTAATGTCCATTGCTTGTGGTTCTTGGCCCAAACAAGACTCTTCTTCTTATTGGTGTCCTTTAGTTGTGGTTTCTTTGCCGTAAATCGACCATGAAGGCCTGATTCACACAGTCTCCTCTGAACAGTTGATATTGAGATGCGTCTGTTACTTGAACTCTGTGAAGCATTTATTTGGGCTGCAATTTCTGAGGCTGGTAACTCTAATGAACTTATCCTCTGCAGAAGAGGTCGCTCTGGGTCTTCCTTTCCTGTGGTGGTCCTCACGAGAGCCAGTTTCATCATAGCGCTTGATGGTTTTTGCGAATGCACTTGAAGAAACTTTCAAAGTTCTTGACATTTTCCAGATTTACTGACCTTCATGTCTTAAAGTAATGATGGGCTGTCATTTCGCTTTGCTTATTTGAGCTGTTCTTGCCATAATATGAACTTGGTATTTTACCAAATAGGACTATCTTCTGTATACCACCCCCACCTTGTCACAACACAACTGATTGCCTCAAATGCATTAAGAAGGAAATAAATTCCACAAATGAACTTTTAACAAGACACACCTGTTAATTGAAATGCATTCCAGCTGACTACCTCATGAAGCTGGTTGAGAGAATGCCAAGATAGTGCAAAGCTGTCATCAAGGCAAAGGGTGAAGAATCTCAACTATAAAATATACAGTATTTTTATTTGTTTAACACTTTTTTGGTCACTACATCATTCCATATGTGTTATTTCATAGTTTTGATGTCTTCACTATTATTTTACAATGTAGAAAACAGAAAAAATTAAGAAAAAACCTGGTATGTGTAGGTGTGTAAACTTTTGACTGGTACTGTATGTTCAGGAGTAGTCCAGCATCCATCCTGTATTTTCCGGTAGAAATCCATATGTAGATGTGTATATGGGTCTTTTGTAGTGTTTACTGAGGAACATAGCGGGGGCCGGCTATGTAATGAAGAGGGCTCAAAGAGATCTCCCTACGTGTCAGTCCAGGAGCTCGGCGATAAAGCCTCCCTGCCGGCCCAACAACATAAGTGTCCAATCTGTGTTTGCTTACCCATGAACACCCTTGGCAGAGTCTTGGGGAGCCCGTAAATGTGGCCTTTTACAGGCCCTGACAGCTAACAGGCCATTGGCAAAAGAGGCCCAATGACATGGCCACTCAACAGATTAGCACCTCATCAGCCTCCTGCAGCTTGGAACAAATATGGCCCTGCCTCACATAAAACACAATGGGTCCGCCACTGCTAAACAGCCGCTCAGCAGGGGAGCACCCCACAAAACTTCCTGCTCTGCCCTTTCTCCAGGCCGCAGCTGTACCAGGGGCCCTTCCCTTCCCCACCCTGACACCAATTGGCAAGATGTGTGTATTTCAGGTGAGCAAATATTGCCACTTGCCTGAGAGTTCAATGGCCACCCCTTTCAGGGGTTGCGTATTGTGCCTGCTTGTAGGAGGGTATATGTGTGGCCATCACAGCAGCCCTGCAAGGTCATGGGAAACCTTCAGCCACAGCTGGGCTCAGCAAATCTAACACTCCAATGTACTTCATCTGCATTTACTACCATTGAGGAAATCCTTCCTGACTTTATTTTTCCTTCCTGCAGTCATCTCAAAATCATAATGGACATAGAACTGGTGTCATCCTCCACAGTCATGATACTGTAGTATATCAAGAAGTAAACCTGGACGTGCACTCTTTTGCATTCTTTTGCATTCTTCTGCATTCTTCTGACTCCAATGGTCAGATATTGCTTCTGGTATTGCATAGTGGAAACCTGACTTTAGTGACAAAGCCCATGTTATGAATCCTAATTGATTATCTCTTCTCTAACTTACATGCCAGTTTATTAGCCTTTGGGGAAAATGGGCACATACTGTATGCTACTGCCATGACTGGTAAAGAGACAGAGGAACTGAAAATTGATCTTGTCAGCCACTTGCCATTTAAAAAAACCTTTGTCCCTAATACACATACGCAAAGGTGTAAATGACCCCAGTCGTTGCTTTCAATTCTCACCTGGACCTTAATGTGGGAAAAAGATAGGGGAAATAAATACTGTAGGCTGTGAGATTGCATTAGAGATTGGAGACATGGACTTTTGTCCTCCAGGAAGGACAGAGTAAACAAACATATAGGGAATGTTCAAAGACTACATAACTACAACTTTGAAATAAGCATGGTAGCTATGTCCGTTTATTTGTCGGTTTATACAAAGTCTCATAGAATCTAACCAACTTAAAACATGTTTGTGATATCAGAGTACTAGTAGTTCATATGGTTAGGTGCTCTTTGGTTTCCTAGGCTGTCTGGTAAGGGTGTCTTAGTATATTTTGGATGGTTTATAATAGACTCTATATCCTACACATTTTTTAAACCAGTATTTGAGTGTTTCAAGTTGCTTCACACTATGTCATTCTTGGACTGGCTAATCAGATGACGCGTGGCAGGATGGAAGGATGCTGAGAGCTACAACACAATCTGTCCTGAGAGGAAGATTTCTGAATGGCAACGAAATGCTACTATTATCTTAAAGATATTTCTGATTAGTTTAGATAAGGACTAGGGCTATAACAAAGTGTATTGGGGCTCGTGGTGCTCTGTGATATAGTTTTGAGGCAGTTGTATCACCCAGAAGTCACTCAAGGCCTGTCCTGTCCTGAGAGGGTTCCTCTGTCATCACACTGAAATGGAACTGGCCCACGGTGCAAACAAGATCTCTTCGCATCTCTCCCAAAGCCCAGACAAATCTTGTCTGTGAGGTGGTTTGCTGTTGTGTTGTTTGTTTGCTTGTTTGGTCTTATACCCATGGACACCTGGCATGGAGAAGGAAATGAGAAGAAGACGATAAGTGCAGTGAATCTCTTGAGCAAAGCTGGTCTAGTACAAATACAAGCAGACATGAGGACGTCGCGAAGACAGACGTCCATCTCCATGATCCTTTGTTACATGAAAAAAATGAATGGATTTTTGTCACGTGAAATGCTTACTTGCAAGCCCTCAACAATGCAGTAATACTAAGTCATATAAAAGAAATACACACAAGAAAAGAAAAAGGTAATCACAAATGTGCTTGTGTAAGTGCATAGACACAAAAAAGGGTATGTGAAGAGGGTCAATTGTAATATCTGCTGTGTAGAAAAAAATAGAAATTTCAGTCATTTAATGTGTCATGAAACATACATATATTCACAATATATCACAATATATATTGTGTGCAATATAAGCTATCCTCACAGAGGCCTATTCAGTTTCTTTTGCTAAAGATGAAAGACATAATGAAGGACATTATAACCAGTGGTATAGGAGCTAGAAACAGAGCTGCCATGTCTATCAGTGCCATCTTATTAAAGTAATTCAGTAAAATGTACTTTGAGTACTTAAGTAGTTTTTGGGGGGGGATATCTGTACTTCTTTACTATTTATTTTTTTGACAACTTATACTCCACTACATTCCTACAGAAAATATGTACTTTTTACTCATACATTTTCCCTGACACTCAAAAGTTCAGGCAGGACAGCAATATGATTCTATTCACACAGCTATTAATATAACACATTGTCAACCCTTCTGCCTCTGATTTGGCAGACTCACTAAACACAAATACGGCACTTGGAAATTATGTCTGAGTGTTGGAAAATTGTGCAATCTGGTTTGCTTGATATAAGGAATTTGATGAATAGAATTTACTTTAAACTTTTAATACATCACTGTACTTAAGTGCATTTAAAAACAGATACTTTTAGACTTTTACTCAGGTAGTATTTTACTAGATGATTTTAATTTTTACATGAGTAATTCTCTGTTGAGCTAATTATCGTTTATTTATTTATTTATTTACCGTTATTTTACCAGGTAAGTTGACTGAGATCACGTTCTCATTTGCAGCAACGACCTGGGGAATAGTTACAGGGGAGAGGAGGGGGATGAATGAGCCAATTGTAAACTGGGGATTATTAGGTGACCATGATGGTTTGAGGGCCAGATTGGGAATTTAGCCAGGACACCGGGGTTAACACCCCTACTCTTACAATAAGTGCCATGGGATCTTTGATGACCTCAGAGAGTCAGGACACCCGTTTAACGTCCCATCCGAAAGACGGCACCCTACACAGGGCAGTGTTCCCAATCACTGCCCTGGGGCATTGGGATATTTTTTAGACCAGAGGAAAGAGTGCCTCCTACTGGCTCTCCAACACCACTTCCAGCAGCATCTGGTCTCCCATCCAGGGACTGACCAGGACCAACCCTGCTTAGCTTCAGAAGCAAGCCAGCAGTGGTATGCAGGGTGGTATGCTGCTGGCAATAAACTCCCTCTCTTTACTTTTACAATTGAGTACTTTTTCCACCACGGATTATAACCCTGTTCCACCACCTCAGTTTGAGAGACATCGCAATCTTTATTGAAATTATATCTATTACATACAGTATTTTGTTAGAGCAATGCGTTGTTGGGAGTGTTTCACCGTACAGAATCCCGATTGAACCTGTGCTTCTCTGGGGCTACAGGCCCCTGACCTGACTATCCTCTTGTATAGAGCGACACCTGGTGACAAGGCAATGATGGAGTTTAATGATGTTGTTCAGTGTCCAGAGGAGGGAGCCATTATGCATTATAAAAGAAATTGATCACTTGAAAAAAGGCTTACTCAATTCATGACCATCTCACGACCACTGGGGGCTACATATGGAGTTTATTACCTGAATTTATACAATATATACATACAAACCTGCCTGTATCTGGGCTCTCGCAAATCTTTTAAATCATTTTGATGGACTGCCAAGCCTTAGGCCTATATCATGAGTAACACTGGAATGGGTGTAAACCTTGGCTGGAGACTAGAGAGTGAGCCCAGTTGGTTTAAATACAAAGTCATTGTATGGACCATTCCTGACATATGGGTAGGCATATTATAGGATACTTCATTTTGGTAAGAAATAACTTACAGTATTTGTCTGCAGTACAGAGTGATATTGAGAACTTTCGATTCTACTGCGTTCTCTTTATCCAGCAATGTTGTTTCAAGTGTGTTGCCATGATCTTTTTCTTTCCCTTCAAATAGTCGTGTGATTGATGATGTTTCTCATTGCAACCAATACAATCTATGGGAGAATCTCAATTGGTTTTGCTCAAATCCTATCGCCTCTCTTCCGTCTTCTCCTTGCCTGCTTTAGAAAAAGGTCAAAGGTAATCTAGGACCAGAGGCGAGGAGAGGAAACGGGAAACAAATGCACTCCGTATGAAATTAGACTCTCCGGGAGCGTTCCTCTGCCCAGGCGTTGCTGACCCATGCAAGATCTTACAACGCCTGGATAGGTATTTTACGTATCAGCTAACCACATGATGGTCGTGTTCCCATGCTCAGAAGTTGCATGCATCTACTAATGGTTGTGTTGTACATAATCGACTGTCGGGAACCAGATTGCTCTAACATATGATGTCGTTAGCTGATACTGATACAGACTTTTGCCTAATTGAGAATCTCCTTACCAACTGGGCACACACTGGTTGAACCAACGTTTTTTCCACGTAATTTCAATAGAATGACGTTGAACCAACGTGGAATAGACATTGAATTGACGTCTGTGGCAATGAGTATCTTTTTCAAATTTGACTTAGGGAGAATCCCAATTGGTATTGTTCACCTCCTCTCTGTCCTCTCCTCGACATTTTGAAAAAGGTCAAAGGTAATCGAGGAGCCAAGGAGAGGAAACATGGAAACAAATGCGCTTATATGAAATGACTCTCCTTCTCCACTTGCATGTCATCAGGCAAATTACCTTTACAGGGGTGGAATCCCAAAATAATTTGTAAAGTTATAAACACTAATTAAACTAGTTGTGCAAGATAAAATAATAAATAGCGTATCATTTTTAAATATGTGCATGCATTTCTCCTCTGAGAAAACAACAGCCGATTCAAAGGAGATGTGGTGGATTTCAAAACGATTCTGAGATAGGGAGCCGAGAGGATACTCTTGTGCTTATTCGGTGCGAGGAGGCTATCGAGGAGAGGACACTCCTTTGTTCACCTACTAATGAATTTACACTCTCCTTGACTACTCGACTACTTATCGGTATACAGATTACTGAGGAGAGGAGGACGGAGGAGTTGATGAGAGGACAGAATTTTGCCCAATTGGGATTCTCCATTAGTGTACGTCATTTTGGTCAGGTGATGGAGGCTGGAGCGAAAAAATGTAGCAATGAAATGCATTCATTTTGGAGGAATATTTGAACAACACACTGAGATTTGAGATTGCATTAGAATAAAGTCCTCTATTTATTCCCATGGTGCATTTGTAAATTCACTCAGGCAATTTGCCACCTTTCCCTGTTCATTTTAGGCAACATCCATTCCTGTCAAGTATGCTGAACTCTATTATCTCTTCCCATCAAGTAGGCTGAACTCTATTATCTCTTCCTGTTAGGTATGCTGAACTCTATTATCTCTTCCTGTCAAGTATGCTGAACTCTACTATCTCTTCCCATCAAGTAGGCTGAACTCTATTATCTCTTCCTGTCAGATATGCTGAACTATACTATCTCTTCCCATCAAGTATGCTGAACTCTATTATCTCTTCATGTCAGGTATGCTGAACTCTATTATCTCTTCCCGTCAAGTAGGCTGAACTCTATTATCTCTTCCTGTCAGGTATGCTGAACTCTATTATCTCTTCCAATCAAGTATGCTGAACTCTATTATCTCTTCCTGTCAGATATGCTGAACTCTATTATCTCTTCCCGTCAAGTAGGCTGAACTCTATTATCTCTTCCCGTCAAGTAGGATGAACTCTATTGTCTCTTCCCGTCAAGTAGGCTGAACTCTATTATCTCTTCCCGTCAAGTAGGCTGAGGCATGGTCCTAGGGCTCAGGTCCCCCGAGAGAGAGAAAGAAAGAAAGAGAGAAAGAGATAATTAGAGAGAGCATACTTAAATTCACACAGGACACTGGAGAAATACTCCAGATATAACAGACTGACCCTAGCCCCCCGACACATAAACTACTGCAGCATAAATACTGGATGCTGAGACAGGAGGGGTCAGGAAACACTGTGGCCCCATCCGATGATACCCCGGACAGGGCCGAACAGGCAGGATATAACCCCACCCACTTTGCCAAAGCACAGCCCCCACACCACTAGAGGGATACCTTCAACCACCAACTTACCATCCTGAGACAAGGCCGAGTATAGCCCACAAAGATCTCCAAAATGGTTGATTTGACTGTATTACACATCACGATCAAAATCTAAGCACTGTACCCTAAGTTTGTTATAGGGGGCAGATGTGATAATCATAGGTGAATCATGGGGCGCCAACCCAGACAGGAAGACCATGTCAGTGACTCAACCCACTCAAGTGACGTACCCCTCCTAGGGACGGCATGGAAGAGCACCAGTAAGCCATGTACAACTCAATCAAAATGTATTCTCTTAACAGTCAAAGAAAATAAGTTCTCCTGTTTTGACCCCATAGGAAAAAGTTCAGAGCGTATAGCCGTGGGTTTCTCTGCTGATGTGTACCTCTAGGCTACCTTTGGAGAGTTGTGTGGTACATGGTTCCCAATGTCTAATAAAATCTGTTAGCATTGTTGTGTCAGGGTGAACAGGGTCAGTGAGCCTCATGTTGCTGCCCACATCTTGAAGCGATTTCAGTGGAGCTGATAGTCAAGAGCTTTATCAAAGAGCTTGTCAGCCTGAGGAGAGGAGGGGGAGGCTCACCAGTAGCAATTAGATGACTGAGTTACAGTGAGCCTGTTATGATTGCAAACTCCGCCAATGATCATTTTGGAGCCTTCAGAGACATTTGAGACCTCAAGGCAATTGGTAAACTATGGCTGGCTGGCTATTTTAACTTCCTGGTAAAGTGACTACTCTCAGAAGATATACATTGTGCCTATTGAGGCCTATTGTAGCCTCTCCCCCGCATCTCCTTACTCCCCTGTGGTAGGCACTACACAGGCTGCTTCTCCAAATGCTCTGTGGTTCAACAATTACATCCATACTGAAAATGGGATTTGACATGTGGTGCCATTATAATGGAGTAGTTAAGTCCTCCCTCACTCACTCACTCACTCACACACTCACACACACACACACACACACACACACACACACACACACACACACACACACACACACACACACACACACACACACACACACACACACACACACACACACATATTCTGTTATATTCTACTGCATTATATTCTGTTTTATTCTACTGTATTCTATTCTAACCCCATGTTTACTTTAACTTGGGACTCAAATGATTGTGACATTTCATCTAACCATGCATTACACTACAGCATTGTTAAATATTCGATTCTGATTGGCTTGAAGTGCATTCTACATTTGGGTATGCTTTAATATATCAGTGTGACAGATTCACTTTACCGACCGTGTCTCAGGTAAACCTACAGTCTTGTGCTTTTATCTGCTCAACGACCACAGAGTGAAGGAAAAGCAGCCAACAAGTGCTCAGCATATGTGGGAACTCCTTCAAGACTGTTGGAAAAGCATTCCTCATGAAGCTGGTTGAGAGAATACCAAGAGCGTGCAAAGCTGTCATCAAGGCAAAGGGTGGCTACTTTGAAGAATCTCAAATATTAAATATATTTAGATTTGTTTAATACTTTTTGTGGTTACTACATGATTCAATATGTGTTATTTCATAGTTTTGATGTCTTCACTATTATTCTATAATGTAGAAAATGGTAAAAATAAAGAAAACCCCTTGAATGAGTAGGTGTGGCCAAACTTTCGACTGGTACTATATATATAAAACACAGAAAAATCACGTTTTTGTCGACACTGGGCCTTTAACATACATGGCTGAAGTAACAGTAATGCTAATTATTTTTCTTTTGTCCCACAGGCCATTTGACCAGAGTGGATTCCTTTGAATCCGTAAGAAGATTTTTCAGCATGTTTGATGCATACACATATTTGTTGAGAAATAAAACAGAAATGTAACAAATATAGCATCATTTTCTGAGCTACGTATGCTACATCTCTTGGCAATTTGTTAACACTTTACTGGTCAAACACATTAGCAGTTATCAGGTACAATTGATTTCTTAAAGACATTTATATAAACTGTCCTCCTACTGTAAAGCATGGATTTACAGAATGAGTTAAACCTTTAAACAAAGAACATATCAGCCATCAGTCTCTAGCTATATGAACATGAGCTCCACCTTTAAACTGGAACTGAGCTACACCTTTAAACTGGAACTGAGCTACACCTTTAAACTGAGCGACACCTTTAAAATGCAGCTGAGCCACACCTTTAAACTGTGCGACACCTTTAAACTGAGCGACACCTTTAAAATGCAACTGAGCTACACCTTTAAACTGAGCGACACCTTTAAACTGGAACTGGGCTACACATTTAAACTGAGCGACACCTTTAAACTGAGCGACACTTAAATTGCAACTGAGCTACACCTTTAAACTGAGCGACACCTTTAAACTGGAACTGAGCTACACACTGAGCTACACCTTTAAACTGAGCGACACTTAAAATGCAACTGAGCTACACCTTTAAACTGAGCGACACCTTTAAACTGGAACTGAGCTACACATTTAAACTGAGCTACACCTTTAAACTGAGCGACACTTAAAATGCAACTGAGCTACACCTTTAAACTGAGCGACACCTTTAAAATGGAACTGAGCTGCACCTTTAAACTGAGCGACACCTTTAAAATGCAACTGATATGCACTCTTTTGGAAGGTGAGGTTGATGATGGGTCTTCTTGGGTGTGTGATGCTAGCAAGGCTGCATATCTGGACCCTGCTTGCACAAGTTTGCTATAGCTTATGGCAGTTGAGGTAAAAATGATTAAATCATGCTGTAAAGTCAAACTGAGAATTTGGATTTGAGTGTTAGACAAATCTAGTTTTATGACACACAGAAACTGAGACTCAATAGGCATGTAAAAGAAGTAGAGTTTTTTATTAAATTTGTATGTACTAAAATATACAAAAACACTGACACCTGCCAATCCAGCGGCAACACAGACAGGAACAGGAGAATGGGAAAAGATCCACCTACATTCTCCCCAAATAACTCTGTTAGGGCCTGAACCAGGATCTATGCTCCCAGTTAAAAGCCCATTCCAACGCCATAGGCTTTAAGCTACATGTTTGTCTAGGGACTGTTTGAAATGGACACAGGCATTGAACTGTAGTTAATGGTCATCATAACTGAATGTTAGGTGAAACATCCTTTCATACTTAACATACTTAAAAGCAGTACAGGAATGTTAGAGACACGAACAGCCCAGTGCACTTTAAATATTCCAGAAGTAAGGGTGTTTTAACTGATATTCAAAATCAACTCCATGAAAATGTAAAGAAATTAAACAATCTCGAACATTTTGGAGAAAAACACAGTACAAATATGTTTTGTATAGGCTATTCTTTCCATACACTGTCAGACACTCACCAAAGAGTAAAATGTGTTTCTCGTCTCTCAATTTGCTTCACAAATTCAAATGAAAAAAAATAGAGCAATGGTGTATACCTTGAACCCATGCTTGGTATAAGCCTTCTTGTACCAAGCATGTATAACTTGAACCCATGCTTGGTCCCATGATGAGCTCCTGTATTGAGATCATTGTTGTTGGTACAGCCAAGCCTCTTTCACATACAGTTGAAGTAGGAAGTTTATATACACCTGAGCCAAATACATTTAAACTCAGTTTTTCACAATTCCTGACATTTAAAGTAAAAAATTCCCTGTTTTAGGTCAGTTAGGATCACCACTTTATTTTAAGAATGTGAAATGTCAGAATAATAGTCTAGAGAACTATTTATTTCAGCTTTTATTTATTTCATCACATTCCCAGTGGGTCAGAAGTTTACATACACTCAATTAGTATTTGGTAGCATTGCCTTTAAATTGTTTAACGAGGGTAAAACGTTTTGGGTAGCCTTCCACAAGCTTCCCACAAGAAGTTGGGTGAATTCTGACCCATTCCTCCTGACAGAGCTGGTGTCAGAGCTGGTGTAACTGAGTCAGGTTTGTAGGCCTCCTTGCTCGCACACACTTTTTCAGTTCTGCCCACAATTTTTCGATGGGATTGAGGTCAGGGCTTTGTGATGTCAATACCTTGACTTTGTTGTCCATAAGCCATTTTCCCACAACTTTGGAAGTATGCTTGGGGTCATTGTCCATATGGAAGACCCATTTGCGACCAAGCTTTTTAACTTCCTGACTGATGTCTTAAGATGTTGCTTCAATATATCCACATAATTTTCCTCCCTCATGATGCCATCTATTTTGAAGTGCACCAGTACCTCTTGCAGCAAAGCACCCCCACAACATGATGCTGCCACCCCTGTGCTTCATGGTTGGGATGGTGTTCTTCAGCTTGCAAGCCTCCCCCTTTTTCCTCCAAACATAACAATGGTCATTATGGCCAAACAGTTTTGTTTCATCAGACTAGAGGACATTTCTCCAAAAAGTACGGTCTTTGTCCCCATGTGCAGTTGCAAACCGTAGTCTGGCTTTTTTATGGCGGATTAGGAGCAGTGGCTTCTTCCTTGCTGAGTGGCCTTTAAGGTTATGTCGATATAGGACTCGTTTTACTGTGGATATAGATACTTTTGTACCTGTTCCCTCCAGCATCTTCACAATGTCCTTTGCTGTTGTTCTGGGACTGATTTGTACTTTTCACACCAAAGTATCTCTAGGAGACAGAACGCGTCTCCTTCCTGAGTGGTATGACGGCTGCGTGGTCCCATGGTGTTTATACAATTTTCTTCTGAGGTCTTGGCTGATTTCTTTTGATTTTCCCATGATGTCAAGCAAAGAAGCACTGAGTTTGAAGGTAGGCCTTGAAATACATCCACAGGTACACCTCCAATTGACACAAATTATGTCAATTAGCCTATCAGAAGCTTCTAAAGCCATGACATAATTTTCTGGAATTTCCCAAGCTGTTTAAAGGCACAGTCAACTTAGTGTATGTAAACTTCTGACCCACTGGAAATGTGATACAGTGAATTATAAGTGAAATAATCTGTCTGTAAACAATTGTTGAAAAAATTACTTGTGTCATGCACAAAGTAGATGTCCTAACCGACTTGCCAAAACTATAGTTTGTTAACAAGAAATTTGTGGAGTGGTTGAAAAAAGGAGTTTTAAAGACTCCGAACATAGGTGTATGTAAACTTCCGACTTCAACTGTAGATAGCTACTGTAATACCTTGAGGGGTAGTGGCCCCATCACCAGGTTTGGCTCGAACCCTGCTTGGAATGTACATTTACATTTACATTTAAGTCATTTAGCAGACGCTCTTATCCAGAGCGACTTACAAATTGGTGCATTCACCTTATGTACAATAGTCAAGCCACTTTCTAGACAACGAAGTAGAGTGAACCACAATGATAAGACAGCCATTAGAAAAACAGATGAGTTATTGGTCATGAGAAGACAGGGAAATTGAAGATGAATAATATCAATTAGCTGGATTCAGTCTTTGGTCCCTGCGCCTTTTGATTTACTTGCTCACTGTTTATGACAGGTGCTCTACTAAAGGCTTTGTATTGCAGCCATTTTCACAATCTCTATGCTACTCACCTAGGCATTACTGTATCAAGCTCTTAGCACAATCTTTAAGTTATGTGTCAGTCAACACTTTCTGTCATTTTCTCTAGGGAACCTGATGTAGCAGCTTTAACTTTTAAACTTCAAATTGTTAGGCTTGATGGTAGTATAGTGCAAAAATCTACCTCCCATTAATAAAGTACAACATCTACATACAAATGATAGTTCCAGTTTCATACCGTCTAAGGACATGGTTTCAAAACTGTCTTGGAATAAGCACAAAGTTGTGTTTGCAAATACCTACGCATTCCAATCTTTCTGTGGATACAAATCCCTTGTGATAAGTGCCCTTTAAGCTCACTACTCTGTAAGCCCTTCACAGGTAGAATGGCATACCATTACTCACTCCTAATGTTGAGGAAATGATATCCCTTCAACTTTAATTGTCCTTTGGTTTGTAATAATGATGTATTTCCCAAAAGGACCAATGAAGTTGAGCTGGAATGATTCTACAAGATAAGAAAAAAAAAAACCAAAAAACAAGAAATGTCTTTCTCCCAAAGTTTTTGGTTCCACTGCGGTGTCCTAAAGAAACAGGGGCCTCCACAGAGCCACCTGTCTGCCCCCTGTGGCAGTATGTCTAACCACAGAGTCTTGGGTCAGAATCCTCTGTCACACGGTCCCTGCACAGGGGTGTCTGACCCTTTCCCAACCAGTTTTAGAGGGAATGCTTCCAAAGGTCAAGAACCTGCAGAGGTTCCTGACGTTTTCCTCTTGGCCACACCTGTAACCTGTAACATGGCTTCTTGGCCACTAGGGGCCCTCCTCCATATCGTCCAGGTTGGGCGCCATAATGAAGTGTTTAGGGTGGACCAGGCTATGCTCGTCTGCATGCTCCTCCCAGCGCACATCGTCACTCTCGTGGGTGATGTAACGCTCGCCACACCGTGTCTCAAACTCCCTGAGGTCCAGCCACGTCTGGTAGTCCTGAGAGAGAGAGAGAGAGGGGGAGAGGGAGTGAGGTAGGGAGAGGGAGGGGGGAGAGGGCAAGAGGGAGGGGGGAGAGGGAGAGGGGGAGAGGGAAGCAGGAGTTACAGCAGGGATCCAATACAATGTCTGCCTTGTTCTAGGTCACATCATGAAACGTGTGTGAATGTTTTGTTAGATGTGCCTTACAGTATAATTAAGCTATTATAATACCTGTAGCCAAGGATGGCTGAGGGACTTGTCCACACTGTACCGCTTCCTCATCTTCACTTGTAGGAGGTTGTTAATGAGATCTGTAGCTGTGAGAGGAATAGAGACTTTATGTTCGTCTCAAAGTGAGAGGTTGACATGAAACATCAGTGCTGTCTTTCTACCCACACGTCTGGATCTACCAGCGTGGGTTTCAGACCCTGCGGCTCTTTGACTTTTCTGTTGTGTGTGGTTTACATGAATCACTGACAACTCTCCCGAGCTGCCCTAAATAAATATCCCCCACATACACCTACACTAGTGTATATGAAAAACCAGAGTGCAACCTGGTATACAAGCGATAACTAAGACAAAATAACTTCCAGTTGCTTCAAATGACTGCTTGTTGTATCACACCATTGGTCTACTTCTTTAGCTGTATGACTGGACTCATTAGTTACGTTACACACTTTACAGAGATGTTTGTCCTCAATTGTCTTCCTTAGCATTCATGCATTTGAATATTATTCAAACGGGTCTTTCTTCCTACCGTCTGCAGAGATCTCCTTCCATGGCTGGGGTGGGTACATGAAGGCAGCGTTCTGGATCTGGTCGTTAATGTCCTCGTCCTCGTTGAAGGGGAATGTCCCGCTGAGGCTGACGTAAACGATGACCCCCACTGACCACATGTCCAAGGAGCGGTTGTATCCCTTACTACGCAGCACCTCTGGGGCCAGGTAGGCCGGAGTACCCACCACCGAACGCCTGAACGACTTCTCACCGATGATACGGGCAAAGCCAAAGTCACACAGTTTAACCTGCCAGGACACACAACACACAGCAGAATGCTACATTGTCTCCCCCACACACATGCAAGCAATATTTTGCTAGAAAGATAGCAAACTTGTCTGACAGGTGAGATGTTGCATGTTGGTTACCTGCGGGAAGGGCTCTGCTGAGGCCAGCAGCACATTCTCGGGCTTCAGGTCACAGTGGACAATGTTCTTGAAATGCAGATGTCTCAAAGCCACCAGGATCTGTTCCAGAAAACAGCCCAACCCCCATGAGTTAGCGAGACCACATCATACCACATAATGATCTCCTCATTTAAAAGTATGGACTCCCTCACAAAATATCATGTAATGGATAATGAGAGCTGCATAAGTATTTTAGTAGTTCACTAAGCTATTTCTAGGATGGTCACTTTCTTAGTTTCCATATGGACACATGACCTCATCACTGTCTCCTCTCTGCTGTAGTGGAATCATCAACTGTAGCTGCTAGCGCTGCATGCACCTCCATGCTGCTGCCCGCCTCCTGACTTTGACAAAGTCCTGTTAAACCACATCAGAACCGGACCTGCTGCTGTTCATTTTCATGTGCAGCACCATGCCTAATGAACCCGCTCCTGTTTGGCCCCGGGGCCCCTCTCTTCTAATCAGCCCACAGACCAGAGACCAGGCGGCAGGGCAGAACAGCGCACCACTACGGCACCGCAGGCTGTAATCCAGCAGGAGGGACACGGCCATGATGCCATCCAGACCAGCTTGTCCCGTAAACAATCCTCCCGTATCCATACACCACAAGAACAAACAGGCCCAGGGCTGAGTCTATTACCGCTTATATAGACTACCACACCACGAGAGAGAGAGAGAGGGGGGGGGGGGGGCGAGAGAAAGTGGGGGAAAGATGAGGAAGGACAGAGAAATAGAGGGGACGGAAGTTAGAGAGAAGTAGGAAGACAGACCTGTGTGACCAGGAACTTGGTGATGCGTTCTGGGAGCTTGCTCTTCTCACTGGACAGGATCATTTCCAGCATGTCTCCATGGAGCTTCTCCATGACAACAAACACCCTCTCAGGCGTCTCGAACATACACTCCAGGTTGACGATGCCAGGATGGTGAAGGTTCTAAACGAGGGAACAAACCTTTAGCTTCAACACTCCATACTGTACCACGTTACAGTTTCACTGTTTGAAACTCAGCAAGAATGCCTACTGTATACATCTGACTGGTACAGCATGAGTGTCTACGTGTTACCTGGAGAATGGCCACTTCGTTCCTCAGTTGGCTCTCCTGCTTGGTAGGAAACCTCATCTTGTCAATCACCTTGATTGCCACATCTCTTCCAGTCTTTCTGTGTTTCCCTGCCAACAGAAATAAATAATGAGTCAACATGTACTTATATTGTATACTGTATAGTATCATAAAGATAGATGTGAGTACCTGGCATAAAGTGGGTGTGTGTTTTGGTTAGGGTTGAGAGAATACATAGTTTAGTTGCAATACATCCAAAACATGGATATCCAGGCACACACCTCCATACACAATCCCAAACTGTCCAGATCCTAGCACCTCATCAGAGAAGATCTGGTATACAGAGCTGATATCCTACAGAGAGGGAAACACTTCTGTATTACTGCACTTTATTATCTTAAAGGGTATTACTAGTGCTAATATACATTAATAAACTGTGGATGTATACTGATATATCATTGTTGGATAGATGCTGTTGTATTGGTATGGTCATTGATATGACAAATGGGTCACTTTTACTCAATGCACAAGTACAGTACGTATGAAAATCCCCCTTTCCTATAAGTGTATGAGTGACTTCCTTAATTTGTTTTAAATATAGATTTTTTACAATGGACATGCAATGTTTACACACACACACACACACACACACACACACACACACACACACACACACACACACACACACACACACACACACACACACACACACACACACACACACACACACACACACACACACACACACACACACACACACAAACACACACACACACACACACACACAGCTGAGAAATTGAGCAAGATTGAACACACACAAACACAACTGAGAAATTGAGCAAGATTATCTGAAAAAGTGACCACACTCACCACATTCTCCTGTATCTGGCAGTTGGACACAGATATGCTGATAGACACCTCTTGTTCTAGAGGGGAAAAGCAATGCAGTGTTAACTTTAAACAACTGTACATTACAAATGCATAAAGGACCCAATGCATTCCTAATTAATAATAAGCAGAGATGCAGCTCTCACTTTGTTTCATGTCCTTCAAGCCTATCACAGCTGTAACATTACATAAACAATAATGAACCTGTATAATTGATTGGGGAAGATTTGTTTTATTGAACAGCATATCTATGTGTTACATTTCATAGTTAAGGGTTCATAGTTATGGGTGCCTCCTGAGGCCAATATTCAGTCATGAGGTTCCCAAGTCATGTTTTGCCAAACAATAAAACATAATTGTATAATCAAATAACATGGTCTCAGCTTTCATCTTCTCTATGGACAACAAAGTATGCCCACCTGTACTTACTCATTGGCGAAGGACCATATTGTAGGACTATAGGGCACAAGCCCTTGTTGTCATTTCAGAGTGGTTGGATATTGAGGGGTAGTGAGGTGGTGGGTCTCATCTGTTTGGCATCGCCACCCTCACCATATGCTTTACACCAGAAGGTACAGCCAGACAAATGGCCTCCGGGGACATATAGTACATGAGCTGGCAGGCAATGGCGCTCATTTAATCTCATATCTACTCTAACAGAAATTATTAATAAACATTAGAACCTGCTATGGTGATGGTGAGCACTGAACCAGAAGTGTGTTAATTTCATAACCGAAAGGGGAAAAAAAGACCACTCGTCTGATTCGGCCATCTTCATTATTAGAATGTGCATTAGTGTATTGGATGCGATGGAAGAGGAACGCACATTTTAACACACACAGATAATCCCCTGAATCTACGTCAGGTTTCAGGTGTTGCACCATGTGCCCACAGGAGAGCGACCAGTTGAACGTGCCACCTTGGCTCTATAGCTTTTAAGACAGGCGTCAGCAACAGTTTGCCTGTGTTTTTTAAAAGTAATCATAAACAACAAAAAAATTGGAGTGGGGGGTAGTTTTTGGAGAGAAAAAAAGACTCAAAAATCACCAGGAATTGAGCTAAACATTTGTTCAATTTAGGAAATCTGTTCCCAAGTATTCCCACAAAAAAAAAATATATCTCACCTTAATCAAGGTATGAAATTATTATTAGTTTCAAATACATTCTCTTTTTGTACAATTTATTATAATTACGCCCAATCATCCAATCCAACCAAAAACGCCCGCCGCTGGATCTAGTTGATGATCCCTGCTCTAAGATCATCACCATCATTATCAAAATAATGATGATCAATTTGATTGGGTGGCAGGAAGCCTAGTGTTCAAATACCAGCTCAGGCGGGATAATCTGGTGTGGACTGAGCCGACAACCGGAGGGCTGTTCTCTGTAAGTTAATGAACAACAAAGTACATCTTATCTTAATATCTTATGATTATCATCACAGGAGGGGAAAGGTCAACCACGGCTTCACAATTCAAGGCTTTGCTGTGTCTGTAGGCACAGTCATTTCTGAGGATGCCTTTTTTGTTATCTCAAAACAATACTGACTGCTTTCTCACTCCAAAACATCACCTCACTTGACCTTAACTTAGGGCTCCCGAGTGGTGCAGCGGTCTAAAGCACTGCATCTCAGTGCTAGAGGCTTCACTACAGACTCTGGTTCGATTCCAAGCTGTATCACAACTGGCTGTGATTGGGAGTCCCATAAGGCGGCGCACAATTGGCCCAGTGTCGTCCGGGTTATGGTTTGGCCGGGGTAGGCCGTCATTGTAAATAAGAATTTGTTCTTAACTGACTTGCGTAGTTAAATAAAGGTTAAAATTAAAAAACTCAGAAAACTATCGGCAATGACCCATTTTATGAGCACAAATAGTACTATTTCCATCGCTCACATAAACTAATCTCATACCACCTTTCCAGTGCTAGTGCCAATAGCTACAATATGTCAAATACATGTCAGTGCTACCTCTAACCGAAATAACTACTGTATACACACTATGATCAGTAGCCTAAACCAGAGCAATAGCCAGTCAGTACAACTTCCAATAGCCATAGCCACATGTCTACCATGTTAACAGTAGAGAACGGTACTGTACTCACTGTGGTCCTTCCCCTGCCTGGCTACGGTGGCCACACTGGGCTGGGGTGTGGCAGGCATCAGGGCCTGACGGATGGCCTTCTCCCAGCCCTGGGCCACCTCCATGCCCACCCCTGAGGCTGTCAGCGCGGGGCTGTGGTATTGGCCCCCGTTGTTCTCCCCAACGTAGTAGACCATGGTGGAGGTGATGATTTCAAAGCAGTGTGGGTTGCTGCCCTGGGCTAGGCTACTGAGGTCCCTCGACTGTTCCACCTGCAGGATCTCTGAGAGAGGGATCTCCTGGGGGCCATGAGGGAGAGAGGGAGGTGCGTGAGAGAGAGAGAGAAAGAAAGAGAGAGAGAGAGAAAGAGAGCGAAAGAGAGAGAAAAAAAAAGAGAGAGAGAGAGAGAGAGAGAGAGAGAGAGAGAGAGAGATCAGGATCATAACAGACAAAAACAAAGAAAGCCACGACATCACCGTTAGTGATTGGGGAGAGAGAGGCACAGAAGACCAATACAACCATGAATACAACCATGATACACAGAAAACACCAGTCCAGTGAATACTCAAATACAAGAGAAAGACAGAGAAAGACAAGATTCACTGAATCAATTACTCACAAGATAGACAGATCAGACGGAAGCAGACACCAAATCCCCCGTAAAAGTCAGAGGTAAGTGCTGAAAAATCTCCCTCAGTTTAGCACACGTATCAGAAAGAGTAATTCAAAGTGGGTCCTAGTCCCTTTCCACAGTGTAGTGTATCCACAGCCCCTGCATAGTGCATAGCCTTTATCTGACAGCCCCTTAGAAGATATGTGGTGCAAAGGGCAGTTTGAGCACACTTTAAAAGTCCCCCTTCCCTCCAGCCTCGCTGTCAAATGCAAATCAAAGAAGAATGAGGAAGTCCCTAGCCAGTAGGAGTCCCTGTAGTGCCTCGTCCCCCCATCCTCCTCCCCTTTGGGTCCCCTGAGCGTGGCTCACCACAGAGTGTCAGATTAAGTGGTTGTGGTTAGCAGGGCCGGCACACATGCCCAGGCTCGGGACCATTGAAGAGAAGAGGCCCCATGATTACAAGGAAGGACACCAGACCCCTATCTGGGCACGAGCCGCCTCGCTGCCAGCCACCAAGACGCGAGACAGAGCGACTACCATCGGACACCAATAACCTTCGGGGAAGGGGAGGGGAGAAGGGTTGGGTAATCTCAGTGAAGCCCCCTTACCCCCATAAAAGGGTTCTGGAAACCACAAGTACAGGGGTCTCGTCTTCAAAAAAGAAGCCTATATGACTTCCAAATGTAGAAAACGGCAGCCATCTGATGCGTCGCCACACAACCACCACCACTAATTAGATGACTGGAGGTAGAGAGAGGAGAGGAGGGGACAGCCACACGACAGTGGGCTCGGGGCTGAGAAGAACAGGAGAGAGAGAGAGAGAGAGAGAGAGAGAGAGAGAGAGAGAGAAAAAGAGAAAGAGAGAGAGAGAGAGAGAGAGAAAAAGAGAGAGAGAGAGAGAGAGAGAGAGAGAGAGAGAGAGAGAGAGAGAGAGAGAGAGAGAGAGAGAGAGAGAGAGAGAGAGAGAATGAGCCACCATTGACCATGGTTGTTATATGTTTACTTTCACAACGCAAGTGTTTTACTTTCCATGTCAATAAAGTACATTGAATTGAATTGTATTGAGAGACAGTGGGTGGAAATGCCCAAGAGACAGAGGCTACATTGGATAACCTAATGTCACCACTGGCCCAATCTGTACACACACTAGCGACAACATATAAAACAGAACGACCCATATGACAATATTTGAAAGAATAAGAAAAAACTCATTCACAAACAGCTAGTCTTCAATTAGTCTCCTGAGCGTCTTTAAGTACTGAGCGCTGAGCGCCAAGTTGAAAATAAATGATAATGTAAAGCAGCCTTTCCTGTCCACTGTTGTCACTGCTGGGAAGATGGAGGGTGTGTCGGTTACAGCTAGTTTACCACTGGGAGAGTGGAGCTCAGAGTAGAAAATACCTCTTAAACTTGTTGAAAATGGCAGCCCCAATGTGGCGATCAGGCGATCATACAAACACACTTTATTAGCCTCTCAATCTCACACACACACACACACACACACACACACACACACACACACACACACACACACACAAAACAAAAGTAGCTAGAAACCGTAGCAACAGAAACAGTCACATCTATAGCCGCAATCGGGGGAGTTGTCAAAGTGAAACAGCCACATGGTACAGAGGCTGGTACAGGCTCCCAGTTGCAAGGCTGTACTGAACATGTGGAAGCCTTTACACAGAGGGAACGAGGACTGCCTGCCTGCCTGGATACCTCAGTCCCCAGTGTCTAATTAAACAGCTATTAAGCCCCTGTGGCATGGTAAAGACTGCCTACACCACTGGTGTCACCATGGAATGGTCACACACTCTCTGAAGCTGGAGTTATAGCACTTGGAAATCATAATTACACAGTTCACTTTGTGTGTCAAATGTATTTGAACTGGACAAGAAAAGTTTATGGTGATGGTTTGGTAAGGCCTTTGAAAGAGGATATCTGACATGGATGATGCAACAAGTTACAATGTATTTTATAAATGTGTTGGACATCCCATTTTTTTATCAGATTTCCCCAGCAAAAACCCTTAACATTTTCAGAGTAAAATACTGCTGATGACAAACAAGGTGGCTACAGACAGAAGCAAAAGCCATTTCACTTTGCAGCCACACAGAAATGTCAGTGGACTGCTTGTGAAACCACAGGAGGGGGGTTTTCTCTGTGTCACCGACCTCACTGTAGTTTACAATTGCAACACAGCAGCCCCCAGTCTTATTCACACCCACTGACAACATTCAGCAGGCCCTTTTACATACTGTACACACCAGACAATAAAACACATCTTGAAATATCAGCAACAAAAAAAAGGTTAATTTATTTAGGGGAAATTCCGTGTTTGGTTGAAACCATTCATTGGGTTTGTATAGACTCAGATAAATGACAATGAATGGTCTAAGGTTATGTTGTTCTGTGATATTTTTAATAGATTGTAAGAAAGTTCAATGTAAATGCAGACTCTCCATTTCATTCCACCATGCCTCTGTCTATGTCAGGCAATAGTTGACCTGTGGTGTTCAAAGCAAACACAAAGTTCATTTCCCAAATCAAATCAAATGTTATTAGTCACATGTGCCGAATACAACAGGTGTAGACCTTACAGTGAAATGCTTACTTACAAACCTCTAACCAACAATGCAGTTAAAACAAATGGATAAGAATAAGAAATAAAAGTAACAAGTAATTAAAGAGCAGCAGTAAAATAACAAAATAACAAATAACAAATAGCGAGACTATATACAGGGGGCACCAGTACAGAGTCCATGTGCGGGGGCACCGGTTAGTTGAGGTAATACGTACATGTAGGTAGAGTTATTAAAGTGACTATGAAAGTGGCATACATGATAATAACAGAGTGTTGCAGCGGTGCAAAAGAGGGGGGGGGGGGGGGCAATGCAAATAGTCTTGGTAGCCATTTGAATAGGTGTTCAAGATTCTTATGGCTTGGGGGTAGAAGCTGTTTAGAAGCCTCTTGGACCTAGACTTGGCGCTCCGGTACCGCTTGCCGTGCGGTAGCAGAGAACAGTCTATGACTAGGGTGGCTGGAGTCTTTGACAATTTTTAGGGCCTTCTTCTGACACCACCTGGTACAGAGGTCCTGGATGGCAGGATCTTGGCCCCAGTGATGTACTGAGCCATTTGTAGTACCCTCTGTAGTGCTTTGCAGTCGGAGGCCGAGTAGTTGCCATACCAGGCAGTGGTGCAACCAGTCAGGATGCTCTCGATGGTGCAGCTGTAGAACCTTTTGAGGATCTGAAGACCCATGCCAAATCTTTTCAGTCTCCTGAGGGGGAATAGGTTTTGTCGTGCCCTCTTCACGACTGTCTTGGTGTGCTTGGACCATGTTAGTTTGTTGGTGAAGTGGACACCAAGGAACTTAAAGCTCTCAACCTGCTCCACTGCAGTCCCATTGATGAGAATGGGGGCATGCTCGGTCCTCTTTTTCCTGTAATCCACAATCATCTCCTTTGTCTTGATCACGTTATGGGAGAGGTTGTTGTCCTGGCACCACACGGCCAGGTCTCTGACCTACTTCCTATAGGCTGTCTCGTTGTTGTCGGTGATCAGGCCTACCACTGTTGTGTCATCGGCACACTTAATGATGGTGTTGGAGTCGTGCCTGGCCGTGCAGTCATGAGTGAACAGGGAGTACAAGAGGGGACTGAGCACACACCCCTGAGGGGCCCCTGTGTTGAGGATCAGCGTGGTGGATGTGTTTTTACCTCCCCTTACCACCTGGGGGCGGCCCATCAGGAAGTCCAGGATCCAGTTGCAGAGGGAGGTGTTAAGTCCCAGGGTCCTTAGCTTATTGATGAGCTTTGAGGGCACTATGGTGTTGAACACTGAGCTGTAGTCAATGAATAGCATTCTCACATAGGTGTTCCTTTTGACCAGGTGGGAAAGAGCAGTGTGGAGTGCAATAGAGATTGCATCATCTGTGGATCTGTTGGGGCGATATGCAAATTGGAGTGGGTCTAGGGTTTCTGGGATAATGGTGTTGATGTGAGCCATGACCAGCCTTTCAAAGCACTTCATGGCTACAGACGTGAGTGCTACGGGTCGGTAGTCGTTTAGGCAGGTTACCTTAGTGTTCTTGGGCACAGACACTATGGTGGTCTGCTTAAAACATGTTGGTATTAAAGACTCGGACAGGGAAAGTTTGAAAATGTCAGTGAAGACACTTGCCAGTTGGTCAGCACATGCTCGCAATACACGTCCTGGTAATCCGTCTGGCCCTGCGGCCTTGTGAATATTGACCTGTTTAAAGATCTTACTCACATCGGCTGCGGAGAGTGTGATCACACAGTCTTCCAGAAGAGCCGGTGCTCTCATGCATGTTTCAGTGTTATTTACCTCGAAGCGAGCATAGAAGTAGTTTAGCTCGTCTTGTAGGCTCGTATCACTGGGCAGCTCTTGGCTGTGCTTCCCTTTGTAGTCTATAATGGTTTGCAAGCTCTGCCACATCTGACGAGTGTAGTACGATTCGATCTTAGTCCTGTATTGACATTTTGCCTGTTTGATGGTTCGTTGGAGGGCATTGCGGGATATCTTATAAGCTTCCGGGTTAGAGTCCCGCTCCTTGAAAGCGGCAGCTCTAACTTTTAGCTCAGTGTGGATGTTGCCTGTAATCCATGGTTTCTGGTTGGGGTATGTACGTACGGTCACTGTGGGGACGACGTCATCGATGCACTTATTGATGAAGCCAATGACTGATGTAGTGTACTCCTCAATGCCATCGGAGGAATCCCGGAACATATTCCAGTCTGTGCTAGCAAAACAGTCCTGTAGCTTTGCGTCTGCTTCATCTGACCACTTTTTATTGATCTAGTCACTGGTACTTCCTGCTTTAATTTTTGCTTGTAAGCAGGAATCAGGAGGATAGAATTATGGTCAGATTTGCCAAATGTAGGGCGAGGGAGAGCTTTGAATGCGTCTCTGTGTGTGGATTAAAGGTGGGCCAGAGTTTTTTCCCCTCTGGTTTTACATTTAACATGCAGATAGAAATTTGGTAAAACGGATTTAAGTTTCCCTGCATTAAGGTCCCCGGTTACTAGGAGTGCCGCCTCTGGGTGAGCGTTTTCTTGTTTGCTTATGGCGGAATACAGCTCATTCAATGCTGTCTTAGTGCCAGCCTCTGACTGTGGTGGTATGTCAACAGCTATGAAAAATACAGATGAAAACTCTCAAGGTAGGTAGTGTGGTCTACAGTTTATCATGAGATACTCTACCTCAAGCGAGCAATAGCTTGAGACTCCCTTAGATATCGTGCACCAGCTGTTACTTACAAATATACATAGCCCGCCTCCCCTTGTCTTACCAGATGCCGCTGTTCTATCCTGCCGGTGCAGCGTATAACCAGCCAGCTGTATGTTGATAGTGTCATCGTTCAGCCATGTCTCCGTGAAGCATTAGATATTACAGTTTTGAATGTCCCGTTGGTAGTTTAATCTTCCCCGTAGGGAATTTATTGTCCAAAGATTGCCCGTTTGCTAGCAGAATGGAAGGAAGTGGGGGTTTATTCGATCGCCTACGAATCCTCAGAAGGCAGCCCGCCCTCCGGCCCCTTTTTCTCTGCCTCCTCTTCACGCAAATCACGGGAATCCGGGCCTGTTCCCGAGAAAGCAGTATATCGTTCGCGTCGGCCTCGTCAGACTCGTTAAAGGAAAAAAAGTATTCTGCCAGTCCTTGGTGAGTAATCGCAGTCCTGATGTCCAAAAGTTATTTTCGGTCATTATAGATGGTAGCGACAACTTTATGTATAAAATAAGTAAAAAAACATGTTACAAACAATGCAAATCAACAAACAAAAAACACAATCGGTTGGTGGCACGTAAAATGTCTGCCTTCTTCTCCGGCACCATCTTACCGCTATCTTGCTCTCTCACCTTATAAAACTTGGCTCCAGTGTCGTTCTGGAACAGGCTGAGGCTCTTGGTGTCCAGCCTCCAGTAGTGTCTCTTCCTCAGGTTGTCTCTGCTGGTGTAGTGGACCATCCAGCCCTCCCTCACCATGGTGGAGCTCCTCCTCTTGGTCTGTTTGATGGACTGGACCACCCGCATCAGAGGGATGTTACTGCTGGTGGATGGGCTGGACACACACACACACACAGAAATGTTTATTAAAACATTTGTCACAAAGTACTTAGCAGCAAACTGGACCTGAGCAACAATGGAAAGGATGCAAGGAAGAAGTTAGATAGATACAGTTGAAGTCGGAACTTTACATACACCGTAGCCAAATATATTTAAACTCAGTTTTTCACAATTCCTGACATTTAATCCAAGAAAAAATTCCATGTTTTAGGTCAGTTAGGATCACCACTTTATTTTAAGAATGTGAAGTGTCAAAATAATAGTAGAGAGAATGATTTATTTCAGCTTTTATTTTTTTCATCACATTCCCAGTGGGTCAGAAGTTTACATGCTACCAAATACTAATTGAGTGTATTGCCTTTAAATTGTTTAACGAGGGTCAAACATTTTGGGTAGCCTTCCACAAGCTTCCCATAAAAAGTTGGGTGAATTTTGGCCCATTCCTCCTGACAGAGCTGGTGTAACTGAGTCAGGTTTGTAGGCCTCCTTGCTCACACACGCTTTTTCAGTTCTGCCCACAAATATTCTATAGGATTGAGGTCAGGGCCTTGTGATGGTCACTCCAATACCTTGACTTTGTTGTCCTTAAACCATTTTGTCACAACTTTGGAAGTATGCTTGGGGTCATTGTTCATTTGGAAGACCCATTTGCGACCAAGCTTTAACATATAATATAATTTTCATGAAATCACAAGTCCAATACAGCAAATGAAAGATAAACATCTTGTGAATTCAGCCATCATTTCCGATTTTTAAAATGTTTTACAGCAAAAACACAATATGTATTTCTATTAGCTAACCACAATAGCCAAACACACAACCGCATATTTTCACCATGTTTCCACCGAATAGGTAGCTTTCACAAAACCGACAAAATAGAGATAAAATTAGTCACTAACCAAGAAAAAACTTCATCAGATGACAGTCTTATAACATGTTATACAATACATTTATGTTTTGTTCGAAAATGTGCATATTTGAGGTATAAATCATAGTTTTACATTGTAGCCACCATCAAAAATAGCACCAAAGCAGCCAGAATAATTACAGAGCGCAATGTGAAATACCTAAATACTCATCATAAAACATTTATGAAAAATACATGGTGTACAGCAAATGAAATATAAACATCTTGTGAATCCAGACAATATTTCAGATTTTTTAAGTGTTTTACAGCGAAAACACAATATATAATTATATTAGCTTACCACAATAGCCAAACACACAAACGCATTTATTCACCGCAAAAGTAGCTTTTGTAAAAACCAGCAATAGATATAAAATGAATCACTAACCTTTGGACAACTTCATCAGATAACACTCTTATAACATCATGTTATACAATACATTTATGTTTTGTTCAAAAATGTGCATATTTAGAGCTTCAAATCGTGGTTATACATTGTGAATACGTAGCAACATTGCCCCAGAATGTCCGGAGATATTTTGGACACTCACCTAATCAGACCAAAGAACTCATCATAAACTTTACATAAAAATACTTGTTGTATGGCAAATGAAATATTCACTGGTTCTTAATGCAACCGCTGTGTTAGATTAAAAAAAATTACTTTACCACAACATACAGCTTGGGTTATTGTGAGACAGCGCTCAACAACACGGCAGAGAATAGGCATCAACATATTACACAGAAATACGAAATAACATCATAAATGTTTTCTTACTTTTGCTGAGCTTCCATCAGAATGTTGTGCAAGGAGTCCTTGGTCCAGAATAAATCGTTGTTTGGTTTTAGAATGTCCATTTCTTCTGTCGAATTCGCGCCACAATGCTAGCCAAGGTTGCTAACATTCCCATCCTCTCTTGGCACAAAGTCCCAATAAACGTTGAATAAACTGATAAAACTCTGTTAAAAAAACCTACTTTATGATGTTATTATCATATGTATCAAATAAAATCAGAGCCGGAGATATTCGCCATGTATACCAAACGCTTTTCAGAAGACAATGTAGAGGTCCCTCGCGCGCCGTCGAAGACAAAGAAAATACCGGACCTGTCACTCCAAAAGCTCTTATTCGGCCTCAGAATAAGCTAGACACCCCATTCCACCTTCCACTGCCTGTTGACATCTAATGGAAGGCGTATGAAGTGCATACAGATCCATAAATAAAAGCCAGTTGAATAGGCAGGCCCTGACACAGAGCCTCATTTTCAGAATTTTCACTTCCTGTATGGAAGTTTGCTGCCAAATGAGTTATTTTTTACTCACAGATATAATTCAAACAGTTTTAGAAACTTGAGAGTGTTTTCTATCCAATAGTAATAATAATATGCATATTGTATGATCTAGAACAGAGTACGAGGCCGTTTCATTTGGGCAAGATTTTTTCCAAAGTGAAAACAGCGGCCCCGTATTGACAAGAAGTTTTTAACTTTCTGACTGATGTCTTGAGATGTTGCTTCAATATATCCACATAATTTTCCTCCCTCATGATGCCATCTATTTTGTAAAGTGCACCAGTCCCTCCTGCAGCAAAACACCCCCACAACATGATGCTAACACCCCCGTGCTTCACGATTGGGATGGTGTTCTTCGGCTTGCAAGCATCCCCCTTTTTCCTCCTAACATAACAATGGTCATTATGGCAAAAAAGTTATATTTTTGTTTCATCAGACTAGAGGACATTCTCCAAAAAGTACGATCTTTGTCCCCATGTGCAGTTGCAAACCATCGTCTGCCTTTTTAATGGTGGTTTTGGAGCAGTGGCTTCTTCCTTGCTGAGTGGCCTTTCAGGTTATGTCAATATAGGACTCGTTTTACTGTGGATATATATACTTTTGTACCTGTTTCCTCCAGCATTTTCACAAGGTCCTTTGCTCTTGTCTTGGGATTGATTTGCATTTTTCTCACCAAATTACGTTCATCTCTAGGAGACAGAGCGCGTCTCCTTCCTGAGCGGTATGATGGCTGCGTGGTCCCATGGTGTTTATACTTGCGTACTATTGTTTGTACAGATGAACGTGGTACCTTCAGGCATTTGGAAATTGCTCCCAAGGATGAACCAGACTTGTGGAGGTCTACAATTATTTTTCTGAGGTCTTGGCTGATTTCTTTTGATTTTCCCATGATGTCAAGCAAAGAGGCACTGAGTTTGAAGGTAGGCCTTGAAATACATTCACTGGTACACCTCCAATTGACTCAAGTTTTTTATATATTTTTTATTTTACTAGGCAAGTCAGTTAAGAACAAATTCTTAATTTCAATGACGGCCTAGGAACAGTGGGTTAACTGCCTTGTTCAGGGGCAGAACGACAGATTTGTACCTTGTCAGCTCGGGGATTCGGTTACTAGTCCAACGCTCTAACCCCTAGGCTACCTGCCGCCTGTCAATTAGCCTATCAGAAGCTTCTAAAGCCATGACATCATTTTCTGGAATTTTCCAAGCTGTTTAAAAGGCACAGTCAACTTAGTGTATGTAAACTTCTGACCCACTGGAATTGTGATACAGTGAATTAATTATAAGTGAAATAATCTGTCTGTAAACAATTGTTGGAAAAATTACTTGTGTCATGTACAAAGTAGATGTCCTAACCGACTTGCCAAAACTATAGATAGTTAACAAGAAATCTGTGGAGTGGTTGAAAAACGTGTTTTAATGACTCCAATCTAAGTGTATGTGAACTTCCAACTTCAACTGTCTTTGTGTACACAACTGTTACTCTATAAGTTAACGTAAATACCTGATGGTCTTGATCGGCTCCTCGTCCTTCTCGCGGTCCAGGAAAGGAGAGTCTATGTAGAACATCTTGTGTTCTGGGTTTGAAGGTTCCTCAGAGTCATCCAGTAGTCCTCTGGTGCTCTCCACATCACTACTATCCACCTCCATGGTACTGTCAGAGTCAGGTCCCGGGCTGGCAGGCTCTGTGGACACACACAACGACAGATGTGCTACTCAGCTACTGTATGACTCATGACATGGGCATGATATCAATGTGAAATAAAAGAGGTAAACAGAAAGTACCTCCATTGAAGGAAACCTCGCCCAAGCAGTCTCTTGGTACCTTTGATGCACACCGCTTATGGCAATTGAATTTACAATCTGAAAAGAAAGTATAGAAAACATTGATTTAATAGCACAATTTGTAGCTCTAGCGACAGTAAGGTAAAGCGGTCTAGGCAGATAATGACAGAGGGATATACAGATATACAGAGACAAAGGAAGGTCGGATCTTACCTTTGCACTGCATGCCCTGGCGGAACAGGCCCTTGAGCAGCCGTTTGCAGTACTGACAGATGGTTGGCCGGGTGTAGGTGTGGATGGCGAAGGTGTGAGGCACCTTGACTCGCCCCAGCACCATCTTCTCCATCCAGATGGGCCGGCCACTCCACGACAGGATCCTCTTCCCTGCCTCCTGGTGGGAGCGCTGCTGCAGGGGACAGAGGGAAGCGGAGGAGGAGGTGGAAGGAAGGAAGGAAGGAAGAAAGGAGAGAGGGAAGGAGGGGCAGATGGAACAAGTATGTGAACCAAGGGAAGGGGGAGTGAGGGAAAGATGAAAAAAGGAAGGACGGACATAGCAAGAGGGAAGGAGGGGAGGGATGGCGGGTCCGTTCAATGAAAGAGACAGCCACACAGTACAAAACACACAAACATGGGCTAGAATTAACAAGTGTTTCATTTCATTAGTCTAACTGAATTTGCATTGACCTTTCATAAGCACTGGTCACCATTGAGAATATTCCATCCAGCTAGCCTCCATCCAGCTAGCCTCATACAAACAAGTTTCATAATCCTAGTTTATTAAATTCAATTTTCTGTCGTGTTTCACAATAAGATATTTCAAGAGATTTGGCAGACGAACTTAGACAATTGATAAGAAACAACAAGACATGACCTAGTAGTTGATGTTTTGCCATCTGACAAATGTGTCTCAATCAGAATAACAGTTAGACTACAATCACATTGAACATATAAGAAAGTAACTGATTAGAACTGGTTAGTAACTCTACTGTAGATTAAAACCGTACAGTACATTCATAAGGGACGTTGAGGGACACCATTTTCACTTTGTAAGCAATAAACTCTGCAAGGGTGTATCTTTATAAGGAAATGCATTTACATAGCCCCTTTCACTGGGTCTCAAAGCTCTTTACATTGTACAGCATGTATCTTTACCACAGGACATCTCTCTCCACCAATGGAAGCGCAGGTCTTACCTCCTCCAGGACGACCACAGCATGTTCGGTGGGACCAGGGAGGGGCCGGGGGACTGAGAGCGAGGGGCCCGGCGGGGAGACGTTGGACAGACGTCTCTTCCTCACCCCACTGCAGTTGTTGGGGATCTTGAAGACACAGCGCTTGTGATAGTTCAGCCCACAACCTGGAAGTACACAGGACACTAATTACACATGAAGAATAACACACATTCTGTACAGTACATGCTACACGCAACAAACACAAACAGACTGTTTCTTTGGATGTCGGCATTGGGGCGTGATAAACTCAGCTATGCAACATTTCATACTCAGCCATATACATGTCTTGAGATATTTGTCAAGACATATTGAGACACCTTAAGACACGTCCTGGAATAATCAGTCTCAAGAAGGAAAATCAGTACGTTAGTACAGTAGGGCAGCATCAATTTGATTCTTCCCTCCATTCTCTTAAATGTCCACAAGAGGGCTCTACATGCAGTCAATGGATCACATTCTTCCTCGGAGAAAGCTTTAAAGGCTTTTTAGTGGCATGAAAATAGCAGGGAATAAAATAAATCTGATCCACTGATAACAAACTACATGCAATTCTACATTCCAAATTTCAATGTAATTTAACTGGCTATAACAGTCCAATTCTTTCCTCCAATCTGAGTGTCTGTTGCATCCCTGTCCTGACTGGCCCTGGGGAAGGTTGTGCTATACTGATGGACAGGCTGGATCCATCTGAGAGGGTTAGAGTAGAGCAGCAGCACTAAAGAGCCTTTGAAGGCTGAGTCCAACGCTTGGCATCAGTACACTGGGCTCCATTCAAAGAGGCCGGTTCTTCAAAGGCCTGCTTTAGTAATGGGGGGAAGTCACACACTCCACTGAGGCTTCCTGCTGCACGGCCCTACCAGCCTTAATGTACCCCTCAGACTGGACCAAGAGAAGGGCCTGTTTGATTTGTGTGTGCGTGAGTGTATGAGTCAGGTAGAAATTTGACACCTTGGGCTTAGGTTCACAGTGCGCCCCGGCTTTGATGCGAAAGAGAGCTTGTGTGAGTGTGTGCCACAGGCGGCTGGGGGCACCTTAATTAGGGAGGATGAGCTCGTAGTTTCCATGTGTCTGGTACCATTCTATTCACTCCATTCCAGACATTATTATAAGCCGTCCTCCCCTCAGCTGTCTCCTGTGTGTGTGTGTGTGTGTGTGTGTGTGTGTGTGTGTGTGTGTGTGTGTGTGTGTGTGTGTGTGTGTGTGTGTGTGTGTGTGTGTGTGTGTGAGTGTGAGTGTGCGTGCTTACCTTCACATTTGAGCCCCTGGCGGACGAGGCCCCATAGCATCTCCCCACAGTAGTCACAGAAGGTGGGCGCTTTGTAGGAGTGGACATATAGAGCATGGGGCCGGATCTGGAAGTCCCCTACTGTGGCTAAAGCTGCAATCCAGAGACAACTTAAAACAAAAACATGGCAAACAAAACTAAAGGAAAGCAAATCAACTTCAAACACAGAAACCAAAGAATGAAAATGACAAAAAGAAGAAAAGGAATTAAGTGAATATGTTTAGTGTACACTGTAATGCAAAGGAGTGTGATGCTGTTTTGTCATCCATTAATAGTCAGATGATCTGGTATGTCTGTGCGCATAGAACTAGCTAGAACTCAGATCCAGGGAACAAACTGTTCACACGGTGGAGTCAACACATCCGTATCTGACAGTCTGACCTGGGAAGTACCCTATAAGCTCATATGGGAGGCACTCAGGAACAGCAGGAGACGCCAGAGGGAAAATATGTTCAAAATATGTTCTGTTCCCAGGTCATGGTTTTTCTCACTAGGGCCAGTGCTATAACATCCCATTAACAACACAGTGCTACAACAGCCTCCTTACAGTAGGGGTCAGTATAGCAGAAATGAACAGCAAGCTACAAGGTTGTCTACACCGTTATCTGTTTCAGAGTGATCTGGCATTACAGAGCACACTAAAGACCAGACAGACAGACATTCAACAGAACAGGATCACATAATGATAATGGGTTATTGAGATGATGAGTTCATAGTATGGTTGAGTTCATAGCTGTTGTGGTTTGTGTTAGAGGGACTTTATGAGGTCATTCTTGGAAGGGACAGTTAGTTCACAGGAGTGACTCATCCAAGATGTGAATAAGAGATAGCTATTTGCTACCAAACCTGTGCAATTGCATCCCCTAAGGACCAGAACTGGCAGTGAGAAGTAACAGAGCAGCTCCAAATCAAGATCATCTATACAGAGCAGTCTCTTTCTCACAGTTCTTTTGCAATAATGTATGCTGTTGTGGTGTTACCACTGACCAACAAGGGAATCATTATCTTTTATACCAGAATTTAGGTGAAAAACCCTGTGTGACGTCACTAACTATTTGTGTGGGGTTTTGTGTTTCAGTGAGTTCATGGGTGTTTTTTACAGGTTCAGTTCTCTAATAAGATCAAGATGAAATCCCAGCATCCCATGCAAGTTGCACCAGGGACATTCTCTGTAGCTGTTGCCATGACGAGATACATATGGACACACACCAACTCCATATGAATAATATATATTTCATTAACTTTATCAGTGGAGGCTCCTCAGAGGAGGAAGAGGAGGACCATCCGCCTCAGTTAATTTCATAAAAATAAACATATTACAACATTGAAAAAGTTATCCTTTTTAGATAAAACTATACTAAATATATTCACGTCACCAAATAATTGATTAAAACACTGTTTTGAAATAAAGGTCTACAGTAGCCTCCCCAGGACTCTGTAGGGTAGCACCATGGTGTAGCTGGAGGACAGCTAGCTTCCGTCCTCCTCTTTGTACATTGACTTCAATACAAAACCTAGGAGGCTCTTGGTTCTCACCCCCTTCCATAGACTTACACAGTAATTATGACAACCTTTTGTGGTAGCAAATTCATCAGGGACCCACCCCCTCATAATCAGAACACAACTCGAGTGAGATAAAAATAGCATACAAGGAGTAATAATCTGACTTTGGCAGTGAATGGCCAGACGAACCAAGTTTTGGGCCCTGGGAAGGAACATTTTAAAGGCCAGCCTCTGCAACAGAGAGACCATTTAACAGTTTTCAAGCTAATTTCCTGCAAATCTACAGACTTTGTCATGTGGCAGAGATATTATTTTTTAATGTTGCAGCTTTAAAGCTAATGTCCTGCAATTAATTTAAAAATAATTATACATGAGGCAGAGAGAAAACTAATACAAGGGGGAATACAAGAACTGTGGATACCAATATCCCTGTTATATCCAATATCCATGTTGCCCAGGGTTAAGAACATACATTGTAGATGAATAATATTACATTGTATTACATTACACCCTCTAAACTTATTCCATGGATCCCTAGGCCAAAATGTGTTTAATCTGTTGTTGTCAGTAACATTCCTAAAAACAATTTTGGGAAAAAGTTGATATATTTATTTGGCCGCGGACCCCCTACACACCACACTTTGAGAACCAGTGAGCTCAGGCATGAGACATCTGAAACAAAAAATGTCTTTGGAGAACCAGATTTGGGGTTAAACTTCAAAGCGGAGAAAGAACTTTAAAAAATCACATGCCATCACACTGTTCATAGCTCCCTGGCACAAACACATGAAAGAAGGTATTCATGGGCTTTTCAAACACATCAAGGAAAATTAATGGCCTCGACTTTATGAAATGGAGTTTGAGATATTTTGCATCCATCCCCACAGAAGATTGAGCCAATAAAGAGTTTTTCACAAGCAGCAGGCCTGAAATCAATGTGATTTCAAAAGGTTATTGTTTGTAACATTCTTCACAGACTAAAAGGTCTATAAAAGAAATATCATTTTCACATGCGTATACATCCATTTTGTATGTCATATCCTGTAAAATAGGAGGGAAACTGAGTGGGAAACAAACAGTGAGTGCGATTCTTGGAGCAAACAGCCCTCTCTCCATGTCCAACCCCCTGGTTAGGGATGACCTGTCCACTCTTTTCAGAGCCGCACTGCACAGCCCAGCATGTTTGTACTCAGTTGGTCCACTACAATCACTTACTGCAGAGAAAACAAGCCAGGCCCTTTGAGTCCAGCGCCAAGAGAAATCAGCTCTGGCCTCTAACAGGTTTTAGACCAAACCACTGAGCTGTTTGTCTCTCTCAGTCACATAACTGAACAACAGGTCTCAAAGCATTCACCGGAATGAATGGTGTGTTTAAAGTATTCATTTAAATGAGAAGCAACTAAGGGAATGATAAATAGTATAATTAGAAAATTCCTGTTTTCAGTCTGCCAGACTAGAACAGCAACACATTTTTGAGATTGCATTGCACCAGTTTGACACACCAGTTGATCTCCTCAGCAGATGTAGGCCAACTACAAGGCTGAGACAAAGTAGCAGTGTCGGTGTAGAGCTTGCGGATGTGGAATTACTCTGACCTCACACACTCATCCAGGTGCGGCACTGAGGCTAACACCTGTTAACCGTCTGAACCCAGAGGGAAGGAGACAGAGGAAACCAGTGGTCTCATGGATACACTCGCCTGGGGCTCACTGATATACACCAGCAGATCCGATTGATCCGGGACCAGAGTTATATTATGTCTGGATCCATGCAGACAATGCTTCTAGTTCTACACCAGGGAGAGAGGGATGTCCAGTCCAGGTGCTTCCCAATAGAGACGGATGGATCAGAATGCTTTTACAAGACAGTGTTTGTTACACTTAATAGTCAGCAGGAAACTGAAATCATGTGTGACAGGAAAAGAGAGGGGAAACTAGCCACCTGTGTCTCTGGAGGTGCGGTTTAGATAGGAGTGAAACAGTACTGTACGGCACACAGATTTGATTTAGAGAAGCTTTAATGAATTAGTACAGATTGCCTACAGAACAAGGGAAAAACTTAATAAAAACCATTAGAGCTGAACTCAGATCAGTACTACTCACCAGAGAGCACCACCTCTATCAGATCTCCCTCGTGGATATCCTCTGCTGATGTCAGCCTCTGGAGGATGTTCTCAGAGTTCAAGTCATGGCGGAAGAGCAGGATTTTGTCATACATGCCAAAGAAGCCACACTCTGGGAACTGGGGAGGAAGAAGAAGAATAGTTGTGAGTATCCACTATGTGCAGAAGACATTGGGTGGGAACACTCCTAATTTACAACTCGACCAACAGTATACACACAATAACTCATATACGCTTTTTGAAATTGGCATCAGCTGATCAAGGCCCTGTCATCATATTCATTCAACGGTTGTTTGCTCTTATTTTTTTCCACTCATTTGGTTTGGTGACATTTATGATTATGTTCAGTTTGTCATATTTCCTAGACAAGCGCTACTAATTTGTTGTGGGCCCCCATCTGATGAGGAGGAGTTTATATTGTATAGAGCTCCTTCTCTGATTCATGGAGTAATGGCTGCCTTCATTCAGTCATCATAGCCAGAGCCAGCAGGCCAGTGTTGTAGGAACAGAACGGGGGCGAAGACACAGTGGATGTGTGTGGAATGAACACCAGGCTGAATATCACCGCAGAGAGAGAGCGAGAGAGAGAGAGCGAGAGAGAGAGAGTGCGCCTGAAACACAGCTGTTTAATTCACCCTAGCCACAACGAGTCACACACACACTCCTGCTCCCGTTAACTACTTCCTGTGGCTCACGTCAGCAGTCAACGTGGAGGATGGAAGAAAATCCACTGGCTCCGGAAAAGAGCTCACATTCAAACACCTTTATTCCCCTGAAACACTGCAACAGTGGACTGCACTGAAAACAGCAGAAGGAAATACCACTCAAATGGCCATTCAATACTGCATGCCACCGTTTTCCATACAGCAATTAATGTAGGCAGAAGGCCATTCATTTTGCTCTATTGAGCTCAAAATGTGCCCATTAGGGGTATGCTATTGATAATGAAAACTTATCAAAATAATACTGACATAGCCATTGTAATAACACTGTAATTACTTTTCTAGTTGGTGGTGTGGAATAGTTACTGACTATCACTAATTGTCTGTTTCACAAGATTAAAATCTAAGAGTCTATATCTAAACCAATCATAGATGTCTGTTTCACAAGTTTAAAATCTAAGAGTCTATATCTAAACCAATCATAGATGTCTGTTTCACAAGTTTAAAATCTAAGAGTCTATATCTAAACCAATCATAGATGTCTGTTTCACAGGTTTAAAATCTAAGAGTCTATATCTAAACCAATCATAGATGTCTGTTTCACAGGTTTAAAATCTAAGAGTCTATATCTAAACCAATCATAGATGTCTGTTTCACAGGTTTAAAATCTAAGAGTCTATATCTAAACCAATCATAGGTGTCTGTTTCACAAGTTTAAAATCTAAGAGTGTCACGATCGTGTGTAGAGACGGACCAAGGCGCAGCGTGCTCTGAGTTCCACATCTTTATTTTGTGAAACTTACAAAACAAAAAAAGAAACAAACAACGAACCTTAACATAAGAGGTGCTACATGCACTAACTCAAAACACAAAATTCAATATCCCACAAACACAGGTGGGAACAAACACTACCTAAATATGATCCCCAATTAGAGACAACGATTACCAGCTGCCTCTAATTGGGAATCATACAAATCACCAACATAGAAAATTAAACCTAGAACCCCACATAGAATGAATAAACTAGAACACCCCCCCAGTCACGCCCTGACCTACTCCACCATAGGAAAAAAAGTCTCTCTATGGCCAGGACGTGACAAAGCGTCTATATCTAAACCAATCATAGATGTCTCTTTCACAAGTTTGGACAGCACAGTACAGTACAGTACCGCAAAGAAAATAAAAGTAGAGTATGTCAGTACAATTCAGCAAGGTACTGTACTATACTTTACAGTACTGTACTGAACTCTAATCTACTCTGCTGTTTTCTACTGTGCTGTACTGAGGTCCAAACTTGTGAAACATAGATGTCTATGATGGGTACAGATTTGGTCCAGTTCGGACCAACCAAATTTGGTCTTGTTAGGGGGCGGAGCTCATTAGAATAATAGCCATTGTGTAGAATAATACCTAAACATGCAACGGAGGATATTAAGGTATTTCTACCTTTGTGTACCTATTCAGGATACATCACTATGAAGAGAATGACTTTCAGAATTATGCATTTCTGTATACAGTCGTAGCAAGGCTGCTGCCTCAAGTTTGTATGATGGCAATTTGCATATACTCCAGAATGTTATGAAGAGTGATCAGATGAATTGTAATTGTAATTAACTGCAAAGTCCCTCTTTGCCATGCAAATGAACTGAATCCCAAAAGAACATTTCCACTGCATTTCAGCTCTGCCACAAAAGGACCAGCTGACATCATGTCAGTGATTCTCTCGTTAACACAGGTGTGAGTGTTGACGAGGACAAGGCTGGAGATCACTCTATCATGCTGATTGAGTTCGAATAACTGACTGGAAGCTTCAAAAGGAGGGTGGTAATTGGAATCATTGTTCTTCCTCTGTCAACCATGGTTACCTCCAAGGAAACATGTGCCGTCATCATTGCTTTGCACAAAAAGGGCTTCACAGGCAAGGATATTGCTGCCAGTAAGATTGTACCTAAATCAACCACTTATCGGATCATCAAGAACTTCAAGGAGAGCAGTTCAATTGTTGTGAAGAAGGCTTCAGGGCGCCCAAGAAAGTCCAGCAAGCGCCAGGACCGTCTACTAAAGTTGATTCAGCTGCGGGATCGGGGCATCACCAGTACAGAGCTTGCTCAGGAATGGCAGCAGGCAGGTGTGAGTGCATCTGCACGCACAGTGAGGCGAAGACTTTTGGAGGATGGCCTGGTGTCAAGAAGGGCAGCAAAGAAGCCACTTCTCTCCAGGAAAAACATCAGGGACAGACTGATATTCTGCAAAGGGTACAGGGATTGGACTGCTGAGGACTGGGGTAAAGTCATTTTTTCTGATGAATCCCCTTTCTGATTGTTTGGGGCATCCGGAAAAAAGCTTGTCCGGAGCAGACAAGGTGAGCGCTACCATCAGTCCTGTGTCATGCCAACAGTAAAGCATCCTGAGACCATTCATGTGTGGGGTTGCTTCTCAGCCAATGGAGTGGGCTCATTCACAATTTTGCCTAAGAACACAGCCATGAATAAAGAATGGTCCCAACACATCCTCCGAGAGCAACTTCTCCCAACCATCCAGGGACAGTTTGGTGACGAACAATGCCTTTTCCAGCATGATGGAGCACCTTGCCATAAGGCAAATGTGATAACTAAGTGGCTCGGGGAACAAAACATCAATGTTTGGGGTCCATGGAGAGGAAACTTGTGGTCAATCCTCAAGAGGCGGGTGGACAAACAAAAACCCACAAATTCTGACAAACTCCAAGCATTGATTATGCAAGAATGGGCTGCCATCAGTCAGGATGTGGCCCAGAAGTTAATTGACAGCATGCCAGGGCGGATTGCAGAGGTCTTGAAAAGAGAAGGGTCAACACTGCAAATATTGACTCTTTGCATCAACTTCATGGAATTGTCAATAAAAGCCTTAGACACTTATGAAATGCTTGTAATTATACTTCAGTATTCCATAGTAACATCTGACAAACATATCTAAAGACACTGAAGCAGCAGACTTTGTGAAAATGAATATTTGTGTCATTCTCAAAACCTTTGGCCACGACTGTAGTACAGATCAGCGACCCATGATGTCATTCTGTTACCATCGTTCTGTTCCCGGGTGTTAATCCACTTCCCTTACTGTAGTTCAATAACCAAAATAAATATTTTTCAAACTCCAGGTGCCATATCATAGCTGACAGCCCATTGTTTCTGCAGACATCTATGAATCTTTATTCGGAGCAGATATGGTCACACAAAAAGGGAGATTTTACCGTCATTCTGTTACTAAACTTTACATCTGCACTGTTCTTTGAGTAAAAGTGTTTTTGTACAATTGTCAGTGGAAATTGACAAAAGTAGTCCTTGTGCATAGAGGTGTGCGGCTTGTTTAACTTGCAATCAATGGTATTGGTTTGGTATACTTTTAACGTGAAAAATCAGAGTTTCAGTGTCATTCTGTTGCTGTGGAATTGCCCTAGAAAAGACAACTGTCCTACTCGTTGACACTGAGTGAATGAGTAGCCTTGGTTCTCAGCAGGCAGTCTGAGGTGCGCTCACTTCAACGGTATTATCCTGTAGCTGTGATGTAACCTCCAGGCAGCCAGGCAGTCAGTCAGTGCCGGGCTGGGGAGGGTCATGCTCCGGACTCTCGGATGAGGTTATGGCCCAGGCCAGCATACTTATAGTGAGTGAAACAGAGGAGTGACAGAGGAGCAGTAGCCTCCTGCAATACGGGCAGGAAGTGAGCGAAGTCAATACTGAGCCACTTCCTGCTCCCAGACCCACAGCTTCCACTGCTCATGTCAAGACAGACGTTAAACACACACAGGTTATGCACACATACATGCACACACACACTCACTAAATTACTGGCTAAATCACACACATCTGCCTACAGTACATCTTCTGTTCATTCACACAAATGCTAAATCAAAGTAGGACATTTAAATCCAACATTTCCACTGGACATGCAGTTCTGTACCCTGAAAAAGTAGCCTGTCTCTTGCTAAGCCCGCCTACGCTGTATGACACTGTAACCATGGATCTCTCACTCACTTTCTTACCTCAAAGGGGAGGTCGTGCTCTCAGCCTGGCAGGAAAACGATGCCCAGTTTCTGTGAAGGGCAGCAATGCCTTTTTTCATTCCTCTCATCTCTCCCTTCATGTAATGATGAAGTGTGTTTCCCCAACCGCTCTGCCAGCCAGCCTTCATCATCAGATGGAAGGGGTTGATAGGGGCTGTCAGGGAGGAAGACAGCCAGAGAAGGTCCTGGATGGATGTAGGAGGCCATCCTGTGTGGCGCTCATCAAAGCGGGCCCCTGGTGGAGGGCCCGTGCAGGGCTGTGTCTCGCTGCCAAGATGGCTGCTCTGGCAGGACCACCTAACACAGCTGCTTCCCTATCAGGGTCACACACAATGCCCACGGAACAATGTGAGGCGTAACACAACGAGGCCCATGGACACCAGGGAAGGCACACGGTACGGCAGAGGGGAACACCTGGAGCTCCTAAAATGCTAATCTCCAGGGTGGTGGAGCCACGGCTGCATGGAAAGAGGACACCAGGAAAGAGGACAGGGGTAGGGGCTACACTGACAAACTATGCAAACTGCTTTTAAATGACTATACATCATAATTCCTCTACTGGATTAACCATTAAATAAAATCTTTACACACGCACCCTTAAACAGCTCATTCAATGTGTTTAGTCATCCTCTCTCCCCGTCCACTTCCAGTTAAGTCCCTAGAGCAGCAGAGCAGAGCCTGGCTGAAGGCCATGAAATCACGTAAACACTGATAAACTCCTGTCTTTAAAAGGCCTCCTTTAACCCCAATGTGTATGGAACATGAAAGGATCTGTCTGTTAGCTGTTGCCTTACATAACTGCATCATCATCCCCAGTGCTCCCAGCTGGCCTGGGCCCTGGCTCTAATCTGAGAGGCTAGCCGTAGCTTCTAGTCTAAAGCCTTTATACACAGCAGACCAGTCTGCACCTCCTCCTGTAGGATGAAGGTCCATAGACTGCAGTGTCGCTATGCGTTTGGTCTGTGTAGACTATAGAGGTCGACCGATTATGATTTTTCAACGCCGATACCGATTATTGCAGGACCAAAAAAAAGCCGATACCAATTAATCGGCCAATTTTTATATATATATTTGTAATAATGACAATTACAACAATACTGAATGAACAATGAACACTTTTATTTTAACTTAATATAATCCATCAATAAAATCAATTTAGTCTCAAATAAATAATGAAACATGTTTAATTTGGTTTCAATAATGCAAAAACAAAGTGTTGCAGAAGAAAGTAAAAGTGCAATACGTGCCATGTAAAAAAGCTAACGTTTAAGTTCCTTGCTCAGAACATGAGAACATATGAAAGCATGAGTCTTCAATATTCCCAGGTTTTAGGTTGTAGTTATTATAGGACTATTTCTCTCTATACCATTTGTATTTCATAGACCTTCGACTATTGGATGTTCTAATAGGTACTTTAGTATTGCCAGCCTAATCTCGGGAGTTGAAAGGCTTGAAGTCATAAACAGCGCAATGCTTGAAGCATTGCGAAGAGCTGCTGGCAAACGCAGGAAAGTTCTGTTTGAACGAATGCTTACGAGCCTGCTGCTGCCTACCACTGCTCAGTCAGACTGCTCTATCAAATCATAGACTTAATTATAATATAATAACACACAAAAATACGAGCCTTAGGTCATTAATATGGCCAATTCCAGAAACTATCATTTCGCAAACAAAATGTTTATTCTTTCAGTGAAATACGGAACCGCTCCGTATTTTATCTAACGGGTGGCATCCATAAGTCTAAATATTGCTGTTACATTGCACAACCTTCAGTGTTATGTCATAATTACGTAAAATTCTGGCAAATTAGTTCGCAACGAGCTATGCGGCCCAAACTGTTGCATATACCCTGACTCTGCGTGCAATGAACGCAAGAGAATTGACACAATTTCCCTAGTTTAAAATTGCCTGCTAACATGAATTTCTTTTAACTAAATATGCAGGTTTAAAAAATTTATATACTTCTGTGTATTGATTTTAAGAAAGGCATTGATGTTTATGGTTAGGTACATTCGTGCAACGATTGTGCTTTTTTCACAAATGCACTTTTGTTAAATCATCCCCCGTTTGGCGAAGTTGGCTGTCTTTGTTAGGAAGAAATAGTCTTCACACAGTTTGCAACGAGCCAGGCGGCCCAAAATGCTGCATATACCCTGACTCTGTTGCACAGAACGCAAGATAAGTGACACAATTTCCCTAGTTAAAAGAAATTCATGTTAACAGGCAATATTAACTAAATATGCAGGTTTAAAAATATATACTTGTGTATTGATTTTAAGAAAGGCGTTGATGTTTATGGTTAAGTACACATTGGTGCAGCAACAGTGCTTTTTTCGCGAATGCGCTTGTTAAATCACCCGTTTGACGAAGTAGGCTGTGATTCAATGATAAATTAACAGGCATCGCATCGATTATATGCAATGCAGGACAAGCTAGATAAACTAGTAATATCATCAACCATATGTACTTAACTAGTGATTATGTTAAGATTGATTGTTTTTTATAAGATAAGTTTAATGCTAGCTAGCACCTTACCTTGGCTCCTTGCTGCACTCACATAACAGGTAGTCAGCCTGCCACGCAGTCTCCTCGTGGAGCGCAATGTAATTGGCCATGATCGGTGTCCAAAAAATGACAATTACCGATTGTTATGAAAACTTGAAATCGGTCCTAATTAATCGGCCATTCCGATTAATCGGTCGACCACTAGTAGGCTAATCCATCCATGGCCAGAACTAGGACTGTAGCCTAGTGGGAAGGAGTGCTGAGGAAGCAAAGGTAAGGGACAGCGAGGGCGCTCAAACTCATCATAACAATGACCCCAGTGTTAGGGCTACTGCTCCTGGCTTTAATGTAGCTGAGATAAGCTGGGGTCCAGTGGAGAGCAGGGAGTTATGGGAAAAAAGAGATAAGATTCCAGAGGAGAAGAAGCGACCGCAACGGCTCTGCGTGTGTTGGCAGTGGCTGTGACGACAGGGTGCTGAAAGGAGACTGTGAGAGCGAGGAGAGCTCAGTGGATAGGGATCTTATGATAGCTGCCCTGCTTTCCACAAGATCCCACTTCACACTTGGTGAATTCAGCACTTTGGGATTTTATTGAGGAAGATTGCAGGAGTTTATAATAATGTAGATATGACTAAACAACAGCAAGAAAGTATACCTTTACACAGCTTTATGTTTCCAAAACAAAAGGCCCAACCTAAACCCTTTCATACTTTAAAGTGATTGATGGCATGGCTCTTCCTGTGTCCAGAGTGAGATGTCAGAGTGAGGTTTTCCTCCATACGTCTGACATGCCTGCTCTCCAGACCCGGGGCCCGGGGCCAGCCCCCTCCACTTCCCCTCCTGCACTGCTCCAAGACCTGGTCAGCTGGAGTCACCTCCTGTTGGCAATGACTATACTGAACATAATCATAAATGTCACCAAACTAAATGAGAGGAAAAAACACTTTCCACTGCACATGGTTCCCATTCCAGCACGGGAGCAGCCGCATGCAGCTCAGGGCTACAGAGGGGTACAGTTCAGTATTGGGGAAAGGGCTGTACATCTCCATTCTTGGTATGAGGAAGCCCATGTTAGGAAAGACCATGGGGGTATGAGGACACAGGAGGGAAGAGAATAAGCTGTGCAAGTTACTGAATAGTGTAGATCCAAAATGGGGAATACCCTGGTGATTGGTTGCACGGGGAGGCACTTGCATTGGCAAGCTCTATCGTTGCTTTGTTGTTGTTAGGCAATAAAGATGACTAATGTAACCGAGTGGCATCCAAGCTGGTTAAAGAAATGACACACAGCTCGGGTTAGGTCCCATAGTGACTAAGCATGGCCTTTGTAATCAACACACACTGTGGCGCTAATAGCATACAGCCATTCAGCCCCACTCCGCACAAAGAGACGCAGCGCGACCACACACACACACCAAAGACACCAGTATGCCGAATCTGTGTGTGAGGTCCGCGCGGCAGACTGGAAAGCAGAGTGGAAAAGAGCTTTGACGTGGTAAGCTTTTGATAAACTGACTAATCTGCCATTGATATGCTAAATCCCGTTAAAGGCAGAAAGTGAGGGAAGGGAGGGATGTATGGGGCAGACGTGAAATATGGTACATTTCAGTGTGTGTGCCAAAAACAAATAGCCCAACAGACATGGAAAATCAAGTCTGACACAACTGTTCTGGTGTGTATGAACAAAACCATTAGTCTCAGGCTGCAGTTTGTCTCCGAGAAAAGAGATTTACTTCTTGCCTAACTGCAACACATTTAAAAATAACAATGAATCTAACATGCAAATGAATCTGAGTATTTATGTTGTCATAAATCACCAAGACTGCTCAAAGTAAGAATAACACACAGCATTGCTAGTATTCAGTAAAAGTAACAAGTACAACCCAGATAAAACTATGCTGTATCTTGGCTGGTTCCCATGTATGGTGATCATTGATGACAAAGTAACACATTCTATTCATGCCTTTAAAAGCAAAACTATTTTCAAATTCAGCCAAGGAAATGGGACGTGTATGGCATGCTGTATGCTGGTATGTATGTGTGTGTGTGTGTGTGTGTGTGTGTGTGTGTGTGTGTGTGTGTGTGTGTGTGTGTGTGTGTGTGTGTGTGTGTGTGTGTGTGTGTGTGTGTAGGCTGCAGTTTGTCTGATATTTCTGCCATTTAAATCCTTGGGCGGATTGTTTTTTTCAGGTCGCCTAAATCCAAACTAAAAAATCCCAATATATATACAGTAGCAGTTAAAAGTTTGGACACACCTACTCATTCAGGGGTTTTTCTTTATTTTTAGTATTTTCACCATTGTAGAATAATAGTTAAGACATCAAAACTATTAAATAACACATATGGAATCACATAGTAACCAAAAAAAGTGTTAAACAAATCAAAATATTATTGATATTCTTCAAAGTAGCCACCCTTTGCCTTGATGACAGCAAATAATAGTCCCACTCAGCGCAAACCAGATGGGATGGCGTATCGCTGCAGAATGCTGTGGTACCCATGCTGGTTAAGTGTGCCTTGAATTCTAAATAAATCACTGACAGTGTCACCAGCAAAGCACCCCCAAACCATCACACCTCCTCCTCCATGCTTCACGGTGGGAACCACACATTCAGAGATCATCCATTCACGTACTCTGCGTCTCACAAAGACACAGCGAAACTCTCAAATTTGGACTCATCAAGCCAAAGGACAGATTTCCACCAGTCTAATGTCCATTGCTTGTTGTTTCTTGGCCTAAGCAAGTCTCTTCTTCTTATTGCTGTCCTTTAGTTGTGGTTTCTTTGCAGCAATTCGACCATGAAGGCCTGATTCACGCAGTCTCTTCTGAACAGTTGATGTTGAGATGTGTCTGTTACTTGGACTCTGTGAAGCATTTATTTGGGCTGCAATTTCTTAGGCTGGTAACTCTAATAAACTTATCCTCTGCAGCAGAGGTAACTCTGGGTCTTCCTTTCCTGTGGCGGTCCTCATGAGAGCCATCATAGGGTTTGATGGTTTTCGCAACTGAACTTTAAGAAACTTTAAAAGTTCTTGAAATGTTCCTGTCTTAAAGTAATGATGGACTGTCATTTCTCTTTGCTTATTTGAGCTGTTCTTGCCATAATATGGACTTTGTCTTTTACCAAATAGGGCTATCTTCTGTATACCACCCCTAACTTGTCACAACACAACTGATTTGCTCAAACGCATTAAGAAGGAAAGAAATTCCACAAATGAACTTTTAACAAGGTACACCTGTTAATTTAAATGCATTCCAGGTGACTACATCATGAAGCTGGTTGAGAGAATGCCAAGAGTGTGCAAAGCTGTCATCAAGGCAAAGGGTTGCTACTTTGAAGAATATCAAATATGTTTTGATTTGTTTAACACTTTTTTGGTTACTACATGATTCCATGTGTTATTTCATAGTTTTGATAACGACTAAAAACAGAAAGTATTCACACAATTTTTTATTTAACTAGGCAAGTCAGTTAAGTACAAATTCTTATTTACAATGACGGCCTACCAAAAGGCAAAAGGCCTCCTGGGGGCTGGGATTAAACAAATATTCTTATACACTACTGTTAAAAAATTTGGGGTCACGTAGAAATTTCTTTGTTTTTGAAAGAAAAGCACATTTTTGTCTGTTAAAATAACATCAAATTGATCAGAAATACAGTGTAGACATTGTTAATGTTGTAAATGACTACGTAGCTGGAAACGGAAACAGCTGAAAACTGTTGTTCTAATTAACTTCTTATGGCTGGGATCCCGTTAATGGGGTCGATGACAGCAGCCAGGGAAAGTGCAGGGCGCCAAATTCAAAAAAACAGAAATCTCATAATTTCATAACAAAATTCCTCAGACATACAAGTATTTTACACCATTTTAAAGATACACTTGTTGTTAATCCCACCACAGTGTCCGATCTCAATAAGGCTTTACGATGAAAGCACAACATATCATTATGTTAGGTTAGCACCTATTAACAGAAAAACACAGCCATTTTTCCAGCCAAAGAGAGGAGTCACAGAAAGCAGAAATAGAGATAAAATGAATCACTAACCTTTGGTGATCTTCATCAGATGACACTCATATGACTTCATGTTACACGATACATGTATGTTTTGTTCGATTAAGTTCATATTTATATCCAAAAATCTCAGTTTACATTGGCGCGTTATGTTCAGTAATGTTTTGCCTCCAAAACATCCGGTGATTTTGCAGAGAGCCACATCAATTTACAGAAATACTCACAATAAACAGTGATAAAAGATACAAGTATTATACATGGAACTTTAGAAAACCTCTCCTTAATGCAACCGCTGTGTCAGATTTCAAAAAACTATACGGAAAAAGCACACCATGCTATAATCTGAGTACAGCGCTCAGAGCCCAAACAAGCCATGAAGATATCCGCCATGTTGTGGAGTCAACAGATGTCAGAATAGCATTATAAATATTCACTTACCTTTGATGATCTTCATCAGAATGCACTCCCAGGAATCCCAGTTCCACAATAAATGTTTGATTTGTTCCATAAAGTCCATCATTTATGTCCAAATACCTCCTTTTTGTTCGCGCTTTCAGTGCACAATCCAAACTCATGACGTACGGGCAAGTCCATGCGAAAGTTCCGACAAAAAGTAATATTACAGTTCGTAGAAACATGTCAAACGAAGTGTAGAATCAATCTTTAGAATGTTTTTAACATAAATCTTCAATAATATTCCAACCGGAGAATTCCTTTGTCTTCAGAAATGCAATGGAACGCAAACTAACTCTCTCACGTGAACGTGCCTGGTCAGCTCATGGCACTCTGCCAGACCCATGACTCAAAGAGCCCTCATTCCCCCCTCCTTCACAGTAGAAGCATCAAACAAGGTTCTAAAGACTGTTGATATCTAGTGGAAGCCTTAGGAAGTGCAATATGACCAATATCCCACTGTATATTCGATAGGCGATGAGTTGAAAACCTACAAACCTCAGATTTCCCACTTCCTGGTTGGATCTTTCTCTCAGGTTCTTGCCTGCCATATGAGTTCTGTTATACTCACAGACATAATTCAAACAGTTTTAGAAACTACAGAGTGTTTTCTATCTTTCTACTAATAATATGCAAATATTAGCAACTGGGCCTGAGTAGCAGGCAGTTTACTCTGAGCACCTTATTTATCCAAGCTACTCAATACTGCCCCCAGCCATAAGAAGTTAAAGAAGCAATACAACTGGCCTTCTTCAGACTAGTTGAGTATCTGGAGCATCAGCATTTGTGAGTTCGATTACAGGCTCAAAATGGCCAGAAACAAATAACTTTCTTCTGAAACTCATCAGTCTATTCTTGTTCTGAGAAATTAGGTCTATTCCATGCGAGAAATTGCCAAGAAACTGAAGATCTCGTACAACGCTGTGTACTACTCCCTTCACAGAACAGCGCAAACTGGCTCTAACCAGAATAGAAAGAAGAGTGGGAGGCCCCAGTGCACAACTGAGCAAGAGGACAAATACATAAGAGTGTCTAGTTTGAGAAACAGATGCCTCAACAGGCAGCTTCATTAAATAGTACCCGCAAAACACCAGCCTCAATGTCAACATTGAGGAGGTGACTACGGGATGCTGGTCTTCTTAAACCCTCAGAGGTAGTATTCACACCTGTGGAGAGAAGGGCATTCTTCTTACCAAACCAAATGACCTTTGTTTTGGAGGTGTTCAGAACACGGTTAAGGGTATAGAAAGCTTGCTGGACAAAGCTTGTTGTAGAGCATTTAATATAAAATCCGGGGAGGGGCCAGGTGAGTATAAGACTGTATCATCTGTATCATCTGAATATAAATGGATGAGAGAGCTTCCTACTGCCTGAGCTATGTTGTTGATGTAAATTGAGAAGAACGTGGGGCCTAGGATTGAGCCTTGGGGTACTACCTTGGTAACAGGTAGTGGCTGAGACACTCTTTGAGAGAGGTAGTTAGCAAACCATGCCAAAGACCCCTCAGAGACACCAATACTCCCTAGCCGGCCCACAAGAATGGAATGGTCTACCGTATCAAAAGCTTTGAACAAATCAATAAAAATAGCAGGACAACATTGCTTAGAATCAAGGGCAATGGTGACATCATTGAGGACATTTAAGGTTGCAGTGACACATCCATAACCTGAGCGGAAACCAGATTGCATACCAGAGATAATACTATAGACTTCAAGAAAGCTAGTCAGTTGATTATTGCCAAGTTTTCCCAACACTTTTGATAAACAGGGCAAAATAGAAATAGGCCTATAACAGTTGGGATCAGCTTGATCTTCCCCTTTAAATAAAGGACGAACGAAAGCAATGGGAACTTCCCCAGAAAGGAGAGACCGGTTAAAAAGGTTGGAGATAGGTTTGGCGATGAAAGGGGCAGCAACCTTTAAGAAGAAGGGGTCTAAACCATTTGACCCAGATGTTTATTTGGGGTCAAGTTTCAGGAGCTCCTTTAGCACCTCGGGCTCAGTGACTGCCTGCAGTGAGAAACATTTTAGGAAAAAGAGGGAGAAGCATCGGGGAAAGTCGCATTAGAAGGGGTGGGAGATGAGGAAATGTTGGACGGGTAAGGAGGCATGCCTGAGTCAAATAGGAATCCTGACTTAATGAAGTGGTGACTAAAGAGCTCAGCCATGTGTTTCTTGTCAGTAACAACCACATCATCAACTTTAAGGGACATGGGCAGCTGTCAGGAGGATGGTTTATTCTCCAGGTCTTCAACTGTTTTCCAGAACCTCTTGGGGTTAGACCCACAGAGAGAGAACTGCTCCTTAAAGTAACTAACTTTGGCCTTCCGGGTAGCCTGAGTGCACTTATTTCTCATTTGCCTGAACGAGAGCCAGTCAGCCTGAGTATGCGTGTGCCGAGCGTTTCGCCAAATGCAATTCTTGAGGTGGAGTAACTCGGCAAGATCACGGTCGAACCAGGGGCTGAACCTGTTTTCAATTCTCATTTTCTTTATGGGGGTGTATTTGTTAACAATACCACTGAAAATATCAAAAAAGAAGGTCCAAGCGTCTTCGACAGAGAGGATCAAGCTGATTCTATACCATGCGATGTAGTAGGAAGTTGTCGTTTCCAACATGCCAATATTCTACATCATTTCGCACATAAAACATGGTAATTAACTGCAATGCCAATAATCCATTGCGCATCTACTTGTCTGGTCTGTGTTTCTTTTACACCTGCTATGGAAGAGACAGATAAATGAGCGATCATTTTTTTTTGTTTTTTATTTCACCTTTATTTAATCAGGTAGGCTAGTTGAGAACAAGTTCTCATTTACAACTGCGACCTGGCCAAGATAATAACGACCCAGTTTGCTGAGTAGAGTATTGGAAGCTATTTTGTAGATGACATCGCCGAAGTCGAGGATCGGTAGGATAGTCAGTTTTACGAGGGTATGTTTGGCGGCGTGAGTGACTGAGGTTTTGTTGCGAAATAGGAAGCCGATTCTAGATTTAATTTTGGATTGGAGATGTTTAATATGAGTCTGGAAGGAGAGTTTGCAGTCTAGCCAGACACCTAGGTTTTTGTAGTTGTCCACATATTCTAAGTCAGGACCGTCCAGAGTAGTGACGCTAGTCGGGCGGGCGGGTGCAGGCAGCGAACGGTTGAAAAGCATGCATTTGGTTTTACTAGCTTTTAAGAGCAGTTGGAGGCCATGGAAGGAGTGTTGTATGGCATTGAAGCTCGTTTGGAGGTTAGTTAGCCCGGTGTCGAAAGACGGGCTAGATGTATACAGAATGGTGTCGTCTGCGTAGAGGTGGATCAGGGAATCACCCGCAGCAAGAGCAAAGTCGTTGATATATACAGAGAAAAGAGTCGGCCTGAGAATTGAACCCTGTGGAACCCTCATAGAGACTGCAAGAGGTCCGGACAACAGGCCCTCCGATTTGACACACTGAACTCTATCTGAGAAGTAGTTGGTGAACCAGGCGAGGCAGTCATTTGAGAAACCAAGGCTGTTGAGTCTGCCGATAAGAATACGGTGATTGACAGAGTCGAATGCCTTGGCCAGGTCAATGAAGACGGCTGCACAGTACTGTCTTTTATTGATGGTGGTTATGATATCGTTTAGTACCTTGAGCGTGGCTGAGGTGCACCCGTGACCAGCTCAAAAACTGGATTGCACAGCGGAGAAGGTACGGTGGGATCCGAAATGGTCAGTGATCTGTCTATTATCTTGGCTTTTGAAGACTTTAGAAAGGCAGGGCAGGATGGGTATAGGTCTATAACAGTTTGGGTCTAGAGTGTCACCCCCTTTGAAGAGGGGATGACCGCGGCAGCTTTCCAAACTTTAGGGATCTCGGAAGATACGAAAGAGAGGTTGAACAGACTGGTAATAAGGGGTTGCAACAATGGCGGTGGATAATTTTAGAAAGAGAGGGTCCAGATTGTCTAGCCCAGGTGATTTGTATGGGTCCAGGTTTTGCAGGTCTTTCAGAACCTCAGCTATCTGGATTTGGGTGAAGGAGAAGCTGAGGAGGCTTGGGCAAGTAGCTGCGGGGGGTGGGGGCCGGGGTTGGGGTAGCCAGGAGGAAAGCATGGCCAGTCGTGGAGAAATGCTTATTGAAATTCTAGATTATCGTGGATTTATCGGTGGTGACAGTGTTACCTAGCCTCAGTGCAGTGGGCAGCTGGGAGGAGATGCTCTTATTCTCCATGGACATTACAGTGAGGGGATATAGTGAGCAGATATATCTTGAGGGGATATAGTGAGCAGCTGTTGTTTTGTGAGGTATCTCTACTTGAAAATACATGATCTAAGTGATTGACAGTTGAAGAACTACAAAATAGTGATTTTGTCAGACAGTATAGGCAGCAGCTCTATATAGATTATGACTTGAAATTAAATAATAAAGCCATCAAATAAAACACATAATATACACAACTGAAATATTTTATTAAAGTCAAGAAATGTGAATAATTTATGGTTAATGATAAGCAGTAATGGGCAGTCACTGTCATCATGATACTTTTATTAATTAAACCTTAATTGAAAAATCCAACCAAAACCAACCTCAAAAAGCACTAAATGCTCAGCACTACAGTTGTGTTACAAAGTGGGATTAAAATGGATTTAATTGTCTTTTTTTCTCAACAACCTACACAAAATACTCTGTAATGTCAAAGTGGAAGAAAAATACGAACATTTGTAAAAGATTAATGAAAAATAAAACACCAATATATCTTGATACGATAAGTATTCAACCCCCGGAGTCAATACATGTTAGAATCACCTTTGGCAGTGATTACAGATGAGAGTCTTTCTCAGTAAGTCTGTAAGAGCTTTCCACACCTGGATTGTGCAACATTTGCCCATTATTATTTAAAAAATTCCTCGCACTTCTGCCAAATTGGTTGTTGATCATTGCTAGATAACCATTTTCAGTTCTTGCCATAGATTTTCAAGCAGATTTAAGTAAAAACTGTAACTCTCCCATTCAGGAATATTCCCTGTCTTCTTGGTAAGCAACTCCAGTGTAGATTTGGCTTTGTGTTTTAGGTTATTGTCCTGCTGAAAGGTGAATTAATCTACCAGTGTCTGGTGGAAAGCAGACTGAACCAGGTTTCCTCTGGGATTTTGCCTGCGCTTAGCTCCATTACGTTTATTTTTTCTCCTGAAAAACTATACCCATAACAGGCCACAGCCACCACTATGCTTGAAAATATGAAGAGTGGTACTCCGTAATGTTTTGCCCCAAACATAGCGCTTTGTATTCAAGACATAAAGTGAATTTCTATGCCAAATTCTTTGCAGTTGTCACACCCTGGCCTTAGTTATCTTTGTTTTCTTTATTATTTTAGTTAGGTCAGGGTGTGACATGGGGGATGTATGTGTTTTGTATTGTCTAGAATTTTTGTATGTTTATGGGGCAGTGTTCAGTCTAGGTGTTTGTATGTCTATGGTTGACTAGATTGGGTCTCAATTAGAGACAGCTGTCTATCGTTGTCTCTGATTGGGAGCCATATTTAGGCAGCCATAGTCATTAGGTAGTTTGTGGGTGATTGTCTATGTCTTTACGTTAGTTGCTTGTGTCTGCACTTCGGTTTATAGCTTCACGGTCGTTTGTTGTTTTTGTATAGTTTGTCAGTGTTCGTTTCGTGTTCGTCTTCGTTAATAAAAGAAGATGTATTGTTATCACGCTGTGCCTTGGTCCTCCTCTCTTCCACAATACGACGATCGTGACAGCAGTTTTACTTTACAAACAGGATGCAAGTTTTGGAATATTTGTATTCTGTACAGGCTTCCTTCTTTTCACTCTGTCATTTAGGTTAGTATTGTGAAGTAACTACAATGTTGTTGATCCATCCTCAGTTTTCTCCTATCACAGCCTTTAAACTCTGTAACTGTTTTGAAGTCACCATTCACCTCATGGTGAAATCACTTAGCGTTTTCTTCCTCTCCAGCAACTAAGTTAGGAAGGACGTATCTTTATTGTGACTTGGTGTATTGATACACCATCCAATGTGTAATTAATAACTTCACCATGATCAATGGGATATTCAATATCTGCTTTTTTTAACCCATCTACAAATAGTTGATCTTCTTTGCGAGGCATTGGAAAACCTCCCTGGTATTTGTAGTTAATCTGTGTTTGAAATTCACTGCTTGACTGAGAAACCATACAGATAATTGTATGGGTGGGGTACAGAGATGAGGTAGTCATTCAAAAATCATGTTAAACACTATTATTGCACATAGAGTGAGTCCATGTGTGTAGGCCAGTGACAAAATCTCAATTGAATAAATGTTAAAGGCAGGCTGTAACACAAAATGTGGAAAAGTCTAGGGGTGTTTATACTTTCTGAAGGCACTGCATATTTTCTTGAAATAATATAATCTTTGAGAACTAACAACCACCAAAATAAAAGCTAGACAGACAGGGAGAATTAAAAAATCCCAAAACAACATTAGCCATGGCAAAATACATAGAATTGCAAAGAAATTAGCTCTACAGCGGCAATATTTTCTCTCAGCTCCATCGCAAAATATGTAGAATTGCACAAAAATGTGTTTTAAAACTGAACAAATTTCTCTCAGTTCCATGGAGAAATGCAGGAAATTGGTTAACAAATTCCAAAATGTCTCTACACCGATAAAAAAAAAACCTGGTATGTGTGTGTGTGTATGCCACTGCCTGACTGCATGTGTCTGTCTGTGTGGGAGGCCAAAGGCTATCAGTCATCAGTGCGAGAGGAGGGTGGTAACAGGGAAAACCTGTCAGAGAGGGGATAGAGGAGCAGGCAGGGTCTGACAGATGGACACATGATTACACAGAGGAAGGTATGCTGTCTGACCTGGGCTGCCTGACACCTTTATGAGGGTGGCTCTGGGCCAAGTATGTAGTGATGGACAGCTACAGTACAGGCTTTGTTTATCAAACCCATGTTTCAACAAGCAACTGGTATTGCTTTATGGCTTTGTAATATGGATGATACGCAAGGAGAACATTAAAACAAACCATATCAAATGACCTACACTCCCCTATGTATTTATTTGGACAGTGATGCTAAACTTTTTTTATTTGGCTATATACTCAAGCATTTTGGATTCGAGATAAACCTTTTTGGATGCATTTGCAGTTTGTTTTGGTTGATTTATGGATTATGTTGTGCCCAATAGAAATAAATGGTAAATAGTGTACTGTGTCATTTGAGTCACTTTGATTGTAAATAAATTTAAATATGTTTCTGAACACTTCCACATTAATGTGGACGCTACCATGATTATGGGTAATCTTGAATGAATCTTGAATAATGATAATAAAGTGAGAAACTTACAGCGGCATGAATATATTTTTCTACTTATAATAAAAGTGACGGAATACATTATTTACCATTCATTTCTATTGGGCACAACATAAGTCGATACACAACCAAAACAAACTGGAAATGCATTCAACAAGTTCGTAGAGTCACAAGCTAGACGTAGTCATTGCGTGTTAGGAATATGGGACAAAATACTAAACTTTTGACACTATAAGTGACTTTGTCTAAATACTTATGACAGCTTCATACGGGGGCACTAGATACAAAAAGTGCATTCATGTCGAAACAGTATTGTAAATATTGTACAGCAAAGTGAGTTCTGGTGATTCCTGTGAAAGTAAAGCCTCTATAACCGATCTGGGTCCTCCTGACATATATGGTCAATATGTTCGGGTCATATTCACGTCAAAACCAAAGTAATTATTCTAGTAGAATATTATTACTTTAAGCAAACACTCAAATCACATTGTGCAGTGTTGTAGGTTCATCAAGGTACTGAGCGCCAGAAGTCAGACGATAAAGCCCATCACAAGACTGGAGTGTGAAACGAGGTGTTTTTATCTGCCATAATGCAGCCATTCATAGCTGTGTATGACATTGTTTATCAGCACAAAGAACAGCCTGGCCCTTCAACCCCAGACCGACCGACCAACCGGGAGGCACAAGATGTTATTCAGTTGTTTTAGTTGCCTGGTTAACTAATGTGTCTTGATGAAGTCATAAGAGGAAGCAGACCCTAAGACACTGATTGTGGATGTGTCACTGCTGTCATGTGGTGGTGGTAAGGCATTATACATGGAGCAATAGGTCAGAGAAGGATCCGCTACAAGTTAAAGGTTAAATTCCGAATGTGACACAGAGGGTTAAAGCTTGAATGTTAAATGTGAGGAGGAGCTAAGCTGCACTGTGTGGTTTAAGTGCAACGGAACGACACTACAATATGTGAGACTGAAAGTCTATGACAAAGAGGAAGATTGTTTTGATGTCAAACGCACAACTGCTGTTTAACTTTGTGGCACATGTTAGAGAACACATCAGTGGGAAATGCACTGAATACATGGTCAAAAAGCTGCACATAGGAAAAGCTAATTGTGCTCGATATAGCCTTGAGGAAAGAAATGGGTGTGTGCGAGTCACATCAAGCACATTTAGTGGAAATGTAAAACTGTGTTAATTATTAAATGAAGTTTCCCCTCTCTGTCTCCAGTGAAATGATTGCATTGGTCTTCATTACATGATTCATATAATTGGAAACAGCAACGTCATATACCCCACATAGCAGAGAGCACTAACATAAACTACATGTAAGCAACAGTAGGCTGTTCATATCAGACCCTCTTCCTGGCAATGAAGATTGTATAATACACATTTGACACTTTATGATATTGTGTACTGAACATTATACAAAGTGTTTCAAGAGGAATTTGAGGAGGCGAGGAGGCTGGCAGGGTGGAAGAAATACAAACAAACTGCTCATTTTAGAACATAAACGTATGGTTTACCCACAAGCATAAAAATGACAGAACTGAAAATGGAACTTCTCTATTGGCAGACTGCTGGTTTTAGTCATCTTAGTTCAGAGCTACGGGGTTCATTAAAACCCACGCCATACTCCAATGTGTTTGGAGTGTTTCGTTGACAATAATGTGCTTTTCAGTGCTTCCCATGACTGCTAATTTACCATATCATTAGCTTGTCTAATTCCCTTAGTCCTTTTGATCATGTACAAAAAGAACACAAATAAAATAAAATTTTATTTGTCACATGCGCCGATAACAACAGGTGTAGGTAGACCTTACCGTGAAATGCTTACTTACAAGCCACCAATGCAGTTCAAGAAACAGAGTTAAGAAAATATTTAATAAATAATTCATAAAAAGTAAGACAAAACAATATACCTAGGCTATATACTGGGGGGGTCAATGTAAATAGTCCGGGTGGCCATTTGATTAATTGTTCAGCAGTCTTATGGCGTGTTGGTGTAGTACTAGTAGTAGTAGTAGTAGTAGTAGTAGTAGTAGTAGTAGTAGTAGAAGTAGAAGAAGCACACACACACAACCTCATTGCGCTTTTATGAAAACAAGGGCAAAAATCATCCCTCTCTCTTGACAATGTTGTTGATTAGTGAGCCCACCACCCATGATGGGGAGCAGCCATTTGTTCTAGAAAATGTGATTCTGCCAGCACACATTGTTCAGGAAGGAGAATGGTATTTATGACTGATCCATACTGGCTGCTAGCTGGAAGCTAGAGACCCTGAGGACAGTGTTAACAGAGTACTAAAAGGTCAAGCGTCCACAATTCCTTGATGCTTCAGGAGATTTGTGTTTGTTTGTGACGCTAAGGAGGCAACACTAAGCTAAATGGAATCATGGGTAGGGCTGTTGCGGTGACCGTATTACTGCCACACCACAGGTCACGAGTCATGAACGCAGTCAAATGCCAGCTTCTCCAAGCTCTGATACTGCTCATTGCCATTCGTAGCCTACCAAACATACGAACTGCCTGGTACGCAGCACTCTATTGTCCCTCTAATCACTCTGACATCAATGCAAATGTAATCGAAAATCGAATCAAACACTTCATGAGAACCCATGACCTCATGTTGTGCAACATTTCTATAGGCTATTTCTACTATATTTATTTATCAACTTTCCTAATATTAAGAACATTGCTTATCTTTACAACAGGAGTATAACCTACCTGGCAGGCATGAAAATGAATGACATCCTCCATCCGCTGTTTAAGTGCATAGATGACATGTATTTTTTCCCGCTACCCCTGTTTTGAGACAGGTGCATGATAATTGTCCATTCTAAATCAAAACGAATTTCACACATATTATTTAGTAAAGACAAGTTTAAATCAAGAATAGTCGGATGAGTGACACTATTGGCCTAACACTTGTGAATGATAGCCTATTACTTGTGAACTATGTATTATCACTTGTGAATTATGCCCAGCACAGGAAAAAGCCTTTTATTTTTTCGAATCATAGTCACACACCTCGTGTAGCCTAGTATCAACATTTTCAGCTAAATGTTCTGATCTGTAGTCAGCAACATTGCGTAAAAACATTTTTTTTTATGCTAGTGGTTGTATTAATTTGGGATCTATTGCATTCCACAACTGTCCCAGACTATGTTTGGAATATTTATTGCTTGCACAGAATAGGTTGACTTTTGTACTATGGTAGATTGACATAGGCTAGTGCTTTTGCTGTTTGTTAGTCCCACACATCTTGCTGGCTGACGAAAAGTAAATATGGACAGTTCTTCCAATATCTTCAATATGCACCTCAGAATTCGATAAGGAAGCACGCAGTTGCGTCCCCGATGTGTCTGTCTTCACTTGTAGCCTGTGAGAAAGACCCGATCAAGTGATGGAGAGTGCTTCGGAGCGTGCACTCAGGGAGAAGGGCACAACAAAGGCATGGATTTTTTTAGGGTGCATTATGGCCACAAAGGGGATGCCGCCATGAAATTTGCAGCTTTTAAATGTACTAAAAATCAAAACATATAGCCCAACTTTTGTAGAACAACTGAAGTTACATTAATAACTCTAAATTAAGCATATAGGAGTACCTATTTCTTTGTTATCTGCTTAATACAGAATAGCCGCATGTGCACACTCCCTTAAATCGTTGGGAGAAAATATTTATATTTTATTTAGCTTTGTTCAATTGTATTCTTCATACTATAAAATAATATAAAATAATGCCATGGAATTCTAAGCAAATCTTGTCTGCTAAATGAACTAGTGTAGCCTACAGCCATTTGGCATAGGCAGATCAGGGCCTAACACAAGGACAACACAAAGTATGCTATTCTGTTCTTCCCGAAATAGACAACATTTTCATCATATAATGTTTCTTTAGACCTGTCTAAAATAAATACTGGATTTATTGTGATGGTGTAGGCTATATTACATGGCTTTATTAGACATTTTCAAATGTAGATGTTCCAAATGTCTGCATCAGTGGCTTGTAGGCTACAGTGGTAAGAAAATGTATGTGGTCCCGTGTGGCTCAGTTGGTAGAGCATGGCGCTTGCAACGCCAGGGTTGTGGGTTCATTCCCCACGGGGGGACCAGGATGAATATGTATGAACTTTCCAATTTGTAAGTCGCTCTGGATAAGAGCGTCTGCTAAATGACGTAAATGTGAACGCTATGGAATTACCTGGATTTCTGCATAAATTTGACATAAAATTTGATCTGATCTTCATCTAAGTCCCAACAATATACAAACTCAGTGAGCTTAAACTAATAACACATAAATTATTGTATTTTTCTTGTCTATATTGAATACATCATTTAAACAATCACAGTGTAGGTTGGAAAAAGTATGTGAACCCCTTGGCTAATGACTTCTCCAAAAGCTAATTGGAGTCAGGAGTCAATTAACCTAGAGTCGAATCAATTAGACGAGATTGGAGATTTTGGTTAGCTAACATCTCTTTTGTTGAGTCTACAATACGTAAAACACTAAACAAGAATGGTGTTCATGCGAGGACACCATGGAAGAAGCCACTGCTCTCCAAAACAAAACATTGCTGCACATCTGAAGTTCGCAAAAGAGCACCTGCTACTGGCGAAATATTCTGTGGACAGATGAAAATAAAGTTGAGTTGTTTGGAAGGAACACACAACACTATGTGTGGAGGAGAAAAGGTGCAGCACACTAACATCAAAACCTCATCCCGACTGTAAACTATGGTGGAGGGAGCATCATGGTTTGGGGCTGCTTTGATGCCTCAGGGCCTGGAGAACTTGCTATCATCAACGGGAAAAGGTATTCAAGTTTATCAAGACATTTTGCAGGAGAATGTAAAGCTATCTGTCCGCCAATTGAAGCTCAACAGAAGTTAGGTGATGCAACAGGAAAACAACCCAAAAGACAGAAGTAAATCAACAACAGAATGGCTTGAACAGAAGAAAATACGCCTCCTGGAGGGGCCCAGTCAGTCCTGACCTCAACCCGATTGAGATGCTGTGGCATGACCTCAAGAGAGCGGTTCACACCAGACATCCCAAGAATATTGTGGAACTGAAACAGTTTTGTAAAGAGGAATGGTCCCAAATTCCTCCTGACCATTGTGCAGGTCTGATCCGCCACTACAGAAAACATTTGCTTGAGGTTATTGCTGCCAGAGGAGGGTCAACCTGTAAATAAATCCAAGTGTTCACATTCTTTTTCCAACCTGCACTGTGAATGTTTACACGGTGTGTTCAATAAAGTCATGAAAATGTAGAATTGTTTGTGTGTTATTAGTTTAAGCAGACTGTTTTTGTCTATTGTTGTGACTTAGATGAAGATCAGATCAAATTTCATGACCAATTTATGCAGAAATCCAGGTAATTATAATGGGTTCACATACGTTTTCTTCCCACTGTATGTGTTGTCATGACTGTCCACAAGAATCCAAATAGGTCAGATCAGGTTTGCAATGAATAACTTAAAATCAGACCCCCTCTCACCCCAGAGGGGGAAGAAAATAAATAGTGGGGGTTGACAACTCACACCCTGTTGTAAATCAAGGGAGAAGATTCAGGCCTGCACTCTCAAGATTCACTAAAATAATGTCCTTTGTTTCAACAGACTTTTTCCCGCTGAAACTCTAACATGTTCAAAAGCGAATACTGGAACAATATTTCTAACAAAGAACGTGGGGAACAGTCAGAGGCAATCTATAGAACACTAATGTCATATTGTTTGTAATTTTGTGATGTCATTAAAAATTTTATAATTTAGGAAATAGGAAATACTGTAACTTGGAAAGTATACCCACTACATATATGAAGTTTCCATACTCTGCGTTGAAAAAAATATGAAAGTGTTTTTGTTATTAAGAGTGGGATGTGATTTGAGAAGTTATAAGAGATAATTATTTGACCTAACTTTGCACAGTGAGTAGTTACCGCCCGGAGTGAGGTCAGGGAGCGTGCCAGCCTGCCAGATCTGCTCCTTTCCAGCAAACTGTAGAAATGATGGGTTAAGAAAAAAACACACCAGGCCAGAAAAAACGTGAAGCTACATCTGCATGTTTAAAGTGGTTTCTACAATGAATCTCAACACAAGGTGGAGACGATAAACTCACCTCCCGGACAATCACTGGTACGGCTGATTAGCTGTCCTAAGTAAAGTATCTTCGAAAGCGAATTTAAGTAGGACCATCCTGTTACTCTGCTCAAACCATCGATACAGCTAGCTAGCCTATCTTCAAAGAAGCATCCTCAAGAGCGAATGGAAAGAAAATAAACTAGGTAGTTCTGTTCAGGACTACACAACAAGTAACCAGAAAACTACAAAGAAAGACAACAGTAGAAGACTTGTCGGAACCATTTTGGACAATCAGAGCTTTACAAGCGTGCCGCGAAAAGGCCCAACCCCCTTTCCAAGGCTGCCCTGTTCACCGAGAGATCCCCGGTGAACCCAGGCATTTCACGTAAATACATTCCACTAACCACATTAATGATTTCTTACTCAAAGCGGGCAGCGGTTTGTGTGCAAAGTATATGGTTACTGTTAGTGGTGCAACGGATCACAAAACGGTTCGAATCACGGTTTTGAGTCACGGATCGGATAATTTTTCGGATCAGTAAAAAAAAGGGAGACAAATATAACTTTGCAAAGTAAAAAAAAAGAAAGATAGCAAAGCAGACCTGAGCTTATAACTTCAAATAATTTTTCAAAAAGATGAGGATGTCTGGGTGAGAGGGTAGACCTCTTGCAGTCACTATGTCCCCTGCCGTGGAGAACACTCTCTCGCTGTGAACTGAAGTGCCAGGCACAGCCAGGTAGCATCTTGCCATCATGGCAATGTGAGGGTATTTACACTCATTGCTTTTCCACGATGCCAGTGGTTCACCATCCACTGGAATGCTGCTTGCTGCCTTGTAGGATGCCAACTCCTCTTTGATGGTGTTGGCAAATGTCTTGCCTGTGTCCTTGCTTGCAAAGTTCTCCACCCCAAAAATATTTTGTGGACAAGATGCCTCTGAGTCTGCTCCTGTCCGCTCTGTGGCTTGACCCTGCAGAAAAAAATGACTTGATCTATTAAACTAACAAATTATGTATTTTAATATTTCATAGAACTATAATTGTGGCAATAACATTTAATAAAAGCCATTATTATTCCAAATCAAAAATGGATGATTCTAATAGCAATAGCATAGATTAAGAACCAGTCCAGTTTTGACTGCAGTATATTTATTATTGAAGTAATTCACTCTTATTTTTATTTTTACCTCTTCAGTGGCCACAATCTCAGTGGTGAGATCACTGTATGTCCTCCGGTGTAAGGCAGGGTCTAGGTGAGACAGGGTCTAGGTGAGACAGGGACTTGAACCTTGGATCCAATGCAGTAGATCTATGAAGGTAGTCCTGGACATTAGGGGGGGTATCTGGGGTTCAGGTCCTCTCTGATGGCAGCCTTGACATCTCTAGTGATGGTGCTGTCTTCCTCACTTGGGGCCATGGATTGTAGAATCCTTGTTTTCAGAGGTAGGATCATGGACACAGACGGTGCAGTTTCAGTGCTCAATAAGGCTGTAACCGTTTTGAGGGGTTTGAGCACCTGGAGGACCTCCTCTGACACTTTCACATCATCATCAGACAAGGTGACAAAGTCTTTATTTTTTCAGGGTCTTGTCCGTCAGTGCAGAGTACACAGCGGTCTGCTGCTCAAAATAGCGCTCCTACATGTCATAAGTGGAGTTCCATCATGTTGTGACATCGTGTATGAGCTTGTGGGTCGGTAGCTGTAGCATTTCTTGTTTGGTCTTAAGCACGAGAGCGGCTGTTGTGCTTCTGTGGCAAAAGCTATCTGTGGCCCCAGTCCAGCCTCTATCACTGCATTTACTTGGTTCTTGGCATTATCTGTGGTGATTGGGATATTGCTATTGGGCCTCCGTTGCCCTGAAGGTCCACCCGTCTGTGGTGAGGGCAACAGAGGATGCCTTGGATAATTCGGCGACAATTTTGATATTTTCCTGTTCATAAAGATCTGGCATGATCTTCATACTGAAGTGGGGGCGCCAGGGGATTTCGTAGCGTGGCTCAAGCACTTTCACCATATTATTAAACCCTTTGTTTTCCACATCAGAGTACGGCCTCATGTCTGCAGCGATAAACATCCCCAGTAGATTTGGTGATGGCTTTAGCCCGGTCTGATTCTGCAGCAAAGGGCTTAAATGTCGCAGTGAGAAGTTGTTGTCTCTTGGCTGAGAAGGCTCCCCTCACTGACACACCAGGGTGATGTCGCTTTAAATGTGTGGCCTTGCTCGATGTATTTCCATGATCATACGGCTTTCTTCTGGCACAATGCCGACACACTGTAATGGTGTTGTCCACCACCCTTCATCCGTCATCATACTTAACAGGGAAGCAAAAATTCTCCCATACATGAGACTTACAGTTGAAATCGGAAGTTTACATACACTTAGGTTGGAATCATTACAACTTGTTTTTCAACCACTCCACAAAACTATAGTTTTGGCAAGTCGGTTAGGGAATCTACTTTGTGCATGACGCAAGTCATTTCTCCAACAATTGTTTACAGAGAGATAATTCACTGTATAAAAATTCCAGTGGGTCAGAAGTTTACATACACTAATTTGACTGTGCCTTTAAACAGCTTGGAAAATTCCAGAAAATTATGTCATGGCTTTAGAAGCTTCTGATAAGCTAATTTACATAATTTGAGTCAATTGGAGGTGTACCTGTGGATGAACTATCAAGGCCTACCTTCAAACTCAGTGCCTCTTTGCTTGACATCATGGGAAAATCGAAAGAAATCAGCCAAGACCTCAGAAAACAATTGTAGACCTCCACAAGTCTGGTTCATCCTTGGGAGCAATTTACAAACGCCTGAAGGTACCACGTTCATCTGTATAAACAATAGTATGCAAGGATAAACACCATGGGACCACGCAGCCGTCATACGTAAGTAAGTCTCTCACTGCTGCCGCCTGTCATAGACTCCCCTCAGCTCCCAGCTGTGCCCTGGACACCATATGTGAACAACTCCATTGTGTCCTCCTCCCAGAGCGCTAAGAACCTTGGCGTGATCCTGGACAACACCCTGTCGTTCTCAACTAACATCAAGGCGGTGGCCCGTTCCTGTAGGTTCATGCTCTACAACATCCGCAGAGTACGACCCTGCCTCACACAGGAAGCGGCGCAGGTCCTAATCCAGGCACTTGTCATCTCCCGTCTGGATTACTGCAACTCGCTGTTGGCTGGGCTCCCTGCCTGTGCCATTAAACCCCTACAACTCATCCAGAACGCCGCAGCCCGTCTGGTGTTCAACCTTCCCAAGTTCTCTCACGTCACCCCGCTCCTCCGCTCTCTCCACTGGCTTCCAGTTGAAGCTCGCATCCGCTACAAGACCATGGTGCTTGCCTACGGAGCTGTGAGGGGAACGGCACCTCAGTACCTCCAGGCTCTGATCAGGCCCTACACCCAAACAAGGGCACTGCGTTCATCCACCTCTGGCCTGCTCGCCTCCCTACCACTGAGGAAGTACAGTTCCCGCTCAGCCCAGTCAAAACTGTTCGCTGCTCTGGCTCCCCAATGGTGGAACAAACTCCCTCACGACGCCAGGACAGCGGAGTCAATCACCACCTTCCGGAGACACCTGAAACCCCACCTCTTTAAGGAATACCTAGGATAGGATAAAGTAATCCTTCTGACCCCCCCCCCCCCCCCTTAAAAGATTTAGATGCACTGTTGTAAAGTGGCTGTTCCACTGGATGTCATAAGGTGAATGCACCAATTTGTAAGTCGCTCTGGATAAGAGCGTCTGCTAAATGACTTAAATGTAATGTAAATGATTGTCCCTCATCTATCTTCAGAGTTCGTTCTGTTAGGTGACCTAAACTGGGATATGCTTAACACCCAGGCAGTCCTACAATCTAAGCTTGATGCCCTCAATCTCACACAAATCATCAAGGAACCCACCAGGTACAACCCTAAATCCATAAACATGGGCACCCTCATAGATATTATCCTGACCAACTTGCCCTCCAAATACACCTCAGCTGTTTTCAACCAGGATCTCAGCGATCACTGTCTCATTGCCTGCATCCGCTATGGGTCCACGGTCAAACGACCACCAATCATCACTGTCAAACGCTCCCTAAAACACTTCTGCGAGCAGGCCTTTCTAATCGACCTGGCCCGGGTATCCTGGAAGGATACTGACCTCATCCTGTCAGTCGAGGATGCCTGGTCGTTCTTTAAAAGTAATTTCCTAACCATCTTAAATAAGCATGCCCCTTTCAAAAAATGTAGAACTAAGAACAGATATAGTCCTTGGTTCACTCCAGACCTGACAGTCCTTGACCAGCACAAAAACATCCTGTGGCAGACTGCAATAGCATCGAATAGTCCCCTCGATATGCAACTGTTCAGGGAAGTCAGGAACCAATACACGCAGTCAGTCAGGAAAGCAAAGGCTACCTTTTTCAAACAGAAACTTGCATCCTGTAGTTCTAACTCCAAAAAGTTTTGGGACACTGTAAAGTCCATGGAGAACAAGAGCACCTCCTCCCAGCTGCCCACTGCACTGAGACTAGGTAACACGGTCACCACCAATAAAATCCATGATAATCAAAAATTTCAATAAGCATTTTTCTACGGCTGGCCATGCTTTCCTCCTGGCTACTGGCTAGCTCCTGGCTTTTTTCTATTGTGTTAATGACTGTACGCTTGTTTATTCCATGTGTAACTCTGTGGTGTTGTTTGTGTCGCATTGCTTTGCTTTATCTTGGCCAGGTCGCAGTCGTAAATGGAACTTGTTCTCAACTAGCTTACCTGGTTAAATAAAGGTGAATAAAAAATAAAATAAAAATAGAGCTCAGGAAGGAGACGCGTTCTGTCTCCTAGAGATGAATGTACTTTGTGCGAAAAGTGCAAATCAATCCCAGAACAACAGCAAAGGACCTTGTGAAGATGCTGGAAGAAACAGGTACAAAAGTATCTGTATCCACAGTAAAACGAGTCCTATATCAACATAACCTGAAAGTCCGCTCAGCAAGAAAGAAGCAACTGTTCCAAAACCGGCATAAAAATGCCAGACTACGGTTAGCAACTGCACATGGGGACAAAGATCATACTTTTTGGAGAAATGTCCTCTGGTCTGACGAAACAAAAATATAACTGTTTGGCCATAATGACCATCGTTACGTTTGGAGGAAAAAGGGGGAGGCTTGCAAGCCGAAGAACAACATCCCAACCGTGAAGCACGGGGGTGGCAGCATCATGTTGTGGGGGTGCTTTGCTGCAGGAGGGACTGGTGCACTTCACAAAATAGATGGCATCATGAGGTAGGAAAATTATGTGGATATATAGAAGCAACATCTCAAGACATCAGTCAGGAAGTTAAAGCTTGATTGCAAATGGGTCTTCCAAATGGACAATGACCCCAAGAATACTTCCAAAGATGTGGCAAAATGGCTTCACGACAACAAAGTCAAGGTATTGGAGTGGCCATCACAAAGCCCTGACCTCAATCCTATAGATAATTTGTGGGCAGAACTGAAAAAGCGTGTGCGAGCAAGGAGGCCTACAAACCTGACTCAACACCAGCTCTGTCAGGAGGAATGGGCCAAAATTCACTCAACTTATTGTGGGAAGCGTGTGGAAGGCTACCCGAAATGTTTGACCCAAGTTTAAAAATATTAAAGGCAATGCTACCAAATACTAATTGAGTGTATGTAAACTTCTGGCCCACTGGGAATGTGATGAAAGTAATAAAAGCTGAAATAAATCATTCTCTCTACTATTATTCTGACATTTCACATTTTTAAAATAAAGTGGTGATTCTAATTGACCTAAGACAGGGAATTTCTACTAGAATTGAATGTCAGGAATTGTGAAAAACTGAGTTTAAATGTCTTTGGCTAAGGTGTATGTAAACTTCCGATTTCAACTGTGAATGAAGCGGGAGGCTTTTCCAGTTCTTCAGCTCCTCCGCTAGCCATGGCTGTCACTGCTCTTTTTTCTTCTTTGCTTTTTGAAACGCGAGCATCCAGGATTGATTCGTTGGGATTCAACATGCCCCGTTCACATGAACAGTACACACAACTGCTTTAAAAAAAATAATCAAATCAATCTCCAGGCTTCAGAGTAAAACACAGCATCTGTCTTGCCTTTATCTTTTCACTGTAACTCTGCATCGAGATTTAGGGAATTATTACTTTAAAAAGTAACAGAGACAGTAAAACTGTATTTCACACTATGATGGTTAAACTTTGCAATTGATCCGTGGTTCACATCCGTGCCGAACCGTGGGGGGTGATGCGTACGGATCAACTACGGTCCGTTACACCACTAGTTACTGTGTAGGTGAGAGTAGTTTCTGAATGTTCTAATGTCAAGCAGCCATGTTGTTGTCATTCCGCAGGGACCTATTTTCAGTGTATTAAGTCTCTAGTCAATAACAGGTGCAAAGTGTGTATTTTTACCTTGTGCTCCCATTTAATTAGCTAGTAAATATGTAATTAAACCAATTTGTGTAGTACTGAATCATAAGTAAGGCTCGAGTATTTGCAGATGCAAGGAGGTTACGACTGTTCAAAATGATGATATGACACAAGGTTATAACTAATAGGTTGACTGTTTATAGATGTGATAGGTAAAGACCTTTTAGAGTTAAATTCGGGAGATGGTAACTCTTTAAAGAACCGCTCTCGTGGTGCCCCAGATCCTAATGAGTTAATTGTTACATGATTCATTTATTCTGGTAACAATTAAACATAGTTAGTTAATTAGATAAATAACAGTCTTCTGGTTAATGTTAAAGTCCAGTCACGACAGTGTGGAAGCCAGGAGATGCTAACTGTTTTTATGTTAATTAATGGTTAATTACCAACAGTTTATTTGCTTGACAATCATGGCTGACAAAATGTTGTGACCGCCACAGCCATAATCATGAGACATCTAATGTACAGTAGCCTAGAGTAGATACATGCTGCTTCCCTGGGGCTTTTATAGAAAATGCATCTGTCCATTCCACAGCTCTTCCCACATACAGTAGGCCTTCTATACTGTACAGTATATGCAGAATCACACTTATGTAATATAATAAACTGCTCTTATAATCTCTGAGGCCAGGCGTCTGCAGAGCATGTGCCTTCCCTTCTGCCCTGCCCAGCAGCCAGTGGGCGGAGAGAGGGAGAGAGAGAAAGCGAGAGAGAGAGAGAGAGCATTACAGTGCATTACATCAAACTAATCGCTCCCAATTTTGCAGGCTGGAGCCAAGGCAAACACACTGCAGCTGGAGCAGAGAGGCAGAGAGACTGGGAGCAGCCAACTGCACAGCCCATCTGCATAGCACTATAGTCCACATATGGTTCACATTTCACACATACTACTGCTTTACTTCCCGGACAGACCAACTCTCTCTATCAGCCTCTTTCTTAATCTCTCTCTCTCTCTCTCGCTGTCTTTCCCTCTGTTTATCTGTTACTCTCGCAGTCTCTCGCTCATATTTACTCTGCTACAGGCCTTGGTAGCCACTTTTCACAGCAGGAAAAATAAACAGAAGAAAATCCATCTTGGTAACAAATTGAGCCCAGTGCAACAAGATGCAGTGAAAAGGAAATCTATGTGGCGGGGGAGTGTTGATGTTTTTTTTTTTATTATCTTTTTGCTCAGAAACGACCATAAGTTCAGTTCCACGTGGTATGACGATTCAGATACATCTGAAAATGTATTACTGTGTAATCCAATGGGAGAAGTCAATGGAAAAATGGAAAAAGTTTTGAATTCATCAGTGACACAATAAGGTAGACTGTGTCAGTGGAAAGACTATGTAGCACAAAGCAAAAAAAGCTTCCTCTGCTAAAACGTTTCCCATTTATCTGCTCAGGACAGGATTTGGAACAAAAAGGCAGAACTTGCACATTCCACTCAGTCTGTGGACAAGGGTCACCATAATGACAGAGTAACTTATTGTCTGACCAACTTTGCAGAGCGCTATTACACTAGCTCCTTCTTCCACTCATTTTCACCATGTTTCAAGAAAAGTGTGAACACCACAACCTTATAGGTTCAGTCCACTGTGAGATGAAAAGAACAGAGCTTGAAAGCATGCCAAACCATCATATGTAACTAATTCAGGGCTGGTGTGGGGCCCTTACCTCAAAAAACCCGTACTGAGATACCAAGTGCTGACAAGGTGAAATCCCAGTGCTAACCACTGAGCTTAGGTCTAGGCCTCTCCCCAAACCACAGAACAGTGTACTCATGAAGAGAGCACATACACCTGTCAGCATAGACCTGCTTCCAATAGCAGGACAAACCATGGGGAATACTCCTATTACTTCATTTGCATTTGTGATAATGATACTATGATACTCCTCAGCCTGAAATGGACCCTCTCTTCCTGTTCACAGTGGTCGTACTGCTCTAATTGGAGACTATTCAAACCTTTAGCCTGCACTGTGATCTATTACTGCCCTTTGAGTATTGTGTGGATTCAACACTACTCTTTCGTGTCCTCAAGTGGATCAAGTGCTCCAGTCCAGTCCTCAGTGGAGAGGAGATAGTAGAGATGAGGTCACTACTTGGTGGCCAGCTCCTTAACGAGTCCCTAACGAGAGCTGTCTGAAAGCTGAGAGCCGCGCGCCATTCTTTAGAGATGAGAGAGACTGGCTCTCTTCCCCTGGTTGTCTTGTGAGTGAGAAAGTGAATGTGTCCGGGGGCTGATAGGAGGAGAGGAGAGGAAGAAGGCTGAATCACAGGAGCCGCGAACTCTCAGGAAGAGAGGAAGAGAGCAGTGTGATCTAAGCAGCTCTGCTAGGCCTTGGGCTCTGAGTTATGGGCCCTTGGTGATGCTTCTGCAGCCCAGTGTGCCTTGAAGATATACTAGGAACACTCCTTACTCTCTGTCTGGGAATGGCAGGGGACTAGTGCCGGCCAGGTGGATCTGATTCTGAACACAGATTAAATAATCATGTGAAGCTTTTGATTTAGGTAAAAAGATATTGATGGTGATCCAAAGTTTATCTCTGTGCTCTGCTAGTATAAAGAGCTATACGGGTTGACAGTAGACGAGGTGACCATGACTCCATATCATTGCTGACCATCTTCACTGCTTATTATTCTAAACGCTGAAATAAATAGTAGTCTAAACAGGACACAGAATACATGCAGGTAAATTTAGGTCAACATTTTGTAAAAACCCACTTTGCTCATGATAACCTTGACTCACAGAGACAGACACACAGATACAGACAGGAATAAAAGCCACTGCAGCGGACAGAGAATCCATTTGGACAGAGCCAGAACCACACAGACGAAATAGGCCACTGAACACCCTGTATTCCTTCACTAACCACAGGCAGCTGATTGAGAAGCAGGCGAAAACAGAGCCTGCTGTGGAAACAGGGAGAGGCTCTGGAGAGGGACTTAAGTTAAGAGTATGTATTGGCTGCGGAAACATGGTGACAGACGTCACACCAACTGACTTTTTTACTTGTGGCTGAGACAAAAGTAAACACAATACAAGTTAAAAGAACACGGCGACCAGAGATGCTGAAATACATGAGCTTTTTCAACCATTATGAGATCAGATCCATTGTTGCTCAATGTCACCAGAAAAGCATCGTACGTGTCCTTTAAGTACTCAATGGGTTATGGGTTTCGTGCTGCTTGTTATCGAGGCCCTGTTGCACTTCCTCTGCCACCTTGCTATCAGCCTGGTAGATCACTCAGTGAGCTGACAAACAGTAGAGGAAAACAGTTCTGAAAAAACACCTCCGAATGCAGCATTTTCAAACCTGCCGCCCGCCACGTCGGGGACCGATGATGCCAACGCTGGTGCTACCGTCTGACAGAAAACAGTAGGCACCATATGGTTTTGTATCAACCTGCTGCTATTAACCTAATGGGGAGAAATCAGATTGTTTCTGAGAACTAACAGTTCCCCCATTGCTACTATGTCTCCACGACTTCTTTGGACACTGACCTCCATTCTGAGACCAGTAATGTCATTAGGTTTTAACTGTAAAGAGGCACGGCAAATCAACCAACATAGGACCAGGCCGGACTCCTGAATCCCCTCTCTGTTAGTCTGTGAACTTGACACTGGGCCACGTCTCTGCAAGTGCCCTCAGCATTGGTCAAGGTTGCGATCCATTAAGTGTGCTGCTGAGGCGGCCAGGTCAGAGAGTGCAGACAAGGTGGAACGCCTGTCTGTGCAGAGGGGGAAGTATCCTGTAACTCCAAGACCGAGTGAGCAGCCGCCAGCCAAATCAATGAGGGAAATGTGACATCCTTCTATAAACAGGAATATACTGCACGCTGGTGTAAGATTTATGAGGGGATGTTACTTTAATTACTCGCTCTACAATTTATCTGTCCCCAATCACTTTACATGGGCTGTACTAAAGGGATCACAGCTATAAATATAAAGTTGTTTGAGGTTGATTACTGTACAGCATGTGCTTGAAAATCTATACACCTGCCCCTTCAATATAATCAGAGTTTGAACCCCTACTTAGAACTATTCAACCAGTAGCAATAGAGACTGGAGCAAGACTAGATCATCTCTAGCTACCAGTGTACAGTCATAGAAGATGGTGAAGGGCATCCGTCCCAGTGGCCCACTGACGCTGCCAGTGCAGAGACAAACCAACCACAGGGTGGTGGTGAATTCTACGGCTGGGTCTGGCTCCTACCACACAGCATGGCACCATTGGGCATACAGCAGGCCAGCTGGCCAGCAGACCACAAGCCATGCACCAATGCAGGCCTGCCGCCATAGCCGTCCTCCCTCCCAAAGGAGGACCAGTCTTCACCAGTCACAATGCCCCAGTCTGTCATTTTGTGACTCTTGTCTACAATTGGGGAGATTGAGACTGGAGAAATGTGAACTGCAGATGGGAGACATTACTCAGTTCACTTAACTATAGAGTGTTTTTATCCCTCTCTGTATTCCCACAAATTACTCAGGACTGGAAAAATTGATAGATTGCTTACACACATGGTTATTCCGGACATAAGTGAAAGCTTATGGTGATACAGGTATCCCTCAGTTGCAGCATTCATACAACCATAATTTTGCCTGCACTGGCCTAAAAAGATTGAAAATTGAAATATGACATTAAGCCTGCACATGAACTCAAAGAAAAACATGTAAGCTGGAAAAATGAACTCTGAAATCATATATACTGTAACGGTCTCCATTCAGAAGCAATTCCCATAACTTATAACCCTGACAGGTTTTGACTCTAGGGTGAACTTTTTTTTCCAGAAGCAACCAAATGTGCTTTCCAGGATGTGTCTTGCCCCATGTATATAACACATAGTGCCCAGAGCTGAGCCCAGCCATGCTCAGGGTGAAATATGGTTGTTCCATAGGAACATGCAGATGTGTGCTGAGCAGAGCTGGGCTGAGCTGTCCAGGATGGGGGAGGGGAGGAGTGGATGGACGTGATTTATTTCCTGTGAGTTTCAGTTAGTTATGGCCTGTGGGAGAGGAGCACTCTCCAGTTTCCATCTTCACTCTCCAGTTTTCTCATTTTGTTTTCATCTCTCTCGCGCAGAAATCAGTTCTGCTCCTGTCGTTTTGATAAATGCTTTAATCGAATATGGGGTGATTAAAACTATTAATGTGTGTTGACGACTTAAGTGCCATAAGCTGATGATGTACCAACTAAACAAACGCTGTGCGTGGCAAATCAAATCACTAGGAAGCATGTACTGTTCCATACGTCAAAGATGTGCAAATCCCTTGTTTATCATCAGTTGTTGTCCGTTTCAGTTTGAGTCTTTACATGAAACGTTATTTAGAGCAGCTTGATATTACTCAAAGGTTCAAAATATTACCCAAATCCCTCTGTTTTCACCATACTGTTTCATGTTGTCCAGCTTGACCTATTGAGTGTCTGCTTCTCAAAAGGCCTTTGTTCAGCTAATTACACAGGCAGCTGTTCTACTCTCAACCAGGAACTGGGAGTTACTCTACTGCACTAACAAACCAGTAGGAAAGCAAGGGTGTGCTGTACTGTGCCAGACAGCCACATTTCACAGTACAGTATATCCAGCTGTGGCGAATATGTTCAGAACAGAGCAGGACTATCTTAGGGACAAGGGGTAAAGTAGAAATGTTCATAAAACTGCCTTGGTTTGGTGTTTTTCCCCCCATTGTCTATGCCAAAAGGACTTCAAATTACCTTCCTTCTTGCAAGCTTTATCCTCTCCCTCGAACAGCTAGAGAGGAACGTTAACTTGGAGGCCAAGACACTCTGTAAACCTTCCATTTTATATCAAACACTTTCAATGTTTCAACTGACAAGGCTAAGATTTCCAACCTTCGCCTCCAAACATCCCCACCTGCTATTTAATGCTGCATTGACAGGATATCAAGGCATGTTGAGCGTGCCATAACCATTACACCATCCTCTACAATTTGTCTGACGTGATCCAGAAACCCAGTGTTATAGTTGAATTTGTTATATTTAAATGTCATGGCACCCCATCCCAACAACATAACATCATCCTTCAAGTATGCCTGGATGGGGAGCGGAGGAATGCTGGTTGGCTGGGCCGGCTGGCTGCTAAAGACAAGTCATTCTCAGGAAGTCATGAACTTTTGTCCCGCGGTTGCTCCCTCTCTGGCTGCACGGGAGGACTTGGGCGACACCAAACAGGAAGCAGCTCCACAAGCTGACGCTATCACTGTTTATACCCCATTCATCACGCACAGAGACCCGACCAAACACCCAGCGCCGGGGCCAAGGAGCCAGACTGAGAGACAGACCCAGAGTCTGGTGGCAGGCAGCCACAGATAGAGAGCCTAACCAGGGCAGCCTGGTTCCCCTCAGGGTGGGTCACGTCACTCACTCTCTCTGCTGTGTCACCTCACAGTCCCAGAGGAGCCTGCCTGGTCTGGGTGGGTGAAGGATGGTGCTCTCACGCCAACTGCCGATACCCTCAAAGGGTCATCATCGCATTGACTGAAGTGGAGCAGAGGGCTACAGCCACGCAGAAGACTTGAAGAAGTTATCATCTAGAATCAGATTGAGGATCAGGTTATCCCAAGTTCAATCTTACTAAAATCGAGGTACTGTAAAAGTTCCCTTAATGGTCGGTTACCTATCTTAACCATAGAGAGACAAAACAGACCTCGGATCAGTGAATAAGGGCATATTCAATGCACATCCCAAAGGGGCCCAGTGGTTTGGCAGTCAGTTGGATGATGAATGAGCTGTATGGAGTCCATAGAATACACAGTTAGAACTGATTGCATTCCCTAAAAAGTCAGATTCAAAAAGAGGGTTCAGCCATGAGATAAAATGTCAATGATGTGTTAACAATGTAAGCCCATGTACGTATTCAGTGGAAACAAGGGAGAGAAACTACTCTGTCAATCTAGGACTAGGCCAAAGACAGCGCAAATTCAAATCTAATACTACTCCGTTTCAAAACATTTAAAAGGGAAACAACTGCTCAAACAGCATATACTTCTGACTAATGTTGCTCCATGTTTGTTGTCTGGCTCAGTGACTGACTGGTGGATCGCTTACCAACTACACAATCGCTCAGTGTGGGAAATGATAGCACACGGGGGCAATGTTCTGTCCAGACTATCTACTGAGATATTAGCATATAAAACATTTTTCCTGTCCACTCACCACTGACACAGAAACCGTGGACTCTCTACTGTTGACTGGAAGGAATCTAGAAAGGCAGAGGTGGGGTCAGAGTTTGTCAGCTGGAAAAGCTACAGAGGCAAATCCAGCTACTGCTTTAATAAAAGGTTAACAATAGTCATGCATACTTCAGTTCAGTGAGGATGGACTTGATGGGCAGAAAAGCACACAGTGATATTTTCCACTGATATCAAAGCCATATGGGTGGATTTCATCAGACAGAGAATACTGTGACCTGCTATAACAGCAGCAATATAGAACAACCACTAGCCATATAAACACACTGCAGACTTTATAACAATTGGATCATTTGTAACACAAAGTACAGTGCCTATTCAGCAGATGTTAATGTAAGTAGCTGATTTTAAAGTAATAACTCGTCTAAGGTTAATGCAAACTGACTGTGTTGATTTTCTAAAATAACTTTCTTCATACCATATTTACAACATTTTCTTTGGCTCTTGTAGCTGACTCTAGCAACCTTGCCAATACGTTACAAGATCTATGAAAATATCATCAGTGATCAGATGTTCTGCAGACCAGTATCAGCAGACCCCATAAGGAACAACAACATTACACTGGCCTGGAGGACTGTGAACTTGGCCCACATTACAGTAAAGGACACAAGAAATGCACTCTGAATTAGCCCTGGTAGTTCTATGTGTTTCAGGCCTTTCTAATGGTTCAAGGTATGTTCCTTGGAGTGATCACATGCTCAGTTGTACTGAATGGAACGTGTCAGCTCAACGCAGCTCAAAGCTATTCCACTTTCTAAGAACAATGAATCTCGAGAGGAAAAGGTTACAGAGTATTTGCATTATAGAGGTGATGAGTAAGGAGAGGCGAGAAGTGAACAAAGTATCTATACTGTGACTATGTGGGCCAGCCAGGATGCATAGAGAAAAATATGATTACGTTTCTCACTCATTTCTCCAAAATACCTGATCCCTTTGACCGCAACCCTTTGCTCCCACCCCTCCCTTCCTTTTATCCACTAGACACGATGGAATGAGGTCTATAATCTCATCCCCTCACTCAGTCTCTGATTAATGATGGACACAAATAGAGTAATCTTCCTTATGGATGTAAGACGATAACACAAAAGGTGAACGTGTGAATCTCATTTGATTAAAACAGGAATCTGTGATAAGAACATCCACACATAACGACAGTAAGGCCTACACTCCATCCATCAGATAGAACAGCACAAATCGGAAAAAAACAACACAAAATGGCATTGAGTAACGGATGTGATAAGAGAGAGTAAGATTGAGTCTGCGGCCATAGAACTTATTACGTTTCATAAGCTGCAAAAACTATTATCTAAACGTTCAGGATCTAATAAGAAGTCTAATGTATGGTATCAGTTGGATGTGAACATCTGAATGTGGATCTGTCGTCTGTAGTCTGAGGCAAGGCCGTTCATACTGTATGTTATTATCTACACTGATGTGTAAAGAAGCACAAGGAGGACGCAAGGACACACTCTTTGAACAAATAGTCAGTCCTGAGAATGTTCTTCAAGGACCAACTCCATCTCTAGATTGCTAAGAGTTAAAAACCAGACCAATGCATGGTAATGGCAACCCCATAATGGACAGAGACAGTCTGCTTGCCACCAACACAATTTAAAGAACAAACAAATGGAGTCAGCAAATTACATTTGGTTCCACTGGTTTGCTCTTGATTTTCCAAACTTGCCTTTGCATCTTTCTTGCCAGTGGTACATAGGCAACCACTGTTGATTGATGCAGTCTATATTTCAGTTGTTCAAAGCCTCTTCTTATGCAGGAGCCATAACCCAAAGTCATTACCGACAGCCACAGTTGTCATGGAAAATAACCTGGCATATGCATTGCATCGTGGATGACTTTGAGAGGGATAAACCACTGAGTGGTTCAGTGTTAGTGTCGCCAGTGAGAGTACACCACAATGTAAATAGCTGATGCTACTAGACCGTGCACGCCAACCGGAGAAGCCTCACTGCTGCCGAGCATGCTGCTGTGGTGCTTAAAACTCATTCTGTGCACAAGACACAGATGTCTGCAACAACAACAAAAAAACTGTCACAAAAAGTGTAAACAGACAAGTATGGCACAGAAATGGCAAACACTGCCTGCAATATAACTGTCTCACTGTTTTGAAGAGTTCATTTCAACTTGCAACCAATGTTCCCTCTAAGCTGCGCGCTCCCAGGACTGCCCCGCAGAAGAAATAACAGCCTGCGCAGAGAAACACGAGATTGAACGTCACTCAACTTTACAGGTACCCCCTTAGCTATCAACATTATCAACGTTTCCCTTTACTGTGGGAATTGTGATCGAATCAACGCAATATTTTCCACTTTCAATGCAACATAACATTTTGTTGAAGGCATTGGAGTATGGAGTGGAGTATGATTTTATTGCATTGACAGGCTATACTCAGCCTGTACTCTACACAGATCGGTACGGCCAAACCAATCAGAGCTGCAGTAGGATAATATGCAAATAAACCATTGCCATATGTGCCATTCACTTTGAACTGGACTGTGTTTACAGAATGAGCGGTCATGAGTAGAAGTGCTTGTTTTGAGATGAAAGCGAGAGCTGCATGTAGCCAAGTGTGCACATTTGTTCATATCTTAAGCTAGTTAGTGAGATATTAGCCCAGTTATAGATCATTTGTAGTCAGCAATGGGGGAATGATTGTTTCCTGCAAGAGCAGAAAACGTGTACATTTCTACGTGTACATTTCTAGACATCTTTGAAAAGTGAATCAGGTAAACAGCTTTTTTTTCTTAAAGGGGCAGTGTTGTATTTTCAGATAGCCATAATTTGTCTGATTCTCTGTCATTTTATTTTGTAAAGTGGTTTCTTGGATCAAACACAACAACATTTTCAGTCACCTCCATGTCTGAAGGACAAGTGGATAAACAGGTTCATGTCAAGCCCTGCATGTTTTTTTTTCAAAAGTCTCATGGAATGTAGACCTATGTTGAACACCACAAATCAAATCAAATCACACACATTGGCTGCTACTGTAGGCTGAATGATAGAACAGCTATTTCCATGTTAAACTGTTATGGGATGCATTTTCTCCATTGTTTATGATGGCAGGCCACGCTGGTAAGCCTACATTACGATCAAATAGCCACAGTAGCCTACTTGACCACTGTCTGAAGCTGTAATTTAAAGCTGGTCCCGCTCAGTGTTCATAGTAAAACATGTGCTGGAAGTTGCACAGAATTTTCACAGCGCTCAAGTTTGCACTCAGCAGACCTGAAATTTGCTCAGTGCCAAACTATGCCACTGATTTGTTTAGCAGTATGCTTGGTGGACTTTACAATCTTTCTTGAAACTTGGAATTGAGAAAAAAAAAGACAACTAAGCTTTTAGGTTTTACAGTGAATTTTCTTTCTCTTGCTCAGGCCTACTTATCGCATTTCACTCTATCGATATGCTCATAGATATTCAGTCTGTCATTATGCATTAGCTGTAGTAGGTCGAGTGTTAAAACAAGGAAGGGTTGTGTAATTACCTTTTGGTCGACTATAGAGCAGACCAGGTCTTTGACAGCAGACAGCGACATGTCATGGTTCTCCAGGTTCACCATCTCTCTGGTCAGGCCAATCTGGAGGAGGAAGGACACTCCATGGAAGGAGCTGCGGGAGTTAGTGGGGCTGGGAGCGCTGTGAGTGTGACTCCCGTGACTCCCGTTGGACAGGCGGCTGTAGAGGGGTCCCGGGGGGCTCGGCGATGGTGAGGGGGTCAGAGGCACGGCTGGGATTTGTGAGTGGAGGTAGGCTTTGGGAAAGGACGGAGGAGCTGAGCTGCTGCAGGCAGACATTGGGTTTCTTCCAATGGCAGAGATGATGATGCAAAATGTAAAGTATTGTAACCGTCAGTGATGCCTTTTTAAATCAGGCACCACTGAACTACTAAGAACAGACACAAGTCTGAAGAAACACTCAAGCCTCATTCTAGGAGACATGAAATGCAAGGTCTTCAAAGTATCACGAGCACTGTTAGCCAATAGTCAAACTTTCATCCCCAGTGACTTCTCAGATGCCTGGCAATCAATTCACGGACAAAGCCTGATGATTCCACTAAATGGCTTTAGCTCTCTCTCTAAGGCAAGAGATGTGTGCAGTTTGCACTGCTGAGATACTGTGGATGCTCCAGTCGTCCTCGATCGATTCCCCAACGCTCACTGCAAGAGGCGGTCACCATTCCAAACTTCATGTTCTTGAATGGTGTCCCCTCACAGTACTAGAGTCACATATCTGCCCTGGCCACAGGAAACCTGTCACAAAACAGATACAGTACATTTAATGGTGGTAGAATAGAATATGGTGACCGAACTGAAAAAAATCTGCAAAACAAATCATGACCTCGAAGCTGTTTACACTTTCTGAGTAGGCTATGCTATAACAATAAGTGATGCAATTCACGAGAAATATGCATGATCAGGTTTGGTTACAATAAACACATCAAATAATTGTAATTGTAAAATTCGATTATATTGTAAGCAAGTACAAACAATGCATCATGTTTAATAACTTCATCTGACAAATTAGCGACATGGTGTAGTTTACCATACATTACGGAATGTTTTCTATTTATCTATTCATCATGCACAACCAACATCTGGAATCAAGGCTTTTCAACATCTGGACCATCCCACTTTCGATTGAATTGCTGGCAGAAGACGACCTCATGTCCACGAATGCCAGCAACACAAGTTATACAAGACCTGTTTTTGCATAACAAAAGCTTGTTGAAATATTATTCGATATCCTATGAATTACCCTAAATATTCCAATCGTCCATAAAATATGTCTAAAACATCATTGGCCTACTTACCTCCACTTTCTTCAAAAGGCGTCGTTGGATTCATGGCCAGTGGACAGCATAAACTTCTCCAAAAACTCCAACAATCGAATCACACAGAAAAAATATTCAAGTTCATTCGCCTTTTTCTAAATCATACAAATGAGCAACAATGTAACCATATGCATTAGCAGGATTGTCTAAAAGCGTGCTAAGAATCACAACCGAGTTCTCTAATTTTTGAAACTTTCTCTTGTCGCCTATTCGTGGTTGCCAGATTCATGCGCATCTTATTATCCTTCCAGCTGTGACTACTCCCACTGTTCTGAGAGAAAAGGAGAGAAAGATTCCTGGGGCTTGAAGTTCTATTACCTATTTGGTGCTTTGGGTTTCTATCGGTGAGGATAAATCTTCAAACTACAATCTTACATGCAATGGCGTCTCGAAAAAGTTATCTTTACATTGCGCATGCCTCTTTCATCTATCTTTTCCGTTATTCGGGTTATGCTGGAGAGAAAAAAAACAGGAGTTACCCGACGTCAATTGCTTCAGTTCTGAAAATCAGTTGCCAGCAACGTAGAAAAAATGCCATCATCCTCTATCCCTTACACTGTTGTTGCACTGTTGCGTCTAATCTTTTAGAGAGGGTGGTGGAATACATTTACATTTAAGTCATTTAGCAGACGCTCTTATCTAGAGCGACTTACAAATTGGTGCATTCACCTTATGATATCCAGCGGAACAACCACTTTACAATAGTGCATCTAAATCTTTTAAGGGGGGGGGGGGGGGTAGAATGATTACTCTATCCTATCCTAGGTATTCCTTAAAGAGGCGGGGTTTCAGGTGTCTCTGGAAGGTGGTGATTGACTCCGCTGACCTGGCGTCGTGAGGGAGTTTGTTTCACCATTGGGGTGCCAGAGCAGCGAACTTCCTCAGAGGTAGGGAGGCGAGCAGGCCAGAGGTGGATGAACGCAGTGCCCCGAATACATCAGCATATCATTTCTTATCCAAATATGGAAATGACAACACATTATGGATGTATAGATGTGTAATAACTCTAACACATATTTCATATATCAATGTTCCCAAATAACTCGAAATACATAATGAAGTACTATGTTACCCTGTATGCCCTCAACAATACATTGGGGTTATAACAATGTTTTGTTTTTGCTTGTACAACATTTTACTTGCCATTTAAAGCACAATCTTGAAAACATGAAACGATTTCTTTCACTTTTCACCAGTGAGATATAACTAATTAATCTAAGAATTGTCTGTCAGGGAAGCAATACCCAATGCAACCAGAATACATAAAACAAGTTAAGGCAGAAAAACGGTTGTTATGATTACATGATACACTACTTACACGGCAGGGCTGGTGGAGGAAGAGGACTATATGGACAAAATATCTGAATGACCGACTGGCGTGAATTTCTTTTTACAACAGACTGAAATATGGGACCAATGATATCTCACACTCTCAGAAAAACCTACATGATCTTTAAGCTTTCCGTGATGAAACCTCAGTGTGGAACCTGTGACGTTGAGTCAATACTGAGGGAAAGAGGGGTCTATCTTCTGGGCCCAGGCCATCAGTCCCCCACAGATGTTCTTCGCAGTGACACAGTCCACCTCAGAACCTGACATTCTCTCCAAGACCTGAACTGCCTTCTGGGAGTCATTACCCAGCTTACAGATCACATAAACTGCAGCAGGGAAACACAAACGAATCAAAATGAGTAGTAGCAGCTTCCATTTCCTGGCTTCTCACAAGATTACGACGTCTGGCTGGCTATGCGAGACTACGTGAGTTGAATGAATAAAATGGGTAGGGAATATTCTTTGTTTGATGCTTGGCCAGAAGCAGAGCTATTGCATGGTATTTTAATTCATATTCACTATTAGGTGTGTTATGAACATGATATGACTTCTTTCACTCTTGAAACTTAAAAGGGTGTCATGTGTACCAGTTCAACTAAATTGTGTCAACTGTTTACAGAACAGAGTGTTTCCCAGAAATTGGCCATTAAAAGAGCTCATTAATAGCCACATATACACAGGTTTGCTGGTAATACACTCTGCTGAAATAAAGACCATGATGAATATTCAATAAAAAGAGACCGATGACGGTATATTTTTGTATTGGAAAAAGGATCACCTAGCAACTCCATCAACCCCCGTCATTGGCTGTCCAAAATAAGCGAATACCCTCGCAGGACAAGGCTACACAGACTTAATTAGCACTCAAATGACTCCTGTTTGTTCAGTGAATATGGAGCCGCTCCATAAGCCTAGCCATTGAAGAGGCTCTGCATGTTGTGACCTGCGGAGCTAGATGGAGACCAGATCAGTCATGTTACATGGGACCTGGGATGCACTCGACATCTGCTCTTTCACTTGGCCAATTCTCTCCTTCAGCACATGGATGTGTTCACTGTTGCTGTTCTCTAAACAGGAGAGAGGAATGTCTAGCAATGATATACGGAAATAAATCATTTTACCATTGAATTGAGGACAATTATTTGATTACTAATTCAGATCAGAACAGCTATGAAAACACAGTGATGACAGATGTAATTAATGGAAAGAAGTATTAATATCCTCCTAACTAACTCCATATCTTGCTAATTGTATATAGTTAATGGAGTACAATGCCCGGAGGGTATTCAGCCAGCAGAAGGATACTGAGGGAGGTGGGCAGGTAACATATATCCACCTCCACTAGAGGGCGTACGTCCAGCAGGAGATGAGCAGCCGTGTTGTCCACTATAGCTTTATTCTCCTGGCAATAGAAAGGAGAAATTCTAATGTTTGTCAATGGTCACCTACAACACTTCACTTTGTTAATGACAATGTCAGGTTTAAAGGTCTGCGACATCAGAATTGAAGTTGCTAGTTTTCTGTGAGATGACACAAAGATGACAAACTGCTTTGGAGAATAACTTTTCTATAACTACATGCATAGTGCAACTGGTTGCCTTTTTTTGTTGTTGAGTTGGGTGGAGTAAGCTTAACGTTTTGTCACATTATTTCAATTATAGGAAATAAAACGTTTTCCCGACTCCAGGCCTTGCACAATCACTATTATAGGCCAATCAATCACGATCTTCATCTCCTTTCTCTTAATGGCTCAATTCTTTTGAAAGCTGTAATTTAGCAGAAATCCAAACAACCATTTCTGTCAGCGCCAACAAAAAAAAAAAGGTTATTATTTTCCGTAGAATACGTACAATCACGTTTTAGTCATTTCCCATTTAGGGTTGGGTCAGCGTTTAGATTTAATCTGGGTTTATGAACCCAGAATCACAGAAAATCAAATCAAGTGTAATCATCAGTCATTGACTTGGACTGAAATAGGTGACGATACTTATTTTGGGTGCTGGTACTGTTTCCATTTAGGTGCAGGAGCTCCACAATACTTTTGAGCTAATATTCTATAAGAGGAACAGGAGCTCAAGCAGTAGAACATTTGAGGTTTGGCCCAAGTCAAGCATTGGTAATCATGCAATAATCGTCAAAAAACAGAAAGTCACGGACTATACTCTAGCTGCACGGATACCCTCTGGTCTTTGGAGAGAAGGTTTAGTTTTCGACACTGAAAGAAAACCCAGAAAATATTAGGTAAATATATTCAAAGCCAACACTTAAACAACATTTTCCTATAATTAATGGAAAATGGGAATGTTATTTAGCTTTTGTAGTGCAGTAAAGTACAGAAAACTCCTTTTGACATTCAGCGTATATCTCTGCTATTTATCTGAATTATAGATAATGAGCACATTTTCCTGGCCCAACAACATTCCATACGCTATGTGTATTTGCTAAGGGGTTTAAAGGTGAGTGATAACACTTTTGCCAATTCAGATTTAATTTAAAATCCCCTTTACTTTAAAATGCTACCCCCTTTACTTTAAAATGCTAACCCCTTAACAATGAATATGAAAGATCAATGCTTTGCCCACAGTGCCCTCTTTTCAGTAACCCCTGACCTTATCTGTGGCAGCAGACCCACAGAACTTCTCATAGTCCACTAAGTGTGTGACAGTGGGAGTTCTCTCCACACACAGCACAGCTGGCCTGCTTGGTCCGCAGCCTGATGGATCGGAACTTGGCATCCTGGGCGTCAAACATCAACAGCTGTTGGCCACAGGAAGCTGTCACACTGAGTCAAGGAAGGGGCTCCTGTCTGACTGACACACATTACTATGATTCACAGCATGACCCACGTCACTGATTTAAAATGGTCTTTGTATATTCAGAAACATACCTCAAAGGTCCAGCAAATCTACAGAATGTCCTCTCTTTTAGTCTAGCTTTATCAGATGGGCATGGTAATGAAGAAAAACACCCCTTCCTTCCCATGCTACACTGACTCATTCAGGCTTTCATTCATCCAGTCAGCACCATGACTAAGCATAACGTGCCGTTTCATTGTACAGTAGATAAGCTGTAGTGGGGCTGTAGTGGGGCTGTGGAGTGACTCAGGGAGCTTTCACTGGGAAAGATACAGTCCTGTCCTGAGGCGATCTTCAGGACCTCCAACGCTTGGAAGCATCCCATGATCCCTGGCACTGAGACAAAAGAGTGAAACGTCAACAGTCAATTCCTTTCTCTATGAAAGGGTGAAGACATGAATCAGAAGAGAACTCAACTACTCCTAGGACCCCTCCGTCAGAGCAGTTGGTCACTTTCTCCGGGAGTGGAGGCTTTGGGTACAAACACCTGTAGCAGGGGCCTCCACGGTAGTTATACACTGTCAACTACAGACACAGACAACAGGGGTTACTATACACAAAGGATGAGTAGCAATAAACACATGCCATTTACTAGTCAGTCATTTGTCAGACATTTATGTAAATCTAGTATGCATGTGGGGACTTAAATGTAGAGACTTAAATGTAACTAGATCCTTACCTAGCCCTCCATTCTCAGGGCACTGGCAGATACTAGGCGCTTGCCACTGAGGACACAGGCATCATTTATCAGATAGCGGGTGGGAACATTATCTAAACAGTCAGCCACAATGTCGTAATTGAGGTGGATAATGTCAAGGAGTAAAAATGCAGTGATTTTGCCTCAGAAAGTCAGTGTTATGCTAATTGTTTGACTCTTGGATTTGATTACACAGAAAACCTGTGTGACAGATAGTAAAGTCTCTTATTTACTCCCTGTAAGATAATATAAGGCTCAAAGCGGAGAGGGAGGATACTGTTGGATGAGCTGTGAGGTGTTCTCTGGAGAGAGCTGGAAGGTAGGGAATTATTCTACTGTGGAGTTCAACCTGTACACACATAAAAAGGACAGACACAAGGCCATTCACATTAAAACCAAACGACGCTGACCTATCCCACCCCTTATATCTAACTAATTTTGGAGAGTAAGAAAGTATTGAACAGAATATTGGCTGGCTAATGTTATTTTCCTCTGAATATGGAAATCCTAAAAGGAGCAATGAAAAGTTGAAACAATAACAAAGTGTTTTCTCCACCCCTGTTTTGGTAAAAAGCTGAGGGATGGGGCTGGAGAAATGTAACCACTCTTAAATTCATACACAGAGCTATGTTTTGAGGCTATATAGTGTTTCTTTACGTTTACAAGCTTATATTTTGGGTTCTGATAGAGGACGACAGTTGAACTAAGAGGCATTTATACGTTATACTAAGAATCAAATGGGTACATATCATTAATTTATAAATCCCAAAATGGACGTAGTAACTGCATATTTTCCCTTCAACATTCAATTGCATTACCATTAATGTACTGTATGTTCACTCTAACAAAAAAGAGGGGGGACTATAGGTTATCATAAGACTGCTAAACAAGACTGCTAAATAGCTAATAAAATGGCTACCTGGACTACCTGCATTGACCCTTTTTTTGCACAAACTCTCTTGCACTGACTATGCACACACACTGGACTCTACTCAGACATATTTACACTGACACCCAAACACACACCATATACACCCACACACACATAAGATGTGCCCACATGCATACGGACGCCACACACAACACACACTGCTACTCCACATATACTGCTGCTACATCTCAGTCGAATATCTGTCCTGTTGCCTAGTCACTTTAACCCTAGCTATATGTACATAGCTACCTCAATGACCTAGTACCCCTGCACACCGACTCGGTTCTGTTACTGCCTGTGTATAGCCATGGTATTTTTACTCGTCATTGTTATTCGTTATTCACTGTGTATTTAATCCTCCTGTCACTATTTCTATTTTTTCTTCTCTATCTTAAACTCGGCATTGTTGAAAAAGGATCCGTGAATAAACATTTCACTGTTAGTCTACGCCTGTTGTTTACAAAGCATGTGACAAATACATTTTGATTTGATCCGAGAGCAAGCCGTTGCTGTTTGGGTAAACGGCACCACCTAGTGGCTATAGCTATGATGTAGAGTTTATTCACAGTACTGCATCAGCCTGTGCAGGCCCCAGTAGCCTCCTATACCTACCTGACAACATGGGCAGCAAACTGGGCCTTGGCCTGGCCCTGGCTGTCCTCACCATGGAGCACCTGTCTGTGCAGGTTACTCAGCTCAACCTCGTCATAGTCCAGCAGACCCACACGCCCTGGGGTTACAAAGGGATGAAACCATGTTATAACAGTGTACATACACTTCGAATCCAGGCTGTATCGCAACTGGCCGTGATTTGGAGTCCCATAGGGCGGTGCACAATTGGCCCAGCGTCGTCCGGGTTTGGCCGGTGTAGGCCGTCATTATAAATAAAATAAAATTCTTAACTGACTTGCCTAGTAAATAAAGGTTAAATAAAAATGTAATTAGTATTGCATATCCCTAGAGGTTCAAAAGTGTATTACATGTAGGTCTACCTAATAATTTGTGATATGCCAAATGCTATGTTGATTTGTAGTGATTCAGCTCCATGGAGAGGCTATATCTTTGGGTGTACAGCATTTGAATCATTGACCATGACTACAGGTATAAGTTACTGATATTCTCTCTCCCCACATTTTTACATTTACATTTTAGTCATTTAGCAAACACTCTTATACAGAGCGACTTTCAGTAGTGAGTGCATACATTTCCATACTGGTCCTCCGTGGGAATCGAACCCACAACCCAGGCGTTGCAAGCTCCATGCTCTACCAACTGAGCCACACAGGATCTACCTACCGATTCCTGCTGCAGCTAGATACTGTGAGGGGGAAGCCTAGTCCTCTACACCCTACAACCAGCACTGATGTCTGGGAGATTCAGCTGGCCTGCCTGCAGAGAGTAAAGGATGTGTTCAATAAGGTGTTCAATAATGTCACACTAAATGAACGCCCTTATTTCAGAGGTTGGGTGAAAGCTGCCATTATTACCTTGTACACCCAGCTCTGGCAGCAGAAGCTGTCTGCTGTAGCGCATGATGTCTTCATTGGACAGGGCTGCCTTGGGTTTCAGAGGTGGAAGTGTTGTCACTTTCTCCTGCAGCTGTAGACCTGTCAAACAGGGGCGGAGCCAGAGGGGTAAATGTAATTCGCTAGTGGCAGTTTGATGCTGATTGACATCTCGTTTCACCTCTTGTTGAAAGCATTTATTTTGACGGTCAAAGGCGCATTTTTCAAATCGAGGAAGAAAGAAAATTAACGTTCGTTGCGAGATACAGAAGAATAAGAAGAACATACAGAAAAGAAATTGAGAATATTTCCACAGCTCTACGAACTCTTTTCGCGATTGGCGAAAACATCATATTTGAAGTAAGTTTTTAAGGTTTAGCATCAGGTTTAGGTTTCCTGATCAACATTTACGAAAGTTGAGTCGCTGTGTAAGTTAGCATTAGACCTTTGCCTCCATTAACAGAAAAGAGATCAGTTCCCAATTTAGCCTTACTGGCCTGTTCAACCTCTCTTTCGTGTCGTCTGAGATTCCCAAAGATTGGAAAGCAGCTGCGGCCATCCCCCTCTTCAAAGGGGGGGACACTCTTGACCCAAACTGCTACAGACCTATATCTATCCTACCCTGCCTTTCTAAGGTCTTCGAAAGCCAAATCAACAAACAGATTACCGACCATTTCGAATCCCACCGCACCTTCTCCGCTATGCAATCTGGTTTCAGAGCTGGTCATGGGTGCACCTCAGCCACGCTCAAGGTCCTAAACGATATCTTAACCGCCATCGATTAGAAACAATACTGTGCAGCCGTATTCATTAACCTGGCCAACGCTTTCGACTCTGTCAATCACCACATCCTCATCGGCAGACTCGATAGCCTTGGTTTCTCAAATGATTGCCTCGCCTGGTTCACCAACTACTTCTCTGATAGAGTTCAGTGTGTCAAATCGGAGGGTCTGTTGTCCGGGCCTCTAGCAGTCTCTATGGTGGTGCCACATTGTTCAATTCTTGGACTGACTCTCTTCTCTGTATACATCAATGATGTCACTCTTGCTGCTGGTTAGTCTCTGATCCACCTCTACGCAGACGACACCATTCTGTATACCTCTGGCCCTTCTTTGGACACTGTGTTAACAACCCTCCAGACGAGCTTCAATGCCATACAACTCTCCTTCCGTGGCCTCCAACTGCTCTTAAATACAAGTAAAACTAAATGCATGCTCTTCAACCGATCGCTGCCTGCACCTGCCCGCCCGTCCAGCATCATTACTCTGGACGGTTCTGACTTAGAATATGTGGACAACTACAAATACCTAGGTGTCTGGTTAGACTGTAAACTCTCCTTCCAGACTCACATCAAACATCTCCAATCCAAAGTTAAATCTAGAATTGGCTTCATATTTCGCAACAAAGCATCCGTCACTCATGCTGCCAAACATACCCTCGTAAAACTGACCAACCTACCGATCCTCGACTTCGGCGATGTCATTTACAAAATAGCCTCCAATACCCTACTCAATAAATTGGATGCAGTCTATCACAGTGCCATCCGTTTTGTCACCAAAGCCCCATATACTACCCACCACTGAGACCTGTACGCTCTCGTTGGCTGGCCCTCGCTTCATACTCGTCGCCAAACGCACTGGCTCCAGGTCATCTACAAGACCCTGCTAGGTAAAGTCCCCCCTTATCTCAGCTCGCTGGTCACCATAGCAGCACCCACCTGTAGCACGCGCTCCAGCAGGTATATCTCTCTGGTCACCCCAAAACCAATTCTTCCTTTGGCCGCCTCTCCTTCCAGTTCTTTGCTGCCAATGACTGGAACAAACTACAAAAATCTCTGAAACTGGAAACACTTTTCTCCCTCACTAGCTTTAAGCACCAGCTGTCAGAGCAGCTCACAGATTACTGCACCTGTACATAGCCCATCTATAATTTAGTCCAAACAACTACCTCTTCCCCTACTGTATTTATTTATTTTGCTCCTTTGCACCCCATTATTTCTATTTCTACTTTGCACATTCTTCCACTGCAAATCTACCATTCCAGTGTTTTACTTGCTATATTGTATTTACTTCACCACCATGGCCTTTTTTTGCCTTTACCTCCCTTATCTCACCTCATTTGCTCACATTGTATATAGACTTATTTTTCTACTGTATTATTGACTGTATGTTTGTTTTACTCCATGTGTAACTCTGTGTTATTGTATGTGTCGAACTGCTTTGCTTTATCTTGGCCAGGTCGCAATTGTAAATGAGAACTTGTTCTCAACTTGCCTACCTGGTTAAATAAAGGTGAAAAAATCAAAAAAAATTAGCCTAACATTATGTTTACATCTGTGCTAGTAATACATGCATATACAGTGGAGTAAATTACAGCTGTCAGTGTTAGCAAGTTAACATTCAGCTATTTGAAATGCAAAAACTCAGTTAGAATTTTTTACTTGAACTCAAAACAAACAATTGTTATTATCAATATGTTAAGGTTACTCAAAAGATGACCACAATTTGCAGTTTGCTATGGTAAAGGTGTAAGAAATTATAGCTAGCTAAGTTACTTACTGCAGAGTAGGGCTAGCCATGATCTAACTAGTCACTTAGGCTGGTAGTTGATTTTAAAGTACAGTTATGATAATGGGGATTTGTAATGAGGATTGAGATTGGACTAAATGTGGGTAATTGGATGCTTAGATGTAACCATAGACTGTCTTATTTGTGCATAGGATCAATTAAACATGAAAAGAAAGGGAGAGATATCAGACTTCTGTTCCAAAAGGACCCAATGGTAGGCCAGGCCTATACTTTAAACTACACATTTTAGTTAGCAGCTCTTAGTATCTAATCTTGTAGATCCCTTAATTATACATTTCCATAGAGATATGACACATTATTTAACGTGTATTTCAGACATTTCAAGATCCAGAGAAGAGGGTCCTGTACAGCCATCTTTGAAAACATTTCCCAGAACTCAGCATGGTACTAGGAAAAGGGCTTTCAACAGCTCCTGGTATAAAGACAATTCATGGCTTGAATATTCTGTAAGTCAAGATTTTACTTATTGTTTCGCCTGTAGACCTTTTTGCTCTGCCCAATACACCCGAATCTGCCTTCACATCACAGTCAGGTTTTTATAACTGGAAAAAGGCGCTGTTTAAAGATTCTGGGTTTAAGCTCCATTCGATGGCAGAGCATCATATCAATACCATGTATGCTTGGAATCAGCATAAAAGGGCTATTGACAGCAACTCAATATTAGATGTCATAAATGAGGACCGGAAAAAGAAACCAGAGGAAAACTGTACACTTTACATTAAAACAATTGCAGATGTGCTCCTATTAACTGCCACTCAAAATATAGCGCAGAGAGGTCATCGAGAGTCTGATGACTCTCACAACAAGGGTATTTTTTGACAATCTTAGAAGAAATAGCAAAGCATGACCCTCTCATAGAGAAAATTATGAATACATGTGGCAATGCTAAGTACGCAAGCCACCAAATCTAGAAGGAAGTTCTTGAGGGCTGAGCTGAGATGGTACAAAGTGAAGTAATAAGAGAAGTAAAAGAAAGTGAAGTTTTTAGTGTAATTGCAGATGAAACCAAAGATGTAAAGAAAAAAGAACAAATGTCTTTAGTTGTGAGGTACTATTACAACGGGGCCATCCACGAAAGCTTTTTACACTTTCAGTCAGCTGAAAGCTTAGATGCAGCAGGTCTCACAAAAATGATCATTGATTGCCTTGAAAGACATAGGATGGTCTACAAAAAATAATCTTGTGGGGCAAGGCTATGATGGTGCATCCATCATGAGCGGAAAGCATTCTGGTGTTTCTGCACGGATTAAAAACGGTGCAAGATTTGCATTTTATGTGCACTGTAATGCACATTGTTTGAATCTGTAAAATCAGTGCCTGAGGCAGTACATTTTTTTGCTCTCCTGCAGAAGCTTTATAACTTTGTATCTGGCTCGTACGTTCATCTCATGTGGCTTGCAGTTCAGAAAGAGCTGTATCCACAGCAGCAGCCCAGGGAACTACAGAGATTTACGGATGTAAGGTGGGCATGCAGATACATGGCATGCCGTAATCTGAGGGACAGGCTCCCAGCAGTTCTGAGAGTGCTACAGGATATCACACTTGAAAATAGTGGTGATAGATCAGTGGAGGCAAGGAGCCTTCTTTCTCAGATAGATTTACATTTCATAGGCTTTTGGTTACCCTTTGTAAAGTGCTTGATGATGCCAAATGTCTTTCTGACATGCTCCCATCAAGCTCTCTTGACCTAGCAAGGGCTGAGGATCTAGTAGGTGCCCTTACAGACACACTACAGGACTACAGAAGTGAGGGTTACTTTGGAGATCTATGGAAAGAGGTTGAAGAGATTGCAGAGCACTGCAAAATAAATGTACAAACAGTGTGTAAAAGATAGCCTAAAACAAGCTTAAGATTTCACGACTCATTGATGAGCACTGTAGGACAGAAAAATAGTAACCAAAGTGATGGTGAGAGCTTCCAAAGAGCTATCTTTTATCAGGTGCTTGACAGTCTCACAGCTGAGCTGCAGAGGCGTTTTTCAAAGAAGAATTGCGAGATAATGCAAGGGGTCCAGTCTCTCAAACCAAAGAGTACATCATTCTTGAATGAGGAGCCTCTGTTTGTTTTTGCTCAGACCTTTGAGTCCGATTTAGAGGACCTCAAACATGAGGTTCAACAAACCAAGTGGCTTCTTGATAGGAGAGAGAAAAGTGGAAGGGACAGACCGTCTACTCTCCTTGACTTTGTTGTGTTTCTAGAACCTTATAAAGAGGTCTTCCATGAGCTATTTCGACTTTGTAAGATTTCTGTTGTTACACCAGTCAGCAGTGCTTTTTGCGAGAGAAGCTTCTCAGCTTTAAAACTGATTAAAACCCACCTTAGGACAACAACGATTGATGACAGGTTAAGTCACCTCGGAATTCTCAGTGTTGAGTCAATGAGGCATGCTCCTTCAACATGGATGAGTTTGTGAAACATTTTGCCAGTTCTCACCAGAACTGTATAATTATGCTGTTTTAAATCTACCAGGGATAATTTGGCACTTAGACAGTCACTCTGGTCATGATTAAAACCTGCACTGTGTACTAGCTAGTACACTGACATTCTAAAATGATAAATCCAGAGGGTATCAGTCATGTCACACACATTTAATTTGGTCTTGATTAGGCCAATTCCAAAACTTTTCTTTGCTATTAGTTAACATAATATATATGAGCATAAATCTGCATCTGGCATCTGCATACGGGCAGTGAATTTAAGGCCATCTAGTAGTCCATTTTCTTCTACTACTTCTATGATTTGGAAAACAAACTGACAGTGTGCTTACTGCCACCTGGAGTGTGTTGTTCCAACAGGTATAAAGCCAAGGTTGGTGATTTACTGCCACCTGGAGTGTGTTGTTCCAACAGGTATAAAGCCAAGGTTGGTGATTTACTGCTACCTGGAGTGTGTTGTTCCAACAGGTATAAAGCCAAGGTTGGTGATTTACTGCCACCTGGAGTGTGTTGTTCCAACAGGTATAAAGCCAAGGTTGGTGATTTACTGCTACCTGGAGTGTGTTGTTCCAACAGGTATAAAGCCAAGGTTGGTGATTTACTGCCACCTGGAGTGTGTTGTTCCAACAGGTATAAAGCCAAGGTTGGTGATTTACTGCCACCTGGAGTGTGTTGTTCCAACAGGTATAAAGCCAAGGTTGGTGATTTACTGCCACCTGGAGTGTGTTGTTCCAACAGGTATAAAGCCAAGGTTGGTGATTTACTGCCACCTGGAGTGTGTTGTTCCAACAGGTATAAAGCCAAGGTTGGAGATTTACTGCCACCTGGAGTGTGTTGTTCCAACAGGTATAAAGCCAAGGTTGGTAATTTACTGCTACCTGCAGTTATGGAAAGTTTGCGCACGATCATAATTAATTGGCTGATCCCTCCTGATGACCCAGATATAATTATGTGATCCTTCCCGCTATGGGGGTGAATGTTTAAACGTTAAAACGTTTAAACGAAGTTGGGATCCTTAACGTTAAGAAAAATCCCTCACCGAAAAACAAAGTTAATTTGTTTTTCCTCCACTTAATTAAAAGCACAGTGCAGTTATCACAAAACATATTATTTTCGTGTTATAATTGATAGGCTATAAAGGCCTGGGAAAGTTGTGTAATTCAAATAAAACCAGAAAAGATGATGCAAACTTTAGGCTACATTCGTGAATTTGTAAGGCATGTAAAACAATACATTTCGAGATGTAGATTACCAAAACTCTATCCACCTCGCGCTGGCCTGCCTTCTCTGACTCCTTGTTAATGATGCTACTGTGTGTTCAGTCTTCGGACTGTTGCGTGTAGAATATACTAGCCTATTCATGGCACCGATGTCGCTGGGACACAGAAGTATCTTCGGGGCATTCTTGCGAGCACGGGGTAGCCTAATCTTCGTATTTGCCTCATAATATTAAATTACATTAGGCTACCGGTAGCCTTTATCGATTACGCCTTTCAGATATATTGGAATGTGGCCACTTGAATGCGCCTCGGCTACAGCATGTTTGTTTGTTTGTCTGTCTTTTAGGGTAGGCTATTTTTAAATGCCGACACAAACCCTTCTCTGGACATATGAACAGGCATTTATTTTACTTGTCTGTAAAGGAATGAAACTTCTGAAGCGGGACTAACATCCATCACTAGGCGACCAGAACTGTCAATCAAATAATTGTGAGCTGCTGCGCGCAGCCTGCCTTGCTGCCTACGCGCAGAACAATCTCCTAAAAACGTATACTGAACAAAAATATAAACGTTTCATGTAAAGTGTTGTTCCCATGTTTAATGAGCTGAAATAAAATATCCCAGAAATGTTCCATAGGCACAAAAATATGATTTCTATCAAATGTAGTGAAACATCCACCTGACAGGTGTGGAATATCAAGAAGCTGATTAAACGTTATGATCATTACACAGGTGCACCTTGTGCTTGGGATAAAAAAAGTCCAATAAAATATGCAGTTGTGTCACACAATGCCACAGATGTCTCAAGTTAAGGGAGTGTGCAATTGGTCTGCTGACTGTAGAATTGTCCACCAGAACTGTTGCCAGATAATTTAATGTTAATTTCTCTACCATAAACGGCCTGTAACGTCGTTTTAGAGGCCATCTCACCAGACATGTCACCCATTGAGCATGTTTGGGATGCTCTGGATTGACGTGATCGACAGCGTGTTCCAGTTCCGGCCAATATCCAGCAACTTCCCACAGCCATTGATGAGGAGTGGAACAACATTCCACATGCCATGATCAACAGCTTGATCAACTCTATGCAAAGTAGATGACGCGCTGCATGAGGCAAATGGTTGTCACATCAGATACTGACTGGTTTTCAGATACACGCCCCAAGCTTTTTGTTAAGGTATCTGTGACCAACAGATGCATATTTGTATTCACAGTCATGTGAAATCCATATAGTCATATATGTACTGTAACTCAGACGAAACCTTAAAATTGTTGCATGTGTTTATGTTTTGTTCAGTGTACTTTAAAGTTTGTTAAATACCGTGACTTACCAAGACATTTAGTAGAAATAAAACACACCTAGCTACCATACCATAAAAAACTGCATAAAAAACAACACATCAATCAGCGATGTTTATTGTTGTTAGGGAAAAAACACTAAATGTTATGCCATAGCAGAATTCTACTGTTACTTTTTTTAAAGTTACCAATTGTCACTATCAACATGTTACTGTAGCTGCGGTCTATGTCTGTAATGGGTTGCGGTAGATATAACTTCCTTGCCCAGCCCTAGCGGTCATACATATGTTATAGGACTATTATTCTGTAATGTAAATTGATGTGGAATTTAATGATTTTTTCTTATAATTTTAACGGGGGGGAAATTATTTAAAAAACGGCTGTTTAAACGTTAAGCAAAATTGTCCATTTGTCACATCCTTACTACCCACCCAGTTGACCACTTTAAAATTGAGTAAGTCCTCAAAGGCGCTGCCCATGCTAAGACGGTTTGTTGGCACTAGAGTCCTCTATCTATCTCTATGCTCAAACCCAACCCCACACTGTAACTTTGTCTGCTGATAGCCACAGCAAGCACTAGGCAACAGCTAACTAGCCTACTGGTATTCAATCAATGTAAAGAGAGACATACCTTTCCTATTGGGGCCAATTTATCATTCAATGCAACGATCTGTGTTTCCATAAATCGTGACTTCAAACAGGAAACCTCTTCCGACATAGCTGCAATACGATATAGAACACGTGAGATACAAAACTGTTACACAATTAGCGAAATAATGCCACAATCGTACAGATTGCAACTGTTTTAGTGATTAATGTTTGTTGTCATTTGTAGAAGTCGGACTCGGCACTTCCTGGTCTACAGAAGAGACCCACGTGGGATGAGACCAAGTGCCAATTGGGGGTGCTTTCCAATGACAGTAGTCTATTCCCGCGCCACATCAAATCAAGCGGGAGATCAAGGCACTGCATACGCTGTTGTCGCTGCGCAGTTCAGTTCCCACAGTTTGATTACTTTACTATAGGAATGTAGGCTAATTGAAATATCTCAAATGTAAATTATGAATTCACTTGGAAAGGCTATGCTTACATTTTAACTACAATCGTTTACTTGTATCGCTTGATTACCATGCCTCATAAAATGCAGATACATTTATAGATGCAAGCTTTTCTGATCTAATATGTTATTATCAGCAAAATCGAATTGAAGCCTTCACAACAAATCAAACATGAAACCAAAAAGGCAATTTCACATAAATAAGACCCTCTGCTCTGTGGCGCCTTGGGATAAAAAAAAAAAAACAGTGACGCCTGTAAAATGCCTCTGGTCCTCCCTCATGTTTTTCACATGATCCGAGATTACACTGAGGAGAAGCTTTGAATGTTCAGTGAGAGAAACCGCCACGATGACTGAACGTCGCTCCAGTCCGCTTATACATTTATTTTATGTAGTGAGCATTTGTGCAACATTTATCGATAATATCAATGGACAGAGAGCGCAGGTCCCATGGACACAAGATAAGGTAGGCTACAAAAAATATTACAGTACAGGGTTCAATGATTGTGTGCATGTTCTTGTTGCTTTTATCAAAACAAAAAAAGTTATTACCAAATTCATCCTTTCTATTGCATAACATATATGATTGCTATAGCCTACATTAATTTAGAAAATGTCAAAAAGTTGTAATTTTCTAAAGAGACAGGTGGGCAAAAAGGCAATGAATGACTAATGAGAGTTGAGAGACAGCAATGAGATAGAGACAGTAATAATTTATCTATATTTAATAATATTACAAAGCATTTATTTTCACAGTTTTGTCATTTAAATAATAGAATCCATTCAAAATAACAACAAACCACAGTTTGTTTTTACAACTCTCACCTCAAATGGCATTTAATGCATCGTTAATAGGCCTACACTTCATTGCAAGAGATGTGTAATTTCTTTGAGATAAAGGGTGCTTGGCCATTCAGGTCCCAATGTTGTTCATCCTCTCTTCTCTTTGTCTCGTTGCTATGGCAGCACAGTCATCATTGATCCACCAATTGCAGATCTTGATATTTATAGATCTAAAGTGGAGCCCCTTTTAACCCTTTCTCAGATCAATGTGTGAGCCCATTCCCTTAAAGCACACCTCTTGGAAAGAGATATTGCAATACAGTATCCCCACAGTGTTGTCTTTAGGTCTCTGTGATCAAACCATGGGGATGGTTGGCAGAGAAATGACAAGAGTAGGCCTATGCAGGGCATGTTTCAAAAGTTAATCCTATAACAAAACATGATTGTGACCAATTTAAATATTATCAACAGGTTCATAACCAGTGTATTACTGTTTTTCATTGGTTAATAGCCCATGTGTTAATATGTTATTAGACCACACTGTATTACCTTTGGCAATGGAACCTGCTGAATGGAGAGAGAAGAAAGACCATGCTCTGTTCATATTGATGTTGACCTTTCAGCTCCAGAGAACCCAGACATCAGTTTCATAACACAGATCATCTCCTCAGCCAGATCACCACATGCAAATTATACACTGAAACAATAGAGAGCTGCTGATCTTCAGAGCACAGTTCAGGCTACAGGGGAAGGGTGTTGAAATGTTGGTGTTATTCTCTTATTCACCATCTTTGTTTCTACCACTTATTGTCCTGGCGCTCAGTCCCAGTTACCAGGACAACAGAGGATCACTGCACAAGAGGCAGGTGAACTTTGAGACCAAACAAAAAGGATCGGGGCAGGTGGAATGGAATATGATCAATACCTTGTGTCCATGGGTTTCTTCCTAGAATGCTGTTAAGACTTATTTTGTGGACTTATTTGTTTTTCTCCCTCATCATCAAGCCTACAAAATAATTGTGATATGCTTTGTCTTCCAAGAAGGTATAAAGATCTTTCCATCATGTATCTGTGGGAAGCTCCCTGTGAGAGGCAGGGGAAATGTATTAGCAAGCACCCTTCATATTTCTGACCTGTCTGCTAGCATACCTTTCACACAAGCAGCAGCTGTAGTATCCTGCCAGTTTATTTACAGCCTTGTTTCTTGTTTCCTGGATCTGTGATTGCTGCTTGTCTCTTGAAATGTCTCGCAGCAAAGGTGCTTGAGTTCACTACAGGCATACACGATCTTGTCAAATCAGTCATGAACAGTCTTGTCAAACCATAAATGTACACACAGTGTATCATTCCTATATGAAAACAAGAATAAACTAGCTCACTTGCGTCACTTTGGATTTTTCAATTGTTGGGTAACCTTGGGTTTTTCAACGATTGGTTAACCTTGTCTAATGATGTAGCTTGGGTACTGTGACAGCAAAAACAAAAAAATGGACCAATAAAGCAAATATTGTGTTGTATTGTAGCTTGTCTTGGTAGACATCAGCCAGACACACTATACAAATGATTGTATAGCAAGGTGTAAACCGACCGTTTGAAACCATACAGTAGACTATGTCCTGTACTCTATATTCGACAAAGCTACAGTATATTAAGAGACTGTAACGATCTATGCGTCATGTGTATTTCCTGCCTAGCCTGTTCCTCAATTTGAATGCATCACTAGAGATTTCCGTTTCTCTACTTTGAAGATGTGCAAGTTGCAACTGTAACGCAATGTTCTTTCACAGTGTTCTAAATATATATTTCCATTTGCACACGGTAGATATTGGAACAAGGTCGTAGTGATTAGCCACGGTATTAGTTTCCCTGCATGGCTGTCTTTGTTTATCGCTTTCTGAGAGGTTGAACTAATCTACCTCGGCTGAACTGATTCTGATTAATGAGGAGCATCCGTGGTGCCTCGTTCAATGACAGCCTCTCTGCCAGGGCCTCTGTCTCAACTAAACAGGTGGTAATGAAGAAAAGCCACTTGTTCCTGTCCTCATGGTTGTCAGAGCACCCCTAATCCTGATTATCTTGTGCATTCTTCTTTCTTCTCACCTTGTCTGTCTAGATCAGCCACAAGCCCAGCACCCTCAGCTCCAGTGACATCACCAGGGTCCTGTCACACACAGACCTGAACCAGATGTGGCAGAGGGACCTCAGGCCTCTGCTAGTGACACGGTACCCCAACTCTGCAGGCAGCCTGGCAGCGCAACAGGTCGGTATCCCTATGGCTGACAGCATGAACAATCGACTGTGTGCGGTCTACTTATAATGTCATTGGCGTGATTAGACTCGTCAGTGTATAGTGTATGTAGGAGAGGGGATTTAGTCAGTTCTTTTTAGTCAGTTACCAGGATAAACGCTTGACAATGTGTTCCCCAATGCTTTGTCTATTTAATTGTACAACATGTCTGTTTCCCACCAGCACATCAAGAGCACTCTGGGTTCTCTGAGGGCAGGCTGGGATGTTAAGGAGGACATGTTTGAGTCACACACCCCTTACGGTCCCATGACCTTCAACAACATCATCGCTACCCTCAACCCCTCCGCCAAGCGCCGTCTGGTGCTGGCGTGCCACTACGACTCCAAGTACTACCCTCCCCAGTGGCATGGGCGTGAGTTCCTGGGTGCCACGGACTCAGCTGTGCCATGTGCCATGATGTTGGAGCTGGTACGGGCTCTGGACCACGAGCTGAAGACTCTGAAGGTGGGGAAAGGTTTAGAATTTTCTCATGTGTCCACTTTAGTCTGTACAGTAATGTATGTTTGATGAGCAATATTAGATCAGAAAAGTTTGTAAAAACCCACTCAAAGTTTTTACACACCTGTATCCAAGATCAACAAAGAATTGAGAGATGAGAGATGGAAAGAGATGACATAGCAGTCACAGAGCCTCCTCACATTGCTGTTTGTGCTGCCCTGCTCCATGGGGCAGCTGACCTCAATCTGAGGGGATGGGTCCTGAGTGACAGGGGCAGCCATAGGGTCAGGCCAGGGGACATGTTTATCTGACACCACAGACTGTGACAAAGGCCACCCTGAATTAACAAACTGAATACCGATTTCTTCATAGCAGTGTTTTGTTTAAACCAATAGGTGGCAGCAAAGCTAAAAGTTCAAACCAGTAGTTCCCCAAGTACTGTTTGCAGTGACTAATAAACATCTCTTTCACTTTCTTGCCCCCACCTCTCTTTTTCTCTCCCTCTGTCTCACTCTCCCGCTCATCCTCTACCAGGGATCCAATCCCAACCTGTCTCTCCAGCTGTTGTTCTTTGATGGAGAGGAGGCTCTGTTCCAGTGGACCTCTACAGACTCCCTGTACGGCTCCCGCCACCTGGCCCAGAAGATGGAGAACACAGCACACCCACCTGGAGCCTCAGACACCAACGAATTACATGGCATTGTATGTCAGGCATTACAGGCACATATTCAAACAACTAAGCACAAATTCAGCCAATTCAGCATATGGGGACCTAATATTCACCCAGTTGCAGTGCAGGGATGGGCCATCTTAAAGCCTCTGTCCTTCATATGTTTGATTTATAAACGCATCTTTCAGCCTTGACAAGCAACCATTGGGGAGGCTTGAGTAGTGGAATATATTTGGACATTTATCATGCCATCTACAATATTCTAGCCGTATCCTAGCTATGGAGAGATAGTACTACTATTGTTTAAACAAATAGAGCACCATTCCTGTCAGGGAAGAGATAAAGGAGACTGTTTCAGAGAGGCTCATAGTCCTGCAGTGAGGTATGTGTGTTTTAGAGAGGGGTCATGAATTTGGCATGGTGCTAGTGTTCAGGACTAGCGCCAGAATGAGTCAGTTGGTTGGGCATTTTTTGTCAGGGGGGGGGGTAAAGACGTAATTTAACTAAACAAATATATTACCTTTTAATGTGGCATGAACACAATCAGTCATGATGTATTCGTCTGGCTGTCAAACAAATCACTTCAATTACAGTAGGTTACATGTTCTATAATGGAGAGCATGTTTATCTGACACTACAGACACTGACACTGTGAACTCACCAACTTTCCTTAGATTCACAAGTGGCTGAAACGATCTCACCAGAGAAGCATCCTAGAGACCAAAACAGTTCCCTGAGTCTTACTGTATGCAGCTCATGTATCTGATGCTGTCTGGCCAAAAAGAGTACGACATGCCAGATACATGGGCTACACATACAAATCAAATACACAGATTAGTGGTCGTACACAGATTCTTGGTCGTACACAGATTTGCAGATGTTATCGCAGGTGCAAAGAAATGCTTGTGTTTCTAGCTCCAACAATACAGTAATACCTAGCAATACAAAACAATAATACCTAGCAATACAAAACAATACAGTAATACCTAGCAATACAAAACAATACAGTAATACAAAACAATACAGTAATACCTAGCAATACAAAATAATAATACCTAGCAATACAAAACAATACAGTAATACCTAGCAATACAAAACAATACAGTAATACAAAACAATACAGTAATACCTAGCAATACAAAACAATACAGTAATGCCTAGCAATACAAAACAATAATACCTAGCAATACAGTAATACCTAGCAATACAAAACAATACAGTAATGCCTAGCAATACAAAACAATAATACCTAGCAATACAGTAATACCTAGCAATACAAAACAATACAGTAATACCTAGCAATACAAAACAATACAGTAATACCTAGCAATACAAAACAATACAGTAATACAAAACAATACAGTAATACCTAGCAATACAAAACAATACAGTAATGCCTAGCAATACAAAACAATAATACCTAGCAATACAAAACAATACAGTAATACAAAACAATACAGTAATACCTAGCAATACAAAACAATACAGTAATACCTAGCAATACAAAACAATACAGTAATACAAAACAATACAGTAATACCTAGCAATACAAAACAGTAATACCTAGCAATATCAAATCAAATCAAGTTTATTTTATATAGCCCTTCGTACATCAGCTAATATCTCGAAGTGCTGTACAGAAACCCAGCCTAAAACCCCAAACAGCAAGCAATGCAGGTGTAGAAGCACGGTGGCTAGGAAAAACTCCCTAGAAAGGCCAAAACCTAGGAAGAAACCTAGAGAGGGACCAGGCTATGAGGGGTGGCCAGTCCTCTTCTGGCTGTGCCGGGTGGAGATTATAACAGAACATGGCCAAGATGTTCAAATGTTCATAAATGACCAGCATGGTCAAATAATAATCAGGAGTAAATGTCAGTTGGCTTTTCATAGCCGATCATTAAGAGTATCTCTACCGCTCCTGCGGTCTCTAGAGAGTTGAAAACAGCAGGTCTGGGACAGGTAGCACGTCCGGTGGACAGGTCAGGGTTCCATAGCCGCAGGCAGAACAGTTGAAACTGGGACAGCAGCAAGGCCAGGTGGACTGGGGACAGCAAGGAGTCATCATGCCCGGTAGTCCTGGCTCAGGTCCTCCGAGAGAGAGAAAGAAAGAGAAGGATAGAATTAGAGAGAGCATACTTAAATTCACACAGGACACCGGATAAGACAGGAGAAGTACTCCAGATATAAACAACTGACCCTAGCCCCCCGACACATAAACTACTGCAGCATAAATACTGGAGTCTGAGACAGGAGGGATCAGGAGACACTGTGGTCCCATCCGATGATACCCCCGGACAGGGCCAAACAGGCAGGATATAACCCCACCCACTTTGCCAAAGCACAGCCCCTGCACCACTAGAGGGATATCTTCAACTACCAACTTACAATCCTGAGGCAAGGCCGAGTATAGCCCACAAAGATCTCCACAACAGCACAAACCATGGGGGGGCGCCAACCCAGACAGGAAGATCACGTCAGTAACTCAACCCACTCAAGTGACGCACCCCTCCTAGGGACGGCATGAAAGAGCACCAGTAAGCCAGTGACTCAGCCCCTGTAATAGGGTTAGAGGCAGAGAATCCCAGTGGAGAGAGGGAAACCGGCCAGGCAGAAACAGCAAGGGCGGTTCGTTGCTCCAGAGCTTTTCCGTTCACCTTCACAGTCCTGGGCCAGACTACACTCAATCATATGACCTACTGAAGAGATAAGTCTTCAGTAAAGACTTAAAGGTTGAGACCGAGTCTGCGTCTCTCACATGGATAGGCAGACCATCCTATAAAAATAGAGATCTATAGGTGAAAGCCCTGCCTCCAGCTGTTTGCTTAGAAATTCTAGGGACAATTAGGAGGCCTGCGTCTTGTGACCGTAGGGTACGTGTAGGTATTTACACGTGTAGGTATGTACGGCAGGACCAACTCGGAAAGATAGGTAGGAGCAAGCCCATGTAACGCTTTATAGGTTAACAGTAAAACCTTGAAATCAGCCCTTGCCTTAACAGGAAGCCAGTGTAGGGAAGCTAGCACTGGAGTAATATGATCAAATTTATTGGTTCTAGTCAGGATTCTAGCAGCCGTATTTAGTACTAACTGAAGTTTATTTAGTGCTTTATCCGGGTAGCCGGAAAGTAAAGCATTGCAGTAGTCTAACCTAGAAGTAACAAAAAAATGGATATTTTTCTGCATCATTTTTGGACAGAACATTTCTGATTTTTGCAATGTTACGTAGATGGAAAAAAAGCTGTCCTTGAAACAGTCTTGATATGTTTGTCAAAAGAGATATCAGGGTCCAGAGTAACGCCGAGGTCCTTCACAGTTTTATTTGAGACGACTTTACAACCATCAAGATTAATTGTCAGATTTAACAGAAGATCTCTTTGTTTCTTGGGACCTAGAACAAGCCTCTCTGTTTTGTCCGAGTTTTAAAGTAAAAAATTTTCAGCCATCCACTTCCTTATGTCTGAAACACAGGCTTCTAGCGAGGGCAATTTTGGGGCTTCACCATGTCTCATTGAAATGTACAGCTGTGTGTCATCCGCATAGCAGTGAAAGTTAACATTATGTTTTCGAATGACATCCCCAAGAGGTAAAATATATAGTGAAAACAATAGTGGTCCTAAAATGGAACCTTGAGGAACACCGAAATTTACAGTTGATTTGTCAGAGGACAAACCATTCACAGAGACAAACTGATATCTTTCCGACAGATAAGATCTAAACCAGGCCAGAACTTGTCCGTTTAGACCAATTTGGGTTTCCAGTCTCTCCAAAAGAATGTGGTGATCGATGGTATCAAAGGCAGCACTAAGGTCTAGTAGCACGAGGACAGATGCAGAGCCTCGGTCTGACGCCATTAAAAGGTCATTTACCACCTTCCCAAGTGCAGTCTCAGAGCTATGATGGGGTCTAAAACCAGACTGAAGCATTTCGTATACATTGTTTGTCTTCAGGAAGGCAGTGAGTTGCTGCGCAACAGCTTTTTCAATTTCTTTTGAGAGGAATGGAAGATTCGATAAAGGCCGATAGTTTTTTATATTTTCTGGGTCAAGGTTTGACTTTTTCAAGAGAGGCTTTATTACTGCCACTTTTAGTGAGTTTGGTACACATCCGGTGGATAGAGAGCCGTTTATTATGTTCAACATAGGAGGGCCAAGCACATGAAGCAGCTCTTTCAGTAGTTTAGTTGGAATAGGATCCGGTATGCAGCTTGAAGGTTTAGAGGCCATGATTATTTTCATCATTGTGTCAAGAGATATAGTACTGAAACACTTGTCTCTCTTGATCCTAGGTCCTGGCAGAGTTGTGCAGACTCAGGACAGCTAAGCTTTGGAGGAATACGCAGATTTAAAGAGGAGTCCGTAATTTGCTTTCTAATGATCATGATATTTTCCTCAAAGAAGTTCATGAATTTATTACTGCTGAAGTGAAAGCCATCCTCACTTGGGGAATGCTGCTTTTTAGTTAGCTTTGTAACAGTATCAAAAATAAATTTTGGATTGTTCTTAGTTTCCTCAATTAAAGTTGGAAAAGTGATCGAGCAGCAGTGAGGGCTCTTCGATACTGCACGGTACTGTCTTTCCAAGCTAGTCGGAAGACTTCCAGTTTGGTGTGGCACCATTTCCGTTCCAATTTTCTGGAAGCTTGCTTCAGAGCTTGGGTATTTTCTGTATATCAGGGAGCTAGTTTCTTATGACAAATGTTTTTAGTTTTTAGGGGTGCAACTGCATCTAGGGTATTGCGAAAGATTAAATTGAGTTCCTCAGTTAGGTGGTTAACTGATTTTTGTCCTCTGACGTCCTTGGGTAGGCAGAAGGAGTCTGGAAGGGCATCAAGGAATTTTTGTGTTGTCTGAGAATTTATAGCACGACTTTTTTATTTTTTATTTTATTATTATTATTATTTTTAATTTTTATCCCATTTTCTCCCCAATTTTCGTGGTATCCAATCGCTAGTAATTACTACCTTGTGTCATCGCTACAACTCCCGTACGGGCTCGGGAGAGACGAAGGTCGAAAGCCATGCGTCCTCCGAAGCACAACCCAACCAGCCGTACTGCTTCTTAACACAGCGCGCCTCCAACCCGGAAGCCAGCCGCACCAATGTGTCGGAGGAAACACCGTGTACCTGGCCCCCTTGGCTGGCGCGCACTGCGCCCAGCCCGCCACAGGAGTCGCTGGAGCGCGATGAGACAAGGATATCCCTACCGGCCAAACCCTCCCTACCCCGGACGACGCTATGCCAATTGTGCGTCGCCCCACGGACCTCCCGGTCGCGGCCGGCTGCGACAGAGCCTGGGCGCGAACCCAGAGACTCTGTTGGCGCAGCTAGCACTGCGATGCAGTGCCCTAGACCACTGCGCCACCCGGGAGGCCCTTATAGCACGACTTTTGATGCTCCTTGGTTGGGGTCTGAGCAGATTATTTGTTGCGATTGCAAACGTAATAAAATGGTGGTCCGATAGTCCAGGATTATGAGGAAAAACATTAAGATCTACAACATTTATTCCATGGGACAAAACTAGGTCCAGAGTATGACTGTGGCAGTGAGTTGGTCCATAGACATGTTGGACAAAACCCACTGAGTCGATGATGGCTCCAAAAGCCTTTTGGAGTGGGTCTGTGGACTTTTCCATATGAATATTAAAATCACCAAAAATTAGAATATTATCTGCTATGACTACAAGGTCCGATAGGAATTCAGGGAACTCAGTGAGGAACGCTGTATATGGCTCAGGAAGCCTGTAAACAGTAGCTATAAAAAGTGATTGAGTAGGCTGCATAGATTTCATGAGGAGAAGCTCAAAAGACGAAAACTTCTTTTTTTATTTTGTAAATTGAAATTTGCTATCGTAAATGTTAGCAACACCTTCGCCTTTGCGGGATACACGGGGGATATGGTCACTAGTGTAACGAGGAGGTGAGGCCTCTTTTAACACAGTAAATTCATCAGGCTTAAGCCATGTTTCAGTCAGGCCAATCACATCAAGATTATGATCAGTGATTAGTTCATTGACTATAACTGCCTTTGAAGTGAGGGATCTAACATTAAGTAGCCCTATTTTGAGATGTGAGGTATCACGATCTCTTTCAATAATGGCAGGAATGGAGGAGGTCTTTATCCTAGTGAGATTGCTAAAGCGAACACCGCCATGTTTAGTTTTGCCCAACCTAGGTCGAGGCACAGACACAGTCTCAATGGGGATAGCTGAGCTGACTACACTGACTATGCTAGTGGCGGACTCCACTAAGCTGGCAGGTTGGCTAACAGCCTGCTGCCTGGCCTGCACCCTATTTCATTGTGGAGCTAGAGGAGTTAGAGCCCTGTCTATGTTGGTAGATAAGATGAGAACACCCCTCCAGCTAGGATGGAGTCCGTCACTCCTCAGCAGGTCAGGCTTGGTCCTGTTTGTGGGTGAGTCCCAGAAAGAAGGCCAATTATCTACAAATTCTATCTTTTGGGAGGGGCAGAAAACAGTTTTCAACTGTTGAGTTGTGAGACTCTGCTGTAGAGCTCATCACTCCCCCTAACTGGGATATACAAAACAATACAGTAATACCTGGCAATACAAAACAATACAGTAATACCTAGCAATACAAAACAATACAGTAATACCTGGCAATACAAAACAATACACACATAATCCAAAAAGTTAAAAGGAAGAAATTAAGACATATCAGACTAATACAGAGAGGGGCACTGTTTTCGCTCGCTCAGTTGGTTTCGCTCGCGTCTTTCTATCGGCGCTCGTCTCGGTCAAATAAATGATCAATATGCAAATATTTTATTTGAACGGGCAAGGAGGTACGGGAGGGCGGCCCCCTAAGCCCGCCCATAATACCGGCCCTGGTAGCATGATGTCATCCTTAATTTCATAAGCTTCGAGGTAGTGGTCTTTTAGGGAGTTATCTCCAGGCTGTGGAGAATTACTTTCCCATGAGACCTGGCTGGTGGACCCCCCCACACACTGACCTGAGGGGATCCTTTGTCTTCAATTTCTTCCTCTGCTCACCCTCCTCTTCTTCTTCCCTTCTTTCTCCCTCTTCTCCAGGACCTGTTTTTGCTCTTAGACTTGATTGGAGGCCCCAGCCCACGCTTTGGTAACCAGTTCCCCAACACTGCCCGGTGGCTCACCAGAATGCAGAACATCGGTGAGCACTCACTCTCTGATCTCTGTTATTCTGTCAGCCTCGCTCACTCTGTCTGTCTCTCTCTCTCTCTCATAGTGCAAAGGGCTTAGCTAATATGTTGAATGTTTCTTCTCTTTTCAGAGCGTCGTTTGCACAACACAGGCCACCTGAAGGACCATCCAAACGATGTACAGTACTTCTGGCCCGGTATGCCTGTGGGTCCGGTGCAGGATGACCACATGCCATTCCTCAACAGAGGTAAACTAACACACTGGGTCTAACATAGGCTTGGCTGTGTTCTGTAGGGTACTAATGAGCTTTGTATTCTGGTTTCTTCTCAGGTGTGCGCGTCCTCCATCTCATCCCCACCCCCTTCCCCTCTGTGTGGCACACGTTTGATGACAACGAGCAGAACCTGGACCGCTCCACCATCGAGAACCTCAACAAGATCCTGCAGGTGTTCGTGCTGGAGTACCTCAACATGAAACCTCAAGCCCTGAATCCCCAAAATGCCCCCTAAATATTAGGGCTTCACTGGTTCTATTGGGGCCCTTTAACACAGCTCTCTCTTCACACACAAACACACACACACACACACACAGCCCTATCAATGCTCTGTCCCTAGCCTGCAGACTTCCCTAAAGGATCTTCTGTGTGTCTGCTTCCACAGTGCTCTCTCTATGTCCCTACTTCCCCTTCTCTTTCTGAGGAGCCATGCTTTGTGCTAATGTATGTGTCCCACTAGCCAGGAGGAAGAGAGAGAGAGATGCAGATAGATTAACAAGATAAACATTGATTACTAGTTCCATACCTTGTGGCTTATGACTTGCTATTGTGTTATTTCTGTTTTAATACTGGTACATTACTGTCTGCCTTCTATCTGATAATCCAAGCTGATAATAGACCATACAAAGAGGCCTCAACCCTGCATTCTAGAGGGATGGTGATCATTTTGATATTAATTGGAGGAGGGTTTGGAACAGCTGTGGCAGGAGACAGTGGCTCATGTCGGTGCGTTAATGTACAGAGCCTGACGTCATTCCTAGAAGCCTTGTAATTCTATATCACACAAACAACTGATGGGGCCCTCGCGCTCTCTATCTGAATGCACATGGCATTACACTGTCCACTTCATATTAGCATAGAAAAACTTGCTGAGGTCAGGAGATATTATCTATATTTGTATTGTTAATACATGATCCTTATACCCTACTAGGTCAGATGGACATTTAAGTTGAAAAGCCTGCTGTGTTGTTATGACAATATTCGCCACATTTTGATGCTGATCTTGGAATAATACACACTGCTAAATTTGTACTACCATATTAGACTCAGAAATAAATGTTGATCCAAAAAATAAGAATAATTCCTCTCCACACGTACTGTTTACCTTTAAAGATCTTATTTTTTGCTTTGGTCGTCGCTGCCAGTAGAGTGAAACGAAACCGGTTGACATTGTTTGTGTGACAGCAGGTCAGAGCAGTGAGCATACAGTTGAAGTCGAAAGTTTACATACACTTAGGTTGGAGTCATTAAAAATCGTTTTTCAACCACTCCACAAATTTCTTGTTAACAAACTATAGTTTTGGCAAGTCGGTTAGGACATCTACTTTGTACATGACACAAGTAATTTCTCCAACAATTGTTTACAGACAGATTATTTGGTCTGGTTCATCCTTGGGAGCAATTTTGAAACGCCTTCAAGTACCAAGTTCATCTGTACAAACAATAGTACGCAAGTATAAACACCATGGGACCACGCAGCCATCATACCTCTCAGGAAGGAGACGCGTTCTGTCTCCTAGAGATCAACGTACTTTGGTGCGAAAAGTGCAAATCAATCCCAGAACAACAGCAAAGGACCTTGTGAAGATGCTGGATGAAGCAGGTACAAAAGTATCTATATCCACAGTAAAACGAGTCCTATATCGACATAACCTGAAAGGCTACTCAGCAAAAACTGCCATAAAAAAGCCAGACTACGGTTTGCAACTGCACATGGATCGTACTTTTGAAGAAATGTCCTCTGGTCTGATGAAACAAAAATAGAACTGTTTGGCCATAATGACCATCATTATGTTTGGAGGAAAAAGGGGGATGCTTGCAAGCCGAAGAACACCATCCCAACAGTGAAGCACGGGGGTAGCAGCATCATGTTGTGGGGGTGCTTTGCTGCAGGAGAGACTGGTGCACTTCACAAAATAGATGGCATCATGAGGTAGGAAAATTATGTGGATATATTGAAGCAATATCTCAAGACATCAGTCAAGAAGTTAAAGCTTGGTCGCAAATGGGTCTTCCAAATGGACAATGACCCCCAAGCATACTTCCAAAGTTGTGGCAAGATGGCTTAAGGACAACAAAGTCAAGGTATTGGAGTGGCCATCACAAAGCCCTGACCTCAATCCTATAGAAAATATGTGGGAAGAACTGAAAAAGCGTGTGCGAGCAAGGAGGCCTACACACCTGACTCAGTTACACCAGTTCTGTCAGGAGGAATGGGCCTAAAATTCACCCAACTTATTGTGAGAAGCTTGAGGAAGGCTTCCCGAAACATTTGACCCAAGTTAAACAATTTAAAGGCAATGCTGCCAAATACTAATTGAGTGTATGTAAACTTCTGACCCACAGGGAATGTGATGAATGAAATAAAAGCTGAAATAAATAATTCTCTCTACTATTATTCTGACATTTCACATTCTTAAAATAAAGTGGTTAAATTAAATGTCAGGAATTGTGAAAAACAGAGTTTAAATGTATTTGGCTAAGGTGTATGTAAACATCCGACTTCAACTGTAGGTGGCCTGTGCTGTACAGGACGAAGCACACGCTCCTATTGAAATCCTGTTCACAAACAGGAAGAGATGATAACTCTAGTTTTCTCCTCAGGTCGGTCCAACTCTCAGATTAGCTTTGTGCTCCGTGTGAACCGTGCGTTCCCTCGTTCCCCCCCTCACCGTTCCTCATCCCCACCCTTTCTCCACCTCCTCACCTCCTCACCCCATGTCCCCCTTCACTTCCCTCAGCCACTACAATGTAGCAGAGGGGCCTGCTCTCCCCCTAGGCCTCCTCCATACAACAATCCCATAATTCAGTAATCCCATCAGGACCTCCCCTGAATTCCACGCTTCCCAAATCCTCTGGATTTACCACATTCCCTTGGGAAGGAATGTGGAGCTGCAGTAGGCTACAGACTCCCCCTTTCAGTGCATTCAGACATATTTATGATGCCTAGCAACACTAGAGGACATGTGCTGTGCCATGGGAGAGATTAAATGGTGTAATAACTGTTAAGACCCCATTTGTCAAACACTCATATCACTATCTGTGGCATGTTGTCATCATAACCTAAATATCATCAAGCATAAACTCTACTTTACATTCTGAAGTGAAGTATTATCCCCTTCTCTGGATCTTAACATAGTTTTGTTATACAATAGTTTGTGATATTATTTTTTACTTAGCAACATAATACAGTACAAACACTTTCATTTGTGGATGCCTCACTCTCACCCCAGACACCTTGAATGAAGAGTTCACCCTTCTTCAACATCGCCTGGTCTTCATCATATTCCTGTGATATTACAGAATTCACTCTCCTTGGCCTCCCTTGGAGATTTGTGCCTGTGTTCTCTCACACACTAATTGTTCCCATCATGTCTCAGCAAGTTATACTCCACAACACCCCCACAATGGCTTTGTTTACCGTGGGTGTGGGATGTCCACAAATATAACTGGCATGCCGTGATGTGAGTGATATCTCCCTTGATCCACCTACTCATCACAGCCCAACTTAGCCTTGTTATTGTAAATGAATTATTCCTGTTTGTGGTGGGTTGGTGGTGGGGTTATTCAAAGGGATCAGTATATCAGGATTCTTTCTCTGGTCCCTATTTTTTCATATTTTCTTTGTCCCCCCCCTCACTTGTTAGTGCCCTGATCAAACAGAGAACTCCCTGCTAGGCAAGTTTACAGGTAGTTACAGTCAAACAGGTCAAATCACCAGACTAGGTCTGGATAACCTCTCAAATTCCTCCAAAATCCTGTCTCATGCATTTTGTATCGCCTAGTCATAAACAAACCATTTCATGGTATGTTGTGCAGGTGGTCAGAATAGTGTGTTTAAATCTATGTGATCCAGCCCTTTTTTATTTTTTTATTTAACTAGGCAAGTCAGTTAAGAACAAATTCTTATTTACAATGAAGGCCTACCCCGGCCAAATCCTAACCTGGACGATGCTGGGCCAATTGTGCACTGCCCTATGGGACTCCCAATCACGGCCGGTTGTGATACAGCCTGGAATCAAACCAGGGTCTGTAGTGACGCCTCTAGCACTGAGATGCAGTGTCTTAGACCATTGCGCCACTCGGGAGCCTCCATCTTTCATTCCCTCTAACTTGTGTGAAGAGCATTGACATGCACCCTTGCTTCTATAGTCCCTGTTGTTCAGTTTAGCAGGCATAATGAGCAGCATGTTCAAACAAGAAGGAGTAGAAAAAGCAGAATAGTACAGTAGAATAGTGTTGTTGTTTCTAGTATTTTATTGCCCGGCAGCAAAGTGATATGTGCTCAGGTGTAATTTAAGCTGATGATTAAAGTGTAGCTTGTACCTTCCAGCTGTGCAGAGGAGAGGTTTAGTAGGGGACTCTCCCTAGCAAGATGTGTTTTAGAGAGAGGGAGGGGGTTGAGGCAAATATATTGGGTTAGTATGAGAAACCATCTGTTGCTTAGGCCTTATTGCTATTGGTTACTCACTATGGCTACCTGTGGGAACAAAGGCAGTTACAACAGATACCCCCCTCATTCTGCTGTTTACTGAAAACACAGAGATACCACCCCATACTTTATGAATTACTGAATGGTACGACATTTTCACGCCTATGGCAAATAGAGTGACATGAAGTTCAAGCTTTTCCATTCACAAAACAGGTCAAATACGGTCAGGAAATACACAATATAATACAGTTGTCTTTGTAAACTGTCACACCAAGCATAGTTTAACCTAAAGTTGGCAGCTTTGGGTCTTCTCTCTGAACCTGAAATATATTGAACAAAAATATAAACGCAACACGTAAAGTGTTGGTCCCATGTTTCATGTGCTGAAATAAAAGATCCCAGAAATGTTCCATACAGACAAAAAACGTACACTACCGTTCAAAGTTTGGGATCACAAAGAAATGTCCTAGTTTCTGAAAGAAAATGCACTTTTTCCCCCCATTAAAATAACATCAAATTGATCAAAAATACAGTGTAGACACTGTTAATGTTGTAAATGACTATTTTAGCTGGAAACGGCAGATGTTTTATGGAATATCTACATGGGCGTACAGAGGCCCATTATCAGCAACCATCACTCCTGTGTTCCAATGGCACATTGTGTTAGCTATTCCAAGTTTATCATTTAAAAAGGCTAATTGATCATTAGAAAACCCTTTTTGCAATTATGTTAGCACAGCTAAAAACTGTTGTTCTGATTAAAGAAGCAATAAAACTGGCCTTCTTTAGACTAGTTGAGTATCTGGAGCAATAGCATTTGTGGGTTCGATTACAGACTCAAAATGGCCAGAAACAAAGACCTTGTTTCTGAAACTCGTCAGTCTAATCTATGTTCTGAGAAATTAAGGCTATTCCATGAGAGAAATTGCCAAGAAACTGAAGATCTCGTACAACGCTGTGTTCTACTCCCTTCACAGAACAGCGCAAACTGGCTCTAACCAGAATAGAAAGAGGAGTGAGAGGCCCCAATGCTCAACTGAGCAAGAGGACAAGTACATTAGTGTCTAGTTTGAGAAACAGACGCCTCACAAGTCCTCAACTGGCAGCTTCATTAAATAGTATCCGCAAAACACCAGTCTCAACATCAACATTGACGAGGCGACTCTGTGATGCTGGCCTTCTTGGCAGAGTTCCTCTATCCAGTGTCTGTATTCTTTTGCCCATCTTAATATTTTATTTTTGTTGGCCAGTCTGAGATATGGCTCTTTCTTTGCAACTCTGCCTAGAAGGCCAGCATCCCGGGGTCGCCTCTTCATTGTTGACGTTGAGACTGGTGTTTTGCGGATACTATTTAATGAAGCTGCCACAGATCCAATCACAAACATCCCAGATCCAATCACAACTTTGCTATTCTAAAAGTAGCTTTCCAATGTGACAAGAAGTCCTCATTGTTATAATAAGCTAAGCATAGCTTGTAGTGGGACAATTCAGAAGTGAGTGGCTTATAATTGCCTGCAGAGTAATAGCTCACCAACAGAGTGCAGCCGTGAGTTGTAACCAATGATAGGCCTGAAAAGAATTAATCTGATCAAAGTGTAGGCACAACCGGATGTATAAAGTTTTCAGGGATACAGCTAATTCAATCTAGCTTCCTTTTCCGCTGAAAACCGGATGTGGGAACTCCACTCAGGCGTTTTCTTTTAGCCTGCTAGTTAGGTTAAAGTGTAGGCTACGAAGGCTGTGTTTACACAGGTAACCTCACGCCGATATTTTTCCCACTAATTGGTCTTTTGACCAATCACATCAGATCTTTTCACAACAGATCTTTATCAGAGTTGATCTGACTGGTCAAAAGACCAATTAGTGAAGAAAATAAAGAATTGGGACGCAGCCGAAAAGTTGTGGTGTGATGAAACATAGTCTATAATATTTATCTTGTTAAAAAAAGGAACATAGGCTACATCACTCATAATATATGAATCTGCAGAGACAGAAACACGCGGTAAACGAAATTCAAGAATGATATTATTTTCAAACTTTTGTGAATGCAACACTTTATTATAGCATAGGCCTGCTACTGTCTGTGGGCTTGCTCGACATGGCAGCCGAAAGAGCAGGCAGCTGCAGACTACAAATCACCTTGCACCAAAAATAACTACTCATTATTATTTGTAAATCAATCAATCAGTCATCTATTACCCACAATGCATTATGGATTTGATATCTATGGCCCTTGCCAACATTGGCCCTTGCCAACATTATTCAATTATGTACAACTGCAGCCCGCACTTCGGGGCGTTCCTGCATGTGGGAATCCCCCCCCCCCCCCTCTCCTCGAGCACCCCATTGGTTCCTGCAAGAACACCCACCCCCTACCTCCCCCTCGAAGCATGACATATTCATGCTTGTGTGGCACTTTTGAATGTGGGTCAAAATAAATAATAGTATTATCTGAGTTTTCTTTCACCCCTCTCCACCGGAGGCCTCTTGCTAGCTAACAGGAGCAACACCGGTAGACAGTGTCCTTCGCTCCTGCCTGCCGAACACCTGCCCTCACCATCGTTAATAGAATTGCGGGAAAACAGTGCCCGGCAGGGAGGCGTGAAGGACACGGTTTACCGGGTGCCCCCGCCTCCCGCTAACACAGCAGGTGAAAGGCTGGGGTGACACATGTGCTAGCTGACTAGCTAGCTTGTGAGTTAGAGACACTGTGTGCTAGCTTGATAGTTAGCTAGCACACTGTCTCACCCCAGCATGCTGTGTACCTGAGAAAAACGTGCCCGACAGGCGGGGGCGAAGGACACTGTCTACCGGTCGTCCCCGCTAGCACAGCAGACGGGAGGCTATGGCGACACAACTGTGTGTTAGCTAGTGAGCGACACAGTGTCACTCCCGCCTCCAGCCAGCTGTGTACCGGAGAAAACCGTGCCCGACAGGCGGTGGGCAGTATTGAGTAGCTTGGATGAATAAGGTGCCCAGAGTAAACTGCCTGCTACTCAGTCCCAGTTGCTAATATATGCATAGTATTTGGATATTTGGATAGAAAACACTCTGAAGTTTCTAAAACTGTTTGAATGATGTCTGTGAGTATAACAAAACTCATATGGCAGGCAAAAACCTGAGAAAGAATCCAACCAGGAAGTGGGAAATCTGAGGTTGATCGTTTTTCAACTCATTCCCTATTGAAGATACAGTGGGGTATTGGTCATGTTGCACTTCCTAAGGCTTCCACTAGATATCAACAGTATTTAGAACCTTGTTTGATGCTTCTACTGTGAAGTGGGGCCGAATGAGAAGGGATTGAGTAAGGTCTGCCATGAGCTGAACATTCGCTGACCATGCACGTTCACGTGAGAGCGAGCTCTGTTCCATCGCATTTCTGAAGACAAAGGCACTCTCCAGTTGGAACATTATTGAAGATTTATGTTAAAAACATCCTAAAGATTGATTCTATACTTCGTTTGACATGTTTCTACGGACCTGTAATTGGACTTTTCGTCTGAACTTTTACCTGGACCTGCCCAAAACGGAGTAATTTAGACATAAAGGATGGACATTATCGAACAAAACAAACATTTATTGTTGAACGGGGATTCCTGGGAGTGCATTCTGATGAAGATCATCAAAGGTAAGTGAATGTTTATAATGTTATTTCCGACTTCTGTTGACTGCACAATATGGCGGATATCTTTTTGTCTTGTTTGGGCTCTGAGCGCCATACTCAGATTATTACATGGTTTGCTTTTTCCGTAAAGCTTTTTTGAAATCTGACACAGCGGTTGCATTAAGGAGAAGTGTATCTAAAGTTTCATGCATAACACTTGTATTTTCATCAACATTTATAATGAGTATTTCTGTAAATTGATGTGGCTCTCTGCAAAATCACTGTATGTTTTTGGAACTACTGAATATAACGTGCCAATGTATACTGAGATTTTTTTTATATAAATATGAACTTTATCGAACAAAACATACATGTATTGTGTAACATGAAGTTCTATGAGTGTCATCTGATGAAGATCATCAAAGGTTAGTGATTAATTCTATCTCTATTTCTCTTTTTGTGACTCCTCTCTTTGGCTGGAAAAATGGCTGTGTTTTTCTGTGACTTGGCTCTGACCTAACATAATCGTTTGTGGTGCTTTCGCCGAAAAGCCTATTTGAAATCAGACATGTGGTGGGATTAACAAGAAGTGTATCTTTTAAATGGTGTGAAATACTTGTATACTTGAGGACTTTTAATTATGAGATTTCTGTTGTTTGAATTTGGCGCCCTGCATTTCACTGGCTGTTGTCATATCGATTCCGTTAGCAGGATCTCAGCCATAAGAAGTTAACGCCACCAACTGTTCTGGAGCGAAGACGCCTCCCACCTGTCTTAACTAAAAAATGTACCAATATAAGTGTAAAGAGGAGTTCCTACATATGCAGGAATGCCCACATGCAGGAACGCCCCGAATTATGGTCCGCAATTGCACCCTTCTCACATTATTTGTGGTGGTGTTGATTGCTCCGCCCCGTTCGGTAGTTTTAGCTGAGCAGAAACTGTGCAACTTGATCTCAAGCCTAGTGAAGAACCATGGGGGGGTTCACTCCTGCCTCCAGCCATGCGTGTGAAAGAGTTCCCAGTCACTGAGTGCGCCGAGAATACGAGCTAGAGAGAAGAGGATCACAGAGAGACAGCTGCTATATAGAGAAGATCAAGAAGCAATGGGAATTTGATAATAAATTAATAAAGTGACAATCGTAGGCTACCGAAACAGTGTTTTGTATTGTCGTTTTCTAATTATTGTTTAAGTTCGTTTGTTTGAGATGCAAGCAATGGATCCAATAACGAAGTGGACACCAAAGCAAGTTGTCGACTGGATGAAAGGTATGGTTGGATCACTTTCACAATAATTGCCCATGTTAACCCCTATATGAAACTTGAAACCAGCACACAATACGGCATATTCGCCATTCCCTGCAACGCGCTTTTTGTTTATTTCGAGTTTCGTTAACCACTATGTGCAGCCGCAAACTGTCGACCCTGACAACTTGTTGCACATAGAACAAAGGTAAACATATGCATAATCTATTTAGATATTCTTCTTATATATATTGTAAATTACTAATGTTTTGAAGTTTCATTCAAAATATATTACAAGTAACAGCTGTGTTATCTTTGACAGACACTCAAAATGATTGTGACAAGTGAAACAACGTTTCCAGCCAGATTGCCACATTGTTTGAGAAGGGCGCAGTATTGCCACTTGCACTGTTCTTTGAGAAGTCGACTTCAGACCGCGATACATTTTGGCATCTGACTGGCAATAAGAGTAATAACCAAAAACAGTGCAGTCATATGTAGGTTCACAACTTAGCAAGCAAAATGTGTTACAATAGTTTTTTTTTTTTTACTAGAGGCATAATTGAGTTGAATATGAGTCTTAATGAATTATAATTGTCCCAATAAGCTAGTTATGACAAAATGCTTAACACTGGACTCAACTCAAAACTGTGATATTTGGGTTAAACAAACACAGCTAGGAAAATGTTGTATTGGAACACCTAGCTCTCAAACTCTTCTCCATATGTAGTTTTCAGCCCTAACTTTCACCAACTGTTGGCTCCATGTGAACTAACGTTACACTTAACGTTTAGAAACGTCAGTAGTCATCGCTTTCAAACCGGTTTTCGAAACATGCTGATGTGCCCCTCATATTTCATATCAGCAAGAAGTAATCTTTCAAATAAAAAATATACACTTACTGTAGCAGTTTTGCACAGATCCACAAGCTGTCTGTGCCTCCAGTTGTCAAACTACACTTCCTCCCAAGTTAGGCTTACACACAGGTATTCGGAGCAAGCTAGATAGCTAATTACCACAGGTTGCATCCTACGTCTTACATGAACAAGGGATGTAACATGCAGATAAAGCTGAGGGAACACTGACCCTAATAAAGGTGTGTAGTAGTTTAACCTTTTGGTTTTGTGATTTTTTTTTTTTGCTGATATGAAAGATAAGTTCCTTGTGTTTCCAGAACCATACCTCAAGCAATGTGTTTTAACGTTCAGAGGATCACCGAGATCTTATCAAACCTCCCCTGACCAGAAGATACTATCATCAATAGGTGCTAAAGCAGTTAGCATATATAAATGGGGTATGGAACACCCAGCAGGTTCTTGCTCTGAGACTTCAATCTGGAATGCTGGTTATGGAAATGTATGACATCGCCAAAGGACTATTTTCTTTGAACTACCTGAGCCCTTTCACAATGTTGGCATGTAAAGTGACTGTCTGCTACTGGTATATGAAGTATCAACAGTCACCGATACACAGCTACACTCCACCTTTGTTTCAAGGGATGTCATGGAAGGTATATGAAACATTTTAGGTGGATAGAAGTGCCTCTTGTGCTCGCCTTTATCAAAATCTGAAGGATCAAAAGGTGTTTCAACTTTCAAGTACAATATGTCAACATGACCCAAGGCCATCTGCCAGTGAATTATCTCAACCTGGTCTCAGAGCATTTCGTATTATTCTGTACGTAAATCCGAAACACTCCATTTTAGGATTATATGTTACGTATGGTATGTATTAATTTGTGGATGTCCATCACCCATTTCGTATGATATGGTACGAATTTGCAAAATGTATGATATGTTACGAATTATAGCTAGGTGGCTAATGTTAGCTAGCTCGTTAACATTAGCTAGGAGTTAGGTTAATGGGTTAGAGTTAGTGGGAAGGGTTAGCTAACGTGCAAAGTAGTAAGTAGTTGAAAAGTTGCTCAAATGCATGAGATTGAACTCGTAACCTTTGGGTTGCTTGATGTTCGGGTTATATCCCTGACCAACCACCCTCCCTTTCCTTTTTGACTGAAGTAACAATACCAAACATAACATGTCATACTAAATGGTGTGTCTCAGAGTTACGTACAGAATAAGACCAGGTTGAGTATCTGTATGTCAAGAGAAAAGTAAGAACTGAAATGGTTTGATATATCCTAGGGTCTTGATTTTTTTCCAGAGTAAAGTTATTTGATAGCTCCTACTTCTTTCACTTCCCTGAACTGAAAATCCACAGCCGCCCGCTCTTCAGTAGTTGCTGAATGAAGCAAACCTGATGTGTGGCCTCCTACTGTTCCTGTTCAGTGTGTAGATGTGCTAAAGGGATTGTGGGGGGTTACTCTGTGCACCCAATGAATAGAGCCAGTTCAGTGGATGGAGGGTGGATTAGCTCAGTAGACAGCCAGAGAGAAGAACGAGCAGGTCCTGTCTGACTCAGCAGTTATCCACTGGAGGGTCTTACCACTGGATTTTTAGAGGGCTCTGTTCTGTGGACAGCCAATGAACAGCCGCTGTGCCTAAAATGACAACGGGCCATTTGTGCCTAACATGCGGTTTAAACTCAACAAACACCAGTGATGCGTGTGCTCATTGCCCTACGGTTGTTTTCTTCAGAGGGATCATGGTTGCTTTAGTGTGTTTTTGGTCAACAGACGTTTGTTGACTTGATTGTTTGAAGCTTATTAGTTGTGGTCCGTGAATGTATATTGTGACTGAAAGGCTAGTTAAATCTCTCCATTTAACATTGTGTTGGACTGGATGTTCTGCGGCACCATTCTCACGAGGTCGTCAAGCGTTCAATTAAAGGATTACATTTATTTTTCAGGTCCAGCTGAAACTTGACTTCCTCTTTTAACTGTCTCGTAATAAAGCAAACACCTCACGGCACAACGCCTTTCCCCAGTGTGACCTACTTGTTGTGTGTATGTACTGACATGTATGTTTAACGGACAGATGTAAACACATGCACACAACATGGTAATGCATGTCAATAATTTTTTGTCAGACCCCAGTAAGACTAGCTGTTGCCATTGGTGCCGGCTAATGTGGTTCTTAATTAAATCAAACCCCTCTAAATTGGAGAGGTGCGGGGGCTGCCACATTGGGTGCCCGGGGAGCTGCTGTTGTGGAGGTTTAAATGCCTTGCTTTGACAGATTTTTCAACTTGTCGGCTCAGGGATTCAAACTGGCAACCTTTCGGTTATTGGCCCAATGCTCTAACCACTAGGCTACCTGCCACCACTCACCATACTACCTTATGCACTAATATAGTGAAATTCACTTTATAAAGTTTGAATTCAAATTAAAATGTTCCTTTGCAATTGTACTAACAAACAAAAGCACACAGACACATGTAGGACCACACCGGGTTTAGAAGTTGATGGCAGACTCCAGTCATTTTCCAAATATAGTCTTGAATCCGTGACTAATGCCCAGACTGAGGTGAGCTAGTGATATTCTGAGAATGCTTAGTTCAAAATTCAGCTGAGTAGTTTCACACTTTCAACTCAATACATTTTTTTCTCCCTACTTGTCCTTCTACTTACTTGGGAAATTGTGTCAAGTTTGTTCAGGCATTCCGAATATGCAAATTTACACATACTGTTCAAGTTGGTGAGTAAGAAGAGGCATTCATGGTAATGTGAGTTTTGCCACACAAACTGTCTGCTGACTAGTTTTAAGATAAATATCAGCAGTATAGTGTTACAGTAACGATATGTTCCAAGGTCTTCAATATTTGACAACGACAACTGCTCTTGCATGCAGACTGTTGTAATTGGTGTGAGAAATGTAGCGACAGGTTTATTTTTAAGCAATGGGTCACGATTAGCAAGTGGTTGATCTAGTGGCCTACATCTGTCCCAATGAGGTAACAAGATGGAAGTTTCAAAAGTAAAGAGTGTGCATTGACATGCCAAATTGGTGATTAGCATTGACATGCCACATTGGTGATTAGCATTGACATGCCACATTGGTGATTAGCATTGACATGCCACATTGGTGATTAGCATTGACATGCCACATTGGTGATTAGCATTGACATGCCACATTGGTGATTAGCATTGACATGCCACATTGGTGATTAGCATTGACATGCCACATTGGTGATTAGCATTGACATGCCACATTGGTGATTAGCATTGACATGCCACATTGGTGATTAGCATGTGTGTACAGGATTGTGCATGCAGTAAGAGTGTAAAACCATAGCCGCAAGAAGACGTTTGGGGGTGGGGGGTGCTGCAATAATGTTTTCCGAGGCTATGTATGCAGTGCACTCTCATGCCCAGTGGCGTTGCTTATGGAGCATGTACGAGGCCTTCTCATGATCCTTATCAGGCAATAATGGTGTCGCCGCGTAGTGTTGACCCTTATTAAGCCATGCGCCTCTCTCTACTACACATGAGAATGCCCTTCTCTCTCCTCCCGTATGCTGGTACATGTTTGAACAGTCCTCACAATGAAGGCTTTATTAATCCCCTAAGATAACCTGCATCGACTGTGTGTACAGCCAGCAGAGAGGCAGGTGTTCATGTCATCTGAACTGGTCTTGGCGCCACGGGACTCCCCTCCACCCTACTAGTGTCTCGTTCATAGAAGTAAAGAGGCAGGTTTTTCCATGGAAATCATTCAGATAAAACCGTGTCCTTTGTCACTAACCAATTTCCAGTCATCCTGTCATTCTCTCTTTAGAGCTGACCTATTGATCTAGAGAGATCTGTGGGACTTCCTAGTGGGAAGGGTTTTAGACTTCTGGGAAGCTGTGTAAGAGGATTTTCCCCGGGGGACAGGGACTTGAAAGTGATGACGACAGTTGCGCCCTGCCTGTCCTGTTTCTCACAGGCCCATGTGTTTTAACCTGATCGGTAAGAGCTCACCACATGGGGACTTCTTAAGACGTTGTTAATATTTCTCCTTTGTCCTAGTTGTGTGCAACAGTATTAGATTGAGTGAGTTGGTGGTTAGACCAAGGATTTAATCATTTATTAGAATGTACACAATATTTTCTGAGGTTCATAAAAGGTTGCAAACTGTAAACCAGAATCCGTTGACATTTGCATGATCCACCAACATTCATTTTATGATGCTCTGGAAACTGGGCAGCAGCAGTTTGCTTTTCATGTGCATCGCAAATCTCCCAGATCATCTGTGCTTAGCAGTGCTGCTAGAGGTTTGGCCCCAGTCTGCCCTAAGAGTATTGGCCTCAAACACACACAGAGCTTAACACTTAGGGACTGAAAAGAACTGAAACCTGAGGTGGCACTGCACAGGGCACACACGGGTCACTGCAGCATAGTGGTTGACTGCCCATGCAGAGAGTTGTTTGTGTGTGCGCTTGAGATCGAGAGATGGTGTACCTCAACTTCGGAATCATTTGAGGGATATTCCTGGACTTAACATAGTGTTGTAAACAACTTACATGGTTGGTATTTATTTTGACCTCACACAAGAGTGTCTTTTAATTACGTGTTTTGTGTTATGCACAGTGACGACAAATAAGCCATCAGTGACAAATAGGCCTTTTAGATAAGGGCAGGAAGTGCACACTACAGTGGTGTTGCTGGTAATACCACAGCATTATGGAGTCAGCTATGCTATAACAGTCACTGGATATGACAGGAATGTGTTGGGCTGGCTTTCTGCTACTGAACCAAACTACTGCCTCAGTGAATCAGCAGTGAAAACATGCATGAATGTCCTTTTATGCACTTGCCCCACCAGTTGCTTCTAGAGGATTTACATGCCTGAGCCAGAATGACTGCTCAGCCTCTCTCGGTAAAGAACACACTGCATATACACATACAAGTCCAAGTCCTCTCACTCCCCCTCACACTGTTATTGTTCGCTCATTTATCCTAAGCGCTCTCATGCTACAACAAAATTAACATATGTTGTATACTGGGAATTGAGCAATATTTTGTGGCTCAAGTATGCCTAGATAGTCATGTATGATATGTGAGACCGCATGTAAAGAACATGTCTAGGCAAGTCTACGTTCTACCAACCACAGGCTGTCCCAAGAGATTGCATTCCTCATGTTGGCTATCCCCACCGCTGACGTTAACATGTAATGTCTAGGGTTGCTCATTTTGGGGAATATTCAGAGGTGAAAACTCCATGGAAATGAATGAAAATATGCTAATTAATATTCATACCATTTAAATGTAGATGTTGTTTTTCATTGGATATATTTACCATATCATATGGAGACATAATTGCAAATTATTAAATCCTTCCAATAGAATTACAATTTTTTGTTATGACTTGAACTTTAATTAAATTAGTTGACTCATCACATGGGATGATTTCACTGAACAACAAAAGGGAATATTGAATGATCCCCAATGATCCATTGCGTCTCCCAAAAACGTTTTCAACATACATATGTAAAATGATAGTCTAGAAACTAAAGCTTTGGTTGTCTTCCTCTCAGGCTTCCATGTCTTCTCCCTGGACCTCCTCAATGTCCACCTCTTGACCATCAGATTCTGAGGCCTCATCTTCACTGTCACTTTCCAACCTTGTTGAGGATGGCTCGTTGTCAGGCTCAAAAAGCCTCAAATTTTTCAACCCTTGTATTGGTCAGCCTGTTGCGTGCTTTGGTGTGAGTGTGTTCCCAAACAAGGACCGAATGCGCTTTGATGCGGCTGTTGTTGGTGGGATTTGGAGGATGATGGAGGCAACAGGGGAAAGAGCCTCAGATTCACAAAGTCCCTTCCACCAGTTGGCTGATGAGATATGTTGGCACCACTGCCATATTGCATCTCCATCCCAAAGCCCTTGCTTGGAAGTGTACTTCGCCAGACTGCCAAGAACCTTGCCCTCATCCAGGCCAAGGTGGCGAGACACATTAGTGATGACACCATAGGCCTTGTTGATCTCTGCACCAGACATGATGCTCTTGCCAGCATACTTGGGGTCCAACATGTACGCTGCAGAGTGTATGGGCTTCAGGCAGAAGTCTTCACGCTTTTTGATGCATTTCAGAATTGCAGTTTCCTCTGCTTGGAGCAACAGTGAAGTGGGCAGGGTAGTACCGATTTCTTCTCTTACATCTGCAAGCAGAGTCTGAACATCAGACAGGATGGCATTGTCTCCCTCAATCCGTGCAATATCTACTGCTATAGGTTTCAGGCTGCTTACCACTCTCGCCCAAAATACATCATCCAGGAGGATCCTCTTGATGGTCCTGTCCATATTGGCAGACTGTGATATGGCCATTTCTTGGAAAGACACCTTCCCCACCAGGAGACTGTCAAACATGATGACAACACCACTCCAGCAGGTGTTGCTGGGCAGCTTCAATGTGGTGCTCTTATTCTTCTCACTTTGCTTGGTGAGGTAAATATGCTGCTATTACTTGATGATCTGTCACATACCTAACCATTTCCCTGGCTCTCTTGCAGAGTGTATCCATTGTTTTCAGTGCCATGCTGTCCTTGAGGAGCAGATTCAATGCATGAGCAGCACAGCCAATGGGTGTGATGTGAGGGTAGGACTCCTCCACTTTAGACCAAGCAGCTTTCATGTTCGCAGCATTGTCTGTCACCAGTGCAAATACCTCTGTGGTCCAAGGTCATTGACTGCCTTCAGCTCATCTGCAATGTAGAGACGGTGTGTCTGTTGTCTCTTGTGTCTGTGCTCTTGTAGAATACTGGTTGAGGGGTGGAGAGGATGTAGTTAATTATTCCTTGCCCACAACATTCGACCACCCATCAGAGATGATTGCAATACAGTCTGCTTTCTCTATGATTTGCTTGACCTTCATTTGAACTCTGTTGAACTCTGCATCCAGCAAATGAGTAGATACAGCATGTCTGGTTGGAGGGGTGTATGCTGGGCAAAGAACATTCAGAAATCTCTTTCAATACACATTGCCTGTGAGCATCAGAGTTGAACCAGTTGCATACACAGCTCGAGCAAGACATTCATCAGCATTTCTCTGACTACGTTCCTCCATTGTCAAAAAAACTTCTGATTCCAGGAGGACCATGAGCTGTTGCTATCGATAAGGTGTCACCTCGAATAGAAGTAAAGGGACTTTTGTCAGAGGTTGCTTGTTGTGAGCTTTATGCACTTGGCCAGATGATTCTGCATCTTTGTTGCATTCTTCACATGATTTGGCACAGTATTTGCAAATGTACACAGCTTTTCCTTCTACATTAGCTGCAGTGAAATGTATCCACACGTCAGATAGTGCCCGTGGCATTTTCCTGTAAAGATTAGAAAAAAAGTGTAATAAAAATACAATTCCATGAACAGATAAATAGTTAAGCAGTTAGATTAAACAACTCCTTTGTAAGATAAATGTTTGAAAATGAAACATGTATGGAAACAGGTGAATTAACACTCCTCCTCAGTTAGCATGCTCAAGCAAGCTAAAACCCACATGGTAGCAAAAACTAACTAGCAGAAATTAACAAGTTAGAAATTATTTAAACACTGTCACAATCGTCGTAACGTGGAAGAGAGGAGGACCAAGGCGCAGCGTGATAACAATACATCTTCCTTTTATTTGAAGACGAAACTAAAACTATACAAACTAGACAAAACAACAAACGACCGTGAAGCTATAAAACGAAAGTGCAGACCCAAGCAACTGTCGTAAAGACATAGACAATCACCCACGAACTACCTAATGAATATGGCTGCCTAAATATGGTTCCCAGTCAGAGACAACGATAGACAGCTGTCTCTAATTGAGAACCAATTTAGGCAACCATAGACATACATACACCTAGACTGAACACTGCCCCATAAACATACAAAAACCCTTAGACAATACAAAACACATACACCCCCCATGTCACACCCTGACCTAACTGAAATAATAAAGAAAACAAAGATAACTAAGGCCAGGACGTGACACACACTTTGCTGTAGGCTACTATTTACAAGTTAACAAAAAAGGATGTATGTCACAATATAATCACCCCACCCAGGATTGTAATACAAAACTTACTAGAAAGTTAACAGTTAACCAGTATATTGGTGTTGAGAACAATTCCACACATCTGACTTCCCCTTTTACCTCATGAGCACCCAGTAGCCTAAACATTCCTCAGTTTCGAGTTTATTTGTCACGTCCTTTGCATCCATTTTCTGTTATGGTGTTCAGAGTTTGTTATAACCAATTTATTGATGTGATTGACATGCTGTAGGTCAGGCCATATTGGTCATGTGCATGTGATGCATACATGTGTCACGTAAAGAGAGCTAGGTTTGAGGGAATAGGGAATGTTTTTCCTAAACAAATTAGGGATTTCAGTAACAACTTTATAGTCAGAAATTGCTGTAGTTATGTTGCAGCTTCAGCAACACGGACAGCGCAATACACACTGTTGATGTGTGGTGGTCGCTGCAGCAGGGAGGAGAGGGAAATAACGGGTGCTAGTCACAGTCACTCACTGTCTTCTTTTTTAAATTTCTTTACACAGTGCAGCAAGTCTGAGCCTGGCCCGGCACAATCAAATCAATTTCTGGTCGGACTACCTCTAGTCATTCATTTGTGTGTCCTAATTATTTAATCAACCCGTGTGCTTAAAAAATCAGACAAGCTCATTGAAAATAGTTGATTTGATTTTAAAAAAAACATAGAATGTGTCTACATATGGAAAATACATGTTTAAAAATTTTGACCAAACGATTTGTCGAAATAACAGACGACTCTTCGTCGGCCAATATTTATTTTTTTTAGTCGAAGACAGCCCTGGTAATGTCTGCCTTTTGTAGTTTATATGTTATGTTAGCACTCAGACTACTGATATCTCCTGTCTCAAGGAGAATATTACCATTTTAGTGGTCCAACACAATCCTATAACTAGGATTTGTGTGTGCTTCTTTTCATTCAGAATGTGCTTCTTTCCATCCATTCAGGTCTGTCAATGTACTGTAAGTGTTGGCAAGCATCCATATCTAGCTAGAGATGTTTACACACTGTAACTGCCTCTTTAGATCAGCCACCTCTTGTTGACTCCCTACATTAAAATGTCCTGATGTACAAAGCAGCTGTGATGGACCCGCTTTCTTTTCCCACATTCCTCTAGCAGTACTTTGAGTCCCTGGGCTCCCTGGTGTGGCTCTCCCTACTGTGGCCCTACGGCCATGGCAGGCAGGGTGGTGAGAGAATGGATGGATGAGGAAGGTTTGGCGGGCTTCAAGGATATGAAAAACACCTGGTGGACCCTTGGGAAATCCCACTGTCTTTTTGGTTAATTACAAGTCAACTGTGTGTGTGTGTGTGTGTGTGTGTGTTCAGATGTTTTGTGTGGATTTTACAGTTTTATGACATCACTAACAAGGGGTAGATAAGGCAAAATGGATGTGCCAGGCTTCGGTTTTCATTAAAATGTGATGGGACTGGGAGTCACCTTTTTTGTTTTGTAGTTAAAGGAGGGTTGTGAAAATTTCCTCCCATTGAAGTCATACCTCCTTAAGGGGAAAAACTGACACGTGCTTTAAAGGCTTTGTCTTTAGTTCCTTCCGCCAGTGTTCCCCTTTACCCTCCAGGGACTGGGCTTTCATGGAATGATGATCAACCTAGTTTTCCACCAATATCTTGGAGGAATTCGCTGACACATTTGCTTTTCCAGAGGTCTACTCCTTCATAGAGTACTTGTTAATGCTGTATCGTGTTCTGTGTGGGTAATTGCAGCGGTGCCGAATGGCCTGCTGTGTTCTATTATCTGATGAATTCAATTGCTAATATCATGTCAAATTCATACTAATCCTCTCCCCAAACAGAAGTACTAAGCCCTTGAATTTCAAACAACACACTTTTCCTTGTCAACCTACGCTGAATGGGCACTACAAAAGAATTGAGGTGTGTTTTGAATGGTCGAACTATAATGTTTAGCTACCCAGCAGCACCTGCATTTGTTTAAACAGGAAGGGTAGGGGTGAGGCCTGACTCAGACAAAGAGAAAATCTCAATTGGTTTTGCTCGACTCGTATCGCCTCTCTCCTCCGTCCTCTCAACGCCTACTTTTGAAAAAGGTCAAAGGTAATGAAGGAGCTAAGGGGAGGAAATGTGGAAACAAATGCTCTTGATTGAAATGACTCTCCTTCTCCACTCTCACGTCATCAGGCATTATCATTAACGGGGTGGAATCCCAAAATAAATGTTTAAAGTTATAAAAGCAAATTGAACTAGATGTGCAAGACATTTTACAGATGAAAGGATAAGTTGCGTATCGTTTTTAAATATGGGGATGCTTTTTCTCAGAGAAAACAGCTGATTCAAAGGGGGTATGGCGGATTTCAAACACTTCCGTGCTAGCACCCAAAAAGGATACTCTTGTGCATTCTCTGCTGAAGTAGGTAATCGAGGTGAGCAGACTTCTCTGTTCTACTAACGAATTGACTTACTCGAGCATTTGACCACTAATTGGTTACTGGGTCACGGATGAGTCGAGGAGAGTACTGACTCCCAAAGAGTCACTACTCGGGGAGCATCATGGGATATGATATTTTTTCCTTTCATTGGTGCTCACGGGGAAAAGCTGCCTCCTTTTCACCACCTCTACTTCTGTTTCCTAAGTCCCATTTTAGACCAATTTCCAGTCACCAGTAAATTCACGTTGACAGAGAATTTCGGTGGGTTTAATTTACAATAATCTGTTTCTCATTTTTGTTCTGTCATGATAGTGTTGAGAGACATGAAACAGGTGCGTAGAAAGGTTCAAACAAGAGAAGCGCACCTGGAAATGAAAAGGGTGTGTTTTTGTGGTAAAAAAAAAGAAAGATTATTGCCGTGTTACTGTTCCACCGCCAGAAGGAACTGGTCGCTCATTCATGATTTGTGGGAGTTCTTCCCTTCTGTTTGTGTGTCACGCACATGCATCATAAGAGATCTGGAAACGCATTGTGTGTCAGAGAGAGTGAGACCCGGCAGTGGTATAAAGTAGTTTTACGAAAGTACTTTACAAGTCATGGGTTTTTTGGGGAGGTATCTGTACTTAACTACTAAACTATTTATATTTTTGACTTGTACTTTTACTTCACTACATTCCTAAAAAAAATATGTACTTTTTACTCCATACAGTATTCGTTACATATTGAATGCTTAGCAGGGCAGAAAATGGACCAACATCCCTACTGCCTCTGATCTGGCAGACTCACTAAACACAAATGCTTTGTTTTTAAATTATGTCTGAGCGTTGGAGTGTGACTAGCCGTAAATAAATAAATAAAACAAGAATTGTGCAGTCTGGTTTGCTTAATATAAGGATTTGTTCATTTGATACTTAAGTATATTTTAAACCAAATACTTTTAGATTTAGGTGGCTGATCTAAGTAGTATTGTACTGAGTGACTTTCACTTTTGAGTCCTTTTCTATGAAGGTATCTTTACTTTTACTCAAGTATGACAATTGGGAACTTTTCCCACCACTGGATGCAGGTATGTCATTAACGTGGCAGAGCAGGAGTCTGTGTGCTGTGCCACTGCCTGGCAGTGATATGGATGTCTGTCTGCGTTGTGCCCTGCTGTGTCACACTGGCTGGTCACGCTGTCACTCACAGATGGCATACCACTGAAGATGACTCACCATCAGCCTCTCCCACACAGAGAACAGAACCGACTCATCTCCCTCTGTTCAGAAGGGTCTGAGCGCTAGCTGTCGGGACTCATATTACATTCAAATGTTCATTTCAGTTCTAATGTACAGTGTCTAATCTGAGTAAGAGGGCATTTGGGTGGCTGTGAAATTTCAATGAAAGCGATACAGCCCGTCATTGTGGTGTTGATTTCCAGCATATTGCTTGTTACGCGTGTTTAATGACATGCCGTTTTCTGTCCTATGTGTGCTGATGACTTTATGGTCTTCAGTGGACAGAGTAACAATGCTCAATCCCTTTGACCCCCCCCCCCCCCCCCCCCATCTCCTCTATCCCTGACCTAATGTGTGTAGGCTGTAAATCTTTCCAAACAGGACGTCTGTTCTCTCCCCTCTTCCCCCTCCCCCATTTCGTCAATGGCAGCTGATATCTTCACAAGTGTCTTTTGTTTGAGACTGAACCATATACGTTTCCCATAGAAATTTGGTTTGTCTATAACCACCTAAATGAGAGGTGCATGTTTCTCCCTCCCCAGCCTGTATGTTTTTGTTGTGGTTTCTGTTTGCTTCCATGACAGACCTATTCAACTAGCCTGTAATCAGCATACCAGGCCACCATGATCATACACCAGACATGGAGAGAAGAGGCCACTGTTCTCAGTTCACTACACTGTACAGGCAGACTCTTTAGCTGTCTGAGTAGGGTCAAGAGCTTTTCCTTGGTCAGGTTTCATCGTCAGAAAAACCTCCTTGCCATATCCACAGTATGACTCCTTGCCATATCTACAGTATGAGCCCATGGTTGGGCCTGGTGTAGGTGTCCTCTGCCTCGCTGGGATGAGACCTGGCGGTTTTCTCTCTCTGTGAAGACTGAAGAGACAACCTCAGAAGGACTTCAATTATAGTTGAGCCTGGAGGGATGTAGTAATGGTATAGAAGCTGACATAGTAGAGGCTGAGAGTAGTTGTTGACATAGAGGCTGAGAGTAGTTGTTGACATAGAGGCTGAGAGTAGTTGTTGACATAGAGGCTGAGAGTAGTTGTTGACATAGAGGCTGAGAGTAGTTGTTGACATAGAGGCTGAGAGTAGTTGTTGACATAGAGGCTGAGAGTAGTTGTTGACATAGAGGCTGAGAGTAGTTGTTGACATAGAGGCTGAGAGTAGTTGTTGACATAGAGGCTGAGAGTAGTTGTTGACAAAGGCTGAGAGTAGTTGTTGACATGGGTTAACTGTTTTTCAAGCGACTGGCAAGATCTGGGAGGTGTGTTAGTCGCACAAAGACTTTGGCTGAGCTAAGACTATTGTTAAAAACAGACCTGAAACAATATGAGCATGGAGGGCCAGGAAAAAGACAAGTTGTGGAGCAACAGAGTTTTCTGACATTTTGGTGGCTCTTTTGTTACTCTCTTTAGCAGTTGTTTGTGCAAGGTTTATGAGCAGCGTGGCTGGCTGCAGAGTGATGAATGTTTATGTGAGGGTGAGAGGTAGTTCTAAAACCACCAGCATTACGCACAGCTGCTGCTCCAGACCTCACTGAATAAGAATGTCCACAGAACTGCCCATTGCCGTGTATGTCCTCTAATTGTTGTTCACCAGCCCATGCAGGGGCAGCCAGAGCTGTGAAAAAGGACTTAATAGGAGCACAGGAACAAACTCGGCGACCCAGAACTGGTCTTTCCGTTTTGCGTACTGTTGAAACTTGGAGGTGACTGACATGCTCGGAGACTAGCCAGGAGTAACTGTCAGGGAGGTTTCCTGTGCCTGTGGCACTATTTTCTCCCCTTGGTCTCTTTCTCTGTCTATCGTTCTGTCGCTGTTTATTTGTAAAAAAAAAAATCACATGCCGAGCACAGCGAGTACATTCACAGATCTAACCCCCCCCCCCCCCCCCCCAGCCATAGAATCTCACCTCCTCAACCTCTGTCAGTATCCCAGCTCCTTCTCTCATTAGCTGCTGACTGAGTGAGGTATCCCCGGTGTGACTGAGGTTGGCTGGACCTAGAGCTAGAGCCAGCCTGTTGATCTGATTAACACAAGCCAGGAGTGTGATGTCTGCTCCCTTATCAGTCATTGTCTATCTCACCCTCGACAGATTAGCACAAGTCCCTCGACAGACTCTTAAGACTGTTATTTTTGTCTTGTTGGAGACCCTGGTTAAAAGTGTAATCTTTGTTCAAGATTGGCCCTGCAAGGCAAAATACACTTTAAAGTCAAGGTCCAAACACAAATAGCGTACAGAAACACACCAACAGATCAGCTGATGATAATCTCACCAAAAGCCTATTCAGGACAAGTTTAGACAGTAAACAGGATGGGCCATGATCTCAGAATGTACACTTGGACAGTCCTACCCACACATTTTCCTTATAGCACTAGGGGAAAAAGTGATATAGCTTAAAGAAGCTCAACATACACAGTTGGGGTTAGATGCTCAGTGGGGATGGTACTGTTGTTGTACAGCTGCCCCTTTCACAGTGGCCACTGTGTTTTGTATGGGCTTTGTTTAGCTCCTGTGATGGGAAGTCATGCATCAGAGGAAAGCTTAGCACTCTGTCTCTTCTTCTAATTACAGCCCAGGCTTCCCCCAGCCTTTGTGCTGGAATTCCCACAATGGAACTCCTGAGAACAGTGACTGAATTCCTCCGATTCCCCACAGGTTTGCCGAGCTAAATAAGAAGACGGAGAGTTACAGTGGCCCTGCTATTGTATGCCTAGCAGCTTTCCCACTGTCCAGCCCTGGCAGGGTAGGACCAGGGATAGGATGGGATGAGGAGGGGGCAGATGGCCAGAGCCCCCACTGGGAAAACGGAGAGGGGAGGCAGGGGGGAGAAGAGGAGGGCAGGCCTTTTCTTTCGGTGGGAGGTGAAAGAGTGCTCTCTTCCATGTAATCAAACCCCTGAGAACCCAAGCTAGGCCTGCTTGAGTCTATACACTGTGCCTGGTGGCGGATGTGAGACTGGTGTTGAGGGGAGATAGAGAGGGGGGGGGGGGGGTGTGAACATGCATGTACCAGTGTGTTTGTATACTGTTGGAAGGAACAGATATGCAGGTCATCCTAAAGCTGCAGCAGGATTTATCGGTGATCTGATCAAAGTCTACAGGTCTGCTTCAGAGAAGAAAGATACTTAAAGGTCCAATGCAGCTGCTTTTATTGCAATATAACATTTTCTGGGTAACACTTAAATACCTTACTGTGATTTTGTTTTCAATTCAAGTGTTAAAATAAACTAAGCTTCTTAGCAAAGAGCAATTTCTCAAGCAAGGATTTTGCTAGGACTGTCTGGGAGGGGTCTGAATGGGAAGTAGAAAATGGAAAACTAGGTGTTATTGGCAGGGAGGTTTGGAACTCTTATTGGACTATTTTACCTCCTGGTGATATCACCAAGTAGGCCAAAGCTCCATCCCGCCAAAACAGGCTGAAATTTCAGGTGGTCTTTTCAAAGAGCTTTAATACTAAAAGTGCATTATCATAATTTTCACAATTTCACATTATTATTCCAACCTTGTGGAAATATATAAAACAAATCAGGTTTTTGACTGCACTGGGCCTTCTAAGGACAATACCTGGATTATCTAATTGCATGATTGCATGTTCTTCTGTAAAAGGACACATACTCTAAGGTATTCAGAATGCTCTCATTGTAGCCTACAGTAAATGACCTTACACATGACATCTGCTTCTAAATGTCTTGCAGTATAATACCAGCTTGACTCTATGTTGTGAGGCACTTTTTTTGTCTGTACTTCCAATGTCATTCCTCGATTTTCCCTAGACTCATGTTCTGGCTACTGAGAGGAAACCTGCGGTTTTTAGTGCTTCTGTACAGATGTGAACCAGGAAATGTTAGGATTATCACAGGACTAGCCAGTTCATTATAGGCCGAGAGGAAACTCACTGTTTACATTGCCAAAAACCTGTGCTTATAGCCTTAAGTAGGCTGAAGTTCCATGGCCTTCAGTGTGAGCCTGATCCGTTTCTACGGTCCAAACGGAGCCTCTGGCTCTGGGATCATTGCTTTCCCAGCTGTACAGAATCCTGTATGTCTGTATGTCAACTCATGTCAAATCTGGACTAAAGCTGTTGTGTTGATAAACTGTATGTATGTATGTATGTATGCACGTATGTAGAACAGGTTAAGTCGGAAGTTCACATACACTTAGGTTGGAGTCATTAAAACTAGTTTTTCACCCACTCCACAAATGTCTTGTTAACAAACTATAGTTTTGGCAAGTCGGTTAGGACATCTACTTTGTGCATGACACAAGTAATTTTTCTAAAAATTGTTTACAAACAGATTATTTCACTTATAATTAATTCACTGTATCACAATTCCAGTGGGTCAGAAGTTTACATACACTAAGTTGACTGTGCCTTTAAACAGCTTGGAAAATTCCAGAAAATGATGTGATGGCTTTAGAAGCTTCTGATAGGCTCATTAACATAATTTGAGTCAATTGGAGGTGTACCTGTGGATGTATTTCAAGGCCTACCTTGAAACTCAGTGCCTCTTTGAATGACATGGGAAAATCAAAAGAAATCAGCTAAGACCTCAGAAGAAAACTTGTAGACCTCCACATGTCTGGTTTATCCTTTATCCCAATTTCCAAATGCCAGAAGGTACCACGTTCATCTGTACAAACAATAGTACGCATGTATAAACACCATGGGACCACGCAGCCGTCATACCACTCAGGAAGGAGACGCATTCTGTCTCCTAGAGATGAATGAACTTTTGTGCGAAAAGTGCTAATCAATCCCAGAACAACAGCAAATAACATTGTGAGGATGCTGGAGGAAGCGGGTACAAAAGTATCTATATCCACAGTAAAATGACTCCTTTATCAACAACCTGAAAGGCTACTCCGCAAGGAAGAAGCCACTGCTCCAAAACCTCCATTAAAAAAAGTCAGCTGCACATGGGGACAAAGATCATACTTTTTGGAGAAATGTCCTCTAGTCTGATGAAACAAAATAGAACTGAGCAAGGAGGCCTACAAACCTGACTGTTACACCAGCTGTCAGGAGAAATGGGCCAAAATTCACCCAATTTATTGTGGGAAGCTTGAGGAAGGCTACCCAAAACGTTTTACCCTCGTTAAATTTTTTTAAGGCAATGCTACCAAATACTAACTGAGTGTATGTAAACTTCTGACCCACTGGGAATGTGATGAAAGAAATAAAAGCTGAAATAAATAATTCTTTCTACTATTATTCTGACATTTCACATTCTTAAAATAAAGTGGTGATCCTAACTGACCTAAGACAGGGAATTTTTACTCTGATTAAATGTCAGGAATTGTGAAAAACTGAGTTTAAATGTATTTAGCTAAGGTGTATGTAAACTTCTGACTTCAACTGTACATACACAAGTATTTGGACACCTCTTCAAGTTAGTGTATTAGGAAATTTCAGCCACACCCGCTGCTGACAGGTGTATAAAATCAAACACACAGCCATGCAATCTCCATAGATGAAAAATTGGCAGTAGAATGAAGAGCTCAGTGACTTTCAACGTGGCATGATGCCACCTTTCCAACAAGTAATTTCATCAAATTTCTGCCCTGCTAGAACTGCCCAGGTCGACTGTAAGTGCTGTTATTGTGAATTGGAAAGTCTAGGAGCAACAACGACTTAGCCGCAAAGTGGTAGGCCACACAAGCTCAAAGAACCGGACCACCCGGTGCCGTTAAAATTGTCTGTCCTCTGTTGCAACACTCACTAATGAGTTCAAACTGCCTCTGGAAGCAACGTCAGCACAATAACGATTCGTCGGGAGCTTCATGAAATGGGTTTCCATGGCTGAGCAGCACACAAGCCTAAGATCGTGCCCAATGGCAAGTGTCGACTGGAGTGGTGTAAAGCTCACCGCCATTGGACTCTGGAGCAGTGCAACGTGTTCTCTGGAGTGATGAATCGCGCTTCACCATAGGGCAGTCCGACGGACGAAACTCGGTTTGGCGGATGCCAATAGAATGCTACCTGCCCCAAAGCATAGTACCAACTGTAAAGTTTGGAGGAGGAATAATGGTCTGGGGTTGTTTTTCATGGTTCGTGCTAGGCTCCTTAGTTCCAGTGAAGGGAAATCTTAACGCTACAGCATACAATGACATCCCAGACGATTCTGTTCTTCTTTGTGGCAACAGCTTGGGGAAGGCCCTTTCCTGTTTCAGCATGACAATGCTCCCGTGCACAAAGCGAGATCCATATAGAAATGGTTTGTCGAGATTGGTGTGGAAGAACTTGACTGGCCTGCACAGAGCCCTGACCTCAACCCCATCGAACACCTTTGGGATGAATTGGAACACTGAATGTGAGACAGGCCTAATTGCCCAACATCAGTGCCCGACCTCACGAATGCTCTTGTGGCTGAATGGAAACAAGTCCCTGCAGCAATGTTCCAACATCTAGTGGAAAGCCAAGACCACAGTTCTCACTCCCATAGATAACAATAAACCAATATTCAGAATTCCTGAAATCTCAGCGTCAGTAGGGGACAGTATTATTAGCTTCTTCAGGAGCTATAGAACAATATGTATTTGATCAAGACACTATTCCTGAAGAGGGACACATTCTCTGATTGACCCTATTGTACATCTAGTTAGTCTGTCCATCAAATATGGGTGCTTGGAAGTCTGCTGCAGTGATGCCTGTTTTAAAATCTGGTGACCCAACACTGGTGGAAAATGACTTACCTATAAGCCTTCTTCCAGTGCTATCGAAAGTAGCGGAAAGATGGGTGGTTGAACATCTGACTGATCACCTCATTTAGGTCAACTCCATACATCAAATACAATTTGGATTCAGATCTAACCATTCTACCGAAACAGCCAATTGCTATTTTCTGGAATGCATTCAATCTCAACTGGACATAGGTGGTGAAGTCGGCGCAGTCTTTTTGGATCTTAAAAAGGCCTTTGATACTGTGAATCATGAGGTCCTCCTATCGAAACCATCCTCCCTTAATGTGTCCACTGAAGTTATTAGTTGGATGTATTCCAATCTGACAAACTGAAGTCAAAGGGTTCGTTTGGGTGGACACTCGGTCGGACTCTGTTTGCTATAACATTGGGGTCCCACAAGGGTCAATATTAGGCACCGTTCTGTTTACCATCGATATAAATGATCTCCCACTTGCTTGCCAACAATGTAACATGTAGGTGTATGCAGACGATACAGTTCTGGATGTACACTCAGAAAATAGACAACTAGTTGTTAACTGAAGCTATGGTACATGTTTCTAAATGGATGACCAATTCTTGCCTGCATTTAAATATTGACAAGACTGCTTTAATGTACTTCTTCTCTAAGAAATCCATTGATTCTTCCCAACGAGCTGTTCTTGTTAATGGGGAGAATCTGATAGTTGTGTCCAACTTCAGGTATCTTGGTGTCATTTTGGACTCCAACTTGACATTTTAAGAAACATGTGAAGGTGGTTAACATGGTCAAGTTTGGGGCCTCCCGGGTGGCGCAGTGGTCTAGGGCACTGCATCGCTGTGCTAGCTGCGCCACCAGAGTCTCTGGGTTCGCGCCCAGGCTCTGTCGCAGCCGGCCGCGACCGGGAGGTCCGTGGGGCGACGCACAATTGGCCTAGCGTCGTCCGGGTTAAGGAGGGTTTGGCCGGTAGGGATATCCTTGTCTCATCGCGCTCCAGCGACTCCTGTGGAAGGCCGGGCGCAGTGCGCGCTAACCAAGGGGGCCAGGTGCACGGTGTTTCCTCCGACACATTGGTGCGGCTGGCTTCCGGGTTGGAAGCGCGCTGTGCTAAGAAGCAGTGCGGCTTGGTTGGGTTGTGCTTCGGAGGACGCGTGGCTTTCGACCTTCATCTCTCCCGAGCCCGGGAGTTATAGCGATGAGACAAGATAGTAATTACTAGCGATTGGATACCACGAAAATTGGGGAGAAAAGGGGAGAGAAAAAAAAACATGGTCAAGTTTGGATTATCCAACTTTAGGTTTATAAGACATTTCCTTCTTCTGGAGGCTGCCAAACTATATAGGCATGCTATGATCTTCTCACATCTGAGATGTTGCCTCACATGCTGGTCACAAGCAGGAGCTACTATTCTGAAGCCAATTGAATCACTCTACAAACAAACACTTAAGATTTTTGATAACAAACCAAAGTTACCACCATTTGTCATATCATTTAGAAACGGAATTGATTTAGTCTGGATAGCTTTAAACAGTATGTACGCCTTGTCTTTAAGATCCTGCATGGTCTTGCCCCTCCACCCCTATGCCGGCATATCATGCTCAAAGAAAGCACCTCCCCTTTCAACACAGTAAAATCGGTCAATCAGACTTTTCTGTTAGAGCTACAATATACTGGAATGGAGTGCCAATGGACTTGAGAAGCTGCACTGATTATTGTGTTTTTACATTTAAATCTATCCAAACCTGTACACATTGACCGATATCTGTGATTCGTAAGACGACAGTTGATAATAGTGTATTTGTTAGAATAATATATTATTGGATGTAATGTATTTATATTTTGTATTGTTTTAGTGTGTATTTCTTTGTGGCTGTGTAATTGTCCTTAGCTGCCCTGGGACTACGGGTGCAAATTAGCTTTCGGCTAACCCCGGCACATTTACATGGGATGTTGCATTATTGTAATATGGATGTTAATTAATGTGCGTTGTCCCCAGTGAAATGAATGAATGTAGTGTAGTTCCAGGCCCCAATCAAAAGGTGTAGCGGGTGGCAGCAGGACCCCACGGTAACAGCAGGTGCCCGTCTATCCAGCCCCCTGCTCCAGAGTGGGTGAGGTAATGACAGACTGCGGGCGTCGGTTTGCTAATCATCCCCTATATTGTGAAAATCGATCACTCAAAGTGCTTTGAAACGGAACTTCCTCCTATTATGTTACATTGAAAACACATGTTTATGCTGGACCATTTACTCAATTGTATTGTGCAGTCTTAGCTGGACTCACTAATGTCACGATTACACACACACACACACACACACACACACACACACACACACACACACACACACACACACTCAGACCATAAGCTCCACTTTCTACTGATGTTCAAATGAAAAGCCTGGGTTAATGCATACCATTTTTGTGAGACAGAATTTGTCTTTTGTGTTTCTGCATGTTTCTTCACACTTCATCTCAGCTTTGGCATTTAAGTGCGTGTTAAATTCTGTTTTCAGGATAGCGTTAAAATGTTTGTAAAGCGTTTTAAGCCTGGTTTGGCCTTTTGAAGAGCTTTCACAAACTCCCACTTCCACCCCCTTTATCAATTCTCTATAGTGTGACACCCACCTCCCTCACTTGTTTTTATGTCCTTAATGGACGTTAATAGTTTCACACACACCCTGTAGCCATTGGTCTACGCTCTATAAACTTTTATCAGGTCTATGTGAGAAGGTGCGTCTTTTCTTCTGGATGTGGCAAGAGTACGGGCCAGAGAGATCATGGTATTGTCCCTTAAGACTCTGGGAGCAAATGTAGCCTGTGGTTCCTATGGGATAAATGCACTACGACTTGTATACCTATTGGGATAATGCAGTCTGACTGGGGGTACCCATGTTTCCCACTCTCTCCCCAGCGGGATCCTCTCAATTAGTCCCATCGAGGGGACGGGTCCTTGGTACCCCCCCCCCCCCCTCCCCACACACACAGGCTGTTTTGAAGTGGCAGCTTTTGTTCAAACTCTCCGAATTAGACCGCTAGTCAGGTTGGACCCTACCGTGATCTGACCCAGAATTCCAAAGTCAGGGCAGTGCTCTGGGAGAGTGATTTGGGGAGGTGTTTGGAAAATGTTTTTAAAAAACACTTAAACGAATGAAGCAATTTATATTGAGGGTGGAAGGGAAGTTCTCTTTTGGGAAGATGTTTTGTTTATCTACCCAAAGCTTTGTAATAAGCCCATAGGCTGTTCAGGAGAAGTTAATCTCAGAGTTGATTAATTATGGGAAGGAAAACTGCCACAGTCAGAGCAGGCCTAGTAGCCCAAACTTAGTTTTCCTTCCCCTCTCCCCTTAACTCATCCGTAGAGAGATACCGCAGAAGGATGGCATCGTTCCACAGGAAATGCCTTCTTAACACGCCGAGGGTAATGCAGGAAGGAGAAACCTTAGCCCTGTGTTTCCATTCTTTTGTTTCTCTTTAATCCCATTACCAGCAGCTGGCCCAGTCAGAGGCTGAGGCTGTGTTTGTGTTGGGCTGCGATCAGTCCCCCTCCGCCGCACAGCGCTCACTGGGTCTCTCTCATACTCTCCTCCACTGGGCCTTTTGAAGTGAGCTCCCTCTGTGCTGCCAAAACTCAGTCCATCTTAGGGATTAAGCCCAAATTGCATAAAGTCTGCCCTGGGAATTCTCAAGCCAGGAATGTGAAAAATGTTTAGACAGTAAGTGAACTTGACTGGTTGCGTTATGGGTTATAGTTGAGCGGTTTGATGTCTTTTGTTGATTTCACTGAGATTTCTCTGCAGAAGCCTTGCAGACTTTCTAGCGTTTTGAGGTTTTATAAGAGGTCGTTAAAAATGAACTTCAATGTAAAAAGCACAGTTAATGGACTGTTAGAGATTCTTCTGCAGATTTGTAGTATTTTGTGAAAGACTTGGCTGTTCCATGTTGGTGGGTTTGAATGTAGGCCCATGTGAATGTAATTGTTTCTGTGTGTGTGTGAGAGAGCGAGAGAAGGGGACAGTCACAGTAACTTATGCTACTCTTGCTGCAACCCAGTAGACATATGATTGGCACAGCAGTCTCTGTGGTGTGTCCTGGGAGCCCCTGGCTCTCTGCTCTGCAGGCCAGACGAATTAACAGTCTGCTCTGGTATCTGCAACTGGATATCCTGCAGCACTAAGCCATTCACCACGCTGACACCACACACACACACACACGTTGCCGCAGCAACAGCACACCACACACACACATTGAATGTCACACAGGTGTGAAAATGAGGTACCATTTATAAAGAAGGCTCCTTACCACAGAACATACTCCCATCTGCATACACATAATGCTCAACATAGTGTATTCATATATGGAGTGTTGTTAATATGGCTGCAGTTTAGACTGGAAAGAATGTACGAAACCAAAGCTCTTTCCTTGAACACTTGTCAACGGAGAAATGGATGGGTTTTGGATGGCCATACTCACAGCACGTCTCTGTGTGTGTGTACATCTGTCAGGATCAGGGGGGTTGTGCAGCTGACGGGCCATTCAGAGGGCCAGGGCTCAGGGCCATAGCTCTGCAGCTGCCCCCTCTCTGTGCCCTCATTGATGGACTAGATGGTGTTTACTCCCCACCCCCCAAATGGTTTATTGTGAACAAGAAGCATTTGTGTTTGGCTTTCTTGGGAGACTTTTTTTTTGCAGTTGTCTTGTCGAAAGCACTGCATGTTACCCACAGACTTCTGCTAATGGGGCTATAAAATATAAAAATTGCAATTCATCCAGCTGAGCCCTTAGTAGGTGTGAGTATAATGTAGAACAAATTGCCCTTCCTTGAGTGGGCAGAGTGGCTGCTATTGTGATAAACTCATCCAACAGTGTGGGGGTTTAAAAAGCAGCTAAGAGACATCCCCCAACTGTAATCGGACAAAGAGCCGCCCATTGTTCAACTGTCCCAAAAGACTTAGGAGCGGTTTAACCGCTCTTCTGTTTATGGTGTGTTTATCTTGGGGCTAGATCTGATGCACCTGTTTCTCTCTTTCTCTGCTATTGGTCTGTGTACTACACAGCCGCCCGTATGTCGTTAGGTGTCAGGTCCGTTATTAGAACTGGGCTTGTGTCAAGACAGGTGGAGACCGACTTCCACAGATCCTGTTGCGTCTTTAAGGAGATTCATGTGCTCCGTCTCTACTATGGGTAGGCCTCTGTATCACTCAATGTTAGAGGCCTGCATAAAGAAACACAGCTTTTACTGTTATGTCATGTTATCACATAAAGGTATTTCTTATCGGTGCCCTTTGTCTCAAGGTACTGACACTCGTTCTCTCCTTCCCCCTCTCTGTGTCCAGGCTTGGATGACAGCCTGCAGCAGTATGTGCCTAATTTTGAGCGGGAGAAGATCAGCGGTGAGCAGCTGCTGAAGATCTCCCATCAGGACCTGGAGGAGCTGGGTGTGGCCCGCATCGGACACCAGGAGCTGGTGCTGGAGGCTGTAGACCTGCTCTGTGCTCTGGTACGTACATGGTGCTTACATCTCGATTTGACAGATCATGAAAGCCCTTGTGTGAAAAAGGGATGATGGGACCAGGAGCTTGCTGGTTGTTCAGTGAGAATCTCTGGAGATGGAGCTAAGGTCATCAGCCCTGCTGTTCCCTCTTTCGCTCTCTTGGTGCCAGTGTGTGTGTGTGTGTGTGTGTGTGTGTGTGTGTGTGTGTGTGTGTGTGTGTGTGTGTGTGTGTGTTTGAAATAGGCCCAGATTGTAGTTGGCAACCAGTGGTGCAGAATCTCTCATTTCCCACACAACTCAGTAGGGTGTAGAACACTGCTCTAGGACATTAGAGTAGGAAAGCTGTATTTCAGTCCAGATGGAGGGAAACCAGGCTTTTTAATCAGGCTCTATGGGCTCCAGGTCTGGTGGTTAGATTTGAGCTGGTGATTAGTAGTGGTCAGATGGGGAATCACATCTCTTAGACATCACAGGACATGAAGGGGATGAAGAGAAGAAAGGGGTTATTGTGCTCTTTCTTTAGCTATATCTCTTCTGTTTCTCTCTCTCTCTCACACACACACACACACACACACACACACACACACACACACACACACACACACACACACACACACACACAGAGAGAGGGTGATATGTCAGGTCAGCTGTTGCATTCCCAGTGCACTCCTGGCCTCAGCCTTGTCTCTCACCCCAGTGGCTCATGGGAACGCTGATACGGCCTTCTAGCCTGGCGTCCGGCCATCCATCAAAAGAGCTGCCAGGAGAAGAGTTATGGTCAACACCACTGTCTTAAAGCTGAAAGAGAGGGAGGAGAGAGAGAGAGGGACAGAAGCAGAGGGAGAGGTGCTCCTAAAACATTCACCAAGCACAGACTGAAACAGAACCAGGTTTTCAAACAGATGGGATTGATTTGGGTTTTTATCGTTTCCTGTGTCGGCCCAGATTGCAGTCTTAAGTTTTGATCAGTGTCAGCGTTTATTTTTGTGAAATCCTTATGCTCCTTTAAAATGTCTCGCACTACTGATTTTTCCTCAAGTTCCTTAAAGGAGCATTTCCATTCAGGGAGAACTGCAGGATAAAATCTGATCTTGTATTATTCTGTAGAAAAGGAAACTTTAAGAAAACTTTAAGCAGTAGACCAACAGGTCACTTTACCCAAACAGATCTAATTTAGCTGGTACAGCTAAATACCCACCACCTAAATGCCAGAGGAGCCTGGTTAGACATGAGTGGTGTTCGTGCCCATGTCATCTGATCCTGGTTAGTTTGCTTCTGATGTTTAAGGTTGAGATTCAGATGGGGAGAGCGACACAGATTAACCCCAGCATGGTAGCTGCCAGTCTAAGCACCCTGAGTCTATGTCCAGCTTTGGGATCCTGATCCTGGGATTGTCCGACAAAAGGTTGGAGACGGACCTCTGAAGCCTGTTGTTCCTTGATTCATCATCTCTAGGGAATATTCATTGGGAAGTATTGTTGGATAGTGTCTGAGCATCCCTCTCTGGAGCAGAGATGGTGATAACAGCTTGAAGAGATAAGACCCTAGGCGGTTACTGTGATCATTGGGAACGGACACATGGAATTGCTTTTTACAGGGGTAGAAGGTAAGGCTTATGCAATGATGAATCTGTGTCATACCTTATGCACCATACCCTACATACTTCAGTCCAGCTAGTGTTGGGGAAGCTGCTCTGAAAATGTTGTTTTCCAAGCTACCAATCACTTCACACTGGAAGGCGTTAGGCTACACTAAAGCTACCATTAAGAAAAATATAGCTTACTTAACTGAAGTTACTTAGATTAAAATGTAACTAAGTACTTTTTCTAAATCTGAAATGTCATAAACTACGAATTGCAAGAACAGATCACTCTAGAGTCAGATGTTAACAGAATGTGTAATTTAGCCTATTAAACATAAGTGAGAATTGGGCACATAGTGTTTCACGTGAGAATTGGGCACATAGTGTTTCACGAGAGAATTGGGCACATAGTGTTTCACGTGAGAATTGGGCAGGTCTGATGCTGAAAATAAAGGACATTCTTGCCTACTTCACCCATATTTTATTTTTGCTAAAAAAAAGTTGTGTAGTTCCAATAGTTAGCTACACCACTACATGGCAACACTATCAATATTTGAATGTAGTTCACTACTCCCCAACACTGAGTCCAGCATCCCTTACTCTATGCTCAGGGTAATTGTGCCCAGATTTCTGCTCGCCCCCAGAGCCAGCGATTTAGTGAAGCCTCTTTGTTTTTTCTTGATGAGCTTGATAAATTTAACCCGTAATCCCTCGTGTTTCCCCAGCATGTGTTTGTTATGGTTAACAACTCTTCCCCCAGTCCAGAGCCTTTGTTATTTCTCAAAATAACTTGAGTCTGTTAGGAGAGGATGATTATGTTATGTCATTCAGACAGAGGATCAGAGAGGATGTTTAGTCGTACTTGTTTCCCCCGCTAGTGACCCTGGGTTTGGAATGCCGGGCCAGCAGTGGCATGGAAACGCTCCTCGCACCCCTGATTGAGGAACCTTGGGTAAACAAGCTGGTCGTGCTGGTCTGCTGTGGCTCCTCCTATTAACAGAGGCCTCTGTCTCACTGGCCCCGCAGAAGGAAGACACACCTTCGTTTCAATTAACTTTAACTGGGGAGAGGTCACGGCTTATGAGTGGAACAACCAGCTGACAAACACCAGACATCTCTCGCTGTGGGGTCAAACAGTCCATCTCTTCTCTTTGTGGTCACACAGCAGTCCTTTCATAGTAGACAGGATATGCCCTGTACTGGTCATGGAGCCACATGGTAGATGGTCATGAGATGGTCTGAACCTTCTCTGCTGTTGAATGCTTTTACAAGCATGTTCTTACATCAGAGTTGTGTATCTGTTCTCGTCTCGTAAATGAGTAGAACCTTCTATCACACGTGTCTTAACTTGGCTCTCGTTGAGTCCCTTTCCCTCAGCAGGATGTTAGACTGGCTGACTTAATGTAGCCCTTCAGTACCACTCGGATTACAGCTCACACCAGGCAGAAGTCATCTGAGCAAACTGGTCTCTGGAGACAGAGGAAGAACGTGTTAATTATTCAAACTGGGACTCCCAGAAACAAAATGACTTCTGCAGAGATCCATCTTGAAACCCAACATCTCTGTTTTTCCTTTGGAACCCCAGCGGCCTGCTCATAGGAGAAGAAAGAGCCCCCCCCTATTGTCTCCCAGAGCCATGGAATAGATATTAAAGGCGCAGTGGCTAAGTAGTGCGGTGAAAACTGCTGTGTGGTGTTTTACTGTCCACTGTGGACCTGTCCCTTCGAGGAGCGTACCAGACTCTCTCTTCAGGATCAGGAAACAGATGTGGCCCCCACCTGGCTGATTGACGGGTGTGGGGGTATGCCCATCTTGGGCCATGTTCCTCTGGTAGTGTCAGGTGATTCATACCGTTGGGCCCCTGCGGTAAGGGGCAGAAAGAACCTGTTGTGATGGGCCTCCTCAGGTCTCCTGTGAACACTTCTCCATGTCTGTCAGGATACAGGGCCTATCTGGAGGCCCGAGCAGATCCTATTCACAACAGTCACTTCTCTGCTTTCTCGACGCTAGCTAAGCAGTGCCCATAATAAGACGGATTAAAATGGAGTGAATTTGATTTGATACGCACATTATTCACCTGGTCACTGTTCCTATTAGTTGCTACAGCTATGTGAAGGGGAGGTATTGAACTTCTGCATAGCAGTCCGAGCTGGTGTTTCTGCTTGTGATTGGCCCGCTAATGACAAAGCCAGAGGTTCTGTTTGTTCTTAACTCGCTCTCTACAGCTTAGTGTCAGTCTCACTATTTCTGTTTTGGTTCAACACAGTTGCTGTGTGTCTTTTCATGATCCATGTGGGCTTTTAGAGCGCCTGAGATATTTAGACCCATCTTTTCTCCATTTCTTCTCCTGGTATAAATCTGGCTGAAGTTCATGAAGTTTCCATAATGATCTAAGGCTCTGCGTGTCTCAGTGGCCCTCTGAAAGAGCAATTTGGATACTGAGATGTGGTAAATTTTACATGTTATGAGTTTGCACATATGGCTGTTTTTCCGAGCCACCGTGCTTCTACATCTGCATTGCTTGCTGTTTGGGGTTTTTGGCTGGGTTTCTGTATAGCATTTTGTGACACATGCTGATGTAAAAAAAATACATTTGATTGATTGCTACATCAGGCCCATGCAGCTCGATAGGGACGACTCTAGGATGAGGTAAGTAATATGTAATCTGTTCCTGAGTAAATGCTCCTGATATAAAACGGCAGCTGAGTGGAGTTAGCTGCTGATCACTTGCAGGTTTCCTCAGTGTGGAGCTGGGCCGAGCGAGCGCAGGCTATTTTCTGCTCTTTAGCGTATTTAGCCATTACCGTGCCAGTCAGGCTGAGGCCAGCAAAGCTGGCGTGGATGCAACACCCTGTGAGCCATCTAACTTTTCTTTTCTTTTTTGGGGGGGAGGGGGGGAACTTGGCCAGACTAAAATCTAAAATGTAGAAGTGTTTTTAATGCAGCGCTCCACTAACCAGAACAAGCAGCTGACTGACGTCATGATGAATGTAGCCGCTGTGATGTTTGATAAGAGCATTGCAGTCTGAACACGACCAGAGTCTGTGTTAAGGTAAGGGCTGTATTACCAAACTGCAAACAGGGCACATGCCCCCCAAGGGGCCCCCTTCCCCTCGGATATACGGCTCCCTCGGGAACAGACCCTGACCCCAGTCATCTGCGTGAAGAGGAGGTGGAGAAAGAGAGGCAGGAGGGCTTTCTTCTGAGGAGTAGGCGGGGATCGAATAAACCCCCACTCCCTGAAATTCTGCTCGCAAACATGCTATCTTTGGACAATAAAATGGACGAGTTATTGGGAAGATTAAACTACCAACGGGACATTAAAAAGTGTAACATCTTATGCTTCACGGAGTCGTGGCTGAACGACAACAATATCAACATACAGCTGGCTGGTTATACGATGTATCAGCAGGATAGAACAGCGGCGTCTGGTAAGACAAGGGGCGGAGGACTATGTATTTTTGTAAACAACAGCTGGTGCACGATATCTAAGGAAGTCTTGAGCTATTGCTTGCCTGAGGTAGAGTTTCTCATGATAGCTGCAGACCACATTACCTACCGAGAGAGTTCTCATCTATATTCTTTGTAGTTGTTTACATACCACCACAGTCAGAGGCTGGCACCAAGATAGGATTGAATGAGCTGTATTCCGCCATAAGCAAACAAGAAAACGCTCACCCAGAGGCGGCGCTCCTAGTAGCCTGGGACTTTAATGCAGGGAAACTTAAATCAGTTTTACCTCATTTCTATCAGCATGTTAAATGTGCAACCAGAGGGAAAATAACTCTGGACCACCTATACTCCACACACAGAGATGCATACAAAGCTCTCCCTCGCTCTCCATTTGGCAATCTGACTATAATTCTATCCTCCTGCTTACAAACAAAAATTAAAGCAGGAAGCACCAGTGACGAGATCAATAAAAAAGTGGTCAGATGAAGCAGATGCTTAGCTACAGGACTGTTTTGCTAGCACAGACTGGAATATGTTTCGGGATTCCTGAAGTGGTGTACTCCTCAATGCCATATCTGTCGTTGGCTTCAATGACAATAAGTGCATCGATGACGTCGTCACCACAGTGACCGTACGTACATACCCCAACCAGAAACCATAGATTACAGGCAGCATCCGCACTGAGCTGAAGGCTAGAGCTGCCGCTTTCAAGGAGCAGGACTCTAACTCGGAAGCTTGTAAGAAATCCCTCTATGCCCACAGACGAACCATCAAACAGGCAAAGCATCAATACAGGACTAAGATCGAGTCTTCCGACAAGCGCCAGAGACGGTGTAGCAGGGCCTGCAAACCATTAGACTACAAAGGGAAGCACAACTGAGAGCTGCCCAGTGACACGAGCCTACCGGATGAGCTAAACTGCTTCTACACTCGCTTCAAGGCAAATAACACTGAAACATGCATGAGAGCACCAGCTGTACCGGAAGACTGTGTGATCACGCTGTCCGCAGCCGATGAGAGTAAGACCTTTAGACAGGTCAACATACACAAGGCCGCGGGGCCAAACGGAATACCAGGATGTGTACTGCAAGCATGCGCTGGCCAACTAGCAAGTGTTTTCACTGACATTTTCAACCTCTCCCTGTCCGAGTCTGTAATACCAACATGTTTTAAGCAGACCACCATAGTGCTTGTGCCCAATAACACGAAGGTAACCTGCCTAAATGACTACCGACCCGTAGCACTCACGTCTGTAGCCATGAAGTGCTTTGAAAGGCTGGCTCACATCAACACCATCATCCCAGAAACCCTAGACCCACTCCAATTTGCATACCGCCCCAACAGATCCACAGATGATGCAGTCTCTAGTGCACTCCACACTGCCCTTTCCCACCTGGACAAAAGGAACACCTATGTGAGAATGCTATTCATTGACTACAGCTCAGCGTTCAACACCATAGTGCACTCAAAGCTCATCAATAAGCTAAGGACCCTGGGACTGAAAACCTTCCTTTGCAACTAAATGCATGCTTTTCAACCGTTCGCTGCCCGCGCCCGGCCGACTAGCATCACTACTCCGGACGGTTCTGACTTAAACTATGTGGATAACTACAAATACCTAGGTGTCTGGCTAGACTGTAAACTCTCCATCCAGACTCGTATTAAACATCTCCAATCCAAAATGATATCTAGAATCGGCTTTCTATTCTGCAACAAAGCTTCCTTCACCTACGTCGCCAAACATACCCTAGTAAAACTGACTATCCTACCGGTCATTGACTTCGGCGATGTCATTTACAAAATAGCATCCAACACTATACTCAGCAAACTGGATGCAGTCGATCACAGTGCCATCCGTTTTGTCACCAAAGCCCCATATACCACCCACCACTGCGACCTGTATGCTCTAATCGGCTGGCCCTCGCTACATATTTGTCGCCAGACCCACTGGCTCCAGGTCATCTATAAGTCTTTGCTAGGTAAAGCTCCGCCTTATCTCAGCTCACTGGTCAGGATAACAACATCCACCCGTAGCACGTGCTCCAGCAGGTATATCTCACTGGTCATCCCGAAAGCCAACACCAACCTTTGGCTGCCTTTCCTTCCAGTTCTCTGCTGCCAATGACTGGAACGAATTGCAAAAATCGCTGAGGCTGGAGACTTATTTCCCTTTCTGACTTTAAACATCAGCTATCCGAGCAGCTAACCGATCGCTGCAGCTGTACATAGCCCATCTGTAAATAGCCCATCCAATCGACCGGATTGTTTTTATCTACTTTTCTGCTCTTTTGCACACCAGTATTTCTACTTACACATCAATCACTCCAGTGTTACTATGGCCTATTTATTGCCTACCTCCTCACGCCATTTGCACACACTATATATAGACTTTCTTTTTTTCTATTATGTTATTGACTGTACGCTTGTTTATTCCATGTGTAACTGTGTTGTTTGTGTCGCACTGCTTTGCTTTATCTTGACCAGGTCGCAGTTGTAAATGAGAACTTGTTCTCAACTAGCCTACCTGGTTAAATAAAGGTGAAATAAAATAAAAATAAAAAACTGGATCCTGGACTTCCTGACGGGCCGCCCCCAGGTGGTAAGGGTAGGTAACAACACATCCGCCACGCTGATCCTCAACACAGGAGCCGCTCAAGGGTGCGTGCTCAGCCCCCTCCTGTACTCCCTGTTCACTCATGACTGCACGGCCAGGCACGACTCCAACACCATCATTACATTTGCCAATGACACAACAGTGGTAGGCCTGATCACCGACAACAACGAGACAGCCTATAGGGAGGAGGTCAGAGACTTGGCCGTGTGGTGCCAGGACAACAACCTCTCCCTCAACGTGATCAAGACAAAGGAGATGATTGTGGACTACAAGAAGAAGAGGACAGAGCACAGCTCCATTCTTATCAACGGGGCTGCAGTGGAGCAGGTTGAGAGCTTCAAGTTCCTTGGTGTCCACATCACCAACAAACTAACATGGTCCAAGCACACCATGCAGTCGTGAAGCGGGCACGACAAAACCTATTCCCCCTCAGGAGACTGAAAAGATTTGCAGTGGGTCCTCAGATCCTCAAGTTCTACAGCAGCACCATCGAGAGCATCCTGCCTGGTTGCATCACTGCCTGGTATGGCAACTGCTCGGCCTCCAACCGCAAGGCACTACAGAGGGTAGTGCGAACGGCCCAGTACATCACTGGGGCCAAGCTTCCTGCCATCCAGGACCTCTATACCAAGCGGTGTCCGAGGAAGGCCCTGAAAATTGTCAGACTCCAGCCACCCTAGTCATGGACTGTTCTCTCTGCTACCGCCCAGCAAGCGATACCGGAGTGCCAAGTCTAGGTCCAAGAGGCTTCTTAACAGCTTCTACCCCCAAGCCATAAGACTCCTGAACTACTAGTCAACTGGCAACCCAGACTATTCACATTGCCCCCCCCCCCCCCCCCGCCTCTCCACACCACTGCCACTCTCTGTTGTCATCTATGGATAGTCACTTTAATTAACTCTACCTACATGTACATACTTCCTCAACTAACCAGTGCCCCGCACATTGACTCTGTACCGACACCCCCCTGTATATATTGTTATTTTTTACTGCGCCTCTTTATTACTTTTTACTTTTATCTCTTATTCTTATCTGTATTTTATTCAACTACGCTGTCGGTTAGGGGCATTTCGCCGTTGTAATAAATTTGATTTGATAACAAATAGTTAGTATATAATTGCAAACTGTGTAGAATTGCAGGAAATTAGCTTTAAATCTGCACAATTCTCTCAGCTTAATGACAAAATGTGAACAAAGCATAAAATGAGCTGTAAAACCTCAACAACAAATCTGCCTCATTGCAAAAAGTGTAGAATTTAAAACTGCAACATTTTCTCTTAGCCTCATGACAAAATGTGTAGAATAGCATAAAACTTCACATTTGGGGGCCCAAATGCTGTATTCTGGCCCTGGTTAAGTTTACTACCAGCTTCACTCCTTTGATCTACCTGCATGCGGGTGGAGTGGGATTTTTGATAACACAGTTGATAACATGGTATCCTCACCGGTCCCACCCCCATTCACAAGGGGTCGATAGCAAAGTTGTTCATTTTTTTGGTCTTTTCATTTTGTGAATGCAAAGAAGGGTCACCTTCCCTTGCTACTGAAGTGGCTAGCTAGCTGGCAGTCTGGCTAAAAACATAGCAAGCCAGCTAGCCTTTTTAGCTTCCCACATCCCCATGTGAAATTATCAGATTTATAATTTAAAGAAGATGCCCTGGCAAATATTCTTATGCTTGCCAGTGTAACCTAAAACATTATCCCAGTTTTGATATACTGCTTGTGTATTCATTCCCATATCAGTTAAAAATAACTCGTGTTTTGGTCATGGAGAAAAAAAGCACATGGCCAGCTAGTTATCTACAGAAAGTATTTAGTTCCATTTCTAGTTATTACTTCTAAACAGTATACCTGATGTTGGCACAAGATGGAGGGAAAGTTGGAGCATAACTAACAAATTAGTTAATGAAAATGTATGCTTAATCTAGTATAACCTAATGTATGAAATGTATTGTACAACAGACAAAATTCACAAATTCTACAGCACAACGGCAGAGTCATGGCTTAAGTGTAAAACTAATAACTCGATAATCCATGCTTTCTGGGAATGCTATAAAGTCCGGAAGTTGTGGGCATAGCTAGAAAGTTGGCTGTCAGAAGTATTACAATGTAAATGTACTTTTAATCCATCTGTCTGCATATTTCAAGACATGGCATATGGGGGTGTAGTGAGTTTCCCAATGGGCTGGACAATTCTCTTATCACTCATCTTGGAAGTCAATCAATCCGCCATCATTGTCATAATGGAAAAATAGTTAAGAATGTTTTATTATTGAAACAGCATGGGTGACCGAAGAAAAACAAATTGGTAGAATTTAATGCAGGCACTAGGGATGGGGGTGTGAGCATGCGGGTCTGGCAGATGAGATGTAGTCATTCTTTGTGTCTGTAAGTTGTTGTTCGTTTGTATAAGTTGGTATCTGGAGTGTAAAAAATGTAATTAAAATAAAAAGATGAATAAAACAATCTTTTGGGGGGTGGATTCTTGTTTGGTTTTCTGTTTGAACTCTCGCTAAGACTGTCGTTAGGGCCACATGAGGGCAGGTACAGGGCATAACATTGCCTCAAATAAGGGATTTCTTTGGCCAATAGGACCCATTTTATATCAGCTTGGTATTTTCAGGGTCGATAACTCTGAAAGAGAAAATCTCTTTCTACACAGTTGTGTAGAAGTGAAAACTAGGTTGGGTGTGTCTGTCAATCATTTGCCTAATCACTTTTCCTGGAGCAGGTCAGGGTTGTAAGGGCGATATGAATGAACAGTATATAGATCTGGGGCCGGGCTTACGCTTCTGCCCTCACGCTTTCTGCCTTCACTTGCGCTTCTGCCCTCCGATGCACCTTTCCTTGCTGTTAAGAGTCTGATCACAGCAGCAGTAGGCCTAGACTACAATACAGTACACTACACGTTGTCTGTCTGCTGCTGGTGACCCCTGAAGCCTCTTCCTTTTGACCGTGTGAAGGGCCTGTAAATTAGTGGATTGCGCAAGGAGGAAATGGCCTGGCTCAGGAATGCAAACTTTGCCTGCTATATGGGAATCAGGTGTGGGAATCTGGAGTGACGCCTCCCTCCCGAGGGTTGAGCCAGAGATGGACATGAAGAATGCAGGGGAATTTCACCCCAGAGGTGCCGAGAGAGACATGGCCTCTTTTAAATCATGTGTGTCATAGAGCATTACAATTAATAACCCACATTTACTCTGCAGGAAACAACAGGTTTGTCTGTAAAATGAAATCCAGAGCCATAAAAATCTGGAAAAACTGTTCCGACCAAGAATATGGCTGCTATGACGATTGATTGATTGACATTCACTGTAACATACTGTACACTTCCTTCTATGACTAAAACGATAACCTCTCAAACTCAATTCTCTCCTTTCTTCCCCTCTCAGAACTACGGAGTGGAGACCGACAACCTAAAGGGTCTGGTGGTGAGGATGAGAGCGGCCACCAACGGCCTGCACATGTCCACGTCAGACCACAGGAAGAGCCCGACGTACAACGGCAGCACTTCCCGGAAACCTCCCAATAACTTCCTAACCTCTGTAGTGGAGCTCATCGGAGCCGCCAAGAGCCTCCTGGCCTGGCTGGACAGGTAAGACCTAACCTCCATGGTAACGATAGTCCTAGCTACATAAAATCTGCTCTATATATTCTAGCCCATGGACTGCCATTGGGGTTAGCTGTAACGTTAGTGTTTCCTACGCATAGGCGTCATTGAGCTCACTGAATCCCCTAATGACTAGAATATGCTGCTACGCTACACATTACAGGCATTGGTTTTCCTCAGCCTCTACAGACTATAACAGAAACGCAGCTCCTCTCTCTCAGGAGAGTTTCCAGAAAGGGTTTGAGGACATATGAGTGAAATTGAGTACAAGTCTGGTGGTTTCCTCTACCGCTGTCTAGTCATTGTCCAGAGAATATCCAGATGAGATTTCAGAATCAATCTAGCCATACAGATGCAGATTCTTTTCATAGCATTTGTTTTCAAGATCACTCTGTCAGTTAACTTAACCAAAAGCAGTATTTTCTGAAAGTAGTAGTAGTCATGTTAACATGTTGACCTTTATTTTTTTCTTCTGAGGTTTGTTTCCACATCCAAAATGTATATATTGTGATTAAAGGTTCACCAGTACTGTCCTTTTCCTATGAACTGCATTAGAGGTGGCTCTATGTCACTCTGTTGTCCCACTGTAAGATTTACCCCCTTCTCAAGCTCTCCTGACAACTACTGTATCTCAGTGCGGTCAGGGACATGACCTGAGGATGTCATGCCAAAATGGCCTTTCAATCTTCTCTCTCGTTGCAGTACGCCCCTGACTGGGATCAGTGACTTCACCACCACCAAGAATAAGATCATTCAGCTGTGTCTGGACCTCACCACCACAGTTCAACAGGTCTGCACCCTCTCTCGCCCTTTCTCACTCACTCACTCACTCACTCACTCACTCACTCACTCACTCACTCACTCACTCACTCACTCACTCACTCACTCACTCACTCACTCACTCACACACAACAGTGCACGAGTAGAGTAACTCTACCCTGAAAAACCACCCCTTCCCTCTTTCCACTCAGGGCAGACTAGCCTATAGGCATACATATATAGGATTAAGTAAAGGAGCAGGGGGTTATGGGAACTGGGGAGAGTGGGGGCTATGACAGGCTACTGGCTTCAGGCTGATGTCATGTCTGAACACAGTACAGGTTAGCTAATGAGGAGACCCCCAACCGTGGTGGTGTTTAATGGCAATCGCAGCCTCTGCGTTTACAGTTTCATAAAAACCTCTGGTGCCCTTTAAAAAGCAGCTGCCGACATTCCGCAGGCTGCATTATTCCCCCGGCCATGTGGTTCCAGTTCCCCCCCCAGCGGGAGAGCATACTATCTTTGTGTACATCCTGTGGAGGATTAATGCACGGTGGGTTGAGGTAGTGGTACGGTGCTCTCCTTCACTGCCACATATTAGATGTTTACCTCCCTTTAAAAAGTAGCAAATCAGCAAACATCCTTCTAGGTTAAATGTGTTTGATTTGGCCACAGGCTGTCAGATTGCTAAGGGTCTGTTTATATCAGATTTATAGAATGAATATTTCCAGGTTGTTTTCCAAACTGGTTATGTATGTATGTAGGCTCTGAAAGAAAACGAAAGGGGTTAGTTAAAGACCCAACAGAGTGCCAAGCTTCTATTTGACAGTTTCTTTCCCCAGGGTATCCCAACAATTGATAAACAGGCGTTTACTTTTTATACACGTAGTGAAAATGGCTGTTGAGACTGCAGGTGCCGCTTTTGAAGGGTTATTGCATCGAGTAATTTCCATTCCCAGAGTGCCGATTGCCTCACCGATGTCTGGGATTTCAGCAGCCCGGTGATTTACTGTTTTGGGTCTCACCCTGGGTGTGGAGGAGGAGGAGGAGAGGGGGAACTGAGGGGAGACATTTCCCACGGAGGCGTTTGAAGTGAAGGGTTTTTGTTGCAGCTTTGCTGTGCTGTACTGTAGGAGACCCCTTGGCCTCCATGGCACTCAGCTGTGTGAGAGGCCCAGGTGGATATCTCTACAGTTCACCCAGGGGCTACATTATCCTGTCAGAGACACATGCAGGAAGTTACCTCCAATGCATGGACCAGTGTATCTCACATAGGCTTCAGACACTCTTGAACTCTCCCAAACGCACTGTGGGGGAGTATCACTGTGATTTTTATGGTGTGGGCGGGCTTCATGAGGTGACATGGCCTTTTCATGAACCTCCACCAAGAACAGGGCTTTTAGGATGGACAATTTATGTCCTGCTGGCTGAATGAACCCTATGTATACATGCACAATAGAGCACCGCAATAAAACAGCGAACATGCAGCCATCTCATCTGACCCGTGAGGTGAGAGCTTGCTCTGTCTTCCTGCATGACGGCAGTCGGGTCAAACACTAAGTGATGAGGTGGAGAGATATTGTGGGAGGAAAGGGAAGACTGGAGGGCAGGTCTGAGTCCTCATGGTGTTTTGATATCTTGTTCTGTAAGATCCTGTACAACAGTCCAGTCTGGTCAGCTGTATGAATGGCTCCATGTTGGAATGTTGTACCAGCAGTCTTCTCTTTTTGCCACTTCATCTCTCGGTTGGACAAATCTCTGGTTACAGATCAAAGGCTGCAGGGCCATCTGGGGAGTCAACTGATCCTAGTCTGCTGTGGGAGGACAACCAGGGCGTGAGGAGGCTGAGGACTCATTGCTTTACCCAGAGAACGTTTCCTCAGTCTTTCCCTCTGGTCTTGGTTTCAATCTGGCATATGTATGAAGAGTGCTTCAGTTCTGTGTTTGATGCAGATACGAGATGATTTTGTGTTCCACAGATCTTCCAAGGGATTATGTAAAAAAGCACAGATCTGAAAGATTATGTCCAAGAATATTACATTCATATTATGCAATAATTATCTGCTTTTGATATAAAACAGTCTGCATGTGATTCACTTTGGCACAGTTTACACAAATCAAATCGGTGGCATATTATGATACTGTTTAGTCAATATTTTTGACCTCAAACCCAATAAATTTGTCTTTTTAGCATATCTGTCTTGACGTGTAGAATGCATTTCAACTTGATGTAGTCATCCAAATATAGACCTATCTATGGCAAAAATATGTACTGGTTTGTGATGGAAGTCATGCCAAATTCTTTCCAAAACCATCACACGTCCTTGGCCGCGTTGGGAAGTAATTGAGGGGGAAGCATTGTGTTTTGGTACCAAAACTGAAACCTATGTTGGTATTTTATGCTGATTAGTTTTCCCTCCATGTTTGTTCTGGCAGTTTGTCACTAGCTAAAGGAAAATAGAGTTTTATACAGTACCAGTCAAAGTTTGGACACATCTACTCATTCCAGGGTTTTTCTTTATTTATACTATTTTGTACATTGTAGAATAATAGTGAAGACATCAAAACTATGAAATAACACATATGGAATAATGTAGTAGCCAAAAAAGTGTTTAACAAATAAAAATATATTTTATATTTGAGATTCTTCAAAGTAGCCACCCTTTGCTTTGATGACAGCTTTGCACACTCTTGGCATTCTTTCAACCAGCTTCACCTGGAATACTTTTCCAACAGTATGGAAGGAGTTCCCACATGCTGAGCACTTGTTGGCTGCTTTTCCTTCACTCTGCAGTCTAACTCGTCTTAAACCATCTCAATTGGATTGAGATCGGGTGATTGTAGAGGCCAGGTCATCTGATGCAGCACTCCATCACTCTCCATCAAATAACCCTTACACAGCCTGGAGGTGTGTTGGGTCATTGTCCTGTTGAAAAACAAATTATAGTCCCACTAAGCGCAAACCACATGGGATGGCGTATCGCTGCAGAATGCTGTGGTAGCCATGCTGGCTAATTGTGCCTTGAATTCTAAATAAATCACTGACAGTATCACCAGCAAAGCACCCCCACACCACCTCCTCTATGCTTCACTGTGGGAACCACACATGCGGAGATCATCTGTTCACCTACTCTGCGTCTCACAAAGACACGCCGGTTTGGAACCAAAAATCTCAAATTTGGACTCATCAGACCAAAGGACAAATTTCCTCCGGTCTAATGTCCATTGCTCGTGCTTCTTGGCCCGAGCAAGTCTCTTCTTATTATTGGTGTCCTTTAGTAGTGGTTTCTTTGCAGCAATTCGACAATGAAGGCCTGATTCACGCAGTCTCCTCTGAACAGTTGATGTTGAGATGGGTCTGTTACTTGAACTCAGTGAAGCATTTATTTGGGTTGCAATTTCTGAGGCTGGCAACTCTCTAATGAACTTAACCTCTGCAGCAGAGGTAACTGCCATAGGAATGTGTAAGGTAGGGGAATATGGAAATTCTCGGTTGTCCCCCATACGTTGTCTGCACAAAGGTCACAGCAGTGGCTAAGCAACAGTGGCTCCTTCTGACCAGCCATAACCAGGGGTCCTTTCACCACCGGACCACAGGCCCCAAGTCCTCCAGCTGTCTTAGGAGGCTGTTACTTCAGCTGTGAGCCCAGGCAGGCCCAGCTGCAGTCTGGGGAAGGGGGACCCTGGGAGAGGGCCAGGGCCGAGGGGCTTCTGTCTGTGGATGACACAGCAGTTACAATAGGATGTTCCCAACTTCTCCACCCCCCTCGTAGTCACACAGCAGCTACTGTTTCTTTCTTTTTTGCCGTAGACTCGCCTATCTATCAAATACATGGGAACCCAGTGCTAAACAGTATTTTGTTTACTGAAGTCTCCAAAGAACAATTCCCCATAAAGGGTGGGATGAGTATGGGTTGTTGGTCACCTTGAAGTTAGAGGATATGGTTCTTACAATGTACCAAGTTGTGTTTTCTAGATGTAAGGTTCCTTTATTTACACTGAAACCCCACTACAAGTTCTGCCATTATATTGTCCACAAGTTTATATAGAGATGTAATTTGACTCAGAAAGCTGTTTTATTGTAGGCCTTGTCCGATACACTACATGACCAAAAGTATGCTCATCGAACAGCTCATTCCAAAAACATGGGCATTAATATGGAGTTGGTCCCCCCTTTGCTACTCTAACAGCCTTCATCCACTCTTCTACAAAGACTTTCCACTAGATGTTGGAATATTGCTGCTGGGATTTGCTTCCATTCAGCCACGAGTATTAGTGAGGTCGGGCACTGATGTTGGGCAATTAGGCCTAGATCGCAATTGACGTTCTAATTCATCCCAAAGGTGTTCGATGGGGTTGAGGTCAGGGCTCTGTGCAGGCCAGTCAAGTTCTTTCACACCGATCTCGACAAACCATTTCTATATGGACCTCGCTTTGTGCACGGGGGCAATGTCATGCTTAAACAGGAAAGGGCCTTCCCCAAACTGTTGCTACAAAGTTGGAAGCACAGAATTGTCTAGAAATGTCATTGTATGCTGTAGCGTTAAGATTTCCCTTCACTGGAGCTAAGGGGCCTAGCCCAAACCATGAAAAACAGCCCCAGACCGTTATTCCTCCTCCACCAAACTTTACAGTTGGCATTGCATTGGGGCAGGTAGCGTTCTCCTGGCATCCGCCGAACACAGATTCGTCCGTCAGACTGCCGGATGGTGAAGAGTGATTCATCACTCCAGAGAAAGTGTTTCAACTGCTCCAGAGTCGAATGGCGGCGAGCTTTACACCACTTCAGCTGACACTTGACATTGCATATGGTGAGCTTAGGCTTGTGTGCGGCTGCTCGGTCATGGAAACCCATTTCATGAAGCTCCCGACGAACAGTTATTGTGCTGACGTTGCTTCCAGAGGCAGTTTGGAACTCTGTAGTGAGTGTTGCAACCAAGGACAGACGGTGGTCCCGTTCTGTGAGCTTGTGTGGCCTACCACTTCTCGGCTGAGTCGTTGCTCCTAGATGTCTCCACTTCATAATAACAGCACTTACAGTGCAGAACCGGAGCAGAAATTTGACGAACTGACTTGTTGGAAAGTTGGTGTCCTATGATGTTGCCCTATGACGGTGCCATGTCGAAAGTCACTGAGCTCTTCAATATGGCCATTCTACTGCCCATGTTTGTCTATGGAGATTGCATGGCTGTGTGCTAGAATTTATACACCTGCCAGCAATGGGTGTGTGGCTGACAATGCCGAATCCACAATTTTGAAGGGTTTTGTGTATACAGTTGAAGTTTATAGTTTACTGCAGGTAGCCTAGTGGTTAGAGCGTTGGACTAGTAACCGAAAGGTTGCAAGATTGAATCCCCGAGCTGACAAGGTAAAAATCTGTCATTCTGCCCCTGAACAAGGCAGTTAACCCACTGTTCCTAGGCCATCATTGAAAATAAGAATTTGTTCTTAACTGACTTGCCTAGTAAAATAAAGGTAAAATACACAAAAATAAACATACACTTAGGTTGGAGTCATTAACTCATTTTTCAACCACTCCACAAATTTCTTGTTAACAAACTATAGTTTTGGCAAGTCGGTTAGGACATCTACTTTGCACATCACACAAGTAATTTTTCCAACAATTGTTTACAGACAGATTATTTCATTTATAATTTCCTGTATCACAATGCCAGTGGGTCAGAAGTTTACATACACTAAGTTGACTGTGCCTTTTAAACGGCTTGGAAAATTCCAGAAAATGATGTCATGGCTTTAGAAGCTTCTGATAGGCTAATTGACATCATTTGAGTCAATTGGAAATGTACCTGTGCATGTATCAAGGCCTGCCTTCAAACGCAGTGCCTCTTTGCTTGACATTGTGGGGAAATCAAAAGACCTCAGAAAAAAGATTGTAGACCTCCACAAGTCTGGTTCATCCTTAGGAGCCATTTCCAAATGCTGGAAGGTACAACGTTCATCTGTACAAACAATAGTACGCAGGTATGAACACCATGTGACCACGCAGCCATCATACCGCTCAGGTTGGAGACGTGTTCTGTCTCCTAGAGATGAACATACTTTGGTGCGAAAAATGCAAATCAATCCCAGAACAACAGCAAAGGACCTTATGAAGATAATGGAGGAAACGGGTACAACAGTATCTATATCCACAGTAAAACGAATCCTATATCGACATAACCTGAAAGGCCGCTCAGCAAGGAAGAAGCCACTGCTCCAAAACCGCTATAAAAATGCCAGACTACGGTTTGCATCTGCACATGGGGACAAAGATCGTACTTTTTGGAGAAATGTCCTCTGGTCTGATGAAATAAAAATAGAACTGTTTGGCCATAATGACCATCATTATGTTTGTAGGAAAAAGGGGGAGGCTTGCAAGCCGAAGAACATCATCCCAACCGTGATGCACGAGGGTGGCAAAATCATGTTGTGGGGGTGCTTTGCTGCAGGAGGGACTGGTGCACTTCACAAAATAGATGCCATCATGAGGTAGGAAAATTGTGGATATATTGAAGCAACATCTCAAGACATCAGTCAGGAAGTTAAAGCTTGGTCGCAAATGGGTCTTCCAAATGGACAATCAAATCACATTTATTTATATAGCCCTTCGTATATCAGCTGATCTCAAAGTGCTGTACAGAAACCCAGCCTAAAACCCCAAACAGCAAGCAATGCAGGTGTAGAAGCACGGTGGCTAAGAAATACTCCATAGAAAGGCAAAAACCTAGGAAGAAACCTAGAGAGGAACCAGGCTATGAGGGGTGGCCAGTCCTCTTCTGGCTGTGCTGGGTGGAGATTATAATAGAACATGGCCAAGATGTTCAAATGCTCATAAAAGACTATGACCCCAAGCATACTTCCAAAGTTGTGGCAAAATGGTTTAAGGACAACAAAGTCAAGGTATTGGAGTGGCCATCACAAAGCCCTGACCTCACTCCTCTAGAAAATTTGTGGGCAGAACTGAAAAAGCGTGAGCGAGCAAGGAGGCCTACAAACCTAACTTAGTTACACCAGCTCTGTCAGGAGGAATGGGCCAAAATTCACCCAACTTATTGTGGGAAGCTTGAGGAAGGCTACCCAATACGTTTGACCCTCGTTAAACAATTTATATTCAATGCTGCCAAATACTAATTGATGTATGTAAACTTCTGTGATGAAAGAAATAAAAGCTCAAATAAGTAATTTTCTCTAATATTATTCTGACATTTCACATTCTTAAAATAAAGTGGTGATCCTAACTGACCTAAGACAGGGAATTTGTCCTAGGATTAAATGTCAGGAATTGTGAAAAACTTAAATGTAATTGGCTAAGGTGTATGTAAACTTCCGACTTAAACTGTATATAGTATATATCTGGATATTTGATCACATATTTGCCTATCCCCTATACCTTGTTTTTATTTACTTTCTTTGCTGTGAAAGAACCTCTTCCTGTGTTTTGATGTGGAGCATTGAAACGCAGCCCAGCTAACATGTCTCTCCTCCTCCACAGGACTGCACTGTTTACGAGATGGAGGAAAAGATCCTGGAAGTTGTAAGTTTATCTCCCCTCTTTTGTTGTTTCCACATTCCCGCTTTCTATAGTAGCACTCCGGGAAAGACTGTTTGAACCTTTTGGGGAGACGTAGCTCTATAATGCGTTACATGGAGATTAGGTGACTTGCTTACAGGGCAGTCTCCCTCAGCGATAATAGTGTAGGCAGGGGCTATGGCACTTTGGTAAAAGAGGTGTCTAAAATGTGCCCTGGCCATCAATCAGTTTCCTGTCCCTGTCCAGACTCTGAGCTGACACTGGACTTCTTCCCTCTCAGACACCCTTATTGTAATCATTTTTGTTTTGTACATTTACCCTGTTTTCTCCACAAGTTTGTGATATCCAATTGGTAGTTAGTGTTGTCCCATCGCTGCAACTCCCCTACAGACTCAGGAAAGGCGGCCATCGAGAGCCATGTGCCCTCCGAAACACGACCCTGCCAAGGCGCACTGCTTCTTGACACACTGCTTGCTTAACCCGGAAGCCAGTCGCACCAATGTGTTGGAGGAAACACTGTCCAGCTGGCGAGGGAAGTCTGCTTGCAGGTGCCCAGCCCACCACAAGGAGTCGCTAGAGCGCGATGGGATAAGGAAATCCCATCCGGTCAAACCCTCCCCTAACCCTGACGACGCTGGGCCAATTGTGCGTCGCCTCATGGGTCTCCCGACCACAGCCAGCTGTGACACAGCCTGGAATTGAACCCAGGTCTGTAGTGATGCCTCAACTACTGCGATGCAGTGCCTTAGACCGCTGCACCACTCGAGAGGCCCCCCTCTGACACCCTTGATGAACTCTGCTGCAGACACACAAAATAGCTAGACTTCTGTCTACACTGTTTAGTGTCTTCTCCATGCCGAACTTGTTGTTCAATGAACTGTCCCGGGAAAAGTCTTCTAGTTACAGCCTGGTCCCAATCAATGGTGAATAGTAGCATTTCAGTCATTTTCTTGTTTCTTTACAAATTCCTGTCAAATGATCTGGTTATAGACTTGTGTGGTCAACCGAAAATTCAATTTGAGCTAAAATAAGTTTGATTTAACGTTTGACTGTCCACATCTGTATGTAGGCACAATTGTGTTGTTGTGAGTGTTCACACATGATGCTTGTTTCTCGCCTGAGAAGAAAAAGTTATTTCTTCTCTGAGCATCACTAAAATGCCCCCACTAATGATGACAAAGTGGTGAGATTGTCCATAATGACCTAGAAAGGGGGGGGGGGGGGGAACATTGATGACCCTCACCCCCCTCCTCTCTCCCTCACCCCTCTTCCCTGGGGAGGGTGATAATGTCCCCAGAGACTTGCTGCTGAGGGACAGGGCCTCTCGTCACCAGACCGCTGGCCGGCAGTCCACCCCTAACACTGCATGAATGCAGACAGCCAAAGAAATAACACCTCTGGTGACAGGCGGTAGCTACATAATCACAATCATGTGACAGGACATTAAATCACTGGGCTGGTCATGTAATCACAGCAGTCATAAAAGCACACAGTCACTGTTTGACAATAAGACTTAAATCAAATTAATTTGATGAGATGGATTCATGAAATTCCATGAGATTTTGTTTTCATTCTTTGGGTTGTTTGTTTGGTTTTCCTGTCTTGCTTAAAGTGGTTTCCTCCCCCCTCTCTCATTGCAGTCCAAGGTCCTGAACAGCATCTGTGACCAGACCATGAGAACAACCTCTGACCCTCTGATGAGCCAATCAGCATGCTTGGATGAAGTTCTGCTCAACAACATCAAGCCTGGGGAGGGACTGGTGAGGAATGCTGCATGGGAGTTTCCAGTTTAACCCCAAACCCACTGAATTACAAGCTACATTTATCTAGTGTACCTCAACTTTCTCACAAGTTCAAACTTTCTCAGAAATTCATGTTCCTTATGTTCATATTCCTACAGGGTATGTACATCAAATCCACCTATGATGGACTTCATGTCATCACAGGGACCACAGAGCATGTAAGTATTGTGGCCACAGAGGAACAATTTAGTAGATCTTAGTGAAAACCATCCTAGTGAACGCACCTTGCTCCTTTTGTTCAGTTAGTCTAAATGTGCACCTTTTTGTCGGTCTTATCTACTTCTCACGGTTCAATATACATCCTGTTGGTATAGCAACTCTTAATGTTTTGCATAAACAATAGTTGCCAAGTTCTGATGGGGAGACAGTTAAGGGTGGGCTTCAAACAGTACATCTTCTTTCCAACCCAACCTGCCCCCCCCCCCTCCCATTCTGAGGGTGCTCAAGGGCATTGCTGTTTACCACTGAGCTAGGATAGCAGTGTAAATGTGTTCCTTACCAAGCAGTGGAGAGAGGCGTTTAGAGGTTAAATAATATAGCTGTTCCTGTCTTCATCATCCATTTAAGAATCACAAACTTCAACAGTAAAGCATCCTCCTTCAGAGAAATGTTGGCAGCAGCGCCATTACAGCCTAATTATCATGCCTCCAGTCGTTAAGGATGAATCCAACCTTAACTCATCATATGACTCATTCATTCCTTTGACATTCACATGCATAATGTGACGACGTATTCATAAAGAGGGCGTTTGTGTTGTTTAGTCAGAGTTATGTAAAATGTATATTTCCTCAGGGGCTTATTAAGTGGTCTGTTTCATAACAAGCCCATACATGGCACTTCTGACGACAAAGCGAACCGATGAAGGTGGAGTTATCCAGGGGCTAATACTACATGAAGGTGTTGTCTCTGAGCTAGGGGGGTTTGTATACTAATCCTGTCCTCTCCTCTCTGTGTTGTCAGTCCCCGGCAGACATGACCAGGAAGATCCATGGGGGTGATGAGGTGATCCAGGTCAACCAGCAGACAGTGGTGAGCGCCCGGCACCTGTTATCTCTGAAACCTGTCACAGAGAAAGGTTCAAGCAGTTGGAATGTGTTCCTTGCAGTTGACCTGACTACAGTGTGACATAATGATTTCATAGGGGGGGAAGTCTTCTAGTTTCTTGCTGTGCCTCTTTCTGTTGTCCTCCGCTATGATGTACTGACACTGATCGATCTGTGCTGCTGTGCCTTGTCTCAGGTGGGCTGGCAGCTGAAGAACCTGGTTGGGAAGCTGAGAGAGGACCCTAAAGGTGTAGTCCTGCTGCTGAAGAAGAGACCTACAGGCACCTGCGGGTTCACACCTGCCCCTCTCAAGAACATGCGCTGGAAACCGCCCATGGCGCAGGTGCCCACCCCAAACCCCTTAATCTTTTACTTGGGTGTTCTTACCAAAGCAGTGTTATGGTTATTGTTCATATTACCTTTTGTTGGATGTGCCTCATGAGGGAGTATGGAGAAATGTTTGAGTGTAACAAGCCTAGACAAGTGTAGGAACCAGCCTGAGAGTTGGAGGAAAATATCCTGGAAGCTGCAGGGCTGAGGACAATGCAGAGCTGTTCTCCATTCAGTGATGGCATCCAAATAAACAACAGCTACTGTACTCACACACTGGTGATGATGTCACTCAGACTGTGTCATCAGTAGTGGCAGCCAGCAGTCTGAGTCAGTCTGCAGAGACAGGAGATAGCATCTCCTTCAGTGGAGAATGTAGCTGCTTTGGAAGTGGTTTGTGTAGGTGTGTGTAGAATCAGATCAACATCCAGCAGTAGGGTAGGAATCCTCAGTAGTATGGCCTGTATGATGGGGCTGGGCGGCAGGGTAGCCTAGTGGTTAGAGCATTGGACTAGTAACCGAAAGGTTGCAAGTTCAAATCCCTGAGCTGACAAGGTACAAATCTGTCGTTCTGCCCCTGAACAGGCAGTTAACCCACTGTTCCTAGGCCGTCATTGAAAATAAGAATTTGTTCTTAACTGACTTGTCTAGTTAAATAAAGGTATAATAATAAAATAAAGTCTCCATGGATGACAAGTTTTTCAATAGGTCGCTCAGTGATTCAGCTCACTGGGTACAGCTTGGGTACACCCTCTTTTGAGAACGTTCAATCCCCAAAGGTTTGCTTTAGCGGAGAATCAAGTCTCTGAGGGTCCAGACAAAATCTGTGTTAATAAAGTTATGTAATGGTAATCCAATTCACCACTTTTTTCATATGGGAACAATTAGGATCTGGCTAAGCTCTTACCCACAGCAATGCACCTGAGCCACGACTGCAGTAACTGGGGCTCCACAGGGAACAATAGGTTGTTGTAACCGAACCTGTGCTCTGGTCCTGGCACTGCCTTGTTATGCCTCTGGAGGCTGCTTCTGCCTTGGGAAAATCAGATCACATATCAGACCAGAGATGGTTTCACTTAACAAAGAACCTTTCATCACAAAGATACCAGATCACTCTGGACTTGTCCACCGCCGTGTTTGAACAGGGTGTCAGGAATCAAAGCTCCACATCTTGGGTTTAATGATAAGAGAGGGGCGTCGGTGTGTTAAACAATGGTTGATCACACAGTGATTCAGGAGTGACACAGGGTTCTACAGGTATCCTGGTAATAGGGGAGGAGGTGAGCGTAGACGTACCAGTATTTACTGTGTTTGATGCAGAGTGAAACTGAACATGGTCAATTTACCAAGTAGTGTGGTTTTAAAATAGCACCACAGCTGTGGTAGAATCGTATGGTTTCTTAAAACTATGTTGCTGCAGCTATTTTGGATTATCCTCAAAATCCTTCCATTCATTAGATACTACTGCACTGTCGGAGCTAGGAACACAAGCATTTTGCTACACCCGCAATAACATCTGCTAAATATGTGTATGTGACCAATAAAACGTGATTTGATTCTCTAAATAGGGTAGAATAGATTTAAAGAGACATAGGCAAATATAATGTGGGGAAGGGGATACCTAGTCAGTGACCTGCCATATGTAGGATAATCCAGCTCCTTCCTAACAAGTAGTGTTTAGAATGACTTGGTTAGGGTATGTAAACACAGCAGAAGAGACTTTAGGTAATCAACCATCCGTTATTGTAATGAATGTTAGAAGTTTAAAAATGTGACAAGTCATCGGCTAGAGTAGACTATAGGATGTGGCAAAAGGGGGAAACACTCTTCCTTGCCAACAAGTTACGTTTAGATTTTATCGTAGACATAATAGGTAATAGGTCCTATGAGGGGAGCATTTTTCTGACAGATTGTATTTTTTTGTTCTTTTTTATTTCAGAGTACTCCTTCCCTGAACAAAACCCAGTCTCCAGGCTGTTCCACAGACAGCTCCACCAAGGAGAAACCAGCCATCCTGGACCTGTACATCCCCCCTCCCCCCTCAGTACCCTACACCCCACGATGTGTACCCCTGTAAGTACACTATGCCCAGGAGGGTTACCAGGAAAAACCTTAGGCTCAAGTTATAGGTTTAGAATTTGCTGTGTTCTGGCCCTATGCTACAGGGTGAGTCAAGGGTCTGTGTGGGCCCCTGTAACCCTGCATTGAGGGAGTCGTGCGCCCACAGACAGCCTACACTCATTCTCCAGCTCCATGCTCCTGGCTTTGAAGTCTGGATAATGAGTGGTTCAGCTCCCTGATCATTCGCCACTCTCCTCTTGCCTATAAACCCCCACAGCAGAGCACATTCATTTGTGCCGACTCCATCCAGCTCCGCTCACGCCACAGCCAGACCTTATGCAACAGTCTCTCTGTTTCATCTGCCTCCTCAGACACCCTCCCTCTCTCACTGTATCTCTCCCTCTCTGTCCATGTATGCCAGTGACCAGGCTGTTGCTGCATTCACCATGTTTACCAGATAGTGAATCATCCTTTTTTTGCCGTTTAGTGTACTCTCACATACACAGCAACTTTAGTTAGGAACTGAGCAAAAGCATAAAGCAAATTTGACAGATTATTTTATCTCCCTCCTTGTGTTCTCACCTATATGAAATGGGACATTGCTAAACAGTATTTTCTGTCCACAGAGAGAGTAAGATCAGCTCGTACTCGAGCATCAGTAAGATCAGACCAAAGGGTTCGGAGTCGCCCAACTCCTTCCTGGACCTGGAGAGTCGAAAACGCTTCACCATCGCAGACTACGAGAAGATGGGTGTGGCCTACCCCATCGAGGCCAATGTAATTCAGCCCAGGATGAGGGAACGCATCACCTCATCTCGTGGTTAGTAGTATCCTACCCCACAGTAACCGCACACACACACACAAGGCCCACTCGTTATACAATTCAAGACAATATTCAAAACCAGTGAACCAAAATATTCAAACTTTTTGTATTTCTGCTTAGGTAAGCCCCGCCCCCTCTCCATGCCAGTGGACACCTGTCTTGGAGTGGCAGACACCTATGCCAAGCCCTGGACACAAGGCCGGAAAGGTAACAAACACACACCATCTTCTGAGTTACTGCAGAACAACAACTTAACCACCAGAAATCTAATTGACCACAACCTCAATCAGATTATCCAGTTCACACCTTCAACAGCTAAATACATGAGAACAAATTATAGAATTCACCCCTCCAATGACCTTGGAGGCATGGCACCTCTGCTTAATTTACCAATGAATGAACCATGTGATTAGTGTCAACCCAGAGCCATACTCTAGCTCTTGCCTGGATTGGTTTAACTAGAGTTTACAGCAACAAGATCAGTTCCTCATCCTCTGGTCTCCTTGGAGAGAACAGACACATGGCTATGAATGCACAGACAGAGCTTTCAAACAGTCTCTCTGCTGGAGACCCAATTACACTGCAATGGTAGAGGAGTGGGTGAATGTTTTAATTGGCTGAGATGCCTGTGCAATTCTCCTCCACAGCCAACACATGCTGTAGAGATCCAGAGTACTCCTCTTTTAATGGGACAGTGCTTCTCTATAATACATTTAAGGCCTACTGAAGATATGCCCTAAAATCAACAAGTTATTCTCAACAACGTGCATTTGTACAAAGTATAACTTTTTTTTGTAAGATAATTGTACTAAATATGTGCATTTCCCCTCCAGGCGAGGATCTCCTGTACAGATACCTGAGCAACGAGCGGATCCCCACCATTGCTGAGGAGGTCCCATTAGTGGCGCCGCCCTACAGGCCAGTGGGGGAAAAGCAGCTGGTCCGAGGGGTGGACCACATCCGGGGCAGCCGCTACTATGCCAACCAGGACCTCCACAACAGCGCCACCATCCCCTACCAGGACCACGACCTGGGCAGCAAAAAGACCCCCGTAGCCCCCACCTCCAAACGCCCCCCGGCAGAGCCCTCGCTACTGGTCAGTTGGATCACGCGGCTTAAGCTATTGACTCACTGATGATGCGCTTCCTGTCCGGGGCTTCCTGTTCCTGTCTGTCTTCTTCTCAGTGCTTTTTGTCCTCCGGCTGTTTGCAATGGGCTCTCCCCTCTCACACTTTCTCCCTGCCTCCCTGCCTACCCAGTGTTACTACTACTGTACTATTACACCACCATGAGTTAGTAGTTAACTCACTGTCTTCTGTTGCATCACTTCTAACCAATCCCAATCCCAGTCCCCTACCAACCAATCCCATCTCAGCTGCACAATCAGATAAACATAGGAATACTCAGTGAGCTGGCTGCCACACCAGCACATGCATGCAAACTTGTATTTGGAGGTAGAGGTTTTACCAAGAGGAAATGTATGTCTATCTGTCTACAAATGGACAAGAGGAGTTATTCAGGTTTTTAGCACATTTCGGCCTTGTACCTTCACAGGAACAATTAAAAAAACAAAACCATTTTGTAAGTTATATCACCTTGTTATCACTGAGATAGGCTACTCCCTGCAAAATTGTTACATTTTCACTTGCCAATGGTGTGTTTTTATATGAGAAAGAAAAAGGCTTTTCTACAGGTTTTGCTGTACTTGTATTAGCTTTTAGCTGTTTATTTCATGTCATGACCTTGTTAGCATTGTTAAACTATACACTGCCAGTGGTTGCCTCTTTTAAAAGCTATGCATATAGGAACTCTTTTCTGTCCTTTGACAGATTGATGTTGCATTGGCGAGTAACAAAATACTGTTTCAACGTACCAGTGATTTATTTTCCCTGTGTTCAAAGCCATGCACTCTTCTCTGTGCAGTCCCATGTCCTGCCTTGTTCTGGAGGCTGTATAAACACTGCTCTGTGATTACCCTGCTCAAAGGATGCTCCCAGCTGTTTGTCTACAATTAGCCTTGTGAACAAAGATGTGTAGGTTAAATACATTTCTGGAGTCACTGGCTAGTGTCTTCTGTTATCTTCACCGATAGCCTAGCAAGATACTATGGATAGCTTACAACAAGTGTTAAAACACGAGTTTAACTGACAGTATTATTAAATACCACGAGATGTCACAATGTTTAAAAAAACTATTTTTTATACAATTGTACCTTTTATACCTGCCTTTTGTAACATTTCGATAGTATATTATTAAAGGTGCAGTTGATTCCAGTTTTAATTTGTTTGTCTTTATTTTCATTTATTTTTACTGACGAATTAGATCAAATGTATTGTTATATTGGTACTTGTCCAAAACCTCTGAGTTAGTTAGAATTGTCACTTTCAGTGTCTGTATTCACCATAGAGGAGCACTTCAGGGGCATTAACCTATTCACGGACTCTGTCCTGATTTGCTTGACCTTTGAGAATGAACTCTACTTCTGTTTTCGAAGCATGTGGTAAAACTGGATAGCCAAGCTAAAGTTACATTCTCCCTCTGTCTCTGTGGCCATGCTTATTATACAACTGCATTTTTATAACTTAAATTAACATATGTTCTAGTTAGGGAGAATTATGCATATGTCATATTGGACTGTCAAGATATCTTGCTTGACATATGCGGTCTTTTAACCTCTGTATGCCTTCACCTACATCTGAATTGCACTCGGGACTCGCGTTGTTATTTTCTTTGTTACATTTTATCCCAAAAAAGCTGGCAGACCAATTGGATTTAGAAAATCATAACACTAGAGAAGAACAACATTGATTTTGGCACATTTCTAAATCAAAATAAAAGGAATGATTCATTAATCTCCCTGCCCCTCTGCCTCTTTCTGTTTCCCTGCATGATTTTACTGGTTGTCTGGGGGCCACCTGTTAATGATCTAATGTCTCTTTTTCCTAACCTTCTCTGAGCCCTGCCCTGCCCTAGCCTGCCCAGCTATGATAACCTGCCGTCCTTACTAATCTGCATGTGCTGAGTGTCTGTGGTGGAACAGTATACCACCTGCTCTTTGCTGCTTCTCCCTGCTATATTTACTTGCGTCTAACAAAAGCCACAGCCTTGCATGATGTTGATGTGAAAAGGGAAAGATGAATGTTGACAGATTTGCCCTCTTCTATTCACCATTTTCTTTGCAGGAGAATTGTTGGTGTGTTCAGTGACATGCTCCCTACTTTCTTTATATATGAGAAGCTTTGGGCCAAATCAGCGATTGTGCCATGCACATAACACATTAAATCAACACTGATAGGAATTAGCTGCTTAAATGTTATGTCCTTAAAACATCAAGGATTTACTTGAATATCCAATTCTGGGGCTACTGTAGAGCAGCTCTTGCCTCCATTGCCTTTCAATGATCTGAGCAAAACAGTCCAATGTGGTAACCAACCCACAAGCCTGAAGATCCAGGGAAAGTGACCAAGTTGGCCAGTGCTGGGTAATGTATGAGTTAATTCTCTGTGTCCGTCACTCACACAGGTGTCCGACTGGTGCTCCAGCAGTGGCTTCAACAGGTGGGTCACTCATCTGACTCATAGTCAACCATAACTCGCAACACAACCCATTCTCATTTACAACCCATTCTCACTTAGTTGCGCTGTACTGTAAGCATGTGATGTATGAAGTCTATGGGTCAAATGGGATATGCTGGAGGGGTATAGTTTAAATACGCCTCATAGTTGGTGTCATCTCATTTATGGAGCCACCAATCTGTCAGGGAGTAGTGGCATGTTTTTAACCAGGGGGTTGGGTGGGAGGTCTGAACTGGATTTGAACAACTAGTGAAAGTATGTGGTAGAAAACTAACCTCCGTCTCAGAGGACCAGACAAGATGCACTACTGGGAAACATGCTAGACCACAGACAGACAGGACCTCAAATAGCGTTACAACCTCAAGCATGACATTCTTCAAATGAATAAGACCCAGAAGGAAAGAGTCAGATCCTTCTGTTTGGAAATAGAGGGCTCTGAATGAGGCTAGTTCCTAATTTGGGATTTTAAATCATTCAAGACATCTGATTCCCCTTATTGAAATCAAATTAACCTCACTTGGATGACGTCCTACAAGAGGAATCCAAAATGACGGGGTATGACAAATTATGATTTTCCTTCTGCTCCAATCTACTGACTGTGACGATGGTGGAGGGAACAGTCACCCCTTCTGTTTGGTAGAGGTTCCATGGCATTTCATTGAAATACATTCAAATACTTGATTATGGATATTCAATATGTTTAGGACACTCAAAAGTAGCTAGCTAATCCACTTGCACACACACATAGTGAATTCTTTTCCACAGCCAAAAAGCAGATGAAGGCACATCCACAGAAGTATTAACTAACTGACCAGTATGCCTCAGACATTTTAAACCAACCATACGACACAGCAAATCCAGACTTTTACTGCTAACTCTGGAGGGAAAGATGAAGCAATTGACAGACAGGAAAAACAAGTGAAGACTACTAAATACCCTGACATTTCAGGGCGAGGCATGTAGCCTGCTGACGTAAATCTATGTATTTTGAGAATTGGCCGACAGCTATCTGCGTACCATACTGAAATGGCTGCCTGATATATCACCACTGTCCCGACACAGACAGAAAAGAACTGCCCTATTACATGCCACAAGATCCATTTTATTGCAGCAAATTATATATGAAAGTTAACTGAAATGGAACCAAGATGATGAGTGCCTATGTATGAGCCAAGGATGCACTAAGTATGTGTTATAGATTTTGTACTTCCTGTATTTGTCATCCCCAAACCTAAATGGTACAGTAAGTGCCTCTGTGGTATGTTGAGGTTGATGCAGAGGGTAGAATGAGTGGTTTTATCTAGTCAATGTTACCCTTTTGCCCACTGACTAATTTTGTCATTGGTCTAGACTAGATTAAACACTAGATGCTTTGTTTCCTAATCTTGCCTCATTCTCTCCTCTCTCCTCAGATACAGCCAACCTCATATTCGAACCTGGTCCTTCTCTCAAGCGGTAAGGACATAATCTGTTTTGTGTCCATAAACTCCACTCCACTGGTTCAGAGTGGCTCCTCTGGCTCCGTATCTCCATCCTCACTTCCCAATCCCCCATGATCCTGTTCATCTACACACACTCAGTGGTGATGAGAAGCCATAAGTACTCTTGGATGAATGAAACACACAGACTTAGCATTGCTTACACAATTCAATGAACAATGATAAGATATGTCAAAATTATAAATCTCTATCAATTAAAGGGTCGTTTTTGAGGTCCAGTGGTTTGGAGAAGAGATTACTGAGGTGTTTGCACCATGTGTCCCTCCCTTTAACTGCAGTTGAGAGAGAGATCATCTATCTCCTCCTGCTATGTGAGGAATGTCTCTGGCGTCTGAGACAATCCCATTATATCACACAGATGAGACAATCCCATTATATCACACAGATAAGACATTGAACAAGAGGCGTGGTACATATACTCACACACTGACACAAAACTATTCTCCATATTCTTTATGGTCTTCTTCATCACAATCTTGAGCCATTTCATTTCCAGTCAATATCAGTTAATAGCTAACCATGAAAGTGGCCATTCTGAAGGCTATTATCAGCAGCTGGACACAACCCACTGTTACGCCTCAAAAAGGAGCTATAGTGGAAATTGATCTGCCCCTTATTGGCTATGACCGATGTGGGCATCGGAGTACCTGGCTGGGGGATATTGGAACATTCAGCGGCCTAGCCTCTGGGAATCACTTTCCCGCCTCCTCTCCTCCTGTCATATCCCAGAGAGCCATGTTAATGCCAGTCCCTCAGTCACACTTAGCAGGCATACACATCCAGTGGGGTCAGATATGTGGCCACAGAGCAGCTAGTGACAAAGGAACAAATCACTACTCCACAGGTTCACGATCTCTGAGGCTTATTGTGCACAAACAAGAAAACCTTGATGTAAAAGTCAAGCCTTTGTCAAGGCCCAGGGAGAGCGAGAAATAGGTGCTATAGACATACATTACTTTATTTTTTTAATTCCTCTGTGAATAATTTCAGAAGGAGTGTGGAATCATGTACAGTGTTGTGAAAAAGTATTTGCCCCCTTTCTAAATTGTTGAACATTTTCATACTGAATGTTATCAGATCTTCAACCAAAACCTAATATTAGATAAAGGGAACCTGCGTGAACAAATAACACAACAATTACATCCTTATTTCAGAAATAGCGTTATGCAACACCCAATGCCAGCGTGAAAAAGTAATTTCCCCCTTATATTCAATAACTGGTTGTGCCACCTTCAGCTGGAATGACTCCAACCAAAAGCTTCCTTTAGTTGTTGATCAATCTCTCACGTCACTGTGAAGGAATTTTAGCCCACTATTGCATGCAGAACTGCTTTAACTCAGCAACATGTTTTCAAGCATGAACTGCTTGTTCCTGCCACAACATCTCAATTGGAATTAGGTCTGGACTTTCAAATAAAATCAAATTTACTAATATAGCCCTTCTTACATCAGCTGATATCTCAAAGTGCTGTACAGAAACCCAGCCTAAAACCCCAAACAGCAAGCAATGCAGGTGTAGAACCATGGTGGCTAGGAAAAACTCCCTAGAAAGGCCAAAACCTAGGAAGAAACCTAGAGAGGGACCAGGCTATGAGGGGTGGCCAGTCCTCTTCTGGCTGTGCCATGTGGAGATTATAACAGAACATGGCCAAGATGTTCAAATGTTCATAAATGACCAGCATGGTCAAATAATAATAATCACAGTAGTTGTCGAGGGTGCAACAAGTCAGAACCTCAGGAGTAAATGTCAGTTGGCTTTTCATAGCCGATCATTGAGAGTATCTCTACCGCTCCTGCTGTCTCTAGAGAGTTGAAAACAGCAGGTCTGGGACAGGTAGCACGTCCGGTGAACAGGTCAGGGTTCCATAGCCACAGGCAGAACAGTTGAAACTGGAGCAGCAGCACGGCCAGGTGGACTGGGGACAGCAAGGAGTCATCATGCCAGGTAGTCCTGAAGCATGGTCCTAGGGCTCAGGTCCTCCGAGAGAGAGAAAGAAAGAGAGAAAGAGAGAATTAGAGAGAGCATACTTAAATTCACACAGGACACCGGATAAGACAGGAGAAGTACTCCAGATATAACAGACTGACCCTAGCCCCCGATACGTGAACTACTGCAGCATAAATACTGGAGGCTGAGACAGGAGGGGTCAGGAGACACTGTGGCCCTATCCGATGATACCCCCGGACAGGGCCAAACAGGCAGGATATAACCCCACCCACTTTGCCAAAGCACAGCCCCCACACCACTAGAGGGATATCTTCAACCACAAGGCCGAGTATAGCCCACAAAGATCTCCGCCACGGCACAACCCAAGGGGGGGCGCCAACCCAAACAGGAAGATCATGTTAGCGACTCAACCCACTCAAGTGACGCACCCCTCCTAGGGACGACATGGAAGAGCACCAGTAAGCCAGTGACTCAGCCCCTGTAATAGGTTTAGAGGCAGAGAATCCCAGTGGAGAGAGGGGAACCGGCCAGGCAGAGACAGCAAGGGCGGTTCGTTGCTCCAGAGCCTTTCCGTTCACCTTCACACTCCTGTGCCAGACTACACTCAATCATATGACCTACTGAAGAGATGAGTCTTCAGTAAAGACTTAAAGGTTGAGACCGAGTCTACGTCTCTCACATGGGTAGGCAGACCATTCCATAAAAATGGAGCTCTATAGAGAAAGCCCTGCCTCCAGCTGTTTGCTTAGAAATTCTAGGGACAATTAGGAGGCCTGCGTCTTGTGACCGTAGCGTACGTGTAGGTATGTACGGCAGGACCAAATCGGAAAGATAGGTCGGAGTAAGCCCATGTAATGCTTTGTAGGTTAGCAGTCAAACCTTAATCAGCCCTTGCCTTAACAGGAAGCCAGTGTAGGGAGGCTAGCACTGGAGTAATATGATCCATTTTTTGGGTTCTAGTCAGGATTCTACCAGCCGTATTTAGCACGAACTGAAGTTTATTTGGTGCTTTATCCGGGTAGCCGGAAAGTAGAGCATTGCAGTAGTCTAACCTAGACGTAACAAAAGCATGGATTAATTTTTCTGAATCATTTTTGGACAGAAAGTTTCTGATTTTTGCAATGTTACGTAGATGGAAAAAAGCTGTCCTTGAAACAGTCTTGATATATTCGTCAAAAGAGAGATCAGGGTCCAGAGTAACGCCGAGGTCCTTCACAGTTTTATTTGAGACGACTGTACAACCATCAAGATTAATTGTCAGATTCAACAGAAGATCTCTTTGTTTCTTGGGACCTAGAACTAGCATCTCTGTTTTGTCCGAGTTTAAAAGTAGAAAGTTTGCAGCCATCCACTTCCTTATGTCTGAAACACAGGCTTCTAGCGAGGGCAATTTTGGGGCTTCACCATGTTTCATTGAAATGTACAGCTGTGTGTCATCCGCATAGCAGTGAAAGTTAACATTATGTTTTGGAATGACATCCCCAAGAGGTAAAATATATAGTGAAAACAATAGTGGTCCTAAAACGTACTATACCATTTCAAATTTGTTTATTTTTAACCATTTTCATGTAGACTTGATTGTGTGTTTTGGATCATTGTCTAGCTGCATGACAGAGAAAACATAGAAAATCAGAAAGGGAGCAAATACTTTTTAACGGGACTGTACAGTATGTAGGTGAGAGTGAGAATATTCATTGCTCAGCGAAGTATGGACCACAGCAGTACTCAGAGTTAAAGGTCCAATGCAGCTGTTTTTATCTCGATATCAAATCATTTCTGGGTAACAGAAATGATTGTTTTCAATTAAAATGGTCAAAAAGAAACAAAAATGGCTTCTTAGCAAAGAGCAAATTCTCAAGCAAGAATGTTGCTAGGACTGTCTGGGAGGGGTCTGAGTGAGGAGGGGAAAACTGAAAACTAGCTGTTATTGCTGGGATGGAGTTTTGGCCTGCCTGGTGACATCACCAGGCAGGCCAAAACTCCATCTCACCAAAGCAGGCTGAAATTTCATGTGGTATTTCCATCGCACCAAAACAGACTGCACTGGACATCACGTTTTTGACTGCATTGGACATTTAAATCAATTTGTCAATTGTGTTCGCTGCGGGGGTTGAGCCACAGTGTGAGGCAACCATGCAATTACCATAAACAGGGTCTTACAGCGCATTGGGGCCTTTGCCAATCTCCTGTAGTCGCAGCACACTGAGCAGTGTAAAGAACCTGATACCAGCTCTACGGCCCTGGGCCCTGGCCCAGCGTGAGAGACCCCGAGTAAAGAATGGCCACTGTGTCTGCCAGTGAAACCCCCTCGCTCCACTTGCTCTGGAGCAGGGCTTGGGGGATATTAGTTAAGTGCTGTGACAATTCTCAGCATGGAACATGATGGGAGATTTAGTCCACAATGGTGTGACGAATCCACATTCCCAGGAAGTCTATTGGGCTATGACATGAGTGGTGGAGGGCTTACCTTATTTCCCCCACTGTGCCTTTTCATGTACCAAAACAATACTTTGTGCTAAATCATTCTAATGTGACATACTTAGACTTTTGTTCTAGAATGAATGAGAACAATAGGAACAGAATTGAGTGTAAATCTTTAAATACCAATTTTCTATCCATTTCAAAAGCCATGGCCCAGATGATTGTAACTTGGTGATGACAATGGTGTTACTTGATATGGATGAGAGGGGGGATGTGAGAAATGTAGAGAGAATGATAGAGAGACAGGAGGAGAGAGGGTAGAGGGAGAGCGAGAGAGAAGAGAATGTCCCTATAGTTTGCCTGTCACTGTATGGGCACAGTGGGGCATGTCAGGACTCAGGAGCCCCATGAGGGTTGAGGTCCGGGGGGAGACAGAGAGAGCTGTCCTCTCCAGGTCCAGGAATGTGTCTGGTTTACCACTAGTGTTCTATCACAGGGAGAACCCACCACATCCGATCCTCTGAGCAGATAGCAGCTACCATCCACAAACATTACAGCCACTGTCAGAGCTCTAGACAAATGTTATGGCTACAGTTTCTGCTCCCCACAGGGAGAAAAGAGTGTTGATAGCCTTGCTGTTGGCTTCTTTAGTTTCCTCTCATATTGCCTCCCAGAAAACCATAAGTGGCCCGTGATGTGACACACTTTTCTTTCCTTTTTCCTAAGGCACCTCCGTAATGGTATATTTTGTGAAATTCACTCAATGATGATGGTTTTACCAGTCTGTAATACCAGCATGATTTAATTGTTTAAACAGATTGTGGATATATACACTATATATACAAAAGTATCTGGACACCCCATCAAATTAGTGGATTCGGCTATTTCAGCCACACCTATTACATACAGGTGTATAACATTGAGCACACCGCCATGCAATCTCCATAGACAAACATTGGCAGTATAATGGCCTTACTGAAGAGCTCAGTGACTTTTGACGTGGCAACGTCACAGGATGTCACCTTTCCAACAAGTCAGTTCTTCAAATTTCTGCTCTGCTAGAGCTGCCCCAGTCAACTGTAAGTGCTGTTATTGTCAGTGGTGGAAAAGATACCTTAATAGAAAATGACTCAAGTAAAAGTGAAAGTCACCCAGTAAAATACTACTTGAGTAAAAGTCAAAGTATTTGTTTTTAAATATACTTAAGTGTCAAAAGTAAATAGAATTGCTAAAATGTACTTAAGTATCAAAAGTAAAAGTATAAGCCATTTAACATTCCTTAAATTAAGCAAACCAGATGGCACCATTGTCTTTTTTTATTTTTATTGACAGATAGCCAGGGGCACACTCCAACACTCAGACATAATTTACAAACAAAGCATTTGTGTTTAGTGAGTCCACCAGATCAGAGGCAGTAGGGATGACCAGGAATGTTCTCTTGATAAGTATGTGAATTGGACAATTTTCCTGTCAAAATGTAACGAGTACTTTTGGATGTCAGGGAAAATGTATGGAGTAAAAAGTACATTATTTTATTTAGGAATGTTGTGAAGTAAACGTAAACGTTGACAAAAATATAAACAGTAAAGTACAGATACCCCCAAAAACTATTTCAGTAGTACTTTAAAGTATTTTTACTGAAGTACTTTACACCACTGATTATTGTAAAGTGGAAACATCTAGGAGAAACAATGACTCAGCCGCAAAGTGGTAGACCACACAAGCTCACAGAATGGGACCGCTGAAGGTCGTAACGCATTAAAATCATCTGTCCTCTTCACGGTTCGGGCTAGGCCCCTTACTTCTATTGAAGGGAAATCTTAACACTACAGCATACAATTAGATTCTAGACGATTCTGTGCTTCCAACTTTGTAGCAACAGTTTGGGGAAGGCACTTTTCTGTTTCAGCATGACAATGCCTCTGTGCACAAAGCAAGGTCCATACAGAAATGGTTTGTCGTGATTGGTGTGGAAGAACTTGACTGGCCTGCCCAGAGCCCTGACCTCAACGCCATGGAACACCTTTGGGATGAATTGGAATGCCGACTGCAAGCCAGGATTAATCGCCCAACATCAGTGCCCAACCTCACAAATACTCTTGTGGCTGAATGGGAGCAAGTCCCAGCAACATCTAGTGGAATGTCTTCCAAGAAGAGTGGAGGCTGTTATAGCAACAAAGGGGGGGCCAACTCCATATTAATGCCGTGGTTTTGGAATTAGATGTTCAACTAGCAGGTGTCTACATACATGTAGTGTATATAGTAAACAGCAAGAGTCTGTGACAATTCAACGAATGTTATGTCAACAGGTTTGATTAACAAGTGTAACCTACAATCTAATTTCCATATTTGATGCGCTAGAGTGACATCTAGTGGTTCTTGGGTTACGATGCATACTTTAACTCGGCGGACAAATTCAGACTCACTGGTACTATCATTGCAAGCTAATGTTCACCAAAGTTTTAGCGGGGTTTCGTCGTTGTAAACGCAAGCTTTCCTTCAACAGAGACGTTATCCGCACTAAAATACGTATTTTCATATATAAGTTGCAGGTATGTTTCAGGGTGATTTGAGGGCTAGACTATCACCTTAATGTTTGAAGACAAACTGTGTTTTTCGTTTTACCTATACGTTTTTTTAACTAACACAAACACAGGGCTTGAGTCAATCAATTTTACCTATCAATCCATCAATGATGGAGACACATTTTGAGTAAACGGTTATAGGCCTACATGACTTAACTGAACCCCGTTCAATCCAGCTAGTGTTTTAAAATAATTTTGTTTTTGTGATATCTGATTCTTGTTTAGTTCCAACCATGGCAATTATTTGGTGCGGATGCATTTGATTGCTGAACTCTTGATCTGTCTGATGTGGTATTATGCTTCAATCAGTACTCACAGTTCTTGATGCTCTGTTAAACTGGTTATATTATTTATGTCTCTGATAACAGGTGCAGTTAGTTCATCTGCTTCGCTGTGGTTAGTTCATACTGCTGTGGTTGTGGTTATAGTGTGGTGAGGCATCACTAGGCTCACAGTCATCAGCTGGCTAACAAAACACGTTGCTGACTGAGATGCAAGTGTGTTGAGCAAGACAGACAGAGAAGTGTAGCCTAGATATGTTTCTCGTCTTTAGTATGTGTCATTTGGTGAAGACCAGCCTTATGAAGCTGACTTAAGTGGATATACTCTTTTGAAAGCAACAGGTACTGATTTATCAGGGATTCATCTTGACTTAATGAATATGTATATTGTTCTTTCATTGCAGCATTTTGAAACTGTATGGTAGGAATGTGTATTTTGAGCTACCATTTCTTTAAAAAATGTAGTGTTAAATTGGAGACATTTTCTTTGTCCATCCATGGACTATGGCTACATCATGACCATGGACCTGGAAAGAGATTAACCTTAGTTTGCATGTTTTTATCAGCTGACGTGACCTACATTTTGGTTTGTGTGGCTCCAGGGTCTGAGGGTCCCTCCATCAAACTCCTCAATGTTCTCTGTGAGGAACGCAGTCCCCCTGAGGAAGTATTCTAGGAGGAAGTTTGTCAATAATGCCAATGTGAAGGAAACTGTTTCTCAATGTCAGTGACAATGTCAGTTTGGTTTGAAGACATTATGGGTCATAGTCTGTTATAAAAAGGGCTGACTACAATCTTGTGCAAGTTCACTTATGAAGACTAAATGCAATGTACAAGGGTCATGCTATAAATGGACACCAACTCATCCATGATGCGAAGCAGTTCTCCCGTTTCTCTAAATCAGGAGAGATGTCAAAGTGGACCCTTTGAGATTTGGAGTATTGTACTCAGTCTATTAATTTAACATGGGGGTAAATAATGTTTTGAATTTAAAGGTCTGTCGATAAACTGAAAAGGTATATGTCTCTCTCTCGCTCCCTCTCTCTCCCTCTCCCTGCCTGCAGGCTGCCTTCCCTATATCTCTGGCTCCCTCCATGTCAGGTGATGACTACAACCCTGTAAGTACTGGAGATTGTCTATAGGTCTCTTATGTTAAGTTTTTTTTTTTTTTTAAATGGGCTTTTTTTTCCTGAGGCAGGCAGTAGTCACAAATTGTGTCTGCAATTCCTTTCTCATACAGCTTCCTCTGAGATCTCACAAGATATAGCCCGACATCCCCACCTGTGGATGCCGGGCCCTCATACCACCCTCATGGAGTCTGTTTCTGACCGTTTGAGCAGACACATGCACATTTGTGGCCTGCTGGAGGTCATTTTGCAGGGCTCTGGCAGTGCACCTCCTTGCACAAAGGCGGAGGTAGCGGTCCTGCTGCTGGGTTGTTGCCCTCCTACGGCCTCCTCCACGTCTCCTGATGTACTGGCCTGTCTCCTGGTAGCACCTCCATGCTCTGGACACTACGCTGACATTTGTGGCCTGCTGGAGGTCATTTTGCAGGGCTCTGGCAGTGCACCTCCTTGCACAAAGGCGGAGGTAGCGGTCCTGCTGCTGGGTTGTTGCCCTCCTACGGCCTCCTCCACGTCTCCTGATGTACTGGCCTGTCTCCTGGTAGCGCCTCCATGCTCTGGACACTACGCTGACAGACACAGCAAACCTTTTTGCCACAGCTCGCATTGATGTGCCATCCTGGATGAACTGCACTACCTGAGCCACTTGTGTGGGTTGTAGACTCCGTCTCATGCTACCACTAGAGTGAGAGCACCGCCAGCATTCAAAAGTGACCAAAACATCAGCCAGGAAGCATAGGAACTGAGAAGTGGTCTGTGGTCACCACCTGTAGAATCACTCCTTTTTTGGGGGTGTCTTGCTAATTGCCTATAATTTCCAGCTTTTGTCTATTCCATTTGCACAACAGCATGTGAAATTTATTGTCAATCAGTGTTGCTTCCTAAGTGGACAGTTTGATTTCACAGAAGTGTGATTGACTTGGAGTTACATTGTGTTGTTTAAGTGTTCCCTTTATTTTTTTGAGCAGTGTATATACATATATACATACATACATATATATATTTTTAAGTTGGCAAACCACTGTTATATTTGATTGCTTGTGACTACTGCAGAGAGAGAGTGAGCGAGAGAGAGAGAGAGAGAGAGACACGAGTGACACTGGTGGTGTGAAACAGGATGTTTCAAAGACTATAGCTGAGGTAGGGTGAGGGACTGTCTGATCGAGATCGAGCTGCACTGTCTGGGGAAGCTTCAATCACCCATCTCGTGAACTAGGGACTATCTGACCTCTCACTACCTTCTGTTCTATCAGGTTTCCCTGAGACAGAAACCCAAGAGGAAGACTCGAGGAGGTAAGTTGGTGTCCAGGCTTGATTCTGCTGCTTGCCTGCTTGCTGTCTGTGCCCTCAACTGTAATTTGGCCCCACTGATTTGGGCGTGTGTGAAGTGTCAGGACGATTAGAGTGTCTGTGTGGAGGGTTGTGGTGATAATGCTGTAGACCTTTATACTCGTATACAGGTTGAAAATGGCAGATTTGGGAACTGATAAACGTCTAAATTGGAATGCAGTGGTTTACAGTAACATGCTATAAATGACGTCAGAGCTCAGGCTCTGTGATTGGGTTTTGACTGACAGCTGTTCTGAACTTAGTCCCCCTCCCTCCTGTTAATTGGGCAACTTTTCCAAATGTTTTGTTGTCTAAGGGAAATGCTGTAAATTTAAGAGGACTCAATCTATTTTAAAAGATCAGACTTTGAGGATTGTAATGAATACTGCTTTGAGTCCAAATGTACAATTCACATTTCCATATCATAAAACCCATGTCATATACAGTGTCACCGTTTATGATCCCCATGATTGGTGTACAGTTGGCGTCATACCCTGGGTTATTCTGAACAGAATGAGCCTGTTTGTCTATTGTGAAGAAAATTTGCTGCGGAAAAAGCACCTGAATGCACTCGACTCCTTTCTCTGCGCACCAAAATGATGATCTGTTTCTGTGAATTGCCTTGTGAAAGCCTAACACTGTAAGATCATATTTTATAACTTAGCTAGTCATGTTGGCAATAGAACAGGCTTTCAAATGATGCACACCTGACCCAGATTGCAGTTTATAATGAACCGTTTTGGATTGCGTAAACAACAACAGTAATTGTGTGGTTGCAGGGCTGTGTTCAAAACAACTACAAGTGTGCTCGCTCTAGTTCCTCAATGGCACAGCTAGGAGAGCAAAAGAAATCTACTTTTGGTTGTAGACTCTTCTTTGAGTCATAAAAAGAGCATTGAAATGACTTAGGAACTGTGCACACTTTGGAGAGGTGTGTGACCACTTGGAGACACCAGTTAGTCCTCTAAACCCCATGTAATTTTTGGGGTTTATGTTGCACCTACCCCACATTTTACAGGAATATTCTTATGTTACTGAATGTATCTAGAGTATTGTCTGATGTAGTTATCAACAAATGCGCCGGAACTGTTGAACTGTTGTGTCCTGAACTGTAATCTAATGATATTTCCATTATCTCCAAACTATTTTCTTGCAATTGCTACCATGCTTTTTATATTTCTTCTGTAAGAAACATTTCAATTTAGCCCTATCTATAAAGGCCAATTCCCACTAGTGTAAAGGGTTAAGACAAGGCTCAGCAAGAGATTCCAATGTTATTAGCCTGTTTATGGGCAGTTACTGTATGCTGAGCAGTCTGTGCTTCATTGTGTGTGATAAACAGGTAACTGACAAAATAATGGATACACTGAGGGATACAAAGTATATTGAAAACAGGTGCTTACACACGTGCAGTTCTTGACTTAAGGAAAGCAATTAACATCCCATCATGCTTAGGGCCATGTATAAAAATGCTGGGCAGGTGATTATTTTACCTCGCAATTTATTTTTATTTTTATTGTCACATACACCAGATAGGTGCAGTGAAATGCATTGTTTTACAGGGTCAGTCATACTAGTACGGCACCCCTGGAGCAAATTATGGTTAAGTGCCTTGCTCAAGGGCACGTCGAACAGATTTTTCAACTTGTCGGCTCGGGTATTCGACCCAATGCTCTAACCTGCCATAGCTACCATGGCCATACCCATACCCCCATAGGATGACAATTCCCCATCCACAAGGCACGAGTGGTCACTGAATGGTTTGATGAGCATACATTTTATTTTAACCATATGCCATGGCCGTCTCAGTCATCAGATCTCAACCCAATTGAACACTTATGAGAGATTCTGGAACGGCACCTGAGACCACATTTTCTAACCACCATCAACAAAACACCAAATGATGTAATTTCTGTGGAAGAATGGTGTTGCATCCCTCCAATAGAGTTCCAGACACTTGTAGAATCTATGCCAAGGTGCATTAAAGTTGTTCTGGCTCGTGGTGCCCCAACACCCTACTAAGACACTTTATGTTAGTGTTTCCTTCATTTTGGCATTTACCTGTATATCCTTTGGAATACTTCTTTGACAATTATTTGTCTGACCACCATCTGATACAGGTATGCTTAAAGAGATTCTGAATCTGCTGTACTTGGAAACTGTAGCTTAAAATCTGAATCAGCAGGTGAACCATAAATCTGTTGAACAAATCTGTTGCGTAGAATGTTCAATTTGGAGTCATTGGACTATTTGAATTATATTGTATCCCTCTGTAAATCATGGCATTGTAATATTGTTTGTACCTTGCTGAACTTGCTAAAGAGGATTTATTTAACCAATCATAGTGTCATATCAAAATGTCTGCATAGCAATAAAGGTATTTTAGAGGGTATATTGTTGCTCTGCAACCACGGTGCATGAATTCAGGAACGATCTCCTCTGTGTTCAGGCAATGTGGCAATGAGCAGACGGAGGGTCTCGGTTAAAGAGCTGGGGAAGCCGGACTACCAGGGCTGGCTCTACAGGAAGAAAGAAGGGAAGGCCTTACTGGGTTTCAAATGGAAAAAGTACTGGTTTGTGCTGAAGAAGACTTCCCTGTACTGGTACACTACTCAACTGGTGAGTAACACTCATAACTTAACCCTCTATGCTGAGTCATCGTATCATTTCCACAGCTGCTTGCTGCCTCTGCTACCTTTGCTTCGTCACTGCTGGAAATTAGTCTGTCTGAGTCTGACATGGTGTTTCCTGTAGCTGGAAGTGTCTGTCAGTTTCTTCTACGGAGGCATGATTACTGGCAAGATGGAGGAATTAATTAAGCCTATGTTTACCATGTGTCAAAACTAATTTGAGGGAACTAGAAATAGATAAAAGGTTGAATAATGCCTCTTTTCATTGCTTTGAAATGCCAATACCTTTTAATGCTAAGGATCTGTCAATCCTATACTATTTTCAGGCAGAGAAAGCAGAGGGATACATTAACCTGACTGACTTCATCATCGACAGAGCATTGGAGTGCAAGAAAAAATAGTAAGTAACTTGTTTCTTATTTCACTAAATCATGTTACTGTTTGTGTGAAACCGGTCAATACATCTATTCCAGGTAATCACTGACCATTTACTGCCACATTTTCAATTTGCTAAGAACGACCAACTCTCATAATGACAGGAAGTTATAGGTTGCGTGAATGTGTAACTTCCTGAGCGCAGTGTGAATGATTTGAACACAAAGTGAGAAACTGAATCATCTGAGTTATGTTCTCTCCTGTCTCTTGCAGTGCCATCAAAGCATGTCACCCACAAGTCATGATTTTTTACTTTGCAGCTGATACCTACGAGGTGATGAACGTGTAAGTCGCATGAAAAGATTGTAATGTAAGTCATGTTAAGAGTGTCATCATAGAAACAGTGAGGAATGTGACAGTCTCTCTGTGTTTATCTGTTGCAGTTGGTTGAATAAGCTTGGGCTTGCTTCAATACAATACGAACCAACAGAGAGCAACACTGCTGGTAACCTTTTATGTTGATCAGTCGGCATGATTTATCAGCTGTGGTCCATTCCACCAATTGACTCATTCTGTTCTTTACTACTATTGCCTCAGTATCACTGCTGATTATTGTTTGTCAAGTATGTAGCCTAATGGCATTTTGACTCTGTGTCCAGAGTGCTACAGTGAGGCAAGTGATCACGAGGAGGCTGAGACGACAGAGGCTCCCCCTCCCCCATACTCTGAGCAGATGAACCAGGGCTCTGTGGATGGTCCACCTGGCAGTGGACATCAGGTCAGTAGGCAGTATGCACTGGGCAGCGGAGTAGGCTCTGGTAATTAAGGCCAGAAGTTTTTCCTAACTGTGTGACGTGACCAAGAAAACCTCTGGGCCCTAGTTACACTGACTTACATTTATTTTTTCAAAGTGTTGAGTGTTAACCTTGCTGAACAACCCCTTTATGTTCTTCTCTCTCAGGGTACCCTCCCTCCCCCCTACTCCTCCCCCCTTCCCAGCGAGACCAATGGCTCCTTCTCCTCACCTGTCAGCACAATGACATCACAGAGTTCCGTGTCCTCACTGGCCAAGCATCGTCAGTCATGGCTGGACCTTGTCTCGCAGGCCTCTCCTGTTGTCGGGGAAACGGTGGTGTGCTCTGTGCAGGTCCACACACATCGGCCCCCACATACTCAAGAGAACGAGGGGCCCCTACAGCACCACCAGGAGGCTTCATCCTACCAGGACCCTCCAGGGAGCACAGCCAGGGAGGAGGACTTTAACCCCAGGGAGCAGACAGAGGAGGTGGCTGTGCTAGAAATAGGGACAGAAGATGGTGAGAATGCTTTTTTCTTAACGGCTGTTGACTTAAATAAGGGGAACATATTAATCACAATACAAACTGTGAAGGAAAAATAATTGTGTGCTCCCTGGATGCCTTTAGTTCTTACGTGATCAGACCTGTGGATAGGAGAAGTGCAAGTAGACCACACTTCCTGTTGTGCAATGTCACAGCTTCTGTCTTTGGCAGCACATTGGTAGCTGTGCGTTAGTTTGAATGTCTGCCTAAACATCCTGCCCTGGCCTTGGAATTTTTGTTAAACAGATTTGAATACCAAAACATCCTAGTCTTCATCCTGTTTTCACAGTTTTGTCTAACATTACATTGTCTCATAACTGTCAATCAACTAGTTGGAAAAAATATGAAATGAAGTGAAGTTATAATCAACACTATTTAAATCCTGTCAATGAGCTCAATGTTATTTTTAACCTTTTTTGAGTAAGGGTACTGACTTCAAACCTTGTCATACTTTATCTTTAAAAGTGGTAAACTTATAAATATGTTTCTGCAGAAATATACATTTCTTGAAGTCCATTGTATTGTTATTGCAGTGAACCATGAAGCCACAGCTGATGAGATGGAGAGACTGTACATCCACATCAAGCAGGCCAACCTCTCTCCCATAGGAGACCGCAAACCATCCACCAAGAGGGACTTCAGAGCCTCCTTTATAAAGAGATGCAAAAACCAGGACATTAACGAGAAACTGCACCTCATCAGGACCCTCAACAGCACGCTAAAGGTACATCTGCCAACTTGACTAGAATTATTATATGCTTTTGTTTTTATCAGTTTATCACCACATAGGGGGGCAGGATCACATGTATGTTCTTGTTTTCTATGTACAAATTGTATGTGCTGTTTAGTATTGAGACCCTTGAGCATAGTTACACTCTTTCTTTCTTCCCATTTGATTTAGGCAAAGGAGGCAGACCTGTTGACCATTGAGCAGGTGCTGTCAGAACCCACCCCCTCCAGATTCAGGGAATGGAAAAAAGTCAACACACCTCTGCTCCAGGAGATCTGTCTCAAGCATGGACACCAGGTGGCAGCAGAGGTAGAGCCCTCCGCAGCAGCAGCCAATGCCATTGCTGTCCCCTTTGTAGAGACCAGTTTATAATGGAGTAGGATGAAGTTGCCCCTAAACACTGATCTAAGGTCAGTGTTTAGTTTACCCCACTAATGCTTATGGTTAAGACTTGGGATGGATGAGCAGATTGCGTTCATGTTCCTAGGGGTTACTTTTACTCAGAATGTTTATAAGACTCACTGCCGTTGTCTACCCATAACCCAGTAGCACTAAGGGTTGTACACAGGCAGCCTGGTCTCATAGATTAGACGTAACATAGTAAACATAAATCCGGAATACTGAAATTAGCATGATATGTTACGTTTGGTTAAATAAGATAGAAGATTACTTAAGAGAAAAAAACAAGAAGAGGGTGGTTTGTCGGGGTGGATCATGGATTAGTGGGTGTATAACGCGAACGTCTAACAACCCAAAGGTTGCGTCTTCAAATCACACCAAAGGTAACTTTTGCATTTTAGCTAATTAGTAGCTACCCCTAACCCTTTAACTTAACTCCTAACCTTAACCCTTAGCCTAGCTAGCATTAGCCACCTAGCTAACATTAGCATTAGGCACCTAGCTAATGTTAGCCACAACGAATTGCAATTCATAACATATCATATGAATTGTAATTCATAGCATATCATCCGAAATTGATTGGCAGCCACAAATTAATACATATCATATGAAACGTAGCATATCATACTAAATGAAGGAAGACAGATTTACATTTTCTATGATTTACGTTTACTATTACTCCTACCACCAAGTCCAGGTTGACACAGGCCGCATTTTTATCTAATATATGATAGGAGCCAGCTCATGTGTTGACTCTCCACTAAGTGGAATCACGATAAGAGGAAAGTGTCTTATTTTTAAAGTTGGAGTTGATGCAAACATTTGGTTGATTGGATGACATTATATGGTTTTATATTGTTTATGTTGTCATTTATCTTTTTAGGTTTAGAGATGTAACAATTTACCTTTTCTTCTGTTGTGATATGTACAGTGTTTGCTTGCATTTGTGTTATCTCAAGTAGTGAGTGATGGAACATTGGGTAGATGTGTCCATCTCTGAAAGCTAATTTCCACAAGTGTTTGTTATTTTGCAACATGATCGGTTGCCTATAGGACAAGGTTTTATTTTCTAATAGTTTTACAAACAGTTCAACAGACTTGCACTAGTGCTGCCTTGAAATGTACAGTATGTAAGCTTTTGATACAAACTTTTGTGACTTATCTTGGTTACATTTGGATCATGATATCTTTGTGGTTTTCCTAGAGACATTTTATCATTCAACATTGCTGTATGTGATAGCTGTTACATTCAGGTCCTGATACTTTGATGGAGACGTTGTTATGCAAGCATTCCATTTTGTGCCAGCAACAATGAATCCTGAATTGTAATTTATATGATTTAGCTGTGGAAAATATTTTAAGTTGTTTTAGCATTGTAAATAAAGTAATTGTACATAGGTATAAAGTGTGCATTTTCATTAAGTGACTGTATCGAAAGAGTAATAAAGAGTTCAAATGCTCTGCATTATAAATATCAGCATTCTTTTTTTCTTCAGACAGATGCTTTATAAAATAATCTAGCGGGGTGTTAAAGCATTTTTTGACCACGAGTCGTCGCCAGTTAGCTACTTTCATTGGACCTGCAATGCAAGTGTGTGACACTTGGGTTCGCTGGTTTCTGTACTGCTGTTCGGATTTCATTGGGGTTGTGCGCCATATTGGCAATCTTCTCCATCTCACCAAGCTAACGTAGAGCATGCATCAAACCGGTTGTCGAAGAGAACAATATAAACATTTTACAGTTTACAACGAGACTCAAATACAACACCATGGAGGCTGTCAAAGCATTCAACGGCGAGGTTTGTATGATTTCTCCCCCACATTTCAATGCAAGTGACCGTAATGTTAGTGAAATGTATGATTAACATTAGCTAGCGTAAAGCAGAAAGGGGGAGAAGGGCAGCTAGACACAAGGCCGCATCTTTTCAGTAGACACGGTTTGCTTCCACCATGAATATTGATAACCCAGTTAGTCCTTTTTAATGTAAGCGCTACTATACCGTCATTTGGTCAGCAATACTGAGCTAAACTCGGTGAACTGTAGCTAGCTAGATTGCCATCTGGTAGAGCGGAAAATGTTTAACTAGCTAGTTAATTTAGATTACAGTAGGCTAACTCAATTGAACTTCGAAATCAAAACACCCCCTGTCGCTATCTACGTCACCCTAATTTACTTAGTTAACGAGTAGTTACCAATATACCCAGCGTTAGCTATTTTCTTAACTCAGTCAACTGTAAAGGTTAGCTGGCTAGCTAGCTAACAATGTTAGCCAGACAATAGCTAGGGAGCAAGGCCTGGTAAAACGTGAGCTAGTTAGCTGTTATGTTTTCGCGTGGCGGCCTGTGCAATGGGTCCAGTTAGCTAGCAAATTATGCAGTAAAATAATCACTGATGCTGTATTACTTTGTAGGTAACTAAAATAGCATGCTAGCAAGCTATTGTATTTTGTTCTAAATAATTTTGGGGGGCCCAGTAGTTTTCAGCCAAGTCACACTGGTCGAGTCATTCGTCTGACTTCAGTTAGCAAGGGCAAGACGGGTTTACTGATCCGTTGGTTAGTTTAGCTAACTGATTTCTATCTTCCAAAATAACTGAGGTTGGTAGAAATGTGCCAGACTTTGCATCTGGTTCTGTTCTTCAGTTCAAGTTTGCCAAATGTGTCAATGTCAAGCATTCTGCGTGGCCCGGTTGTTGCTGAAACCAAACTGACAGTAAATTCGAGTCTCCATAGTCATTAGTAGGTGATATGCATTCATTCACACATCTAGTTATCTCTGTAGTAATAATGCATGACTAAACTAGTATAAAACGGGGAATGTGGCCACATAACATGGTGTGCCTGTGTAGAATTACATAACATGAACCATAAAATCAGATGTCGTCGACAACATACAGCGAATTAAAACATCAGCATCATGCCCAACACACGCACTACTTTTTCAGCTACTAATATTTCATTGGCGGCTATTGCTTGAATGTTCTGTGCGCGCATAATAAAGACAGCCCCAAGTGTCTTTAAACACTTTTTTGACTACACACTTTCCCTGGCCTATTTAGCCTACTGTACAAACTAAATGTTTGCCATTCCTCTTAAGTCTTAGCCTCGGTCCTGAGTAATGTGTTTCTTGTCTTATTTAACACTTTTATATTAAAATGTGTTTGAACGGTTTGTTTCCTTTACTTTCTGTCTTTCAGCTCTACTCGTTGAATGAGTACAAGCCTCCAATCTCCAAGGCGAAAATGACCAATATTACCAAGTCTGCAATAAAAGCTATAAAAGTAAGTATGTAGAATTTAATCAAAAGAGAGGGTAAAGAGTTGGAGTGATTCCGGACAGAGAGTCTGTCCCCCAGCCGTACAATGAATAGGGTTCAAATAACCCTTGTTACCTGAACTAACTAACCTCCTAGTCAGTCTGACATGTTCTTGCAGTGCACTATTTGGTTCAATTGCATAGATTGATTAAATTCAAGCTCTGGAAGGTATACAAATGTCAGCCAGCATCCTTCTATTCACTCTAACCAAAACAAATGAAGATTATACATTAAAGGCCCCACCAGTGGGCAATGTCCCCTGCCCCTATTTCGATGTAATTCCTGTGCTTGGGAAATACTAATTTAGGTTCCGCCTCTGAAAAATTACACAGGCTGCTAATACATATTAACGAATCGGGGGGGTGGGAACGCTGTGGTGATTTTCATGTTGAGTGGAGAAATAAGTAGGGCACTGAAAGTTGTCAGTGTAGCTAGCGTGCTAACCTCGTCAAGGTAGCTAGTGTTAGCTGTTTTTTTATTAAACCGTATTCGAAAGTTTAGCAAGCTGGCTAGGCTATTGCTGGTTCTGGAGCTGAATTTGTCATACCTTTGCAACAGATGGATAGGAGAAACCAGTATTTTTGACTTTGCAATCTATTGTTTTCGCCAAAGTTTTGTAATCTTCCATAAATTGCGACAGCGAATCCACCATAGAAAGAATAAGATTAAGCTCTGGTAATATGAATAGCCTAACTACTGAACGGTTTGGTAATATGAGTAGCCTACCTACTGAACGGTTTGGTAATATGAGTAGCCTAACTACTGAACGGTTTGGTAATATGAATAGCCTAACTACGGAACGGTTTGGTAATATGAGTAGCCTAACTACTGAACGGTTTGGTAATATGAATAGCCTAACTACTGAACGGTTTGGTAATATGAGTAGCCTAACTACTGAACGGTTTGGTAATATGAGTAGCCTAACTACTGAACGGTTTGGTAATATAAGTAGCCTAACTACTGAACGGTTTGGTAATATGAGTAGCCTAACTACTGAACGGTTTGGTAATATGAATAGCCTAACTACTGAACGGTTTGGTAATATGAGTAGCCTAACTACTGAACGGTTTGGTAATATGAGTAGCCTAACTACTGAACGGTTTGGTAATATGAGTAGCCTAACTACTGAACGGTTTGGTAATATGAGTAGCCTAACTACTGAACGGTTTGGTAATATGAGTAGCCTAACTACTGAACGGTTTGGTAATTTAAGTAGCCTAACTACTGAACGGTTTGGTAATATGAATAGCCTAACTACTGAACGGTTTGGTAATATGAATAGCCTAACTACTGAACGGTTTGGTAATATGAATAGCCTAACTACTGAACGGTTTGGTAATATGAATAGCCTAACTACTGAACGGTTTGGTAATATGAGTAGCCTAACTACTGAACGGTTTGGTAATATGAATAGCCTAACTACTGAACAGTTTGGACTAGATGCTTTTTTCCTACATTATAATGGACACAGTGCAACCTTTGGTAGGATGTTGGCAGGCTATTCAGCTGCGCTACAGCAATTCCAAGTCAGCCTGTGCTCATGCCATGGTTCTCACAGCTAGTGGAAGTTAAATGATGGGCTACAATGACTTTGCATCATGATGCACGCCGCAAATGATATGTAACAACACCCTGAGCGTATATGAGACACGAAACAAGACAATACCAATACAAATGTAACAACAGCACAACAAAATAGATAAACATGATAGTGGAATTTTCTTTCACGGGTGCCGTTTTGTTATAGGATAGACACTTGTGGTTTCTAGCTGCACCAATCAAAGCAGTGGAGTATGGTCAAACTATTCATCATGGGGGTTGCGTGGTTCAAAAATGCAATCATATCATACACAATTTTACCATTTATGAAATTGTCTTTTTTTAAATATATATATACAGACTAGCTAAAAAAAATTAAACTTGACAAATTATCCAATGGATTATGATAATTTATTGGTGAAAAAGTTAGAATTTTCTCCATGGCTCAGGTGACCATGTGTAGGCAGGCTATGGCGAAAAGCTGTTTGGCTCAGCTCAGTCCCGATTAGTGAAGAGGTAGAACTTTGCAGGTGTTTCTGATTAATAAACAATACCATGCTGGAGGGTGGTAATATTCAAATAAAACCCAGCTCTGAAAATAAACGTAGACGGAAAAGTATTAGCATGTCATCTCATAGGGGAAACACGCCATTGACATGGAAAATATCTGAATTTCCAACTTCAAGCCAAAATATATCATACTTTGACTAAAACGATGATTTATTGACTTAAATTGTTGTGCAGCAACATGGGTAAGTTGTGGGCATAGTCTTTCAGCCAAAAAAGCACATTTCGTATTTTAAACTTTACAATTTTTCCTAACTGAAGCACCTTTTTGTCAGACTGACAAATTCTGTCATTTGTATGTGATAACTCTAATTTCAAAATGGGTCATAAACTACTGTCTTAAATACTGGCAAAACATGCTGATAACTAGGACTGATAAAATGCCTAATTTGAAAGTGCCACTAAAGAATGTGCCGCAATGTTGATCATGCCGTTTGAAGTAGCTAGTACCAGTAGCTACGTAGATAAGCAACTATTTTTGGTTGGTAATGGAGAAGTTCTTACAGTTGTCCTGTGGCCCAATGCCATTTTTCACTGCAACTGAGAACACTATCTGCACACATAATTGTAATAGGGTGCTACTGTCGGGTGTTGTTGGCAGTACTTAAACTCCAACTCATGTTCGCCACAAATAGAAGAGTTCTTATTTTTGCCACAATGCTGTATAGTAACTTATGCTGTTTGAGTACTTCAACTACACATTTGTAGGCCTAAACAAAGTAAGAAGCACAAACCAAACGCTAGGACTGGTGACCGCTTCAATAGGCCTAAATCACAGCCTTATATCTGTAGGATCACATGTGTCCACCTTTTATGTTATAAGTCCTCTTGTTTCCTTTCCATACTGGTATGACGGTGCCTTATGCTGACGAGTAGCAATGGGTTGAAACTCTAGTGGAAGCAGATTTTAAGATGATGCAGATAAGCTGCTTCTATTTGATTTGAAAAATGTCATACACACCCTCTTCATATCTTTTGGTGGTTATGTTTGGTATCACATTATTCTCCTCATGTAGATTTTCTCTGAAACTTTAATCTTTCAGCTGCTGTTTTTTATACTTTTACAGGCCTTGCCAGTCCACCCCTGTGCATTATGGCCCAATGATTGTACTGAGTCTACTTGGCTCAGCATGCAGTCTAATTAGCTATAACACAGTTAATGCAACAAGAGGAAAACATTATTACAGACTAGGTTTATGAATAATAATAATAATAAGCTATTTATTTTCGTCAGATCGCATAGGCAGCCTGTATAGAGGAGTATTTTTAGTTGTCAACAGATTGTTGCCAGCTCACTCCCAAACATCATTTGATAGCTCATCTGTGTAGTTAGTGCCTGTGATGATGTGAGCCCATCAAAAACTGCAGAGCTCTCCCCCAAATTCCACCAAACACAAACAGTGTGTTGCTATGAAAATGCACGAGAAATGCATATAGCATTATTAACAACATCAGCTTTGGAAATATAGCCCAACACAAAATATGCGTTATTTTTAGTATTGGTTCCAATTTCAGGGATGTATACTTTATGAGCTCCGATACTTTCACAGTGCAAGTAAATCACTGCTGGCTGAAACTTTGAACTGAAATACTTCATAGTATATTCATCCTAATTAATCATTTCCTGGTTAGCTACACTTAACCTGTCTAGGATCAGCGTGGCGCTAGCGGCACACCCCCCCCCCCCCCACTGAAAAACCAGTGCCGCGAAATTCAAAAAAAATATTTTTTAAAAATATTTAACTTTCTCACATTAAAGTCCAATACAGCTAATGAAAGACACAGATCTTGTGAATCCAGTCAACATGTCCGATTTTTTAAAATGTTTTACAGGGAAGACACAATATGTAAAGATGTACATCTATTACCTAAAAACACATTAGCATAATCCACCATCTTTTATTTGTCCACCAACACCAGTAGCCATCACCAATTCGGCTAAACTAAGATATTTATAGCCCCTAACCAACAAAAAAACTCATTAGATGACAGTCTGATAACATATTTATGGTATGGGATAGGTTTTGTTAGAAAAAAGTGCATATTTCAGGTAGATGGCATAGGTTACAATTGCACCCACCGTCACAAATGGAATAGAAAAACTACTTAGAGCAACGTGTTTACCTACTTACTAATCATCAAACATTTCGTAAAAATACACAGCATACACGAATCGAAAGACACAGATCCTGTGAATACAGACAATATTTCAGATTTTCTAAGTGTCTTACAGCGAAAACACAATAAATCGTTATATTAGCATAGCACATAGCACATAGCAGCCCAGCATTGATTCTAGCCAAAGTGAGCGATAACGTCAACATCGCCAAAAGATATTAATTTTTTCACTAACCTTCTCAGAATTCTTCCGATGACACTCCTGTAACATCACATTACAACATGCATATACAGTTTGATCGAAAATGTTTATATTTAGCCACCAAAATCATGGTTAGACAATGTGAAATGTAGACAAGCTGGTCAGAAAATGTCCTTGCGCCACTTACAGTGATCTACTCTTATACATAAATACTCATAAACGTGACTAAAAAATATAGGGTGGACAGGGATTGATAGACAATTTAATTCTTAATACAATTGCGGTATTACATTTTTTAATTTATCCTTACTTTTCAATACAGTTTGCGCCAAGCGAAGCTACGTCAAAAAACATGGCGTCCTAAGCCACTAAAATGTTTCGACAGAAACACGATTTATCATAATAAAAATGTCCTACCTTGAGCTGTTCTTCCATCAGTATCTTGGGCAAAGGATCCTTTCTTGGGAGGAATCGTCTTTTGGTGGAAAGCTGTCCTCTTGCCATGTGGAAATGCCAACTGCGTTCGGGATGAACTGAAAGCGTGCCCACCTATTCACAGCGTTAAAGAAATAAATGTCCCAAAATCGCACTAAACGGATATAAATTGCTATAAAACGCTTTAAATTAACTACCTTATGATGTTTTTAACTCCTATAACGAGTGAAAAGATGACCGGAGAAATATAACAGGCTAAACTAACGCTTGGAACAGGAGAGGGTCGGTGTCCTCCACGCGCGTGACGCACCAAGAAAAGACTTGCTAGCTACAGGGTTTTTTGATTTATAGGGCCTGTGAACGCGCAATCGACCCCATTGGAATCGTCATCACGTAAAGGCATCCAGGGGAAGACGTAAGAAGTGTCCGTACAGTCATAGCAATATCAGTGCCTTTTTAACTGACTTCAGAACAGTGGCCAACATTTCTGAAATCTGACTCCATGTCAGGGAAATTGCTGTAGAATGGGCTCTGTTCCACTTAGAGACAAAATTTCAACTCCTATAGAAACTATAGACTGTTTTCTATCCAATAATAATAATAATATGCATATTGTACGATCAAGGATTTTGTGGGAAGCCGTTTCAAAAATTACCCAATTAGCATAAATAGTCTAAACAGCGCCCCCATCCCCAACAGGTACAGTCATAATACTTTTGTGGGGCATAGACCAGTATTACAAAGACATTCTATCACTAAAATAATCTTAGCTCTTATCGTCTTGATCATCTTTCTGTCTTTTTGCTGTAGGCCCGCCTCTCGCAAGTCTCTCTCGGTCTCTATGAACGACTCCTCCCACTTTGTTGCAGATAACAAAATAAAGTGCACCTCAATAAAGTGCAAAACTAACCCCTTTATGGATGCTTATTCAATATGTTTGTGTTTCTAAATCTGTACGAATTACAGTGTAATCTTGGTATTGCTTTGCCTGTGTTGCCTGTGAATAACTCCTGTTTCCCTTCCCTCAGCAGCTCTCCCAGCTCTCCCAAAGCACTGAAAGTGAAGCAGGAGGATGGGGTGCAGAGAGTAACAGAGAGATAAGGGAACCCCTAACCAGCTTAGGTAGGAGATGGGCTGTTTCAAACAAGGAACATGGAAGAAGCCAAATCAATGAGACTCAAATTGCTCCTTCACAGAGAGAGATGGGGCTGGCTGCAGAGCTTTTGGCTCCCTGGGTCTTGTTCAGTACCCAAGCAACGCCTTCTCTTTTCTCTGGCTTCATACGTGGTCAGTTCTGACTGAATTAGGACTGAGTTGAATAAACCTAGCTGTTGTTGGAACTTGGAAAGTTGGTCATCCGTGTTCAGGCCATAGTGTAGACTAATTGATGTTCTGTGGCTGTCTGAGTTAAGCTGACCAGTCACTGTTCCCACCATTCTTATGAGAGTATTAGGCCAAGGTGGACTTAGAAGAGTATCTTCTTTTAAATGTTTTATACTAATGTGAAGTAGCTGTTGGACACCATGCACTGGAGAGTCACAGGTGACATTAAGACAACACTGCAGAAGAAAGTGAAGATTTATCACTGATAGTTGAAACATGTTCTTAGTATGGTGTATGGTTTGTAGTTTTGAAGTTGTCAGAGGCTGGCATGGCTTGATGTTCAGGAATAGTAGTCTGTTGTCAGGACTCACGCGACCACCGGCTCAAATTCCATGAGATTCCTGCATACTACTCTAGCAAATGATCACTTTTTGATAACATTTTGCCCTTTCGACCTCTGAGGCTCTGAAGACAGTCGAAAGACCGAAACCAAAGCATCATAAGAAAATTATACTTTGCATGCTCAGTGTGCAGGAGTTTTAAAGCTTTAATAGGTAACTTTTTGGGCGACCCGACCAAATGCACATGGAAATGTGTGTTATTGGTCTGTCATTCTCATTGAAAGCTATTCTAAGATGCGGTAGATATGTTCTATGTGAGCTATTTCTATGCTTCCCATTTTGTTTTTGCGTCTTTTACTTTTGGTTTTGTACACCAGCTTCGAACAGCTGAAAATACAATATTTTTGGTTATGGAAAATATATTGCAACGCGGTTCAGATGGTACAATGATTCTCTACACTGTACTTGCTTGTTTTGTCACACAAACTGAGCTTAGGCAAACTATTAGAGATTTCTCCGTAGTGCATCTTTAGCTATTGTTTCATATCTACAATGCACGCACAAATATCCTATTCTGAATGTGTGAGTGCCTTTCACTTCAAATCCCTGTGAATGGGCATTCGGTTACTCTACTCTTGTCGGGAGTGTGGGGGCCATTGGTTGAAATTCTTCCGGAGAATCTGATGTTCTTGTTGGTTCCGCCTCCTTTGACACTAGCATATCACGAGCCAATCACCACAGAGTGAGGTAGTGTTCGAAAGTTGGTGAGGATTGGGGTGGAGACCGACAGCGCATCTCGGTATGGAGCACAGTTCGGTATGGAGTTCACAATGCATGTATCATCTCATCAGCTGGTAAAAAAATGTATTGTGCAGGGTAAATTTGCTGTAGCCACAGCCTATGCTACCATAATAATACGACTGATATACAGTGTCTCATTAAAAATGCAACCAAAATAGATTATCTTGTTCAAGTTTGATATATATATATATATACACTGAGTGTACACAACAATAGGAACACCTTCCTAATATTGATTTGGACCCCTTTTGCCCTCAGAACAGCCTCAATTCAATGGGTCATGGATGCTACAAGGTGTCAAGCGTTCCACAGGGATGTTGGACCATGTTGAGTCCAATGCTTCCCACAGTTGTCAAGTTGGTTGGATGTCTTTTGGGTGGTGGGCCATTCTTGATACATGGGAAACTGTTGAGTGTGAAAAACCCAGCAGCGTTGCTGTTGACACACTCAAACCGGTGCGCCTGGCACCTACTACCATACCCTGTTCAAAGGCACTTAAATTGTCTTGCCCATTCACCCTCTCAATGGCACACATACACAATCCATGTCTCAACGCTTAGAAATCCTTCTTTAACCTGTCTCCTCTTCATCTACACTGATTGAAGTGGATTTAAGAAGTGAAATCAGTAAGGGATCATGGCTTCCACCTGGTCAGTCTGTCATGGAAAGAGCAGGTGTTCCTAATATCTGTACACTCAGTGTACAAACATGTCATAGCCTACCTCTGGCCACCCATCCATTTTCCTGGAATCTTTCTCCCTTGTCAAATCAACGTCTTGCTTATTATATTGCTGAAATCCTGTCACATTTATGACCAACAACAAGTAGCCTTGAATGCATGGCCTAAAGCAGTTATTTATTCAGTCATGATGAGAAGCAAATGCTGTCTGCACCATATTCTAGTCCCAAATAGGCCATATACAGTATTATTCAAGAATGTCATTACAATATTAAGAAAATGCTCCAATGCTAGCAAGTGATGGCCCGTGATGGAAACACATACACCGTATGAGGAATTAATCTGAAAGGTAATGTTTCAGCCTTTGTCTTGCAAGTTATAGGAGGAAAAATACCAGATTTTTGTTGCTGGTACAGCCGACTAGCGCTACCTACATACAGAAGGTTTTTTTGTTTGTTGACAAAGTTACTTTGAGTCAAATATCGCTATAATATCGTCTAAAAATAATATTTTGAGATGTAACTTTTACCCCCCGTCGCTACTGTCTTCACTGTTCTCAATTATACTCCTGCCCCCGACTGGCCTCCGCTCCTGTGGAGTCCCAAGAGAAAGCTACACTAGAATAGTTTTTGGGACATTAACTCACAGGCAGTTTTAGATTTGAGTTTGAGATGGTATGAATGCATATAGCACTTATTTAGTCAGATCCAAATTCCATCCCCGAGAAGTGAAAGCAGTCTGCATCTTATTCTAGTCCGATATTATTCAACCATGTAATTACAATGATGAAAAAATGTTCTGAAAGGTAATAGAAAACGATAGTAGTGGCGTCTTTCTGTAAGCACAAACTCCGCCATGGTTTGTTGGACAAAGCCAATGCTCTCTAGGCCCCTTGCTTTTGTCAATCTTTACTAGTGACATGCCACTGGCTTTGAGTAAAGCCGATGTGTCTATGTATGCGGATGACTCGTCACTATACAAGTCAGCGAGTGCAATCACTGCAACACTTAACAGAGAGCTGCAGTTCGTTTCAGAATGGGTGGCAAGGAATACATTAGTCTAAATATTTCAAAAACTAAAAGCATTGTATTTGGGACAAACCCTAAACCTCAACTAAATCTTGTAATAAATAATGTGGAAATTGAGCAAGTTGAGGTGAATAAACTGCTTGGAGTAAACATGGATTGTAAACTGTCATGGTCAAAACATGTTGATATAACAGTAGTTGAGATGGGGAGAATTCTGTTCATAATAAAGCACTGCGCTACCTTCTTAACAACGCTATCAACAAGGCAGGTCCTACAGGCCCCAGTTTTGTCGCACATGTACTAGTGTGGTCAGGTGCCACAAAGAGGGACCTTGGATAATTACAATTAACAGCACAATTATTGTTTTTTTTTGGTCTTAGGCTCATACAATGTCTTTAATGTAGGGCTCATCGGGCTCAGGTAGCATCCGGCATGAATGTTCATGCTGATCAAAGCTCTAATCGCCCTGCCCTTTTTTTTGCGCTTCGTCGCGGCCACAACGGGCTGTTAGCAGTTGATGTTAAAGTTGATGTTACTCTTCAGTAACACAGCCCCCAAAGCGAATCAGGGGGAGAAAAATAGGTTTATTCAAAGTGGACAAATCATAGATGTTATGCTGAGAGGTAGATGTTCATTCTCCCCTGTCCTCAGTGACTCTCTCCACAGAGCAAAAGGACAGGATGTAGTTTAATAACCCAGCCCTAGCCTGTGGTTGACCAATTAGAAATCCTTGCAATAAAACTGGGCCAATGGCCAAATAGCAAGTGTCCTGTTTCCGGCTCAATGTATAAACAATTTGGACCAATGAGAATTTGCCATGTAGCTATGAGTCCCGGACTGAAATTCCTGCAATGTCTCTAACCAATTGATCATTAATCCCCTATTACAGAAAAACCACTATTTCCATTGATTCTATTGACCGTTATTACTCTATTGACTTTTACTCCTCTTGACCTTTAGTCATCTATTGACCTCTCGTCCTCTGTGTCGTGTATTTATCCTTGAAATATTTTTACACAGCTGAAGAGCTAGTTGGGTCATAGGGCGGGGGCATTCCGATGAGTTGGTCCGGGGGTGTCAATCAAATCTGGTTGATTTTTAAACGGACCTTTACGCTTTGCTGCTTTGCCTTTTCACAAGGCTCAACTTCAGCTTCCTCACAGTAAACATCCAGCTGTAGATATGTATACATCTAGGAAATGTAAGCACTTAGGAGGGAATTGTTTATTTCTTTTTTTCCAAAGCCTGGTGTGTTGGCAGGAAGTTACATGTTTGTTCACAATATCTTTGGGTAAGATATTTGCTGCAATTATTAGTCATGTATTTTTTTTGTCCGTTGTTGTGATACCCAATTGGTAGTTATGACCTTGTGTCATCGCTGCAACTCCCCAACGGGCTCGGGAGAGGTGACGTTCAAGACATGGGTCCTGCTCTTAACGCTGTTCGCTTAACCCGGAATGTGTCGGAGGAAACACCGTGCAACTGACGAACCCATATGGTGCAAGGCCAAATGTGCACCGCCCTTCAGGTCTCCCTGTCTCGGCTGGCTGTGACATAGAGGCTGTTCTAACATAGGCTAGATTACATTCATGAGCTGCTGTCAGATCCTGTACTTATTACTAAGCCGTTATTGAGCAATGTGGGTTAACGGTGGCCTAAAAATCTTTCAACGCTTGAAAAAGTGTGACTTTTTAACTCGAAAGCACAGCAACAATATTTTACCTAGGCTACAGTAGTTCGGCCTCTACGTTGCATAGGAGTGTGGGTCAGTTTGTTTAGAGTCTCACCAGGTTGGAAGAACTTGACTCTACTCAGGCCAAAAGATAAGCAGGGGAATTTTGTTACAGCAATGAGAGAAGAACCTTAGGTTCTGGGGTCTCTTCATTATGGGCCTCTTCTCAATTGGTGTGCAGCTGCACAATATTAGTTCACAAATTGTTTGGCTCAAGTCTCAAGTTAGTTCGCTTCATAATAGACTTATTAAATGCATAATTAACTGTTCATGGCTTTGGTATATGCTGCTCCCGAGTGCTTTTGTTTAACCTGCACCATAGTACAGAATACATTGCAGCTGCAACACTAGGAAGCAGCATATGCTGTCTGCGAGCTTTATTTTGTATTTTTTCATAGTGTTTAATATTGGCCCAACATCTGTGTGATAGTTTAGGATGTGCACATTACTCACACCCTTCTTTCCTGATTTAAAGTAGAATCCAGGCTTTATGGTATTGAGAAAGCCCTCAAGCACAACGAACTTTGATGGTACAAAATGCACCTTTTTATAGCGTTATCGTGGCCGTTTCAGATGATCATACTACATTTCATATTTGTGCATACCATAATGCAAAGTTAGCGCTCTCCAAACAAATCCACCTGAGGTTTTCATCAGATTGGCGTGTATATGCCGCTTGTGCCAGTGTAATGTCTGAGGAACACTTATCAGTCTACTTTGGTATTGCTGCAAGTAGGCTGTCTATAGGCTACATCTAATGAGGGTGGCAGTACCCTCCATTGGTTTCTTGATGGGTGATTTATGGACAATATATTACCCCTAATATCCCAGCATATTATCCCCAGTACCCCTGCTTCACACTACCAGGTATATTCCATCCAGACAATTAGATGGTTACATAAATATCTCAGCCAAGTATCACTGTGGTGTGCATGGTAGTGGTAGCTAGTTGGCCTAGTTGGTTTTGTCTTTGTGTAGTCATATAGGGATCAAGTAGTAACACTGCTGCTTTGACAGTCTGCTGTCTGTCCCGCCTCTCGGTACCTGGGGGTGTGGTGTGCGTTGTGGTTGCAGTCGAATTTCTACACGGAGGGAGAGAGCGTGCCACCACGCTCCCGCGAGACAACTTCTCGAGCAGTATCAGTTGATGCCTTCACACAGCACACGGGAGCTATCTAGAGCAAAAAGAAGTGCCCGTATATATCTACTCTCTAAGCTTATCTATTTTAGGGAAAGTTCTTTACAATAGTAAACCTTCAATAGTGAACATGCTAGCAATATGCTGGTTACGGTTGATAGTCTGCAAAAAGGAAAGCTACAAAAAAACACATAGCATTGGTATTGGCAAAACCTACTGTAGCCATGTCATCTCTTTTGAAACGTTTGTCTTAAAGGGGGTGCGTCCTATTTTTTTATGTTCTCAATTACGTACTTTAGAAACAAAAATGAATGCAATTAATTCAATGCAACTCCAAAGAATTGGCTACATATGATGATAACCAAATGTAGCCTTTTAATAGCTGAATATAAAGAGAAAGCATGACAACCTATAGGCCCTGCATTACCCCAGTGCATTTAACAACTTCACCATGTCCAGCCCAGTAGAAATACTGTAGGTCTACTGATTTTAATTATTGTTGACAATTGAGTAGTCAACTGCTGCTTTCTGTGTAGCAAAGCCTGTGATAACACCTGCGTAATTCTTCATTCATACCTGTATTTCTGATAGCTGAGAAAATGACTCTTGAGAAGAACCTTGAAGCCTGTGGAAGTCAGACTCTTACAGGATTCTTTAAAGGCCCTATGGATTCAGAATAAATGTTTTCCTGTGTTTTATATCTCATTGTACAACAGCTGATGAAAGTAACACAGTAAAAGTTGTTATTTCCTGATAGTTGCAGGTTGAAAATACAATCTAGCATTAGAATGTACCAGAGGCCATGAAGGTAGAGCTTGTTCTGCAAAAGAAACAGGAGGAGCTTGGCTGGCTATGTTTTCTATTTGGCTGGCTACGCCATGTGCTTCTGGAAAACACCAGCTAATGCCACTGTGACTGTAGAATCACTATGGAATGCTGCTGATACTGTGCTATACTGGAAGGTGCAGCCAGGGAATGCTGCTGATACTGTGCTATACTGCAGATGCAGCCAGGAAATGCTGCTGATACTGTGCTATACTGCAGGTGTAGCCAGGAAATGCTGCTGATACTGTGCTATACTGCAGGTGTAGCCAGGGAATGCTGCTGATACTGTGCTATACTGCTGTTGCAGCCAGGAAATGCTGCTGATACTGTGCTATACTGGAAGGTGCAGCCAGGGAATGCTGCTGATACTGTGCTATACTGCAGGTGTAGCCAGGAAATGCTGCTGATACTGTGCTATACTGCAGGTGTAGCCAGTGAGTGCTGCTGATACTGTGCTATACTGCAGGTGTAGCCAGGGAATGCTGCTGATACTGTGCTATACTGCAGGTGTAGCCAGGGAATGCTGCTGATACTGTGCTATACTGCAGGTGTAGCCAGGGAATGCTGCTGATACTGTGCTATACTGCAGGTGTAGCCAGGGAATGCTGCTGATACTGTGCTATACTGCAGGTGTAGCCAGGAAATGCTTTGTTGGCATTGAATATATGAAATTGATTTACCACAGTCAGTTAAAGTTGAATTGTAATTCAAGTTATATTTTCTCAATTAAGCTTTCATGGAGAAGATTGTATATACATGTTTGACATTTGATTGGAAAGATATAGAGAACATTGAAACTGGATAATTTGACTGAAAGTGAAATGTAACCTATTGTTACAGTTTGAGCTTGAGTCGCTCCTTGATCAGCCAGTTCTCATGTCACAATGAAAGGTATCATTCATGATTTAGCCAGTGTTCATTCACTCTTATCAAATGAATGATACATTTGCTCTCTAGCACATATACACACACACACACACACACACACACACACACACACACACACACACACACACACACACACACGCACCCTTGAAGCGAGCAGCATTTTGAGTATGAAATTCACTGCTTACCAATTGCAGCTAAATAGAGTGTAGAGTGAGGTGATTATTAAGCGTCTTCAGTGTCCTATTATATCTGGTATAGCTACTGTAATGCATCTCAATTCTTGAACATGAAACCTCAATAAGAGGTCTGAGGGGAGCTTTAATAACGTACAATATGCTGTAGTAGTCTATACTCCATCCCACTGCTCCGTTCTAAATATACAGGAACCAAACAGTGATTACTGCTAGCATAAGGCATGTACTCACTAAAAGCAGACTGACCTTTCACCACACAGAGTAGTACATCATGTATGGGGGGCCCTCCCTTCACACATTGGCACTGCAGTCAAGACACTATTACAGGCCTGTTGCTTGGAGACAGCCCTACTTAGCGAGGGCTACGGCGTGCGTGTTTGTCTTTTTAATCTGTGTCTGTGCTTGTGAGCGGGTAGTACGTGCCTCTCTGTCAAGGGAAGGAGTGGGGTTCAGGGGAGCCCAGCTGGACTCTATCCCCACAGACCTCACCCTTATCCTCTCTACCCCCTCCTCTTGTCTACGCGGTATTCAGTTTGTTGATAACGATATCAGCCAAATTATGTTGAATCTTGACATTTCAAACCACATTACTACTTAATGAGAACACATTCATGGTATTTAGTTTAAGAGAATGAACAAGGTAACCTGGACTAATTTGAATGGGAGCAAATGGCAGATTTTTTCCCCCATCCATACCCCAGTAGACCTCACATGACCGCTGCAAAACCTCATGCTGTGTCCCAATACCTCTGGCTTGTTTATCTGCCTTGTCTGAATGTAAACGTTTCCATAAAGTGTAGGCTCGGTTATTTTTTTAAGTTATTTCCAGTGCATCGAAATGTGCTTACGTGTGCGTTTGACGCTATGTGTCCGCTTAAAACATTACTTTTCGGTCCTTGCAAGTTGTCGTTATCTCATATATTAAGCATTAGCATTAATCGGTTAAATTAGGCATTGAACTTCAATCCTGTAAGAATCCTGGATCTAGCTGTTGCGACAATTTTTTAATGTTTTTAATTTTTTGTATAGAGATCTCAGAAAAATGCGGTGTAACAATGTCATATTTAGTGTCTCCTTATGTTACGGGGTGAAAACAGTTTTCATGGGCACAGAAATCCAAAATAATAAATGTGTTTGTAAAATCAAATGTGTCTAACCGAAAGTGTCACCTTACCTTGATGTGGTTCTTCAATAATTTTGCATAATATTTGGTGCATGCGCATTTAGTGTCCAGCTGAATGGTTACGCTGTGATATTTTCACACATCATCATCTGATCCAGGAAGGAATCTTTCGATTGATAGTCCAATGACGAACAGCTGTTGTGATAGCGCATGCGATGCAACAACAGCCCAAGTGTTGGAAAAAAGGTGTTCGCTAAGGAATGTGTCTTATTCGTTACACCGGTGTTCCTGGATCCACGTTGGATCTAATATCCCTAGCGAATTGATGTTGATCATCTGTTGTCTGCATGATTTCCAGCAGGGTCTCGTTAGATTTAACAGAGAACGCATCAAGGTAATGTGTTCATGTTTTCATATGTATTTGTACCTCGATTGGACAGTCTTCTGAGCACAATTGTGTAGGGTAGATTATTGTGCAACACCCAATTCTCTAATTATTCTAGATATAATGACCACAAATTACGTAGCCTAGTGGGCTTATTAACAGTATTATCTGGTAATGAAATAACATGAAAAATACATTTTGTTTTCCATGGTCCACCTACAATTTTAAACAATACAACTGGCTTGACGTAGCCTACTTGAATTTGCAGCTACTGTTGGGGGCATTATGAGGACGACAACATCTGTTGGCTTCAACTTGGCTTTCCATACAAAACCTTCCATTAAAAAAAGAACCTAGTTTTTGGTCACTTAATTATTTTAAAAACAGCAATGGTGAGATTCAAATAGTGAGATTAATGCAACAGAAAAATCGCCGTGTATGCATCCAATTTATTTAGTCACGCGATGCTCACATTATTCTCACATATTTTAGTATGTAATAATAATTTGAATATCAATGCATTGGCAAGGCCTAAAACATGCATTATTCTTAGTGGTAATGGCCTACTTTTTTCTCTTCATATTTTGCATGCTTTTGTGGGGCAGGGTGTTCTATATTAGGCCCTGTACAGTGCCTTCAGAAAGTATTCAGACACCGTTTCCCCCAAAAAATTAGTTACAGCCTTATTCTAAAATGGATTTAAAAAATCCTCAGTAATCTACAAACAATAACACATAATGACAAAGCGAAAACAGGTTTTTAGAAATGTTACCAAATGTATTAAACATAAAAAATCTGATGCCTTATTTACGTAAGTATTCAGACCCTTTGCTATGAGACTCGAAATTGAGCTCCGGTGCATCCTGTTTCGATTGATCATCCTTGAGATGTTTCTACAACTTGATTGGAGTCCACCTGTGGTAAATTCAATTGATTGGACATGATTTGGAAAGACACACACCTGTCTATATAAGGTCCCACAGTTGACAGTGCATATCAGTGCAAAAACCAAGCCTTTAAGTCAAAGGAATTGTCCGTAGAGCTCCAAGACAGGATTGTGTCGAGGCACAGATCTGGGGAAGGGTACCAAAAAATGTCTGTAGCATTGAAGGCCCCCAAGAACACTGTGGCCTCCATCATTCTTAAATGGAAGAAGTTTGAAACCACCAAGATGTTTCCGAGAGCTGGCCACCCGGCTAAACTGCGCAATCAGGGGAGAAGGGCATTGGTCAGGGAGGTGACCAAGAACCAGATGGTCACTCTGACAGAGCTCTGGAGTTTGCCGAAAGGCACCTAAAGACTTTCAGACCATGAGAAAAGAGATTCTCTGGTATGATGAAACCAAGATTGAATTATTTTACCTGAATGCCAAGTGTCACGTCTGGAGTAAACCTGGCACCATCCTTACCGTGAAGCAAGGTGGTGGCAGCATCATGCTGTGGGGATGTTTTTCGGCCACAGGGACTGGGAGACTAGTCAGGATCAAGGGAAAGATGGACAGATCAAAGTACAGAGAGATCCTTGATGAAAACCTGCTCCAGGAGCGCTCAGGACCTCAGACTGCGGCGGAGATTCACCTTCCAACAGGACAACGTCCCTAAGCACACTGCCAAGACAACACAGGAGTGGCTTCAGGACTCTGAATTGTCCTTGAGTGGCTCAACTTGAACCCAATCGAATATCTCCGGAGAGACCTGAAAATAGCTGTGCAGCAACACTCCCCATCCAACTTGACAGAGCCTGAGAGGATCTACAGAGAAGAATGGGAGAAACTCTCCAAATACAGGTGTGCCAAGCTTGTAGCATCCTACCCAAGAAGACTCGAGGCTGTAATCGCCGACAAAGGTGCTTTAACTAAGTATTGAGTGAAGGGTCTGAATACTTACAGTTGAAGTTTAAAGTTTACATACACCTTAGCCAAATACAATTCCTGACATTTAAGCCTCGTAAAAATCCCCTGTCTGAGGTCAGTTAGGATCACCACTTTATTTTAAGAATGTGAAATGTCAGAATAATAGAGTGATTTATTTCAGCTTTTATTTCTTTCATAACATTCCCAGTAGGTCAGAAGTTTACATACACTCAATTAATATTTGGTAGCATTGCCTTTGAATTGTTTAACTTGGGTCAAACGTTTCGGGAAGCCTTCCACAAGCTTCCCACAATAAGTTGGATGAATTTTGGCCCATTCCTCCTGACAGTGCTGGAGTAAATGAGTCAGGTTTGTAGGCCTCCTTGCTCGACACATTGTTTTTGTTCTGCCCACAGATTTTCTATAGGATTGGGGTCAGGGCTTTGTGATGTCCACTCCAATACCTTGACTTTGTTGTCCTTAAGGCCAGCAGCATACCACCCTGCATACCACTGCTGGCTTGCTTCTGCAGCTAAGCAGGGTTGGTCCTGGTCAGTCCCTGGATGGGAGACCAGATGCTGCTGGAAGTGGTGTTGGAGGGCCAGTAGGAGGCACTCTTTCCTCTGGTCAAAAAAATATCCCAATGCCCCAGGGCAGTGATTGGGGACACTGCCCTGTGTAGGGTGCCGTCTTTCGGATGGGACGTTAAACGGGTGTCCTGACTCTCTGAGGTCATTAAAGATCCCATGGCACTTATCGTAAGAGTAGGGGTGTTAACCCCGGTGTCCTGGCTAAATTCCCAATCTGGCCCTCAAACCATCATGGTCACTTAATAATCCCCAGTTTACAATTGGCTCATTCATCCCCCTCCTCTCCCCTGTAACTATTCCCCAGGTCGTTGCTGCAAATGAGAACGTGTTCTCAGTCAACTTACCTGGTAAAATAACGGTAAAATGAAATAAAAGCCATTTTGCCACAACTTTGGAAGTATGCTTGGGGTCATTGTCCAGTTGGAAGACCCATTTGCGACCAAGCTTTAACTTCCCGACTGATGTCTAGAGATGTTGCTTCAATATACCCACATAATTTTATTTACTCATGATGCCATCTATTTTGTGAAGTGCACCAGTCCCTCCTGCAGCAAAGCACCCCCACAACATGATGCTGCCAACCCTTGCGTCACGGTTGGGACGATGTTCTTCGGCTTGCAAGCCTCCCCCCTTTTCCTCTAAACATAACGATGGTCATTATGGCCAAACAGTTCTCTTTTTGTTTCATCAGACCAGAGGACATTTCTCCCAGAAAAGTACGATCTTTGACCCCATGTGCAGTTGCAAACCATAGTCTGGCCTTTTTATGTCGGTTTTGGAGCAGTGGCTTCTTCTTTGCTAAGCTGCCTTTCAGGTCATGTCGATATAGGACTCGTTTTACTGTGGATATAGATACTTTTGTACCTGTTTCTTCCAGCATCTTCACTATGTTCTTTGCTGTTCTGGGATTTATTTGCACTTTTCACACCAAAGTACGTTCATCTCTAGGATACGGAATGCGTCTCCTTCCTGAGCGGTGTGTCGGCTGCGTGGTCCCATGGTGTTTATACTTGTGTACTATTGTTTGTACAGATGAACGAGGTACCTTCCAGCATTTGGAAATTGCTCCCAAGGATGAACCAGACTCGTGGATGTCTACAATTTCTTTTCTGAAGTCTTGGCTGATTTTCTTTTGATTTTCCATATAATGTCAAGGAAAGAGGCACTGCGGTTGAAGGTAGGTCTTGAAATACATCCACAGATACACCTCCAATTGACTCAAATTATGTCAATTAGCCTATCAGAAGCTTGTAAAGCCATGACATCATTTTCTGGAATTTTAAAAGCTGTTTAAAGGCACAGTCAACTTACTGTATGTAAACTTCTGACCCACTGGAATTGTGATACAGTGAAATAATCTGTCTGTAAACAATTGTTGGGAAAACGACTTGTGTCATGCACAAAGTAGATCTCCTAACCGACTTGCCAAAACTATAGTTTCTTAACAAGAAATTTAAGTAAATGTAAACTTCTGACTTCAACTGTATGTAAATGTGATATTTCAGTTTATTTTTAATACATTTGCTAAAGTTTCTAAAAACCTAGTTTTGCTTTTTCATGAGGTATTGTGTGTAGATTGAGGGGGAAAACAATTTTTATACATTTTAGAATAAGGCTGTAACATAACAAAATGTGGAAAAGGTCAAGGGGTCTGAATACTTTCCGACTGCACTGTATGTACATTTATATAAATGATACAATTGTATAAGGTTGTCCTTGAAAATTACAATTAAGCGCTTGAAATAGTTCCTGAAAGTCCTTGAATTTGACTTGACAATATCTGTTTGAGCCCTGCTTAAAGGATTATAGTCCTAGACCTATGTTGTTGTATACCTGGATTTAAGGGTATATTTGCATATATGCACTTTTATTCCTCTATGTATCCATGTGGAATTGCATAAATTCTTATTTACATTTCGAAACATTTTGAAATGTTGATCCCAGTGTCACACGTTGGTCCCATTTCTTTATAGAAAGACCCATAGGAGGTCAGTTGTAGGTTGATCATGAGCAACTTTGTGTTGCTGATGTCTTTGAAAATGAATGTGTACCAAGATTGCAGTCTGAATGTCATCTTGACATTTGACACACGATCTCTCTCCCTAGCCCAGTCTTATTCTAGCCTGGGGGGGAATCATATACCGGCCGACAGAGAGTGGCAAACTGTGTCTTGAGTGCTATGATGTTGCACCAAATAGCCTATTCCATGACCATAACGTTTTAATCAATGTTTTTACTGGACTGTAGGCCTAGTTGCCACAGAGGTTTTTTTGCACCCAACATGGCACTGAACAAATACATGAGTAACAATAACCCATTCAGAGTTGACTGATATCGATATGGCCTACCAATGCATCAATCAAACGAGCCCCTGTTCAGTTTTATTGATATTGTGTTTTATTTACAACTTTGCTAACATTGAATTACATGCCTGGGCATGTCTACACATTCACTGTCAGTCATTGTAGACATATTCAACACATTTGTTGGAAGAGTATGTTCTCAGTCACTCCCAGCACCATTTTCCTTTTGTCCACTGTTTGTGACTAGCCTAATTGGCCCATTTCAGTACAGATATTGTGGGGGAATTTTAAAGGGGTAACCATTTTTAAATGTAACCCAGTTTGCTCAGGTTTTCGGTCCAGATTTCCAACGTAATGTGAAGATGAGGCCTAGCTTTTCCAATTGCAAATAGACTCATCTCATTATTCACTCCAAAGTTGTGTGTTTGCGTGAGTACGTTTTCTGGTTATTGCTTCTCTTCCTGCAACTTGTATCGAAGGTTCCATAATGCCTTTTTTTCTTTGTGTTCTTATGGATAATATGGTATGTCCATTTAAAATCCCCAAAAAAATCAAGCCTAATTTATGCACTGAAGTCGGGCCTAAACCATGCATTGATGTCCGTGTGAGATGTTTTTTAAACATTTGAGTTGCGTAAATTTGAAGTTGGTTCAGCCATTTGAGAATGTGATTTATTCCCAGAACATGATGATGATAGGGTAAGTAAACCTAGCCTAAATTATATGGCAGTTCTGTTGCCCCACATAGTGTGCAGTTTGTGCTACAATACTTGACTGAAACAACTTGGGTAGGGAAAAACAACTCTGGCTGTGCTGCCTTGCATTACAAGTTTAGAAACCCAGGTACAAACAACATTGGCAGGATTGACTATAAGAAATGTAGACCTACTATTTTCACACACTTTAGAAATCATTAGGACTTAAACTGGACAAAACCCATTCTGTGCAAATGTGGCTATGTTTTGAAGAATGTACGTACAACTCATCATGGCTTTCTGACTGTGTTGTGTTGCTAGGATGATTGGAGCTATCTGTCTTTTTGGCTCACTGATACTGAACCAGTTTCATACAGAGCTATGAGCTCATTTAGCCCACATGTTATCGGCTTCATTGGTTTAGTCATTTTTTTTTTTTTTTTTGAATGGCCTATAGAGATTGTAGTTTAAAAACTCGGGCAACTAATAGGTTGAAACATTCCTTAATCCTATTGTTATAAAGCATCTGTGAGCAGTGTCTGTCTCAAGTTTTCAATGCTTGCGTTTTGCCCCATTCAAAACCCTCCCTCAATGTAGCCTGGCTATTCTACATGGCTACTATGTTGGGAGTTTCACTCAGTAGTATTATGCGATTAATGTATTTGCTTCGGTGAGACATATTTTTCTTCCATGATATTCCATAACTTTTTTAAATGTGTGCCTCCATTTCTGTTTGCAAGTGAAAACAAAAAAACAATATTAGTAATATTAACTAGTCTCATATGATGTCTAGCAGCTCTGACTTGACCCTAATTGGAGATGATGTCACAGTGCAAAATATAGACCCACTACTAGCGCTAAGAAAAATATGCAGGAAAAGGTATCGAAGTAATATTTCCTTGGCACTTTTTATAGCTCCTTCGTGTGTCCAAAGTGCCCCGCACTGTAATGCATGTTTTTCAAAGTATAGGCAACCTGTAGAAATACTTTGTTCTGTAATCTGGAGAAATAAAGTGCCTTTAGCGCCATCTGCTAGTAGTTCTGCTAGTGTTGCATGGCACCACTAATCCCATTTGTCCCTGTGGTCCACTTTTGCTTGATGTGCTTGCCTTGTATGTATGAATCACTTGTTTTACCTTTCACAAAATCTATTGAGAGCTTTCAATTATCAAGTAAATGTTGCACTGTAGATTTGAGTGTGTAATAAGATGGGTGAACATGTTACTGTGTGTGCTTATTTTATTTTATTTATTTTATTTGTATTTTATTTCACCTTTATTTAACCAGGTAGGCTAGTTGAGAACAAGTTCTCATTTGCAACTGGAACCTGGCCAAGATAAAGCATAGCAGTGTGAACAGACAACACAGAGTTACACATGGAGTAAACGATAAACAAGTCAATAACATGGTAGAAAAAAGAGAATCTATATACAATGTGTGCAAAAGGCATGAGGTAGGCAATAAATCGAGTAATTACAATTTAGCAGATTAACACCGGAGAGATAAATCATCAGATGATCATGTGCAAGAAGAGATACTGGTGTGCAAAAGAGCAGAAAAGTAAATAAATAAAAGCAGTATGGGGGGTGAGGTAGGTAAATTGGGTGGGTAGTTTACAGATGGACTATGTGTGTAAAGAGAGTAGAAGGGATGCATGGGCTGGGAATCATGATTAGATCAGAAAGATATAGCCTATTTTTATTTATTTACATCCTCAATATGGGAATGTGCCTTTGGCTTCACCGCATGGGGCATTCACTGATGAACACTATGACACCTATTGGCCAGAAGCGCAGTAGTTGAGCGCTGAAGCCAATTAATGTTTTTTTGCTTTCCTTAATATTTTTATCCCAGCAGCACTGTAGTAAACCTACACCACTAGCTGTAATGGGACAGGTGTAGTGTATCATGAGTTGGCAAGTATCTATTAACTATGGATGAGGCAAAGAAATTGAATGATTCACTCATTCAAACACATGACGGTGTGCAATTCCTCTATTTGGTGATGTTCCCATTCACTCCTTCATTCTTCTTCTGCATCTTTCTCTCTCGTTGTGGTGTTATAAGCCTTGTGAAATGATTCTGCACAATCCTCCAGACTACACTGTCTGTGGAGTCTTCAATAACCCAGGCTGCACTATGTCTAAGACAGCATAGCCTACCTCTCTGCATATACTTTAGTCACCCCAAAGGTTTTTGCAGTCCCCACCTCTCCTCCCCTCCTTACCAGCATGTAGCCTAAACACTACAGCACCAATTAATCAAAGGAATCAATTAATCTTTAATATGGTGGCAGGCAGCTGAGAACATGGCTTGAATGCAAAGAAATGATCTTACTTTCAACAGTGCATATTGCATTGGGTCAATGCCAATGTATAACTTCTGTTTTTCATTGGTCAACTTGATTTTCTCCTATTGTGAATCAGGTATTTGGTCCTCTCGTGTTTTCCCCTTCAAGGCGTGAGAAACAGGCCTAGCTAGACTGAGACATCATGACTATTTAGCCTATACCGTCGTTTTGAAAGGAAAACATGAAATCAATTTAATTCCCAATTAATTGTTTTTGTATCCCAAGATTTTCACAGTATTATCCAAAATACACGATATAATCAAAAGTATGTGGACATCCCTTCAAATTAGTGGATTAGACTATATCAGCCACACCCGTTGCTGACGTGTGTATACAATTGAGCACACAGCCATGCAATCGCCATAGACAAAGATTGGCAGTAGAATGGCCTTACTGAAGAGCTCAGTGACTTTCAACATGGCACCGTCCTAGGATGCCACCTTTCCAACAACAGCTCAGCCGCGAAGTGGTAGGCCACACAAGCTCACAGAACGGGACCAACAAGTGCTGAAGCGTGCACCGCGTAAAAGTCGTCTGTCCTTGGTTGCAACACTCAGTACTGAGTTCCAAACTGCCTCTGGAAGCAACGTCAGCGCAATAACTGTTCGTTGGGAGCTTTGTGGAATGGGTTTCCATGGCCGAGCAGCCGCACACAAGTCAGGATGCCAGGAGAACGCTACCTGCCGAACACACAGCGCCAACTGTAACGTTTTGTGGAGGAGGAATAATGGTCTGGGGCTGTTCTTCATGGTTCAGGCTAGGCCCCTTAGATCCATTGAAGCGAAATCTTAACGCTACATCATACAATGACATTCTACATGATTCTGTGCTTCCAACTTTGTGGCAACAGTTTGGGGAAGGCCCTTTCCTGTTTCAGCATGACAATGCCCCCATGCACAAAGTGAGGTCCATACATAAATGGTTTGTCGATCGGTGTGGAAGAACTTGACTGGCCTGCACAGAGCCCTGACCTCAACCCCATCGAACACCCTTGGGATGAATTGGAATGGCGAATACAAGTCAGGCCTAATCGCCCAACATCAGTGCCCAACCTCACTAATGCTCTTGTGGCTGAATGGGAACAGGTCACTACAGCAATGTTCCAACATCTAGTGGAAAGCCTTCCCAGAAGAGGGGAGGCTGTTACAGCAGCAAAGGGGGGAACAACTCCATATTAATTCCCTTGATTTTGGAATAAGATGTTTGACGAGCAGGTGTCCACATACTTTTGGTCATGTACTGTAATTCGTTACTCAAATGTTAATCAACTAATGCAGCCCTAATGTGGATCCTTGCTTGTTATTTAGGGATGGGGGCTGCTATTCATTTTTGAAGAAAGAAAAATCATAGGTGTATTTTAACAATGAAAAGGCTTTTTCTAAATTAAGTGATCTATGTGACATTGCTACACACAAGGCAATACCCATTGTCTCACGTCAGATGGTGTCACTCCTCCGTGACGCTCGTCCCTCAACCCATCAGTGCAGGTGGAATTGACACGTTAACGTACGTAAAACAATGGGATATACCATGACATTTGAAATTCTTAATTCAGTGAAACAGCTAACTTTTGATTGTGGATTTTATGATGTGAGCCCTGTAAAAATACATACCGTAGTAGCCAGGTAGTAGTAGTAGTAGTAGTACCTGGCCAGGTAGCCTACATAACAAATGGAATCTACAAGTTTGTCTAAATACCGTGAGTCTGTATGGCTACTCTCTTTCACTCTCCCTCCCGTGTAAAACTCACCAGCCCCTACCAATTGCGCTGCTGCAATATTATGCGAATAGTGTGTCACTTGGCATAATGTAATTACTCTTGGTTTCACAGATACGGCTGTTGGTAATGCTGTAACCACTGTCTTTTACCAGTTTCAGGTCTTTGTCTCCAGGTATGCTGTAGTTGATGTTTTGGTGGGGTATCACAAGGCGTCTTTTCTTTTTTTCCCCCTTCTCTTTCAGTACTACAAACATGTTGTCCAGGGCGTGGAAAAATTTGTTCAGAAAGTGAGTTTCTCTTCTTTTATTTTTACCAGTCCCAAACAGAGTAAAATAGAACACATATGTGCTACCCATATGAATGGGATACTTGCCAATCATAGGCCGTTCACCCCACAGACGCTAAACAGCCTTGTTGTGTTGACAGTGCAAGCCAGAGTATAAGGTCCCAGGCCTGTATGTCATGGACTCCATCGTGCGGCAGTCACGGCACCAGTTTGGCCAGGACAAGGATGTGTTTGCCCCGCGCTTCAGCAAAAACATCATCGGAACCTTCCAACATCTCTACCGCTGCCCCTCAGATGACAAGGTGGGGTCACAGTGGGACCAAAGACAGCTCTCTGGTGTCTCTATTCAGAAACACTGTTCTAGCTTTCACCTCCTCTTCTACCTCTGACTACACATGTCCTCTGTATTGTTAGTGATAGATCTGGTCTGTAGCATTGTTTGAAAAACCATATTATCAATGAATATGCTATTTTCATACTCTAAATTTGTATACAGCATCAACTTTTAGACAGACTCATTCGCTGCAGGGGTCTAGTTTTAATTGGTTGTGTCAGTCAGATCTTGTCTAGGAGCTTATTCTTTCGTCCGTTGTGTTCCAGAGTAAGATTGTCAGGGTCCTCAACCTCTGGCAGAAGAACGCCGTCTTCAAGAGTGACATCATCCAGCCGTTGCTGGACATGGCTGCAGGACTGCCCCCTCCCAGTGTCACCCCAGTCATGACCAGCCGGGATGCTGCAGTCAACACGCCTGGTCAGTCACACAACACATCCATAAGACGTATAGCTCTATACTGACACCTGGTGGCGAAATAGTCCTCTCTCCTGAACTGACACAAAATACTCAGGCTGCCTTGTGATTAGGTATGGCTCTTTAATCAGCTTCAAATGTAGATGTTTGTTTTATTGTTATTGATTTCTCATGATTGATGTTCTGTGTTTGTGTCTAGGTACCCCAGCGACCCCGGCCACCCCAGCCAACATCGTATCCAGTCTGCCTGACTGGGCGTCGCAGTTCTCCAACACAGACACTGTAGCTGCAGTGGCCCAGATCCTGCAGAGTCCACATGGCCAACAGGTCAGTCTGCACAGCATCTCCCTGATCCTCAGCCTGTCAATTCAATATCTAATTTGAAGCTCAGAGACAGACACTGCCTCTTCAGATTGTTGTCATGTTTTAAAGGGATACTGCAAGATTCTGGTAATTACGTTTTTCTTACCCAGAGTCAGATGAACTCTGCGTGCATTATGAATGAAGTTGGAGATAATATTGGCTCATAAACTAACTGATGTTCCTTTGTTTACAAAACGTTCCTTTGAAAAATGACCAGATGGAGCTCTGCAAAGTCTCCTACTCTAACCCTGTCTATCTGTTTGTGTATCTGTGTAACAGCTCCAGCAGCTGGTGCAGAGCCTGCAAATGCAGCAGCAGAAGCCCCAGCCTTCTCTGCTTCAGGCGTTGGATGCCGGCCTGGTGGTCCAGCTGCAGGCTCTGACGGCCCAGCTCACTGCAGCCGCCACGGCCAACCCCATGCAGCTCAACCCCCTGGAGCAGAGGATCTCCTCCTTCAACAAGGTGAGAGATCAAGGCCACATACATGGAATGGTAGTATGTTTGGTTGTTAACTTTTAAATGTTTTGTGTGATAACTACGTACTACGTGACTCTCAGATCTGTATTTTAATAATTGTCTTTCTCCATTTGTTGCAGAAAATGTTGGGCCATTTTGACTTTGGGAACGATTCAGAACGCTCTGAAGACCCCAAAAAGGACGCCCAATCATCCCAGATGTAAGCGTGAACATCAACCTAAAACATCTAAGATCCTGTGGAACAGGGCTTTCAAACCCTGTTCCTGGAGAGATACCCTCCTGAAGGTTTTCAATCCAACCTCAGTTGTAACTAACCTGATTCAGCTTATCAACCAACTAATTATTAGAATCAGGTGCTCTAGATTAGGGTTGGCGTGAAAACCTACAGGACGGTAGCTCTCCAGGGACAGGGTTGGAGAGCCCTGTTGTGGAATATGTCACCGGTTGTGTGTATGCACTTTGAATGCCCTCTACCTGTGTGACGGAACAGTAGTTAATTGAACTATTGACCCGTCTCCCCTGTGTCTTCCCCGTCTCCCTCCAGGCCCATGGTGTCTGACTCCATCTTCCACCAGCTGGCTGAGCAGCTGCAGCAGCAGAACCTGGAGCACTTCCAGAAGCAGCTCATGGAGCACCAGCAGAAGGTACCTACATATCACCTCCAGAGATTTATGGAGTCACTTATTGTTTGCTTGTCATATCCATGTATTGAAACCCTCTTGACAGTATAACCTTTTGACTTTAATCCAGTCCATGAACATGGAAGGGCAGGATGGAATATTTGGGTCTGAGAACACGGCCATGCCCCAACAGAGCAGCAGCCAATCACAGCACCTGGCGCCGCAAAACAAGATGGACGACTCAATTGACAACCAGCAGCAGGTAAGTCCTTGTTTCCCTCACTGACTTTGGCTGAACCAATATTTATAGTACCAGTCAAAAGTTTGGACACCTACTCATTCCAGGGTTTTTCTTTATTTTTACTATTTTTATACATTGTAGAATAATAGTGAAGACATCAAAACTATGAAATAACACATGGAATCATGTAGTAACCAATAAAGAGTTAAACAAATCAAAATATATTTTATATTTGAGATTCTCCAAAGTAGCCATCATTTGCCTTGGTGACAGCTTTGCACACTCTTCGCATGCCCCAAAGTTTTTTGAACACTTTTTGGTTACTACATGATTCTATATGTGTTATTTCATAGTTTTGATATCTTCATTATTATTCTACAAAATAGAAAATAGTAAAAATAAAGAAACTCTTGAATGAGTAGGTATGTCCAAACGTTTGTGTGTGTGTGTGTGTGATAAATAAATATTCTCTGCAATTGTTAGAGCTCTGTTGTCTTTGTAAGTAGACCACTGTTGTCTTTGTAAATAGAGCTCTGTTGTAATGATGCCTGTGTTATAGGACATGGACCTGGATGACGGGCCAGAGATGGAGGAAGAGCGCTTCGAACCAGAGGACAAGAAATCCAAGATGGTCGACACGCGGTCAAGAACACGGTCTAGGTCACGATCAAGGTGAGTCGAGGGACCCAATCTGATTGAAACAGTCCATAAGGCTGCCTGAGACACTTTGCAGAGTCGTAGATTATAGCACCACCATCCATGTTGATCTTACCACGACTACTGGCATCACAATTACCTTCAGAATAACCCTCTACTCTAGATCTCCCAGGAAGAGACGGTCCAGATCACGGTCAGGCTCTCGGAAACGGAAACACCGTAAGCGGTCGCGGTCACGCTCCAGAGAGCGGAAGAGGAAGTCGTCGCGGTCCTACTCCAGCGAGAGACAAGCCCTCGAGCGAGAGAAAGAGCGTCAGAAGAAAGGACTGCCTCCCATCCGATCCAGGTTTCTCAGTGGTAATATAAGCTTTCAATACAGCTTTCAATACAAGCTTTCCTCTTCGCTGACCCCTTCACCTTGACTAATAACTCCTACCCTGTTTCTGTGTATCCCTAATCATAGAAATGTCCACAGTCACTTCTTTCTTTATATTTTTTAAGTAAAATGTTATTTGTTACATGCTTCGTAAGCAACCGGTGTAGACTAACAATGAATTGCTTACTTATGGGGCATTCCCAACAAAGCAGAGAGAAAAAAAATTATAGAAAAATACACAATGAGTAAGAATAACTTGGTTAGATACACGGGGTACCAGTACCGAGTCGATGTGCAGGGGTACGAGGTAATTGAGGTAGATATGTACATATAGGTACGGCAACAGGATGGATAATAAACACTAGCAGCAGCGTATGTGATGAGTCAAAAGAGTAAGTGCAGGGGGGGGGGGGGTCAATGCAGATAGTTTGGGTAGCTATTTGGTTAACTATTTAGCGGTGTTATGGCTTTGGGGTAGACTATGTTCAGGGTCCTGTTGGTTCCAGACTTGGTGCACACTTACCACCTTTTAATGATTTAAGCCACCATCTCCTCTCTACCTTGTGTCCTCAGTGTGCAGCACCACTCTGTGGGTGGGACAGGTGGACAAGAAGGCCAGTCCGCAGGACCTCACCAACCTGTTTGAAGAGTTTGGTCAGATTGAGTCGATCAATGTGAGTAGAGCATCCTCCCCCTCTCTCTCTCCGTCTCCGAGTGAGCCTGAGTTGACTCCATTAACCTCTGCTCGTTATGTGGTTTAGCAGGCGTTTGTCACCTCTGACCTGAGGGAAATGTGAATCATCGCAACTTTGTCCAGTTTAAAGGACTCACTTGGCTCTGTAAGCCAGAGCAGGCACTTTTTATTAGCAAATTCTGGCTTTACTGTGGGTTATTAACTGCCTAACCCTCTTACTTTCATCCACTCTTTGTCTACATCCCTCTATCTCTTTCCTTCTATAGATGATCCCTCCTCGTGGCTGTGCCTACATCTGTATGGTCCACAGACAGGATGCCTACTGCGCAAGACAGAAACTCAGCACTGGTTCATTCAAGATCGTCTCCAAGATCATCAAGGTGAAGTCCATTATATTTCATTACAGTTTCTGCTCATTTTTATACTATGCCGCCGAGGTTCCCCCGCTCCATTTTGTACTGTGATGTGATTGCCATTTGACTGCAGTCAGGACATGCCCTCCTGTGTGTGTAATGTTTTTACATTGCTTGGGCGCCTTACTTACCATACCACTCACCTCATAGCAACTCAGCTGGTACATATTTTATTCTCTCCTGTTGGGACTCAAATAGCCTCAATATTTCTGCTCTTTTATGCATCCCCTGACAATTGTATGTTCTGTATGTATGTGTGTGTTCTCTTGCTGTGTTCAGATTGCGTGGGCGCTGAATAAGGGAGTGAAGCAGGAGTATAAGCAGTTCTGGGACATGGACCTGGGGGTCACCTACATCCCCTGGGAGAAGGTCAAGCTGGACGACCTGGACGGCTTTGCTGAGGGAGGCATGATCGACCAGGAGACTGTCAACGCCGGTGAGCAGACACAGCAGGCTACATGCTGATGCCCTGTCATGTACAAACACAGGACACGCAGGATCAACACTAGTGATGACTTATAAACAAACAAAAGACACACACACACATATATATATACACGTACACACACACTGAACACACACACACACACTGGATATACACATATGTACACACACACAGGAATTACAAGCTCAACACTAATGTTCACTCATAGATAAACAGGAGACACATTCTCTCACCCACACACATTAACTCTCTTGACACTAAACATATTTCCTGACATTTGCTTATTTTTGTTAAGATTTGGGTTTATCAGAGAAGGACTTACCACAGAGAAACATGACACTGGATAAATAGACCCCAGCAGGGCATGGTAGATGTGACTATCAAATCAAATGTTTTTAGTCACATGCGCCAAATACAACAGGTGTAGTAGACCTTACAGTGAAATGCTTACTTACGAGCCCTTAACCAGAAATGCAGTTTAAGAAAATAGGCATAAGAAATAAAAGTAACAAAAAACGAACATTCAAGTGTCGTACATTCAATCTTATTCTCTAATCCTCTGTTTTATTTTTACTGTAGAGTGGGAAGCAGCCAAGAATGCGCCAGAGCCAATGAAGGAAGCTGTGAGCCAAGCTGTGAGCGTTGAACCCATGACAGCCACCAACACCCAACAGACCCAAAAGGAGGCTTTCAGCCAACAGGAGGCTTTCAGCCAACAGGAGGCTTTCAGCCAACAGGAGGCTTTCAGCCAACAGGAGGCTTTCAGCCAACAGGAGGCTTTCAGCCAACAGGTCTCCATGATGCCTGTACAGGTACCCAAACCTCAGAGATCTAACAATAACTAACATTCAACGTTTAAGCATAAATACGTTGTTTTGTGCGTTGCTTTCATCATCCTTTAAATGTGTGTGTGAGTGAGAGGGTGGAATTTACCGGGCCCCTCACATTTCCATTTCTTCTGTACTAAGCGTCTACCATGAGGCCAGTCAGTGGTGTGAAACTGAACACCATAGTCTTCCTGTGATTAGTGCTAGCTGCCTGCCCTGTCTGTGGGGTGCTTAGCCTTAAGTGTTTAGAGTGACCTCAGGTTTCTCTTCTTGACTCCTTTGTGATGGGGTTGTTGAGTGAATGCAGGATACCCAGCCCGTTTCTTTGTTCTTGGGTGGGCCTCATGAGAAGGTTTGGCTCAGTAGGTGGGGGAGGTGTTTAGGTAATTAGTATTCAACTCACCTCAGAGTTAATCTGTGTCTACTAGGGATAGTAAGTAGGGATATGCCTGGTTATTCGAATATCTGAATGGACGTTGGTATTCGATTTACTAAATACCTCAAATATATAGGCCTATTTTAACAATGAAGAGACATTGTCTAAAAATAATTATAAAAATATGTGACATTGTTATATAGCCTAGAAGGACAGACGATGACATTTGTATAAAATGACAGTTTGAGTGCACCCCATAAAGACTCACCGGTAGCCCACACACACGTTTCACACTTTTATCTTGTTGTTATTGTCGGTCAATCAGTGGCGCTAGTCAGAGGCTCCATGTGTAGCAAGTGAAGTGGGAGATTTCTAGTCGACGCAAACTGGAATAAAAATGGTGGATTTAAGTTGGCTAAATGAGAAGGAGTAAGCTACAATGATCAACCAACAGGTAGGCTGTTGTTTCCTATGGAATTGTTGAACTTTAGCTAGCTAGCTGGCTACTGTAGTTAGCTAGCTATTTTAAAGTGATTTGATGCAGTCAAGACAGGCGCACTATCAGATGGTATGATAGATAACCTATGGCAAGAACAAGTTTGTCTAACTAGCGTGAGTCGGTATGGCGCCTCACTCACTCACTCTCCCACACACCCCTGCTTCTCTCTCGCCACCCCCCCATATTATATTGTTTGAATAGTGAAATGATTTCAAATGCTCATCCCTACTTCTAAGCTCAGGCATGCATACCTACCCACACACACAGGTTTAAGGCCTTATTCAACTCGTCAGTCAGCTCTTACATCTCAACAGCCTAAGCATTTTAATGTTGTTCACAGTGTTGGTCTTAACCTGATTATCAGTGGAAAACTATTGTTCCTCTAAATTCTGTGATTTGATTGTTAAACGATGTTCCAGAAATCACAGCGCATCATTGCATATTCATCTCATCACTTATTTCAATAGTTTAACTCCCCTGTCTGTCCCCTCTCAGCTCCCTGTGGCTCAGGCTGTCCCTGCCGTGGGTCTTGTGCCGCCATCCTTCCCTGTTTCCATGGCGATGCCTCCGCCAGGATATGGCCCCCTGCCCCCCTTCCTCAGAGCAGGTTTCAACGCCTCCCAGCCTCCTCCAGGTAAACACAGCAGTCTGATGCAGCTGCCAGTGAAGAGTATTGAATGAAAGAATATATATATATATATATATTGTTTAGAAATCCAGATAATGGTGTGTTTCTCCCTCCTGTAGGATTCATGCAGGCAGCAGGTGTTCCTCAGCAAGCAGGCATGGGCTCAGCTCCTATATGTAAGTTCTGCATGACCTGACTGAGTCTGTAGAAGTCATTACAGGCATTACATTTGGAGTAAATATTGCCTAAAATGTTGTACGGAGCCAGCGACTTGCTTTATTTAAACATACTTTATTTTTTTTTAAAGATACTGCTCTATATGTTCTGTTCCGCTCCTGCAGCTCTAGTGCCGGCCTCCATGTCGCAGGCTCAGGACAGCATGAAGGACTCCCCATACAGAGCTACTATCCCGGGGAGCTTCATGCCCTCTGCCCTCCCTGGACAAGGGGTCTTCAACCAGCTTCAACCCGGAGTCCAGACGCAGCAAGCAGCCAATGACAAGATGGGCCAATCTGCTGATGGCATGGATGCAGCTGCAGAGTTAGTACTGCAAGGTAAAATGATACCAAACAATAACCTAGGGTTTAGGTGAAAGTTTTGACTTTCTTTTGTTTGTTCTTAATGACTTTTGAAAAGCTTCTCACATTCTCAAGACTTTGCTGTTAAGACCTGCTTTTTACTGTTAAATAATCTCTTGTGTTCCTCTTTCTCTAGGTATGCAGAATGCAATGAGTCGTGGTATGGGTCTTCTGGGGATGCACCCCTCAGCTTCCCTTACCCACCCCCTGCACCAGCAGGGCCTGCCTGGCCAGAGGATGCCTGGGCTGATGCCGCTGGACCTCCGGCCTACTATGCTCCAGGGTGCCGGGGCCCGGTTCCCCCTCCTGATGCAGCAGGGCCTGTCCCAACAGAGCCTCCTGGAAGCATCCCTCCATGCCCAGGCCCGCGCCAGAGCGGCCTCCCAGATGGAACGCTTCAACAGGGCCGAGGAGGCCTTCAACCGGGGGCCCAACCCCCCAAACGAAAGCATGTCCAAGGCTGAGGACGAGCCTTCCTCTGGAGCTGACGATAGCCGGCAGGGGGGGGACCAAGACTACCGCTTCCCTCCGCCCCAGGAGAAGCAGAGCACAGGCCTACTGAGGACCCCTCCCCTGGAGCACAGAGAGTCCATGGGTGGAGGAGCTGGTGGTGGTGGTTTGAGCGGAGTCAGACCTGCCCTGCTCCAGACCCCAGTGAGAGAGCCAGCTAGAGACAGCGTGGCAGGGCGGCTTCAGGCCCTCGCCGGCTTCACCCCCCAGACCCAGAGTCGCTGGGGGCCACTCAGAGGGGACTTTGGTGAGTGTGACATGCGGAGCTCTCCGGCCGCGGTCTCCAAGGGCTTCCAGGAAGTGCGCCCTGGCTCTAACCAAGGGCAGAACTTTCCCAACCGCTTTGAGAACCAGAACCGCGCTGGATCAGCAGGAGGGGTAGGAGGAGGAGTATGTACTGGTGGTGTTGGAGGGGGCCCGGCGTGGAGTCGTGGTGGAGTTGATGCTGCAGCACCGTTCCCTGATGCTGGCATGCCCCAGGACTTGGATGAGTGCCGGCGTCCTTGGGACAGGCAGCAACGGGACAGGGACTTTGACTTCAGGAAGGAGATGAATGGCAGCCGGCGTGAGAGAGACAGCCGTGAGAAGGAGAGGGAACGCGAGAGAGAAAGGGGCCGTGAGCGTGGTAACCGTGAACGAGAGCAGGAGCGTGACCGGGAGAGAGAGCGTGAAAAGGAGAGGGAGAAGGATCGGGAGAGGGAACGTGAGAGGGACCGTAACAAGCGTGGAGCCTGGACACCCCTTCTTCCTCTACCACAACCCCTGCTCCCTACTCCTACCCTGACCCCAACCCTCTCCCTGACCCAAGGCAAACCTCAGGCCCTGCTGCAACTACAGTCCAAGCTTCAACCTAAACCTGGACTCCTAACTAAACCGGGTCTGCTTCAAACTCCAACTCTCCTAACTCGGTCAACATCTCATGTCTCAACCAAGTCTCTTCTTCAAGCCCCATCCCAGTCTCTTCTTCAAGCCCCATCCCAGTCTCTTCTTCAAGCCCCATCCCAGTCTCTTCTTCAAGCCCCATCCCAGTCTCTTCTTCAAGCCCCATCCCAGTCTCTTCTTCAAGCCCCATCCCAGTCTCTTCTTCAAGCCCCAACCCAGTCTCCACCTCTAACCTCTCACCAGTCATCCCAGTCTCCACCTAAAGCTCCACCCCAGTCCACCCAGTTTCCAACTCAAGCCAAGAATGAAGCCCTCCCCGGTCCTGTGCCCCAGGCAGAGTTCCATTCCTCTTCCCAGACACATGTTTTCCCCAAGTCTGAGTCCTCACCCCAGACCCAATCCTCTCCTCAGAACCAGTTACCACCCCAAAACCAGGCTTCCCTTCAGGCCCAGTCGCGGCACCCTGCCCATTCCCCTTTCCAGACAAAGTCCCCTCCCCAGGGCCAGTCATCATCATGTGCACAGTCGCCACCCCAGGTGTCCCCACAGGCCCCCCGCACCCCAGAGGAGATCACTGACACCCAGGGGGAGCCAGAGAAACCCCGGTGGGCCAACGAGCCAGAGAAACCTCAGGAAGATCCTGAACCCATGGTAGAACCTCCATCTCGGTGGGTCAATGGAACAGGGTCGAGGATGGACACTGACACAGTGGCTGAGCCCACCACTACCCCGTCCCCCACTCCTGCACTCTCAATGTCACTGGTCCTCACACACAGCCCTGTGGAGCCCCAATGCCTGCCGGAGCCTCTGGACCAGCAGCATCCCTCGCAGCATGTCGCCTCCACAAAGGATGTAGACAATGGACTGAATGAGCCGATGGAGGAAGCTGAGAAACAGCCAGTGGTAGAGAAAACAGACACTGAGGGGACAATCATCACTCAGTAGGTAAAGATAATTTTGTAAAGTTGTCTCTTCTCTGTACTCATGTCAGCGACCCAATGGACCCTGGGTAGTATTTCACATAATATTGTCTGATAACCTAACAATTGATTTTATCTCTCACATAACGTGTACTTCAATAGATGGCTCGCTAGCTGATTAAATGGTAGGTGATTTTTTTTCTTTCTTTTTTTTTTAGTTATGCCTCCCTCACGATTTTAAGCAGGGTGAACTTTTAATGAAAATTGCTTGCCAAAATGTTTGAATTGTAAATGAGAAAAAGAGCTTTGACCTTCCTATGGAAGAGTGTACGGATCCTGGCTGTTTCCAATGGATTAAATCCAGATGAGGGAATATTTGAAAACAGCTGTCGCTGGCCTGTTTTGTCTCTTCTTTTAAATTATGCTGCAGCAACGTTTTAAATTAATGCCTTTGTGGTGTCCTATATGCTTCTTGTCTATAAGCAGAATATAGCCTACGTACAGTGAGAACAGTACAATTGCTTCTAAAAAGGAACATCCTAAAAGATGAAAAACATGACCTGTTATCCCTAAAATAAATGTCTGTGATTTGTGCATCATAATGCAGTGATTCAAAGGACAAAGTAAAAACGTAACACAATAATAGGGTGGATGTTGGGTGCATTCTGTTTTAGTTTGAAATAAACATGCTTTGTTTGTTAACATGCTTTAGGACTGTATTTTCTGACCCAGGACCAGTGGAGTCATGTTTTACACAGACGCTACATGCATTTTGCGGTGGTGTGACAAACAAACAGCTGTGTCACTGCAGTAGTTAAGCCATCTACTTGATGTTGTCGTACCCCATTAAGTCAGGCAGGATGTCAGGCACGTGCCAGTGCTTTGACATCAATCTATTCTATCTACACCGCTCTTTAGTTTGTTGTTTGCGACCATGGATTAATTTGTTTATGACTTAGTTTCTGCTCATTCTGTACTTTCCTATGCTTTTGTTGGGTGGGTGACTATTCGGGATCGGATCGTGCCTTTTTGAATTGATTATTGTTCAGCATGATGCCTCCAAATACACCACACTATGCTCAAAGTGCTGCTTTGATTTTCCTGAGACTGTACAGCCCCTCAGGGAGACGGCAGTCTGTCCAGCAAGCTGGTAACACAGACAATTATCTCCCTTGTCTGTCTGTGTGATCATAGCTGGCCAGTCTATACAGCGCTTAGCCTGTGTGTAGGGGGAACCAACCAGTCTGTTTACTCCATAGCTGTGTGCATGCAGGCCTGTAGCCATTTATTCTTCTTTGTCTTGTTCTCCATACTACTTCAGTGCATTTCTGTTGAGACTTACTATACTACCAGGAACGTTTCAGTAGTCTGGATTTCTCAGACAAGCAAATGTTATAACAGAGTTGTGAAGTTGAATAAAGTGTAAGGTACATCAGCATATATTTTTTTCTTCTTATTGTCGTAAATCCTAATCAGGACCAAGTTAGAGACCAGGGACCTCGTTCCACACACCATCATTTTTGTGTTTGACAAGATCAGCTTTACCTCACAGTGCTCTGAGTATTTTCTCTTTCATGAGATACAGACATTTGCTTTGCATCATCTGTGGTTTTGTTACTTTTTTGTGTAAAAAATATCTTTCATATTCAGTAGGCTTTAGATTCTTTGTTTTTGTTTATTTAGCTAGTTTTTGGGAACAAGAAGTGATTAACATCAATACAATACATTACATTTACATTTCATAATAGAGAGATAATTGATTTTAAAGGGATACTTCACAGTTTTGGCAATGAGGCCCTTTATCTACTTCCCCGGAGTCAGATAAACTTGTGGATATCTGTATAAGATACCCATAGACTTCCATTCATTGCGCTAACGCTAGTTAGTATTTGCGCAACTTCCTTCAACCCACACATAGAGACAAATATGGTATCCATAAGTTTATCTGACTCTGGGGAAATAGATAAAGGGCCTCATTGCCAAAATAGTGAAGGATCTCCTTAAGGAATATAAAAAATATATATAATATTCCATTGTTCACCCCTTCCAAATTTCATTTAAATGGTTCTTCTCCCTTTTAGTTCCATTTGAACTTGCCTCCCAGTCAATGTCTCCGACTCCTTCTGGGTCCCCGTTGGGAGGACTATTCACCTATGTTAACCTCGCTCTCAGGAAGAAAAGAGTTGCTGGTGTACTCACTATAGGAAGCGATTTCGAAATAGTCTCCCCCTGTGCTCTCACGCTCCTTCTCGTTCGATAACTGACTGGTCTCGCTCCGATTGCTTGTCTTTGAGCTTCTGCTGCTTGCGTTCCTGTCCTGCTGGCTCTTCGCTGGAAGCTGCCTGTCTTCTCTCTGTCGGGTGGGCTATAGATGGTTCTACTTGGTCTCCCTCTTCCCTTCTCCCTATGTGCATAGGACTGTGCAATCGAAGGAGGAGTGGTCGTTTTTATCACAGTGTCCATTTGCTGGTGTTACATTCTCTGGCCTTGTGGTCAAGGGATCCACAGCTCCAGGACTTGATGGTTGTGCATTATTTGGCTTGATGGTCAGCAATGTTACTGATGAAGCAACATAGGAGCTGTCCGGGGTAGAAAACCCTACCACCGTAGGGCCCCAAGCCGATTGTGTTCGGCACCTCTTACAGCTCTCCCGTCCTTGCCCTCTTCAACTTCACCCTGTGTTTCTCACGCCCTACCAGAATACATACTTATCTACGGGCTTCACGCCTGGCTTTAGAATGGTGCAGAATCTCTCAAAGTGGTCAACGTCTTTGTCAGTCAATCTTCCCATCCAGAACTTATTCTAATCCATGTTCATTGAAGATTCCACCTGCCAGTGCTTCCACTTCTCATCATGTGACTTGGTTGCTTAGACTTCCAGGAAGTGGCGCAAAGGTGTCTCTGCATTGACAACTAGCTCATGTTCCTTCCTATTAGGTAAGGCTGTGAAATGATAGATGTCACTGGCATTAATCCAATGACACTGAAATAAAAGCTTATCCCCTGCATATTCTCTACTGGGAGCCTCACTTTCTCCCACATATCACCCGGGCCCAGAGCTGGGAGCCATGATGGTAAGGCTTAAGTTGGCTGATCACTCTGGGAGATGGGGAGGGTGGACCACAGCTTACTGTCTACATCCTGAGATTGTGTGTTCACTCGTTGAGTTCAAGTGAACACACCATTACACCCCCTGGCATTCAACCTCTCTGGCCTATAAATCAGGCTAGAGGTGCGATAGACAGTTGGAACACAGAAGACAGCCCACCACTAGAGACATATCTGAACCCTTAACTCTCCTTAGGGAACCTACTCATACTTTCCTAATCATACCTTTCTAAGGATAACTCCCGCCTTAGTACGTTGTAATAAAGGTACGTTACCGCCTGTGAGAGTCATCAGCCATTCGTTTTCTTTATATATTCAATCGAGTTTAGAACATGTTTTCATGGCTGACATTTTGAAATTCAATAGGCCCAACCAAGGACCTTGTCAATTCCACACTGTACATCATGTCTCGGTACTTACGGTCAAATGTTTCAGCTGTGAGGCAATATACTGACCTAGCACTCTCATCACTGCACATTACATTTGTAGTGCAAAAAGTCTTATTACCATGGCAGAGGATTGTTCCTCAGAAGATACGCATAAACCAGCCATCTGGTGCTTGCTGTTGCCATACTGCCGCATAGCAGAACAAAAAGAGAGGAGGAGGGATAGGCTAGAGAGAATGGGGGATGGGGGGGGGGTTGCCCGCCGCATCTCCTCCAGCCCACTGCGATGCCAGAAAGGCGCTCTGTGCCTGGCTGGGGGAAGTGCTTAGTCAGCAGAGCTCTCTGTCTGTGAACACATCTCCCCCTGTTTAACGGCAGGAAATAACATCCTTTATTGACTATAGTTAGCTTGTAGTGCTAACCAGATACATGCTAATCATATTCTGTCTCATAGATTTCTGGGGCTAGTTATTGTAGGTTATCACTGATATATATATATATATATAGGTCTAGTATACATTCCCTACCAACTGAGCCATGGTCCTGTGTGGCTGTTGGTAGAGCATGGCACTTGCAACGCCAGGGTTGTGTGTTCGATTCCCACGGGGGACCAGTACAAATTAATTTGAAAATGTATTCACTAATTACTGTAAGTCGCTCTGGATAAGAGCGTCTGCCAAATGACTCAAATGTAAAAATGTATAGCAGCCAAGTTAAAAGAGCAGCCCTTTGCTACTCGCAGTGTATCTCGATGCAGCATACAACCTACTACAGTAGTTGTTCTACCTCCGACTCAGTCAGTCAATGCAGATGAATGACGGAATCATGACCAGGGCTTGTCCTCTCATTCAAGAGGCTTGCCCCTGAGTTGCAAAGATGAAATCTGTACAGAGTCATAGAGTACTAAATCCTTCCTCCCACCACCTACTGTACCCCTCCAGGCAGTCTGGTCAGTTCACTACTTACTTCCCAGCAGGAGACAAGCAGGCTGAGACCCAGTAAACCAACATCTGGCCTCAGGGGTGGAGGAGAGGAGGCTGCAGTACACACACAGAAAGCAGGGGTATTAGTTAACATGTTTAATTGGTAGCACTGACTTAAAGTTAGGAGCACCAGAAACAATCGTTTTAATTGATTGATGCTATGAATTCTAGCTACTTCTGAAGTACATGTTGTGCCTATTTTGAGCCGGATCCTGCTGGAACAAGATTCGGTACCTCTGTTTTGGACTGCTGCGTTCCGGAACCTATTTGCCAGGATTCGGTACCTTTCGTGGCATGAACAATTAAAAAAACAGAGTTAAATCAGATTTGACTCTTCTTAATTCTTCTGCGATGGAAACATGTAGTGGTGAGATTCTGTAAGGCTAACGTTTCAGCCTATTAATGATAAATGTTAAATAGAGGCTATTACTATATAAAATAAAAAATCACTATTGTAGGCCAACTAATCTGTAAGTACAATCAATGAACCAACAGCATTGCGCTACGGTGTTCTCTCCCAGCCTCATGGATAGAACGTTTATTGTAGAATAAGCTACCCCAGTCCATACAGTATGCATAATAATACATTACACACTGAAAGGTGATTTACTAGTTGGTAAACATTTTCATTTGACCAAATAAATCAAATCAAATGTTATTTGTCACATGCGCCGAATACAACTGGTGTAGACTTAACCGTGAAATGCTTACTTACAAGCCCTTAGCCAACAATGCAGTTTTAAGAAAATATTAAATGTATGGTATTTTTTGTTTTTCTGCCGCGTTAAATATTTGGAAGGCTATGTACAGTGCATTGGGAAAGTATTCAGACCAGGTGACTTTTTCAACATTTTGCTACGTCACAGCCTTATTCTAACATTGATTAAATACTTCCCCCCCTCATCAATCTACACACAATACCCCAGAATCACACAAAAAACTGGTTTTTAGAAATGTTTGCTAATTTATAAAAAATAAAACAGACAAGTATTCAAACACTTTGCTATGAGACTCAAAATTGAGCTCCGGTGCATCCTGTTTCCATTGATCATCCTTGAGATGTTTCTACAACTTAATTGGAGTCCACCTGTGGTAAATTCAATTGATTGGACATGATTTGGAAAGACACACACCTGTCTATATAAGGTCCCACAGTTGACAGTGCATATCAGTGCAAAAAACAAGCCTTTAAGTCAAAGGAATTGTCCGTAGAGCTCCAAGACAGGATTGTGTCGAGGCACAGATCTGGGGAAGGGTACCAAAAAATGTCTGCAGCATTGAAGGTCCCCAAGAACAGTTGCCTCCATCATTCTTAAATGGAAGAAGCTAAACTGAGCAATCGGGGGAGAAGGGCCTTGGTCAGGGAGGTGACCAAGAACCAGATGGTCACTCTGACCGAGCTCCAGAGTTTCTCTGTGGAGATGGGAGAACCTTCCAGAATGACAACCATCTCTGTAGCACTCCATAAATCAGGCCTTTATGGTAGAGTGGCCAGATGGAAGCCACTCCTCAGCCCGCTTGGAGTTTGCCAAAAGGCCCCTAAAGGACCATGAGACCAGGTTCTCTGGTCTGATGAAACCAACCATCACATCTGGAGGAAACCTGGCACCATCCCGACAGCGAAGCATGGTGGTGGCAGCATCATGCTGTGGGTATGGTTTTTAGTGGCAGGGACTGGGAGACTAGTCAGGATCGAGGGAAAGATGAACAGAGCCAAGTACAGAGACATCCTTGATGAAAACCTGCTCAGGACCTCCGACTGGGGAAAGGTTTCACCTTCCAACAGGACAATGACCCTAAGCACACAGCCAAGACAACATAGGAGTGGCTTAGGGACAAGTCTCTAAATGTCATTGAGTGGCCCAGCCAGAGCCCGGACTTGAACCCGATCGAACATATCTGAAGAGACCTGAAAATAGCTGTGCAGCGACACTCCCCATTCAACCTGACAGAGCTTGAGAGGATCTGCAGAGACGAATGGAAGAAACTCCCCAAATACAGGTGTGCCAAGCTTGTAACGACAAGCCCAAAAAGACTCGAGGCTGTAATCTCTGCCGAAGGTGCTTCAACAAAGTACTGAGTAAAGGGTCTGAATACTTATGTAAAAGTGATATTTCAGTTTTTTATAAATTTGCAAAAATGTCTAAACCGGTTGTTGCTTTGTCCTTATGGGGTATTGTGTGTAGATTGATGAGGGGGGAAAAACGATTTAATCCCTTTTAGAATAAGGCTGTAACGTAACAGAATTTGGAAAAAGTCAAGGGGTCTGAATACTTACCGAATGCACTGTAAGCTATTGTATAATGGCACGATCATTTTTTTAAATTCAGGCTTTCTTTGGGGGTTTGGGCACTAATATGCATGTGCGTCAAATGCTTTGAATTAAGCAGCACCTTTAGAAAGCACTGTCCATTTCAGCACCATAGTAGCCTAACCTATTTGATTTGTCCAATCCACTGCATTCCGGTACCTCTGAGCCTCCTCCCCCCCAGGTCCTATCTTTTGAACTGGGAAAAAGCCGTTTTTGCTTTAGTAATGGTGCAACCATGACTCTAACTGATCTGCGCTCACTTTTTTTCTCTCTGGCACTCGGAAACAACTGTACAGGGAAGCCTAATCATTACATCAATTATCAGGGGGGGGGTCTTACAGCAAGATATTTAGGAGCATATGTGACCAGAATGGTTTGACTTTAGAGCCCTGCACACAAACACACACATGCATGCACACAAACACAGGCCTAAACACACAGAGCCAGCCAGCCCTCCCATCACACTGCAATAAAAGTTTAACATCTATGGGAACTCACACTCTATAACAGTATTAACAGATTCTGGTAGTGCGGTGGAAAATGGCAGCCCTCATCATGGAATTCAGTTTCAGTGTCCCTCTGGAATCACTGGCATTCACAGATGGCCTAACTAATAAAACACAGCGATTTGAAGGTCATCTCAAACATCGGGAACTAAGATGTTTTGTCTTTTTCTGAAGTGTAACCAACACAGCCGAAGGTGTTAATGATATAGGCCTACTGGTTCCCAAGCCCTCCTTTACCATGTGATTAAGGGCTCTATCTTCACACTAGATGAGAGGAGGAGGGAGGGAGATCAGCATGGTGTCAGTAAATAAGAACGTAGCGTGGGAAGGTATGAATGTGGCTATACTTTTCCATGCTATGTCAAGCCTCAGACAGTCCTTGATTACCACCCCCACAGTGTATTAGAGTCCGTTTCTGCCCAGAGCCATAGACCGCTCATTTTACTGGAATCCTATGAAGATCCAGTGCCAACCAGCCAGGGTGTCTGGTCTGTGCCAAGTGGGTTCATGCCACACACAACCCCCACACAGGCCCAGAGGGGCACAGCAGAGGCTGACCTCTGCCAGGCTGGAAGTACCCAGCGGGGGAGGCTAGCACCAGAATGAAAAGCAGTGGAACAGAACTCATTCCTTCCCTAGCTGGCAGTGGTACCCAGGTGGAGGTGATTATCTGTTGGGTTAGATTAAGGCAGAGAAGTTTCCTGTTGTGAGGATCTTCATTAGTCTTTGGAACACACAGACTGCAGTAGGTTGTTTTGCAAAGAGTTTTTTTTTTAACTTTTGCACGAGGAGGAATCACCTTATCTCCTCTTCACAATCTCTTCATAATTCCATCTCGGTTCCAGAGATCTATAAATACTATTTCTTCATGTTTTCGCTGTACTAATGAGCATATGATGTCTACGGTACAGGGGTATGAGGACCTTCGATTGTGAACCCAGTTTTTGTGGTTTGTAGTGTTGAAGACAGTGTAGGTGCACTAGTTGTCCATCAGGGGTCAGTGTGGAGCTACTGCAGTCACAGATCTACCGGTATGTGGCCTTTTTGTTCTTCAGTCGTGACTTGTGTGTGACAGAAAGACAGTGTTGGAAATCTGCAATGCTCACCTCCTTATACAGATTGTACTGGTTTAATAGGGAGAATCTCGATTCCTCGCTTCCTTTCTCCTTGCCGCCCAGACAATCTTTACTGAAATCAGCCTGCATATCTGTAGCTGCGTCAGTGCTACAGGGGAGTGTATCAGAGAGGGCAGATGAGTCCACTGAGGGCCATCGGTTGGTCGGTGGAATCCCTATCTGAGCTCAGAGGCTGGCAGAATAATTATTCCCTCTATGGGACTCAGTATAACTGCTGTCTCCAGGAGGACTTGGATAGGGTCTCTTATCACACACAGCAGGCTGGCTAGGGCCCCACCCCACGGCCCACAGAGCCATCCGCACCTGACCTTACTCAGAGTTAAAGCCTAGTCAGATTCACCTACCGCAATATATATCTGGGATGGCAAATTAACAGACAAAAGGAGGAAGGTCTTTGAGTCGAGACGGTAAAGAACATGTATCTTATCTAATTAGTATGGGTATAGTATAGGAGAACACTCATTTAAATGAAGCTCGAATCGTACATTCAGAAGTACACAGTGAATAAGTTGAGCAGCAGTTTGATATTGCTCTGAGTGTCCTAGAGGTGTTCAGCTACTCTTGGAAAATGGAAGTTCAATAAAAATTTTTTTTAAAAAAATCGCTCTGAGCAGAAGCATGCAGACAGCTCACAATCTCAGGGAAGCGCTCTGTTTGTAGATCAGTCTCGGGGGGGGGTTCTTAGCAGACGTGACCATGTAAACTCCTGCTATCACAGCCTGAATACAATATTTCAGTCACCACAATTTGAACCCCTACTACTACTACAGACACGTGTGCACATTCACTGTTAGTGGCAGCCTTCTATCAGTTTCTGTGCATGGAATCTTTCAGTAGGTATCACTCCCTCATTCCCCTATCTAATGTGAGATTGCGGAAATATCAGTGAACATTTATCTCAGCTATTTGCATACGACCTTGTCCTCTGTATGCCAGACAGATACAGAGAGGTGACATTGTCAGGGATGGTTGGCTTCTCCAATACCAGTTAGGCTGTCCGTCTTATTAGTAAACCACCTCTCGGTGATCCTGTCCTTTGTCTGAAACAGACAGGCAGGTCTTAGGGAGAGGCTGGGGTTAGAGTTCATTGTTCATCACCCCTCAGAGTCCAGCAGGTTCAGGGTGGAAGGGCAGAGGACTCTGGGAAAGGAGCAGGGAGGTGACCGCAGTCAAGGAGACGAGCTAAACACTCCCAATCTTTGAGTCCTCCCCCCTTCTCTCTCTTTCTCTATCATATCTCTCTGCAGGCACAGGGGTAGGGAGTTTATTAAACGTGCTCTGAGAGCGAGAGAGAGGGAATGAGAGAAAGATGGGAGCGAGGGATGGAGAGAGGTGGGAAGATGCTGAGTAAGCAAGCAAGTGCTCAACAGCGCAGTACAGGAGGCTTGAAAATTGGGAATTTCTAAACCTCAAATGTTGCATGGCAAGACTGACAGAGGGATTGACGAGCCACAGGACATTTGTGTCAGTCCTGCACACACACACACACACACACACACACACGTATCCAACAAAGGACCTCAGAACACCAAGAGTCTGTCAGGGTTTTTGAAGGAGCAGTCTGTAAAAGCTGATTGTTATACTCTCTGACTAACAGTGCCTCAGGACATGCCACCTGGTTCAGCAGCCTCTGAGCATAACGTTTCGTTGTTTCCATTAGGGAATGGCTGTGAGAGCCCCGTCAGAGGCTGTCCCTTTCCCCTCACTGCGTTCACATAAAACACAACTGGTGATTAGCCCTGGAGGCGTGCTCGTTTTGCTGTTTGTTTATAAGGGGCGGTGCAAATTGCCTCGTGGGAATGGGACTTCACTCAGCATAAACACACACTCTTAAAAACGTCAACATCAACGACCAACGAGTCGTTTTGATTCATAAAAATATTGAGGTGAGGTTACTGATGCAAAATCGAATTATTTATACTCAATTCCAGGTTCTAAGTTGAAAGTCATTATCTTTGCATGTTGCGCAATTGGTTCAAACAGGAAAATACATTTTTTGCTCAGTACTCCAAAAAGGATGGAGACCACAGCCAACTCGGTCTGATTTGGGAACCCTGCATGTCAGTGTGTAGACGTCTTCAGGAGAAACGCCTGCCTTGTGATCCAATCAATTAAAGCCAAATCTCAATCTCAGTGCCCGTGCTCGCATGAAGCAGGAAATCCAATGTCGTGCTCACGAGTTAACCCCATGTGGAGTGCTTCAATTCACCTCCCCCTCCTGTGGCGTGCTCCAATCTGCTGTATGTGGCTTGTCAATATTGCCCATGAGGGTTCCTCTACCCCACTGATGGGGATGAAACATGAATGATTATGTTTCATAATGGCCAGCGGGCATCTGGGGTCCCCTGGAAAACCTTTCCCGCTCCAGATTTAATCGGATTGGGCTTCCTTCTCCCTCCTTCACACTGATTTAGTATCCATTTCCAATGAGCTCTGAGACTGGGAGTGCTGGAAATGGAAATGGCCGTCGTCCGTTAACGAGGCCTCAGAAATGTATCCATTCATCCGCTAAATAGAGGAGCTTCCCTGGTTCCATCCTCTCTGAGGACGGGTTTACATCTCTGAGGGGCTGAGGAATCAACATCCTCTTGGAAGACATCTGTGACGGTCAGGGCCCGTGGCTGGTATTGTGACAGGAAGGAACAGGGTAGAGCAGATGCCATTAACGTAAGCCAGAGACTGACAAGCCAGAGAACAAAGTCTATGTCCTAGAGAGTATGGAGGATTGAAAAACATGTATTTTCACACTCCTGCATTCTCCCCTCCTCTCAGCCTTACTCCATCCCCAGGGGCATTTTCTCCCATCATGCACTATATATGTGGAAAACTATGCACGTTCCACCCCGGCAAATGAGATGACAGATGAGTAATGGGATGGCATATTAGAGTAGTGCTGATGCTGCATAGTGCCTCCTCTCCCCTTCTCAACAGGTCAATTTATGACCAGACGCTCCTTGTCCCAGTCGGGTGGCCTGACAACAGGGACTTTCTCTGCGTGGGCTGCCTAGTGTATCGATTGGGACGAGGTGGTATTGGAGAGGGGCGGGGGTTAACTTATGCATGAATAAACAGGTTTCTGCCCGGGCGTCTGTCTGCCGGCTGCACCCCTCCTTACACCCTCACCCCATTCCCTGGAGAGGCTGGCGAAAATGAGAAACATGAACCTGGCACATGCCATCTGAGAGCTGGCCTCCAATAAGAGTAACTGTGAGGGGGGCAGAGAGGAGAGCGGGTCAGGCCTGGCTGTGAGAGGCTGGGAAGGAAGACTAGACATTTGTCAAGCTGCTAGGACCAATGCTACTGGAAGGGAAAGCTCTGTGCCAGATGAGGGAAAGGGATGCAATAGGTTACAGCAGTGGCCATAAAATACACAGGTTGTCCTGCTATCTCTTCTACATGCATGCACAGAAGCATACACACATGTGCAAACTCAACACGCACCCAGATAACCACACAGATAACCACACACACACACAGGGTTGGAGGGAGTATCCCACACAGTGGTAGCCGCAGACCCTCGCTGCTATTATTGGCTGTCGGTCAGAGGATAGGAGAGTGGTCGCGTCCTTTGCCCTTCTCAAGGAGACTTAAGCGCCAGACACACACTCTCTTATCATCTGACTGAGTCAGACAGCCCAACGTAGCCCAGCGCAGCAGCTCCACCACTGGGAAGATTCGTGGATTTCACAGCCTGAATGAAAACATTTGAGAGCCTCGTGTAGCACGTTCATTATCTATTAATAGCATAATAAATAAGTAAGAATTGGTATGAAGACACAGTTGTATTGGGTTTAAACACCTTTTAAAATAAGCCTGTAATTATCTAAATTGTTGTTTTCTGTACCGGATGCAGCTGAACCTGTTGGTGTTTAAGTTTTTTTGGACTGTAAACACAGTTTCCATGGACACCTCCGTAATGCCTATAAACATGCAGGCTAGAGACGGGCTAGCCCGGGTCAGACCGTTTTAGCGACCTGCTGGTGCCATATTAACAACTAGCTCCTCCTGGTCAGTCAGTCATTTCCTATGTCTGTGAGGTGATCGGTCTCCGTGACAGACAGGCATGTGGAGGTTGTCATTACTCACTGTTTTCCATCGCCTCTGATTCTGAATTCACTTTCCATTCTTGGAGAGGATTTGGTGCATTCTTCATTAGTGAAAGGGAAATTAACGGCCACAGCGCATGACTTTAATAACGTAACTTAGCAGGCCTCTGCTCTACTCATTTTGTATGGGTGTGAAAGTAGTGCTTAGCAGGAACTCTGGGTAATGGGGGTGTGGAGTGTTACCTTACACCAACAAAACATACTGTCATAAAACGGAAGTCATAATTCTATCAATACAGCACTTTACATACGGCCATTTCTTTTGTTTAGTCACTCAAATAACTATCCAGTTGAAATGCTCTATTTACGTCATACATATTTTCCTTTGTGCAAATCACTATCTTGGCTGTTTTTCATTTTCAAACCTAATAGCCTTTTTAAGGTAGTTATTAGTTATTTTTAGCTTGTTGCTGGTCTTACTGCGTTAGAGTAGGGCATATTGTGCCAATGCCTGATATGTTAAATCATATTAAGCTCCTAAGTGGTTCATGGAATTTAGCTAATTGGAATCAGGCTTGTCCAATTCTGACATAACGTAACCTCAGTTCCCGATCACTGTTTATTTGCTCTTTATTTCTTGTTGACTGTAAGCTATGAATATTCTACTAACCCAATATTGGCTATTTGTCTATAGAGACACTGTATAAGTGTACCAGACTTGTTACACTAGCCCCTTATGGACTCCTGTGAACTAATAAACTATTGGGTTCATACAATGAGTCATGGAACTACATGTAGGTTAACATGATAAACTAGTCATTTCAACTCTCAAGCTATCACCGACACACATCTAAGACACCAGCTATTTAAAAGGCTTCAAATTATTTAGCTTTCATTGAAGTAACATTCTCTGGGCTCTGCAGTCTCTTTCTGAATCACAAATGGCCCTTATTTCAAGATGGAAGACTTTCTCATGCGAAATGTTATATTTGGATGTCTACATGCCTCTGTGAAGCTACAGTGTTAATGTTGACTTCTATATTAGCTGAGAGGGAATCAGAAAGGCCACTACTGTACATGGTCTTCAGGACATTTTTAGATTACAGAGTGATGTCATGGCCACACATCATGCTGACCACCAAACGTTATTTTATTTTCCCATTTTTGGACATGTCTGACCTGCTACTGTGTGCCACTGCCAGACTGTAATGGTTTAACGGCAAGACCAACAGCAGTTTTCCGACGGGCAATTTACAAGCGCGTCAGTGGCAAAGTCATGTACTATATGTTTCCTGTAATATTGCACTGAAACAGCAGGGGACCTGTACTACAAACGTTCCCTCTACAGACAATATCATACGTTTATAATGTAGTGGGCTTTGAGATCTCGACACAAGCCGCAAGGGTTACATTAAAACTTGAGCTTCTCATAAATAACTCAAACCTCCCACATATCTTCCATTGACACAAATGCATGACTTGCGGTGCCAGGGTATCCCTAGTCAGATCACGGGCTCCAAGCCTGTAGTGTGCCTTAGGTCAATAGGTCACCTCATTCCCATCAAACCTAAAAATACCACTACTGTATCTGCATCAGTAACGTGACGTGTGGTTTTGTGTCACTAGGGGAACAGTCACAATCGTTCATTCTCTCTCGCTATCTATCGCTCTGTCTCGGTCTCTCCTGTGTTTTAGTTCCCACAACATGAGCACAGGGTATCCGTAACATGACCACGTCCTCTCTCCCCGTCTCTCTCAGTAGTGACACGGTGAGGACTACAGTACAGTTATATCACCCGTGAGAGCCAGGCCCATCAGGTCTCGGGGTTTCCTGTTCACACTCATCCTGCTTATTGCGTATTTTTGTCGTTTTAAATGTGTATGTTGTATCTCAATGTGTATTGTGTACACAGGGCTTACCTGGAAAGAGGCCCTCGGGCTCTGTGTTGACTCCCAGTTCAAATAAAGGTTAAATCCATACAGTTTGATATGTCAGCCCTGACAGCATCCAAACACAATGAGGGATGTCACTTACAAGGAAATCTACCACAGATACTGTCCTAAACCTTTTGACTGTCCTGTACTTGGATGTCACTGTTGATGAGCTGTTTTGATGCTCTTCTCTGTTTGTCACCATTGATTCCTTGTTAGTTGGCACATTAGGAGACTGTATGCTCCATTACTGGGACTGCATTTAAGACCTGTCTTGGTCAATTACATGTAAAAGGCATTTCAAAGGGGTTGGCTTTTACACCGCACCCCTGGGGGCGTTCACAGACTTTGTACTGTTGTAGTCTATGCAGAGATTCCTAGCTATGTCATTTGTAGTATACCACAGATGCACAGAGGTTGTATATAGAAGGGGCTTTTTATACAGAATGGTCCATTTAGAAACAGGACCCAGGCAACCAGTTGTTTTGGGGTGTGGTGAGTGACTTATGTGTCTGATTCCAGTCATACAGTTGACTCACTCACACACCATATCTGGGTTCAAATACTATTTCTGCTATTTCAATTAATTGAATGCATTTCAAAACAAGTATTCAGATAAACTATATTTGAAAAAAAACGAGTTGTTGAATGTAAACACTTGGAAAGTATTTGAAAATACTCAAATATATGGACTCAAATACACTCCCATGCATTTAACCCAGGTATTTGAAATACGTATTTGGAAAATACTTTCAAAAACAAATTGGTTTTTACAAAAAAAAACATAAAATACTCATAGGTACTTGTTTTGGGCTGTGTATTAAAAAATACTCAAATACACAGAAAAGGGTATTTAAATAACAAATACACATTTTAACCCACAAAGACTGCATCATCAGACAAAGCCCACTCATTTTCCCCAGCTACCCTATTATATACCACATGATAAATTACCATGGCAATTACAGACAGTGAACAGCCCAACTACGGTCTAGTAGTGGGTAATAATGACTGGATCACACTGTACAATAGCCACCGGCGAGAAAGGAAGGGTGAGAAAATCACTTAGCAGGGGGCTACTCCCCCCTGACGACCCTATTACAGCAGCCATAATTGGAGATTAAACTAGTGCCGGAAGTGAATGGTGGGACTGGACGTCCTGTGCCGGAGTCGTTCTCAAGTCTCAGCCTCAATTCAAACAGGGAAGGTTGATAGCTGGGCAGGGTAGACAGAGGTGTGTGCCTGTGTGTGTAGGGAGAGTGCTAACTGTCTAGCTGGCCTGGACTGGGGCATACCCAGGCTAAACCTTGTCCAGACCAGGACAGTGTTACTGTCTGGGGACAGAGAAAGGGCCTGATAGGAGACGGGATGTCCGTCAGTGCCTATTAGAGGTAATGAGATGCAGGGTGACTGTGAGCAGCCAGGAGCTCTCCTGAAAGCTGCCAGACGACAGCAGACAAAGGGCTCTGCATGTCACTGTCCAGAATGGAATGGATTACAGGACATTACACATATGGGGATCTGTGTCACATCAATTGCTGCCTATATGTTTAACTTATTATAACATCCATTATCTGTCAGTATATACATCAAGATTTCTATGACTGTATTAAAGAAAATTGGTTCTATTTGAACCAATTATATAGTGATTGTATTACTCCGAATAACAGAACTACGCGTTTTAATTGTTTTGTATTCAGACATAACCTTTAGCAGTTTATCATGTTCACATGTTGTAATCCTTTTGGATTTCTATGAGGGGCATAATCATATCATATGAATAACATTATATAGCTAGTTTATTAGCCAGAGGGCTTTTTGTATAATCATGTAACCCCCCCTGGCAGCTGTGTGCAGAATGATGATGGTCCTACATTAAAGAGCAGAGCTAGACATACAGTATCTGCCAGAACAATAGACCAGCCACAGATAATCATCTCCTTTCAGCCCTCAATAGCTGCTGTAAATATGATGTGCAGATTACAGTACTTGTGGCTGCTGGGGGAGGCAAACCATAGATGTGTGTGTTTGGTGGCAGTCATGTGGCTCACAGCAGAACATGAAACAAGACCAGATCATGTTTATGAGCATGGGAGATCAGGTATACCGTCCTTCTGGTAGTGTTATCTGACAAGCATTTACTGCCGTGCTCTGCTGCTATAGGCCTACTATGCCATTTACCTGAGTCACAGCCACATAACATGTCTTATCTATCTTCTTTGTCATTTTGTCGTGAACAAAACCTGTCAGTTTCCTTTTGGTGTGCTTATCTGTTGATCACACAAATGTTTCGTGACAGACCAGACACAGCTGTAAAAAGGATATGGAAAATATGTTCAGGCTGCAGTCTGCTGGATTCTGATCAGGGTCTATAGACCGCTGTAAAGTAGCCTTTATTACGACAAGTACTTTCAGTAAAAAATAAATATAAAGAGATCATGAATAAAAGTAGAGATGCATGCGTTTCCATGTAATTTTGCATTTGCTCCATGACTTCGCTTGGTAGTCTAGTCAAGTCTGGTGTCCGTCAGCTAGAGGCGTGGTTAAGTCCCTCCACATCTGGGAGGAGTCCTGTATCTCGGCGTTGGCAGTGACTCGTAACGTAGAGAACACTGCTTTGGAAAGCATGGGACCACGGTGGGTGAGACCCGGAGACAGCGCTGGCGTTAACAGCCACATTACATAGACAACTAAGTGCAGCCATTGTTTATGAGTTTACGAAAAATACGGAACACTATTTAACGAAAGTTAAGAACAGTCTTCACTGACAATATTGTAAACCGGTAAGTTGATCAACGAACTTATTTTACTATTGTAAAAGAAGCGACTTCTTTCATTTAGGAAAGCGTGCGCGTCTCCACATCGTCCACAGTAAACACACGATAGGCTAGTATTGCGTTGAATTGCGTTTCTTTCAGTTGCATTATTAAATGAATTTTTGAAAATATTTCTGTAAACTTTTTTGGAAACCAAAGTACTGTCATTGTGATTTTTCCCATTATAGCTGTTGCAGCAGTACCCAAACAATAAAGCTTTATACTTACTTGTGCATTAGCTGCCAGCTGTAGACTAGCTGCTCACCAAGTGAACCTGAAAGTGACTATTTAAACGTTCTGTGGTGGTAATCTCTCTCACAAGATTGCGTAGATGTGTGTGCAAGTGTCCTTCCTCAGTGTACTTTCCTCTTGACCCCTTTGGTCGCTCTCATTGAACTAAACGTTGAAGATTTGTCTGAGATATTTGCTTTCTTCCCATTCATCATTTGGCTTATGTGGTTTAGAATGCATAATTTGAGTCACTTATGGGTCTATACCAAATTATTCCTAGATGGATAATTATTTTATTTTTTCCTATGACAAACTTCAATGTGTTTTTTTAATCGTTTTTTTATAGCGGTGGTGGCGAAGTTAGCAGGGGACATAGTTAATCACATTGTATTGGTAACATACACATATTTAGCAGATGTTATTGCGGCTGTAGCGAAACACACTAACTGTATTGAAATAATGGCACAGTCTCTGATCAAACATTTTAGAGGCCATCATCCTGGCCGCAGAGACATTTATGTTTTTAAAGCTAATTTCCTGCAAACGTGTTGTTGTTGCTATGAACCTTTTACAGTTTTAAAGCTAGTTTCCTGCAATTCTATACATTTTGTTATGGTGCTGGTAGAACAATTGCAGTTTTAAAGCTAATTTCCTGCAATTCTACGCATTTTAAAATGGGGCTGAGAATTTGCAGCTAAGTATTCAGACCCGTTGACATTTTGTTTGGTTACAGCCTTCGGAAATGTATGAGTTTTTCCCCCTTCATCAATCTACACATAATACCCCATAATGACAAAGCAAAAACAGGTTTAGAAATGTATGCTAATTTATACAAAATAAAGTAAATATTACATTTGCATAATTATTCAGACCCTTTACTCAGTACTTTGTTGAAGGACCTTTGGCAGCGATTACAGCCTCGTCTTCTTGGGTATAACACTACAAGCTTGGCACACCTGTATTTAGGGAGTTTCTCCCATTCTTCTCTGCAGATCCTCTCAAGCTTTGTCATGTTGGATGGGGAGCGTTGCTGCACAGCAATTTTCAGGTGTCTCCAGAGATGTTCGATCGGGTTCAAGTCCGGGCTCTGACTGGGCCACTCAAGTACATTGAGACTTGTCCTGAAGTCACTACTGCGGTGTTTTGGCTGTATGCTTAGGGTCGTTGTCCTGGAGCAGGTTTTCATCAAGGATCTCTCTGTATTTTGCTCCGTTCATCTTTCCCTCGATCCTGACTAGTCTCCCAGTCCCTGCAGCTGAAAAATATTCCCACAGCATGATGCTGCCACCACCATGCTTCACCGTAAGGATGGTGCCAGGTTTTCTCCAGATGTGACACTTCGCATTCAGGCCAAAGAGCTCAATCTTGGTTTCAACAGAGCAGAGAATCTTTAGGTGCCATTTGGCAAACTCCAAGCGGGCTTTCATGTGCCTTTTACTGAGGAGTGGCTTCCACCTGGCCACTCAACCATAAAAGCCTGATTGGTGGAGTGCTGCAGAGATGGTTGTCCTTCTGGAAGGTTCTCCCATCTCCACAGAGGAACTAGAGCTCTGTCAGTGACCATCGGGTTCTTGGTCACCTCCCTGCCGGCCCTTCTCCCCCGATTACTCAGTTTGGCCGGGTGGGCCAGCTCTAGGAAGAGTCTTGATGGTTCCAAACTTCCATCTAAGAATGGAGGTTACTGTGTTCTTGGGGACCTTCAATGCTGCAAAAATGATTTGCTACCCTTCCCAAGATCTGTGCCTCGACACAATCCTGTCTCGGAGCGCTACGGATAATTCCTTCGACCTCATGGCTTAGTTTTTGCTCTGACATGCACTGTCAACTGTGGGACCTTATATAGACAGGTGACCTTCTTTCCAAATCATGTCCAATCAATTGAATTAACCACAGGTGGCCTCCAATGAAGTTGTAGAAACATCTCAAGGATGATCAATGGAAACAGGATGCTCCGGAGCTCAATTTCGAGTCTCATAGCAAAGGGTCTGAATACTTATGTAAATAATATATTTAATTAAAAAAAATCTGTTTTTGCTTTGTCATTATGGGGTATTGTGTGTAGACTGCCGAATAAATGTTTTTATTTAATCCATTTTAGAATAAGGCTGTAACGTAACACGTGGAAAAAGTCACAGGGTCTGAATACTTTCTGAAGCCGCTGTAATTTCCTGCAATTCTACACATTTTGCCATGGCTTATGCTGTGTTCTTATGCTATCTGAGTGACTCAAACGTTATAACAAAATCCTGCGGCTGCTAAGTGGATACTTTGCTGTAGGCCTTCATAATGATGAAATGCCACCTGAGGAGCCCATAGTCAGTTCTAACTATATAAAAAAAAAAAACACTCACTGCATTTAAATAATTAAGCTCCATGCAATGGCATTCTCAGTGATTGCCTTGGGCAGGAGCTCGCTGGATCTGCAGTACCAGTCAAAAGTTTGGACACACCTACTCATTCCAGGGTTTTTCTTTATTTTTGCCATGTTCTTCGTTGTAGAATAATTGTGAAGACAAAACTATGAAATAACAGATGGAATCATGTAGTAACCAAACAACGTGTTAAACAAATGAAATTATATTTGAGATTCTTCAAAGTAGCCACCCTTTGCCTTTGACAACTTTGCACTCTCCTGGCATACTTTAAACCAGCTTCATGAGTTAGTCACCTGGACTGCATTTCAATTAACAGGTGTTGCTTGATAATTGTTAATTTGGAGGTCTTTCTTTCCTTCTTAATGCGTTTTGAGCCAATCGGCTGTGTTGTGACAAGGTAGGGGTGGTATACAGGAAAATAGCCCTATTTGGTAAAAGACCAAGTCCATATTATGATAAGAACAGCTCACATAACCACTGTTAGTGCTGGTACCTCAATTTTTCTAAGGCTTGAGTTCCTGCACCTCTTAAAGGATATTAGCTCAGAAGTAATGTGGTGTTCCTGCACCTCAATATAAAGCAGTACCGGCACCAATTTAAATCCAAGTCAAGCACTGGGCATTCTGCTATGCATAACAAAGCCTCAATAGATCCGTGAAAATGCATTAACCTGTGACTATGAAAGGCCTGGGGATGTTCAACATATAGCTGACATCAGTCTGGGAGGGTGTTTATTGTTTCCGTTTTTGTTTCGCTGATTTGTGGCCAGAAATGCGCCCAGCATGACTGTAAACTTCAGTGGGCCTGCCTGCTCCCTTCCTCGGGGAGTTGTTTGGGGTGATTTAAGGCGTCAGCGTGCTTCAGTTTGGCTGGTGATTAGCCGAATACGGCTAGGAGAATCGAACAAGTGTGCTCGTAATACTCTCTTTTTAAAGACTTTCGCTTGAAAAACAAGAAAAAAGCGGCAATTTTGTCCATTTTGAGATGAAGTAGCCTCAAAATGGTCAGAATTAAGAACTCAAGCAATCTGTCATTCGTTTGGATGATTTTGCAGCGGAGGTCTTAGTCATGCAAGTTTACATCTAACTAAGATGTCTGGTGCAGTATTTCTCAATGAATGACAACAAAGACTTTAATGAAGAATCCCAACCAATCACAAACAAAGGGGCGAAGACTTCAGCTACCAACGTCGGCTTGGCTTTTTGTGTGTGCCCGAACAGCTGGGGAAAAAACCTTACCGATGTCCAAAATGTCATCATAATATATGCACAAACTCTCCCGAACTGTTTCGGCTGGGAAGCCTGCGGACGCCTTTACCCTCTGTCTTTGATGTTGGGGAACTGGGATGGTGGCTGTCGCCCTGTCGCGGTGCTCCGGGGCCACAGAGGCAACAAAAGGGCCCCTGGAACCCTGTAGTGCATGGATGGCGAGAGCAAACACACCCAGGGAGCAGAAAGCAGGGACTGGAGGAAGGGCCATGCATGCCTTTTGGCGCAGTGGGCTCTCTGTCATTGCAACCTGGTGTCCGTTTGACTGTCACACACCCTCAGTGCTACATGCTCCTGCCTAGAGGAGGCTTTTCATTAGACCACAGCCTAATGTTTTACTGGGAGGCTCTGCTTATTACTGGTGTTTGTCTGTCTGAAGTCTCCTATGGAGTTATGAGTCCTTGTGGTGCATTCCATACAGGATTTTACCTCCGTGTTTTACCCAAAAGTCTCAGACTTTTCTGTTTCCCTCTGTGGGCTGGCACCCGTGTCTCAGTGGTCCATGGCTCCTGCAGATCTGCTCTCTCTTGGGGCCAAAGCCAAGCCACTGGTACATTTTGATTATGCAGATGTTGTTTCTGCTCTTCACAAGTCCACATTGTCAGCCCTATCTATGGAAACACAATTGCAAGAACAATTGTTTGTGCCCGAACAGCCGAAAAACCCCTTGCCGAAGTCCAAAACTAACAAAAACGTCACAAAATGTTGTCATAATGTATGAACAAACTGTTTTTCCAAATTGTTTTGGCTGGGAAGCACGCGGACGCCGTAACACTGGTGTTAGTTGAAAAGCAGCATTGGTACTATACGCCACGGTAGAGAACTCACCTGGCTGGCACTGAACATTTGCTCATTGAGTTTGCACCCTCACTCACACAAAGATGCATTTAAGTTCAACTACAGAAGGGACCTCAATGCTTATTTCTACAAGTTGTGAAGCTTGCATTAATGTCTGTCCAAGGAACATTGTCCAGAAATGGAGTGCAGTTCACTATTATCCAAGAATGTTTCGTGATTGTATATTTGAAGGGGTTTATGTTTCAGCAGACAACTCTACTCAACTCTCCTTCCTGATGTTCTTTACACAGCACATGCTCATTCACATAATTGTTGTTATTGTCATGAGGGGCCAACTCTTTCAGAGGGCTTTAACACCACCGTAGGGTTAGAGACACAACCACAAAGACCCAGGCATGCGGATCATCTTTTTTTTACAGCAGAGAATTGTGTGACCACAAGGAACATTGCATTCTATTTGTACTGCCCAAATAGGGTCTGCAGTCAGAATCGATATGAACAGAGTTCCGTGATTTTCTTTATGGAAACATACCAAACCATATGATTGTGTTATTTTCGCGCTCTTGATGTGACCTTTCAAGAATGGGATGTGTTCCCCTCGCATCTGCCCCTACCATTTGCTGTCAGTTGTTTACCAGTGACAAAAGAGTAACGGTGGATTTACATTAGTAAAATATGTCTAGTGAGATCTATCTCTCTTCAACATCAGATGTTATACTCTTCTGTTTATACTAGCCTTGACTGTGGTGTGAGCAAAGCCACATTCCTGCTTCATGTGTGTGCAGTTATTAGCATACTGTAAATACACTATATACAAAGGTATGTGGACACCTCTTCAAATTACTATTTCAGCCACACCAGTTGCTGACCGGTGTATAAAATCGAGCACACAGCCATGCAATCTGCGTAGACAAACATTGGCGGTAGAATGGCTTTACTGAAGAGCTCCGTGACTTTCAACGTGGCACCGTCATAGGATGCCACCTTTCCAACAAGTCAGTTAGTCAAATTTTGGCCCTGCTAGACCAGCCTCAGTCAAATGTAAGTGCTGTTATTGTGAAGTGGAAACACCTAGGAGCAACAACGGCTCAGCCGTGAAATGGTAAGCCACACAAAGCTCAGAGGAGTGCTGAAGCACGTAAAAATTGTCTGTCCTCGGTTGCAACACTCACTACTGACTTCCAAATGCCTCTGGAAGCAACGTCAGCACAAGAACTGTTCGTCGGGAGCTTCATGAAATGGGTTTCCATGGCCGTGCAGCCGCACACAAGCCTAACATGCGCAATGCCAAGCGATGACTGGAGTGGTGTAAAGCTCGCAGCCATTGGACTCTGGAGTAGTGGAAACACGGTCTCTTGAGTGATTAATCACTTTTCACCATCTGGCAGTCCGACGGATGAGTCTGTGTTTGGTGGATGCCAGGAGAACGCTGCCTGCCCCTATGCATAGTGCCAACTGTAAAGTGTAAGCTCCATATTACTGCCCATGATTTTGGAATGAGATGTTTGACGAGCAGGTGTCCACATTCTTTTGGCCATGTAGTGTTTCTTAGTATATAGACAAACAATAGAATAGCAATTCAAATTATACAGGAGCTTCTCATCTAAGCCATATTGCACATCATGTTTCACACATGATTTAATGCAACGATTCACATGTGTGGATATTTATCCGGAGTAGTGTGGGAGACATCTCTTAAAGAGAGATTTGAGTCTAGATATGTCTTTTTACACTACACAAGTATCTCTCCTGGACCTAGTTTTGTCGGTCCAAGTCGTGTAGTTCAAAGAGGCTCTGAAGTGTTGTTGTAATGTTACCCTCTCGCTGGGTGGCACATATGGTCTCGAGGCATCTGCAACTCATCGCTCAAGTTAATTCACTTAATCAGTGTTGACACACTATGGAACAATAAAATAATTAAAACAAGCATTTTACACAAGTTATTTCCTAATACATAGTGTGCTCATGTTTGTATAATCTGTTAGACTGAACCTATTTAGTTAAAGCGAAAGGAGCTATGGACTTCAACAGTTTGTGTTTTAGGTCCATGTCAAGCTAGACATCTTGATGCATCGTTGTTCTCCTCCCCAGAAGCCCCTTGGAAGGCTGTGTGCTGCGACTGCCCGTCGTTAATTCTGAAGTGCTAGCAACTCTCAGAGAAGCACAAATGTTTCATGTCTTCCCTCTGCACATTTTTCTCCATATAAGGGTGTTTGGCTGTGATCAGGCGTTGGTAATATCTGTGCTTATTGTCACATTCCACACGGCAGGAGAAGGCCTTTTACTGTCTGTAGGTAGAGGCACTGTTAGGGGAACCACAGAAGCTCTCTCTCTCTCTCTGCTGTACATCCTGACTCTGACACAATGGAAAACAACCCTGTTTTTCTGCTCTACTATTGTTGATGATCTATTCAAGGCCATTTCAACTGCTACATGATTGGACTAATGTACTGACTTACTTGAGCTGCTTGGCTACCATGGAAAAGCATAATGGCATGTGTGTTGCAGTTTTTTTCCCCTGTGGCTGGAATTAAATTTGTCCTTTGAGGCAATGGGAGAAGAGTGATGTGCATGTAGTTTGGGCAGCAGTGTGTGGAGTAGAGCTATTAAAAGCAGGGGAGCTCAGGCTGGTGTCAACAGTGTCCTGGCGGGGACTTCGCCACCGGCCTGGCTACCATACTGACAGGCAAATGACTGGCACGACCACCACTTGCTGTCCCGTTGGCTCCCTCCCATCACGAAAAGGACACAGGACACCACACCATAGTTTGTCATTGGCTCACTATAGGGGCGGACCCAGATTAAGCCGACTTCTGGTCTGAAAAGCCCTTTCAAATCAAGTCTCTCTTGTAAGATTCCGATCTTCAATTTAAGATTTAAAAGTGCTTTTCACCCGACGGGTAGGCTTAATATCCGTCTGTGAAACGTCCCTATTGTTTCCTAAAATCACTGCTGCGAAAGGCCTTGCGCCCCAGATGCCCTAGGACCAGGGTTTCTATTCATTTCATTTTTGTTCATTGGTCAGACCGTTGAAACAGGACTACAATGAAAGATTTCCCCAAGTATATCTGTAGCAATCTGTCCCGGTATTTGATCCTCTACTACACAAGCTTAATGTTGGTTAGCGGGACTGGTGTCCAGCTGAACAGTCCATGGCTTATTCATGTTCGGGTTGACACCCCTAAATGGCTACAGATTGAAACCTTTGAGGAGATAACGTGTTCGTTCCAAATGAATTGCGTTTCTTGTGTGGGGAAATGAAGATCGAATGAAGTAGAGGGTTTAAGCGACGTGCCAAGTGAGCTCGCAAGGTTAAGCCTCATCGTGCAGAAGATGGACGATTACGGCGACCGAGTCTTGTCATTGAGTGGGGGTGTACGTGTCGGGTCTTAAACTCATCGAAGCTCAGGATTACTTCAATACCTGCCTGTCCTCTATCCTGCAGCAGGACTCTTTACATTACAGAGGATGCTCATCTATGTGCCCTCAAATCCATTACCTGTCATAATGTGGTAGATCACCTGAAGCCTCAATCCCAAGCCAAGGCGAAAGACTTCAGCTATGGAGTGGCAGCTGGTAAAAGCCCTACCTCAGCAACAGGACTTCAGGTTGCTATACAAGCCGCAGTTCTGGCTGAGCCCCTATATTGTCAGCTCCACATGGTATCAGTGACGTAGGTTATTGTGCTGAGGGCTACAGGTAACAGCCGTAAGGGGTCCTTGTGTTCCTCACCATGTCACCACACGGTCGTCTCACGGGATCCAGGGGTGTAATACAGATAATGAGCAGCACAGACACTAACACAGGTGTGATACCCGCTGCATGCATATACTTGTCATTGCTAGGTGCATGTTTGTGTGTCTTTTGTGTGTTTAGGTTTGAATGTGTGTGTGTCAGGGAATATCTAAACATATGAACACTAGTCCAGACGGGGGGAAGAAAGGCAGTTGCTAGTTGCCATAGTGCACCCCCATCCCTGTTTCCGAAGCGACTTTACCAGTCAAGCACAACAATGGTAATTGTGATTGATCTAGCCTAACCCTCCCGTAGCCATCAGGCCCCAGTGACCATCTACCTCTATTGGAAGAGTAAACACAGCACAGCTGGGACGCTATTGGCTGAAGGGCTCCGTTAGGCGCTATGTATTGTCCAGTATTGTTCTATGTAATGGATGCAGATGATGTAGTCTCTTCCTACCTGTTCATCAGTGAATCTCTGATGACCTGTCTCCATCGACTCACCCTGTCTTATCTCCACCATCAGGGCTAAGAGCCGACACTTCTAGTAACAAAACAGACCACAGTAAACTGTCACGTGTAAGGCTACTGATGTGGGTTGATGATAGACTGATTTTCTTTTGTCAGTCACCTACCACGCAGAACAGCCTGCGTGAGTCTCCAGCTCAAGGGTTCTGGCTTTTTTGGAGAAATGAAGAGCTGTGGAGACTGGCTGAGAGCTTGGCTGCAGCAGCACTTGTGTGGAATGTGAGATGCATTTTCAGCCCCATTAACACTGCTCTCTCCCTCTCACGTTAGCAGCTTAGTTTGATGCAGGAGTGAGAGCTCCTTCCACCCCCAGTCTCAGACTTTGTCATTCAGTCATTTGGCGTCAGACCAATGTAAACAGCGAAGGCCTTGATTGCTCTAGGTCACCAGCTACCCTGAAATCCAAACGCTCAATTAGAAGTGAATAAGGAAGCAAAAGGTATTAAAGTCATGTTTCCTGGAGAGATACTGTCTATATGGCTGGTTTGGCCTGAAGCTCAACCACTGTAGGGAAGCCTGTTTGGCATCGGAGGAGCTTCAGGTAAAATGATTGCTTAGATGGCTGGTTGAGATTTGCTTTGGCTTACAAACACAACGTCCTGTTAGAAATGTCGAGAGGCATTCATGGGAAACGGGAGCTGTCAATGTGTGTTTGTGTGGGTGTGTCTGTCTGTGCCCTCCAGATGTCACGAGAGTCGCCCATCCTCTGTTTCTCGACGCAGTCCACTTGTTTCTCTTCTCCCCACGGCTCTCACCCAGGCCAGAACACCCCAGCATGCACTGTCTGTGCCAAGGCCCAAGGCTGGCCTTTTCTAGAATCGTTACATAAGACGATTTGACTCTAGATCACTGTTCCCTGGCCAGCAGGACATAGCGGGTTGGCTCATGGTCGCTATACATCCATACCAGCCTGATCGTCCCACCCTGCTCTACCCTCGGCTGGGTGTATTTTCTCAGCAGTTACATGTGTGAAGGGAGAATATTTAGTTTGTTCCTCTCCAGGAATGAATGAGTCTGTACCAGCTGAGCTGAGACAGGACAAGGTGGTCTGGATGAATGGAGCCAGATTTCTTTTCTTCTTGATTACGTTCGGAGTGCTACTGTGTGACACAGAATATATTTCAGTCTGCACTCTGCAGTGCACGCAGTTCACCTGCTCATATCGTGTTCCGCTTCATTTCAGACACCGCAGGAATTGTTCTCATGTAATTGTTGGCTCTTGTATCTCAAGTGATTTGTGTTCCAGATCAACAGAGATGGGAAGGGTGTTACTTTAAACAGAATCAACTGGGTAAATCTCGTCATGGGCAGGTCCCCCTCCTGTTGGTGTCCAGCAGTGTAGGATCGTGCTAACCCTGGGTGTCAGGCCTACCTTGATTGTGACTGACCCAGCCGTTGGTGCAATATTAATGAATCTCATACCCTCAAATGATGTTATCGTGGACAGCCAAGCACTTCCATTTTCTAAAATGACATATTTTAACGCTTGGAAGCGCTTGGCTGTCCACGATAACATCATTTGAGGGTATGAGATTCATTAATATTGTTGTCTAGCCAGAGAGGGTTCACTGCCGTGTCATTATTTAAGAAGTCCCGCCTCTGCCTTGTGCCCTTTCATTTAGATATGAGGTCTGTGATTATCACTGAACCGTCCTTGCCGTAACAGTACAGTAAAGATTTAGAAAACCATCGTTGAGTAGACATTAACAGTACATAACAGGTGTATAGCACAGTGCAGAAATGACGGGCTATTCCTGTCTGTCGACATTCAGCTGTCATTTGAGACGGTGGCTCCTAATCTGTAGCCACTAAATCCGAAAGTTGTTAAAAGTATGAGACCGCCTCCTTTATGGATTGTCCTCCACTCCTCAGTCCAGCCACTGTCCCTTTAAGAGCAGAATGCTCGCCTCTCTCTGAGAGTTAGTAGCTTGCAGTTAGTTGGAAGTGTCCATGCATTTGTGATGTAATACCCCTCTCTCTGCCCAGGCCTGACACTCTGCTGCCCTTTAGGATTAGTGGCTGCGGGTCATCTCTCACAGTCCCTCGTGGTTTGGTCCACACTCAACAGGCCCTTTGTTGGCAGCTCCAGATGGGCCAGCCTGGACGGGGGGGGGGGGGGGTGTGCGAGGGCACAGTGCCTTCAGTTTAGCCTGGCTCTCTTGGGGAAAGGAAGGACTGAGTCACAGGCAAATTAACTTCTTTTTTCTTTTTTTTTGCATATCCTGTGTGCAGTTAAGCAACTGCTGGCCATTGGAGAAGTGTGTGACCGTGTGTGTTTTTTTTTTTCTTCTGGTGAGAGAAACCCTCTCTTCAGAAGTGGTAGAGATGAGTGAGTGGGGGGCAGCAGTAGCACATGTTGTGTTATGTGGCACTGTTTCTAACTGCACTCCACCCAACTGAATTCTAGGAACTGTGTGTAAAACCCTATGGGCGACCATGGACATCCCCTGTGTAGACGGAACGGCTGTCATCTAGCCGTATGGCTGTGATGGTTATCTCCTCAATCCTGCGTTTCTCAATGGAAACTCCATTGCCAACTATGCTTAAAAACTTCCTTCATTCTGTGTGTTTCTGAATTCTTTCATTTTGTGGTCTTGTGTGTGTTTCGTTACCTCAGAACATGTCTTATTTTACCAATAACGATTGCTCAACTGCAGTGCTGTCCCAGATGTGTTTGTGAATGAACAGCAGACTGTTTACTAGTGATGCGGGAAGAAATTGATACAGTTATATATCGGGACATTATTTTTTGATCATTTCGGCAATATCAGAATATTATTTCTCTAGTTGGCTGTACCTGCCTTCGTAGCTTGTTCTCATCTTTTTAAATAGGGAGCCAATTTTGTTTTCAGCTATTTTATTTCCATGGCTGATCTAAGCTCTTTCTTGTCCCTCTGCAGCAGACGTATGGCGAGCAATATATTTTGCAACATCTAATCGCAATAAAATCACAGTATCGAATCACAATCCATATAGAATCGTGAATTGTAATGCATATCGTATTGTATCGGCAGCAAAGTATAGTGATAATATCGTATCGTGAGGTTCCTGGCAATTCCCAGCCTTAATGTTTACTAGTTAAGTGCTCATCTCATCCTCACATTGTAATGCATGTGACTCAACCGCTGGCTGTGTAAAATCATTTATTCACAGTTTGATGAGATCAGTGATTAATGGAACACACCCTATCTGGTGACTCCTAAGCCTGATGTCAGATGGAACTGTCTGGGAGAGGAGACATGGATGTCTGACAGCACTAGGTGTGGCAAGTCTTCATTTAAGTGACTACAGCCTAATAAGTTTTGACATTGGCTTGTTTCTGTCAATCTTAGCTCGGGCTTCAGTAGTCTCTGTAATGCAGAGTTAGCATACAGATCTGATATCCAATGTTTATTACTGGTAAGCACGGAATCTTATTATGATAGAATGATTCCATGAGGTATTATTTTTGTCCCTCTAAGTCATTCTGTAGCCGGTAGTCTGACTCCTGAGGGCTAATTTAGGCTGGCTGTGTGTTTTCAGTAGAAGCAGGCGGGCTGGGCAGGACACTGGAGGAAAAGCAGCAGGCTCTGTGGTTAGCTGCTCGCGTGGAGAGATCAGCCTCACTGGAAACTTTTTTTTTTTTTTTTCATACTAACAATGATATTTGACAGTAAATAGGTTCATATCCATGTCCATTTACTGATAATAACAGTGTAGGAAAAAGCCAGGAACTTTGGTTTCCTTAGCTGTAGCCTCGGTCCAAAGCAAACATTCTAGATTCCGGGAATGTTTTACTTTCTCTTTGGTTTGTCTGTTCTGCTGCCTTCATTCTCCTGCTCTCTCCATCAGTCTATTACCTTCATCTAAGGGAGGTTTGATGTGAGAGAATGCTGTTAATGGAGAACCTCCTGGTCTAAGATAGTAGGAGAAGCCATTTTAATGCACTCAGAGTATGTAGTATACACCAGGTGGCTATTTTATTTATCCTTTATTTACCTAGACAAGTCGGTTAAGAACAAATTCTTATTTACAATGATGGCCTACCCCGGCCAAACCCGGACGACGCTGGGCCAATTGTGTGCCACTCTATGGGACCCCCGATCACGGCTGTTTGTGATACAGCCCGGGATCGAACCAGGGTCTGTAGTGACACGTCTAGCACTGCGATGCAGTTCCTTAGACCGCTGCGCCACTTGGGAGCTATATCTGACATGGCGATGAGAAAGTCCATGAGAGTTATTCTTCATCAGTGGGGGGATGGTTTAATGCCAGACCTGCCTGTTTCTGCTAATTATGCTATCCTATAGTCCCACAGGCTTCTCACAGCTAACCCCCCTCCCTGCCAAGTGTCTGGGCTTTTAGATCTGCTAGAATTGTGCTTACATATTTATAACACAGTCACACACCACTTTTCTATGCTACAATTTCACAGTAGGAGCTCGCTCACTCAACATGCCTTGCATCAGACAACCACACACATTCATCAACATAGAGAAACGTATAAATGCAGGCAGTCTGAACTTTAGATATAGTATGCATACCACATTGTGTGTCTGACTGTCTATTAGAGCTTGCAGAGTTGGACTGTACTGCTGTCCTGGCTGATGTCTGGCCATGTGTATGCTTTTCTAGTGATGTCAAATTCTCTTATTTCCTGCATTTTCCTGTCATTATTCAACTCCCTCTCAGGAGTCGATGAGTCCGAGGCTGGATGACAGAACACGCTATAGGCTGGTCTAGGGGCAGATAACCTGGAGCTAGAGAGAGAGAGGGTCTGTCTTTCTCTCTCTCTCGTTAGTGACGGACCAGTTGCTCTCTCGATCTGCCCACCTGTGAGGAGCCAAACAGAATGTGTTCTGTATCCGCCCCCCCCCACGCCAGATTAAGGAATGAAGGCGCAGAATAAAGACCCCCCTTGTCCTCTTATGAAGGATCAGCTTGACCCCTCTGACCTCCAGGGCTGAAGCATCTGCCTGACCATTACCAGCGTGCTCTAAAGGCCACTGACAGGCCAGACTGCCAGAGCATCTGCCTGACCATTACCAGCGTGCTCTAAAGGCCACTGACAGGCCAGACTGCTAGAGCATCTGCCTGACCATTACCAGCGTGCTCTAAAGGCCACAGACAGGCCAGACTGCCAGAGCATCTGCCAGAGCACAGTAATACAACAATCCTATTAGTTAATTTCTATAAATTAGTATATTTGACTTGCCTGGTGATTTTAGCTGTCCTCTAAATGTTCCCTAAGCACCGTTGTGTCATAGTATTCAACCTCCGTGGTGATATTAGCGTGTGTTTCCTCGTCAGCGTCCTTGCATGACTGCCTAACGAGCGTGGGTCTCATTGACATTCTTTGGGCTCTTCATGGCTGGGTTAATAATGGGCTTGGCATGGGCTTTAATTCAATCACGTCAGTAAAAGGCTACACATGTGGCACAGCTGCTAGTGCTTACCCCCTAGCCGAAGTGCCAGTCTGGTCCTGCATCAGCTACGGCAGCTGCATTGTTGCCCTTTTTGAAGTGATAGGTTTTGTTGAGAGTATGAAAGACTTGTGTTTGACTGTGGTTTCAATCCAATCAGCCTACACTTGCCTTGTCCCAGACTCAGAGGAAACTGGTTTAAGGATTCTTTAGTGTCAGTGTTTGTTTGCCTGTGTTTTTCCTTTTCAGCCCCTAAGTCGATCCCATTGCTGGTTTGCCGTATAGCAGTTTTGGGTTATAGGGTCTATATAGGGGTCTATATATTTTAATAAATACACATAAACTGAGATTGTAAGTGATAATTCAACAGTGAATCATTTTAGCCCTGCTCTTTGGATTGGTTTTATGACATTTCTGCCATATGAAACACCGAGGAGACAAAATGTGTTTCCAATTGAATAGAAGAGGCCTGAGGAAAACTGCACACGCGGACACACACAGCAAAAGTAAATAACATTGCATGTGTACCAGTGTGTATAGCTTGTAGGCTGGCCCTGACACAGTTCTTCTAAGTAAACTGTGTTGCTGGTTGGACGTGGAGCATCTGCTGTATAGCTCTGCAGGTGGTCAAGCTGTTCTGCTCGTGGGGCTGAGCTGAACACTCCTCTGTGGGATGGTCCAGCGTGGCCTCCTTTTCTCAGACTGTTACAAACCAGCCTACTGTATATCAATACATCCAGGGGCTCCCCAGAGCAGAGCTCCCACAACCTGGCTGGAATAGCCACTCACAGCTGTGCGTTTATGACCAGGTGGAATGAGGTAAAGTCCAATGCAACTGATTACAGATAACGAGATGGCAATGAGGGAATCATAGTCGTGGTCCTCCCATCTGATATCAAAGTCATCAGCTTGTCAATGGATTGCGAAGGTGAAGGCATTCGTTGAACTCTTCTGGAAAATTCTCTATAATACAGAATTGCTGTGAGTCCGTGTCCCTCCGTTGGCATGTGGAGAGTTTCTTTGCGGGCAGGGTAACCTCTCTTCAGGGAGACGTTCCGGTGTGGTCAGCAGAATTCCTCAGTCAGCTCAGCTCTCTGAAGCGTGTGGACAGATGGACTGAGGCTGGCTCCTGGCCAACACGCATTCTACGCCTTAAACATGATCAGGCAGGGTGGATCGCATTCCTAACCTATGTCTATAGTCCAGCCTGTATCTATTCATCTACCAGGTACACTGGACGTTGAACCGCAATATAGCATACGCTTGGAATGTGGAGACACCTTTTTAATGACACAGGGCTAAATGGTTTTGGTGAACTTACAAGGCACTTTGCTTCATTGATGGTGTTTAACTGTCCTCATTTAACACGTATCTTTGTATACCTCGCTCATTCAATGGACTTGTTATTGTGATCGTTACAGGGTTAAATGAGAACTTAATTCGCACAACTCCTGAGAACAAAGGCAGGTCTTCTCCTACTGCGAACAGAACGGAAGCATACAGCAGGTTTGTCAGTTGCGCTTCTCGGAACCGAAGTCCTTATTTGTGACATAAGCTCAGCCGCAGTGGAGATTTCCGTGACCTTTGTCTCTCTCCTGGGTGGTATAGAGTTCTGTTTACATCGTGTTACTTTAACCATGGCGTCTACTCATTTAGCGTGTGTGTGTAGGCTATTCATGTGTGTCTACTTATCAGTGTTTGTTTGTGTACTCCAGAAGTGGTGTAGACCAGGCGCAGCATGTCGTGGAATCTAAACAGTTTAAATTAGTCCTGATGGATGGTTTATGTTGTAAAGGGTTGTCTCTGGCCTTTTGTTTACACGGCTCTGATGTAGACCCTGTGCTTGACGCTGTCAGGACCCCGCTAGCCATCTAGTTACATCCCAACCCTCTCCTCTGAGGTAACCTAAAGTGTGTTCCATTTACATGCGTGTGGAACAGCCACAGCAGACCGGGCGACTCCCGGTCAGATCACGGTCAGGCCACGGTCAGATCACGGTCAGGCCACGGTCAGATCACGGTCAGATCACGGTCAGGCCACGGTCAGATCACGGTCAGGCCACGGTCAGGCCACGGTCAGGCCACGGTCAGGCCACGGTCAGGCCACGGTCAGGCCACGGGCAGGCCACGGGCAGGCCACGGGCAGGCCACGGGCAGGCCACGGTCAGATCACGGTCAGGCCACGGTCAGATCACGGTCAGATCACGGTCAGACCACGGTCAGGCCACGGTCAGGCCACGGTCAGGCCACGGTCAGGCCACGGGCAGGCCACGGGCAGGCCACGGGCAGGCCACGGGCAGGCCACGGGCAGGCCACGGTCAGATCACGGTCAGGCCACGGTCAGGCCACGGTCAGATCACGGTCAGATCACGGTCAGATCACGGTCAGGCCACGGTCAGATCACGGTCAGGCCACGGTCAGGCCACGGGCAGGCCACGGTCAGATCACGGTCAGATCACGGTCAGATCACGGTCAGATCACGGTCAGATCACGGTCAGGCCACGGTCAGGCCACGGGCAGATCACGGTCAGATCACGGTCAGATCACGGTCAGATCACGGTCAGATCACGGTCAGATCACGGTCAGGCCACGGTCAGGCCACGGGCAGATCACGGTCAGATCACGGTCAGATCACGGTCAGATCACGGTCAGATCACGGTCAGGCCACGGTCAGATCACGGTCAGATCACGGTCAGAGCTACACATGTGCCATCGAGACCGCGTAGTGCAGACATGGAAGGGTCTATGACTTTGACCCTTTCGTTGCCTTTGCACTACTTTTCATTATTATTCATATATTTATCAATTCCCATTTTTATTCATAATCCTGCTCGTGTGTCCCAGTCGTATAACCTGGTGCCTCTGGGGAGCTTGTGATCTAGCCAGTGGTGCATTTAGTGATTCATTGTCTGTGTGGTTTGACTCTGGCTCTATTTAGAGCCAAAATGGTGACTCCTTTTCCTCAAAAAGGGAAAAGAAACCTCCTCCTGGAAACCTACAGGCAAAATATGGACCTACTTGGCACAGTGGAGCTGGAACAGTACTCATCATCATTAACGTCAACCTGTCCTTTGGGCGTCCTGTCCCAAAGCCCCCCCCCCCCCCCCACGTTGCCAAACCATCTCAGGGATGGTTCTAGACCCTGGTCTGAATGTGTAACGGGTGCAGGGCAACGGGTGCTGCTCTCAGCCCAGAGAGAAGCAGATACCGTGGAGAAGGCAACGAGGGCAACTCCCCGGCGTTGGATCTCCGTGAGAATGTAAAGGGGAGGGGGTAACACATTTTTCTGGCAGTGATGGATGAGTTGGGGCCACGCGCACACACACACACAAGCGAGCGCACAACATCTGGATGTACAGTCTTTGGACTTCCCTGCAGCATTACCAGCCAGTGAAGCAGATGCACGTGTCTCTCTGCTGGGACAAAGGCTTGGTGGTCTGCCTTACTAGCCCAGATAAACGAGTATGACTGCAGTTTCTTTAGGACTTACACTAGCTTAAGTCTGAGACACTCTTAATGATTGTCTTTCAAGCCGCCAATCAATTGAATTGATCGTTTCGCATATCTTCATATCATAGGAGGGTGACCACAATATTAGCGATGTATGTCTATGTACTCTGTGTGTGTGTGTGTGTGTGTGATAATCCTCTCTTTGTGAATCCAGAATCTCTCATTGTCTGTGAATCCTCCAGTGACTATATTGACCTCTCCCCCAGTGTGTCTCCCTGACCTGTTTTGTTCTCCTCTGGGCAAGGTGTCTGATGGATAACCCGTAGCTCTGTAGTCTCCTAGCCTGTGTACTGCAGTAGTCTAACACCACTATGGTAGTGAGTGAGTGAGCAGAGCGCTGAATGTATTAATGGTTTCTCACACCAGATGAAGAGACAGATCACCCTGCAGCATACACAGGACACCCAGTCAACCTGATTCAATTGAAAGACCAGAGAACAGTTTAGACACCCCGCCAGCACGGCTCACGTGCCCAATGTGTTATATTGTGGGGGTGGGGAAGAGAGGGACGGCGGTGTGGGCTGGAGATACGGCTGTATAGGTTTGAAGAGAGGGATGGCGGTGTGGGCTGGAGATACGGCTGTATAGGTTTGAAGAGAGGGACGGCGGTGTGGGCTGGAGATACGGCTGTATAGGTTTGAAGAGGGATGGCGGTGTGGGCTGGAGATACGGCTGTATGGGTTTGAAGAGGGATGGCGGTGTGGGCTGGAGATACGGCTGTATAGGTTTGAAGAGAGGGATGGCGGTGTGGGCTGGAGATACGGCTGTATAGGTTTGAAGAGAGGGACGGCGGTGTGGGCTGGAGATACGGCTGTATAGGTTTGAAGAGAGGGATGGCGGTGTGGGCTGGAGATACGGCTGTATAGGTTTGAAGAGAGGGACGGCGGTGTGGGCTGGAGATACGGCTGTATAGGTTTGAAGAGGGATGGCGGTGTGGGCTGGAGATACGGCTGTATGGGTTTGAAGAGGGATGGCGGTGTGGGCTGGAGATACGGCTGTATGGGTTTGAAGAGGGATGGCGGTGTGGGCTGGAGATACGGCTGTATGGGTTTGAAGAGGGATGGCGGTGTGGGCTGGAGATACGGCTGTATGGGTTTGAAGAGGGATGGCGGTGTGGGCTGGAGATACGGCTGTATAGGTTTGAAGAGAGGGATGGCGGTGTGGGCTGGAGATACGGCTGTATAGGTTTGAAGAGAGGGACGGCGGTGTGGGCTGGAGATACGGCTGTATAGGTTTGAAGAGAGGGACGGCGGTGTGGGCTGGAGATACGGCTGTATAGGTTTGAAGAGAGGGACGGCGGTGTGGGCTGGAGATACGGCTGTATAGGTTTGAAGAGAGGGACGGCGGTGTGGGCTGGAGATACGGCTGTATAGGTTTGAAGAGAGGGACGGCGGTGTGGGCTGGAGATACGGCTGTATAGGTTTGAAGAGAGGGACGGCGGTGTGGGCTGGAGATACGGCTGTATAGGTTTGAAGAGAGGGACGGCGGTGTGGGCTGGAGATACGGCTGTATAGGTTTGAAGAGAGGGACGGCGGTGTGGGCTGGAGATACGGCTGTATAGGTTTGAAGAGAGGGACGGCGGTGTGGGCTGGAGATACGGCTGTATAGGTTTGAAGAGAGGGACGGCGGTGTGGGCTGGAGATACGGCTGTATAGGTTTGAAGAGAGGGACGGCGGTGTGGGCTGGAGATACGGCTGTATAGGTTTGAAGAGAGGGACGGCGGTGTGGGCTGGAGATACGGCTGTATAGGTTTGAAGAGTTGACCTTGAGGAAAAGCTGATCCCACGGATGTGAGCGTCTGCTACAGCCTCTGTAGCTCCCATCTTCCTTGTAGAGGAGGAAGCTGGCGTGTTTGGCAGCCGTGACGTGTCTTCCTGGGCTGGCCCCACAGTGCTGGGTGGGGAACTGTTTCCCTGGGCCCCTCTAGCCTCTTATCTGGCTCTCTGGCAATCAGAGCCCTCAGACCTAGACCATGGAGCCTGTGGCTTCACTGCTATCTCATGGGAGGGATGTCGTGGGCTCCCACCTCAACCTCTGCCCCCCCCCAATGCCAGCGGTCAGACTAATACAAGAGAACAAAACTGTTTACTGGTTTACCAGACATTTAATACAGTTCGATACTCCTGCTGCAGACATTGAACGATTGGTACATAATAGGTTCTCCCACAGAGATAATGAGATTGAAGTGTGTCTTTTCTAGCTCGGACTATGAGTTAAACATGTCACAGCTTCTCTTCTGAGTGTGAGGGTGTCATCTTCCCCACAGCTGGAGAACGGCAGGTGCACATCAGCGTTCCATCAGCTTCAGTCCTCATTAAGCTGCCTAATGGACAGAGTAAGGTTGTTTTGGGGGTTCAACTTTTCACACACAGGCACACTAGAGTTACCCTTCGCTGATTGATTGCAACTTTGAAGGTGTGTATTTCCTATGCAAGCAGCATTCCCTCTCTCTGCTAAACACACACACACACACACACACACACACACACACACACACACACACACACACACACTGCTGACAGAAGCCATGCAACATGGATAGTGACACTCCTGGGGGATCATAGGGCTCTCTCTCCACTGAACATGGCAGTAGATGTGCTGTTTACTCCCAGCTCTGACTTCGGGTCTAGTACCGTCTCTGTCAGTGGGGAGGAAAACACACAGGCTGCCTTGAAGTAGTTCTGGGGCGAGAGCATCTCTGACATGCAGCTCTTTGTAGATTCCTTCCACTGGGGCCTGATCTCACAGGGGACTTGACAAAGGTGATCAGGCTGTCGATCTGGGCTTACTGCTTCCACTTTGGTATAACTGAGGAGAGCTAACAGACAGTAAGAGAAGTCAGGGAGGCAATGGAGTTCTCACAACATGGCACCGAGAAAGGGAAATGTAATGACTCTTAGTGGTTGTGCTTTGTTCATCAGAAACGAATTCAAAGTGTAGAATTGCCTGGGTTTTAAGTTGCTTTTTCCACATTAGAGAGCTTTAGTGTCAGGATGTGCTGAGATCCATCGGTCTCCACTTGTCTTCCTGGTGCTAACAGACAGACGGACTGACACTGAGCTTAGCTCACAGACGACATCCTCCTCTCAGGAGGAGAGCCAGACCAACATGGCCAGAGACAGGAGGGAGGTAGTTCAGTTTAGACAGGAACAATAGACCTGACCTCTAAACTCTGACACTGGATCATTGACATCATGGGGTCTGAATTCCACCTTCACTTTCTCCCTCTCTTGTCCTCTCGCTCTCTCTCGTACTCTCTCTCTCCCATATCTTCCCATTCTACCTCCCTCCAAAGCTGTAATTTCCATCAACAGAGTCTTTGTTGTGAATATTTCCAATCCCGCTGGGTGTTGCTACTCAAATCCCCCCACGAGCTGTATAATCAATGGCGTCAGATTACAAATGGCTACCAGAATGCATCTGTCACAGTGTTGGGGAGAGACACTGGGTTATTAGCATGCTGAGTTAATGCCTCTCTCTCTTCTCTCTCCCATGGGGTTCAGTGTCAGCTGACAGTTTATTGTAGGGAGGTTTACACATCATCAATGGGGCTGAGATGAGGTGTGAAATTAATTTGACGGCTCTTCCATCAAATTCCATTAAACAATCCCCTAAATGAAAATGTCTACCGTTTACTAGGTCCTGTCTCCTGGAGCACACTGACCTGGGAAGTCTGAGTTAAGATGGCAAAAGCATCACCAGAAGACACTTGCATCGGCATCCATACTGCTCTCTCTCGGTTCCTTATGACAGTTTGGATTGAGAGAAACAGTGATTCACTCCCTGATTTCCTTAACCCTCCCTCACTGTCTCGCAGTGTAGGACGAGCGGGCAAGCCGGGTTGGTCTACTATGGTGATTATACAGAGGGATGGGAGGAGAGGGGGAAGGCCATCAATGGTGTGTGGTAATGTTTGTCCCGGTAGGGTGTCTCCCCTGACTGAGCGGGGGGATTGAACGGTGGAGGCTATCACGGGTTGAGGGGTATCACTGGACACGTTATCAGGGTGGTGTGTGAAAGGACTAACCCTACAGTTCACCAAACCTCGGCCCTCACACTCTCCCAGCCCTGCACGCCCAAACCCATTGCTATGTAAAGCACTTTTAGACCTAGCTAGTGAAAAGCGCCATATAAATGCAGTCCATTACTATCATTATGTACTACAATGTGCCTCTGCGCTTTTCAAGTACTTTATCTGTCAGGGTGCTGTGTAGGAGTCAGCCCAAACGACATGTTGATGTACGTTACATGAGGCTCCTGTCTGAGAGGGGAGAGAGAGATTATCCCCCGATGAGATCCTTCCCCCTCAGAGCTCATTCTGCCTGTTAATTGAGCTTAATTATGGTCAGTCCTTTCATTGAGCTCAACGGAATTAACCACACCTGCTCTGTATGAATATGTATTATGCCGTTCTCGCTTCCTTCCTCACTCTCTTTTCATTATGGTTCTATGCTTCTGAATGTGTGTTTTGACTGTCACTGGTATGATCTTTCTCTCCTTTCTTTCTTTCTTTCTCTCTTTCTTTCTGCTTCTGAAAGTGTGTTGGCTAACCCCCTCTACAAAAGCCTTTGAGATGTCCCAGACTAGTCCGCGAGGGCCATTATGCTGCTGACATTGTTTGGACCCTCTGAATGCTGCTCTTATTGTTGCCAACATTGTGAACCTGACTCCTCTTGCACATGCAGCCGGCCAAGAACAGCTTATTATTTTACAGCTATTCATGGACAATGGGCCAACTACAAGCATCATTAGTGGATCATTTTTTGAAATATTAGGGTACAATGTCATTTGTAAGAGTTTCACAAATCAGCTCATTTGGATTGGTCTCAAGTACAGTAGCGGTGACGTGGGTCAAATTACCATGGAAGCCAAGCCAGGGGAAAAATAGCCATATTCCAACCTATGTGTTGTGATAATTGCGTTGTTTGCTCTATAACCTGTTAGTTCATATGCTTTCCGACCGTGATATATAAGCCTAAAGGCCGAGACAATAAGACAGTGGCATTATAAATTCAACCACACCTTTGTTTCATCACAAAACCAGAGAGCAACCTCTGTCTGGGGAACTCCACAAAGCATATTGCATGTAACAAACAGTTAAATGACCTACAGCATGGTCAAGCAAGGTAATGTTTCCCACATTTTCGACCTACTAAACTATTGATTTAGAACCAAGAAGAGTTGTCAGTAAGAAAACAGGCGCTTCCTCCACCATTCCAGCACCATTTCAACATCATCTAATCACCTCTGCTTAGTCTAATACCGTGACAACTAAAAAAGACCAAAAGCAATTTAGTCCAATCAATGTAAGCTAAATATGATGTGGCTGTCCATGGTACTGATTTCTAAGTGTGCGCATGCTTGCAAGTAGAAAAAACATGATGTTGACTCTCCCTACTTGTAAAACATGCCAATGCCATCCTCTTTCATGTTGCCTAAACTGTCTATGACTGTCATTCAGTTCACGCTTTTAGTTGTTGTTGTCTTGCTAGCCTAACTTCATGGGCAACGATGCGCCAGGCCAGCTAGTTAGCATTAGCTACAGTACATGTTGAACTTCCATCTTCAGTACATGTTGAACTTCCATCTTCTCAGGCCAGGGGCACAATGTATGAATTTATGGTTGGATCAGAATCACAGTTATAATCATTGGCCAGTACGGACAAATTAAGTAAAACCACAAGTCCAAATCCCTATCTCCATCCGTGGCTAATTTAGGAAAGGGACGATTTTAGCTAGCTGGCCACTGGACTACAACGACACAATGAGATGCAACGTTTGGCTTCAGATGTCATGTGATTAGTGTGAAGCCAAATCCAACCTGGCTTCCCTTTGCTCCTGGCACACCAAAAAAAGTGTATTCACAGCTGAGCTCACTAAGTTTAGCTCAACGCTGATTGGTTATTATTATTTTTAAATTTCAAGGGAGGCCAAATGCTCGCTGGCTTCCCTTGCATTCAATGCTACGGGCGGCAACAATTTCATAATCTTTTTGACCAGACAGCATCAGATAGATGGGCTACACATACTGAGACAGAGGGGCGCTGTTTCCTTTGCTCGGACGCTTTCTCCAGTGAGATACATTGACTGATGCGAATTGAAGGAATTGAAGGAATTGAAGTGGCTGTTCCACTGGATGTCATAAGGTGAATGCACCAATTTGTAAGTCGCTCTGGATAAGAGCGTCTGCTAAATGACTTAAATGTAATGTAATGTAAATGAAGGACATTTACGGAACACAGAGAGACGAAAGATACATTATTTTGTAAAAAATAGCTTCGTAAATGTTTTGTAATACACGCCACTGCTCAAGTAATTGGTTGGATTGTGCGGAGGTTGGCTATGGTAAGGAGGATCATGAGAAGAGCACCCACTATTGGGACTGAGTAGATCCTCCACCTTATCAAATAACCACATAAGCATTCCGAATTACGGAGGCGTATACTATCTTGAAGGGAATGGTCTTTATATAGTCCCTTGTATAAGCAGCAGTATTGTTTGACATTTATTTTGTGAGTCTACAAAATGGTGAGTCCCCTATCTTCCGCCCAACGTGAAGATGTTGCAGTCGTTTAGGATGGCGTTTCGAAGCCAGTTATTGTGATAAACATTTCTAGCTTCTAATTACCTGCTGAACATCAATTTGACTGTGCGGTTTAAATCCTGTGCGGTTTAAATCTAAGCAGTGAAGTAGTTTTGAGCACCAGAGGTGACTCTATTCCTGTTGGTACTTAAAAATAAAGGAGCGGCTCACAAAACCTGGTGGGGAAAAGAAGGAACAGCCTTTGGAATTGTCTGGCATACTTCAGACCAGCAACTGGCCCTGCTGTGCTGTGGCTTTCTCAATGGGCCAGTTTCAACGACGGTTCTGTGTAGAGGAGCATGTGTGTTTTTAGAAAGGTGCTCACCATTTGGACCCGCCAGGAAAGCACACCATTTGGTCTGCGTTTCAGAGACGTTAATTCCGAGGAATGAATGTGGACTTTTGTCTCTGCCTTTTCTCATTCACTTTAATTAGCTTTTTAAAATAGATACAGATCTGGCCCTCTGGCTCTGCATACTATTCAACCCAGCCCCTTCGTCTCTCTTCACTACTCCCTTCTCGTCTCTCCTCCTTCTCGTCTCCCCCTTCTCGTCTCTCCTCCTTCTCGTCTCTCCTCCTTCTCGTCTCTCCTCCTTCTCGTCTCTCCTCCTTCTCGTCTCTCCTCCTTCTCGTCTCTCCTTCTCGTCTCTCCTCCTCTCCTTCTCGTCTCTCCTCCTCTCCTTCTCGTCTCTCCTCCTCCTCCTTCTCGTCTCTCCTCCTCCTCCTTCTCGTCTCTCCTCCTCCTCCTTCTCTTCATCTAGGCCTTAGTCTTTCTATCTGTTTTAAGGCTTCCGCATGCTTCCCATCATAAGTAGTTCGTAACAGTTCGTGCATATACACTGAGTGTAAAAAAACATTAGAAACACCTTCCTAATATTGAGTTGCACCCCCTTTTCCCCTCAGAACAGCCTCAATTTGTCGTTGGGGCATGGACTTTACAAGGTGTCGAAAGCATTCCACAGGGATGCTGGCCCATGTTGACTCCAATGCTTCCAACAGTTGTGTCAAGTTGGTTGGATGTCCTTTGGGCGTTGGACCATTCTTGATACACACGGGAAACGTTTGAGTGTGAAAGACACAGCAGCTTTGCATTTCTTGACATACTCAAATCGGTGGCACCTGCTACCATACCACGTTCAAAGGCACATAAATCTTTTGTCTTGCCTATTCACCCTCTGAATGGCACACATACACAATGTCTTAATTGTCTCAAATCCTTCTTTAATCTGTCTCTTCCCCTTAATCTACACTGATTTAACAGCTGTCATCAATAAGGGATCATAGCTTTCACCTGGTCAGTCTGTCATGGAAAGAGGCAGGTGTTCCTACTGTTTTGTTACCTCTGTGTTTTATGACCGTTTTGTGATGTTTTTGTCATTTTTAGTCTTCAGCGAGGGTTTTTCTGGCTGTTCGTGCACATGACCTTTTTTTCTCGTGGCTAGACTAATTTTGGTAGCCGAAGTCTCCGCCCTTTCGTAGGTCATTGGTCAACAGTAGATATCCTTTTAATGAAGTGTTTGTTGTCATTCAACGATAGAGGACTCGTTTTCAAGTGTTCACTCAAAATAGTACACCAAACATCTTGGATGAAAAATTGCGGGACTAAGATCTCCTCTGCAGTAATGTCAATGTATGACAGATTTCTTCAATTATCTTTAAATTAATTCTTATATTTTGAGGCGTCTTAAGATGGACAAATTGTACTATTGCTGCTTTTTTTCTCTCGTTGGTCAAGCGAATATCTTTTAAGGGAGTATGCGAGCACACTCGTTCAGTTCACCTAGCCGAGTTCTGGTAGGTGCCAGCCGAACCGAAGCATGCGGAGGCCTTTATCCTCCTCCTCTCTCTGCTTCTGCTCTGAGGGATCTCCCCAGCCTGGATTCAGAGCGTTCTGTCACCGTGTTCTCTTGGAGTCGTTGTGGTATGTCGGGCCAGACGAGCCCCAGTCATAGCAGTGTTCCCTGGAGCCTCCCAGGCATTATACAGCTCCATACGCCAACTTGTCTCGCCCAATAATATCTAGTGCCCATGGAAAACTGCCTTGGGTTTCAAAAAAAGTTCCTGCCTCCTCTACTGTGGCCAACGGAAAAGCAGGCGAAAGGAGAAACAACACTGAGGGTGTTCCTGTACTAAATAAAACATATCTGGTCCTAACTTCCAACTGGAGAGAGTGAGTGAGGCTGGCTTGAGCACTTTCCCTCCTCCTCACCTCGCTCTGTTGCCCCGCGTTACCCTGGAGGATTACGATTCGCTGTGCCTAGAATCTGTGTGGAAGGAGAGGAAGTTTCCACATGTGCCTCAGCCAGTGTGTGTGCGTGTCACTTTAAGACCGGCAGGCTGACTTCATTGACTCCACTTTAAGATCAGAGAGCTCTGGATTCTCCTTGCTTTGCTCTTCAAAGAGCTTTTAGATTAAAGCTTTGGACGGAGGTAAGGGTTGTTTTTATCTCTCCATTTCACCCTTCCCTTTGTTTCCTCTATTACTAGGATTAAGATAAAACGGGGGGAAAGAAACTTTTACTACGGTTGTCTTTTACCCAGGTGCACAGGTGTAGACAGGTCTGTGTGTCTGGTGCTTTGTTTGTGTACGAGCAGACTTCAACACGGCGTCTATTGTACTGTTTAGGGGTGTTGGCATGTTTCCTGCTGTAGTGTAGGCTGTAGCTCTTCTAGCTCTGTTACTGTAGACCCCAGTGGGGTTTATTATATAAGGGGACCTTTCTCCCCCGCAGGGGACCTTGTTATCAACTCCGTACATTTCACTGTTGCCAGCATTCTATTCATTCACAGAGTCCGTCAAGCTCACTGATTTATTGTTGCTGTTTGCTACGATGGATTCTTTTACATTTTCTGTGGTGTTTCTGGTCTGTCGTACAGCCCATGATTTAGATCCTGTAGTGAAGTTGGCAACATTTCCTTTTGGTATAATCAGTGCTCCGTTATTTACCAATTGTTATTAAGAACTGTTTTGACTCTTGGCGTTTGTCTGATTCTGAAATGACTCCCACAATGTCTCTGTAGGGCGTCATGGCATTCTTGGTTCAGAGGATCAGAGCGCGTCGAAGAAGGCCTTTTTAAATGGATAATGAAAAAGTACCGAAAGACACTAACAAGCAGTTGGATTGATGCTCAGCGGCTTTGGCAATACAGTACAACCTACCACACTGTAATATATGCCTGCACTCTGATTCACGGACTTTGTTTCCTCCTTATAACTGAATGTCCACAGGATCCCCTGTGTTCAGCATGTATGACAGAGCACAGGCCGTGTCAGATCTCCAACTTCCAACAACATTCTACTGACTTTTGTTTACTTTCCGTTTTTGTCAGTCCGTGTGAATTTGTCTGGTGAAAGGTGGTCTCACTCTCAGACAGTGTTTTCCTGCTTCTAAAACAAATCTGATCGATTTATACTGTACTGCTCCTTTAAGAGTTAGCTAAGCATTAGGCTAGGCTCTGTGCCACAGGAAGGTGATAAGGGAGAAGTCCCCTGGGTACTAATTTGACAGAAGGGAAGGTAACATGAAGGAGAGCTGGATAGCTAGTTATAGTAATAGATGACGGTATGGGTCTGAGGGAACAATGGGGTTCATGAGACCCGAAACCTTTTCAATACATCCTCTGTGTCCTTCTAAATGATTAATGAGACAGTAGTTTTACCTGTGTATTTTTCTAGTGTACTTCATGTCAGATTGAAGCCAAAACCAAGCTGTCTGTCTGCTTTGATGGATCAATAATGTCCTCTGATAGGGCTATGCAGATGCATTCATGCTGGGATTTCTTATTGTACCACACGTTTCTGTGTCCACTTGTGCCTTTTGAGAAATGCTAAGGGGGTGGATCTTAATCTCTAGGGTTCTATAGTTTAGTGGGTTAAAAAAAGTCCACTAGCATGGAATTGTAGTGCTGGGGCTGTGTCCTCCAAGGAAGGCCCAACCCAGCCCCATGCTTCACACTGCTGGGTCTAGGGTTTTCTGAGGGTTTGTTTCTCAAGTTTACCTTCAAGGACAGGAGGGGTTTTTCACAGACAGCCTCAGCCTGGCTCAATATGCAGCCCTGTGTGAAGTCTAATATAGACTTGGGCATGTTGGATTTTGTGTGTGTGTGTGTGTGTGTGTGTGTGTGTGTGTGTGCAGAGGCATGCACATGTCTGTATGGTGTCTTTGTGGCTCCTGTCTCAAGGAAATGAAGTTTGCTCATGAAGGAAAAATGCAGTGATGACATAGACACCCCACTACTACTACACCCCCCCCCCCCCCTCTCGTTTCTACAGCATAACTATGCAGTGTTTATACCCTGTGGAATTGTGTCCTCGCTGACTTGGCCCAAGGCTCCATCCCTGAGACACTGTCAGACTGAACAGGGAGAGGCGTGGGAGTCTTCCTGGGCCATTAGCAGGAGAATCCCAGGTCACAGGGTGTTGGGGGAGGGAGGGAGGGCCTGAACAGATGACCTATCGGAGGGGCTGTTGAGGAGCACAGAGCCTCAGGCAGGGGTTCAGTGCTGTGGCTAAGGAAAATGTGTTCCCCTCACAAAACATTGTTACAATGCTCCGGTTCAGCCCACATCAGCAGGTTGATGACTGCATGAATGTGTGTGTATTTGTGGCTTTGAGCCTTTCAAACATTCAGCCTTCCCTTGCCTGAATAAACAGTCAGACGTTAGCATTGAAAGGAACTGGAAGTAGCTATTGTGACAACCTTTCTTCTGACTCCTGCAGCACGCCAGCGGAATTTGTCAAATTTGCTCCCGAAGAGCTTTGTTTAGGTTCTCCTAATTCATTTTGAGGGATTTGGAGACATTTCCCTACTTCAAACTCAAGGGGCTAATTGTTGTCAATGCTAATCAGAGAGAAAGTCGGAGGGGGGAGATGAGACTATGGAAGGTGGATTGTAAATCCGGCCGTGATAGATGGTGCTCCGGTTTTCCCACAGATCCGTAATGCTGTGGAGGGCAGGTCAGGGACTATTAGCCTAGTGGAGTGGTCAACTGCGGTCGACCAGGCACCCGTGACCGCTGCCGGCTCTTAACCTTGGACACGTGGCCTCTGGCCTTAGACTTGGCAACCCTGAGAACACTTTCTGTCAGGAAAGCTGCTTTGCTCTTTTAAACTGAGAACAGCCTCCTCCTGGCAGACATATTTCCATTGACCCAGTGGTGCCATCTCTGTAACAATTTCTCATGAGAATAGATGCCAGAGTCTTATTTGCTCTGTTTACTCTCACTTGAAGTGTCAAATTCAGTATCATTACCACCAGTGTCTCTGTACAAGATGTTGGAACATTTATAGCTGGTGATGGTTAGCAGCAGTTTGTAATACACTACATGACCATAAGTATGTGGACACCTGCTCGTCGAACATCTCATTCCAAAATCATGGGCATTAATATGGAGTTGTCCCCCCCTTTTACTGATATAACAGCCTCCACTCTTCTGGGAAGGCTTTCCAATAGATATTGGAACATTGCTGCGGGGACTTGCTTCCATTCAGCCACAAAAGCATTCCTGAGGTCGGGGACTGATGTTGGGCGATTAGGCCTGGCTCGCAGTCGGCGTTCCAATTCATCCCAAAGGTGAGGTCAGGGCTCTGTGCAGGCCAGTCAAGTTCTTCGACACCGAACTCGACAAACCATTTCTATATGGACCTCGCTTTGTGCACGGGGGCATTGTCATGCTGAAAAAAGAAAAGGCCTTCCCCAAACTGTTGCCACAAAGTTGGAAGCACAGAATCGTCTAGAATGTCATTGTATGATGTAGCGTTAAGATTTCCCTTCACTGGAACTAAGGGACCTAGCCGAACCATGAAGAACAGCCCCAGACCATTATTCCTCTTACAAGCTTTACAGTTGGCACTATGTATTCGGCAGGTAGCGTTCTCCTGGCATCCGCCAAACCCAGATTCATCCGCCAGACAGTGAAGCGTGATTCATCACTCCAGAGAACGCGTTTCCACTGCTCCAGAGTCAAATGGCGGCGAGCTTTACACCACTCTAGCCGATGCTTGGCATTGCGCATGGTGATCTTAGGCTTGTGTGTGGCTACTCGGCCATGGAAACCCATTTCATGAAGCTCCCGACGAACAGTCCTTTGTGCTGACGTTGCTTCCAGAGGCAGTTGGAACTCTGTAGTGAGTGTTGCAACTGTGGGACAGACTATTTTTGCGCTCTTCAGCACTCGGCAGTCCCGTTCTGTGAGGTTGTGTGGCCTACCACTTCGCAGCTGAGACGTTGTTGCTCCTAGACGTTTCCACTTCACAATAACAGCACTTACAGTTGACTGGAGCAGCTCTAGCAGGGCAGACATTTGACGAACTGACTTGTTGGAAAGGTGGCATCCTATGATGGTGCCATGTTGAAAGTCACTGAGCTCTTCATTAAGGCCATTCTACTGCCAATGTTTGTCTATGAAGATTGCATGGCTGTGTGCTTGATTTTACACAGCTGTCAGCAGCAGGTGTGGCTGAAAATAGCCAAATCCACTCATTTGAAGGGTGTCCACATACTTTTTTGTAAGTTTGTGTGTGTGTATATATATATACACATATATGTGTGTGTGTGTGTGTGTGTGTGTGTAGATCAGGACTAAAAACAAACATGGCTAAACTGTTAACCTTGTGCCAGACTGACCCACTTCATTGAAACCTGATTATACATTATCATAACCAACACTTGGTCACAGATACCCCCCCCCAAAAAAAATGTATGACTGTGACATCAGTCTTCTACTACAGTACCACCTTTACCCTCAAGCCGGAGGTTTTGGATTCCCATTACCCTCAGCCTATATGCTACAGTACCACCTTCACCCTCAAGCCGGAGCTTTTGGATTCCCATTACCCTCAGCCTATATGCTACAGTACCACCTTCACCCTCAAGCCGGAGCTTTTGGATTCCCATTACCCTCAGCCTATATGCTACAGTACATTACATCGTAATGCCACAGATCAGTTCATCCCCGGGGTTAGGCAGGGTATTTACACTATGTCCTCTCACACAGGCTGTACGTGTGCTCCTACACCAGTGGAGGATGGTAATCATGTGAGTTGTTTCCTGGACTGTGAGCTACATGCATGTAGATGTGTGATAGTATACTGGAAGGGTTGTGCTCTTTCATCAGCTGTGCCCATAACTACAGTAAGAAAGCTCTGCAGCGGTTAATGTTTTTCTGAATCCGCCCCTGGACAAATTTGGCTGTTGGGGCACAAAAGACATGGCTGGATTTCCAGTGTTAAAAATAAACAGTGGAGCTTTCAAAAACTTTCCCAACCGATCAAAGAAAACGTCATTGAGTTCTGCAGAGTTGGGGAAAAAAATGTATGTTGGAGAGAAAAATAAGGAGGTATTGAGTCAGAGGGGAGGAGTGAGTTTCTACAGTAGACCCAGAATGGCACAGCAGCAGGACACCTGGTGCAGGTTTGAGCCTAACACATGGAAGTGTTGAAGTTTTGTACTGTCTTTGACAGCAAAAGTTTGTAGATACTAATTTTAGTGTGTTGTATGCCATGCATGCCCTCTCTTGAGGTACAGTGGCCTTGTAGTGTTATTCCTCTTGTCAACAGACATTGAGGATTTTGTCAAGTGAATCTGCTCCTTGGTGCCCTAATGTAGAGTAGTCCTCTGATCAAAGCTGGGTGTCCTCTTCTTAACCACTAAAAGACCAAAGTCCTCTACCGACTGCTGGATTAGGACTCAGCCCTAATTGCAACACCTGTCATCAAACATGGGGGTTTGTCACAGGCAGTTAACAAATCTGTGTTGGCATAGCGATAACCCAGTCACTAATCCCAACCGCTCTCCTTTGTGTGGCCCTCAGATGATCCTGGCTGTGCAGCAGGAGGAGATAGTGTTGTCTGAGTTGTCTGAGAGCAGAGGAGTCCAGGACCACCATGCCCACTGGAAGTCCACACTCTGACAAGACACTGTAGGACACACAGGTGAGTCTATAGTTCTGTCTCCTATCAGAGATATTAACAGTGCTTCTATAAGTGGTAGCGATTATTGGTAAGTCACTTAGTACATTTTAAGCAGTGCAGGGAGTGGAAGATTATAGCTATTGTAGTGTTGCCAACTAGACTGATAATGCAGTGACTTTACAGTAAGTGAGCCGTAGCTATCTTCAGTAACACATTACAGTTGACAAACAGTTGTCAAATCAAGCCTTTATATGTCTCAAACCGCACCTTGCAGTGCTTTGATTGGCTCCCTTCAGATGTCTGGTCATGCCCATCCTTCCCTAATCTAAAACCCTTTGAGGTTCCCTGGAAGTCATTTCACACATAACAGCCATGAAGGCTTGTTGGTCACACTGGCGCTGATGCCGCCCTGGTACCTTTCCTGGAAAAGGTCTAAAATAAGAAGAACAGGCTGTCTTTGTAATTATTAGATGCTCTCCTGCGCAATTATGCCTTTTTCTTTGGTCTTTTCACTCAGATGTTATCCGATTAAACTTAGTCCGTGACTGATGGCCTCCCATAGGAATCATTAGTCGGTAAGTGTAGTGTGGTAATGTCTATTTGGAATGAGTCTGCTCAACCATGACCAATCTGAGTTACAGTAGCCTCTCAGCACAGTAGTGTGACGACACCTGAAATTATGTCACCCAACAGATGTCTGGCTTGCCTTCCATAGTATCTCTGACAGAATTGGTCTCCTTTGTCTTCCAGATCGCAATGGGAAACTCTGAGAGCCAGTACAGCCTTCAGGGGCCCAAGGGCACCAGCTTAATCCTCCCCGGGAAACAAAAACCCTACTCACTAAAATTCCGCTCAGCCAAAGAGGAGGTTCTTTCCCCCCATACGTGGTGGAAAGGTGGGCCAGGGGGCTCGGGTTACAAAGCCAGGGCTGTTGGCCGAGGCTGCCTCTCCCCCCCGCAGAGGAGAGGAGAGCCGTACGTCTCCAGACACTACGATTATGTCACCAAGGGGGTGAAGGGCAGTCCAAACTGCCGTCGTTGGCATGACTCCCCACCAGGAGGCGGCTCACAACTCCCATCTGAGAATGGCTGCTGCCCATTTGAAGGCAGTGGACGCCTGGACAGTAGAGCATCAGGGGAGCTGAACGACCATGCTCTGAACGGACACAGGAACCCAGAGAGGATGCCAGGAGAGGGTGAAGGGCTGGAGGAGCAAAGCAGTCCCAGGGTGGTCATCAAGAAGGATGGTAGTTTGAGGGTGGAGTTCACCAACACTAACAGTGGTCTGCTCCTGGACGAGGCCTCTGGGCCGGTGCAGCTGCTCAAATTCTCCCCCACCCTAGAGTCCACCCCAAGCCTTCCTGGCAGCAGCAGGAGGCCTGAGGCCCACCACGGAGCTCCGCAGCCAGCCTCAACCTCCACCACCAGGACCAGCAAGGGCAGCTCGCTGAGCTCCGAGGGGTCCTGGTACGACTCGCCCTGGGGGCACAGTGCGGACCTCTGCGACCAGGAGCAGTCCTGCTCCCCCAGTAGGACTATGGGAAACAGTGGGGCTGACCAGTTGGAGGCCTTTGGCCAACAGTCTCCCCCAGTGTCCATATCAGATCTCTATAGGGACCCCAGTATGGCTGTCACCTTCCCCACGGCTAAGGACCTGTCGGCAGAGTACAGGGAATCCCCCCATCACATCCAGCACCGGGCCTCTTTTGTTTCGGCCCTGGACGTGCCTACTGAGGAGGAGTGTCCGGGGGCCAGGCAGTACTCGTCCTACACCCTGCCCTGCCGTAAGGCCCGGCCCAGCGGAGAGCGCTCCACCCTGAAGAAGGGCTCTGGCGCGGTCAGAAGTCGCATGAGACGCCTCAGCGACTGGACTGGAAGTCTTAGCAGGAAGAAGAGGAAGACACAGGTGAGTGACTGTTGTATGGGCTTGTCTGTGTAGGTCAGGATCCTACCGCTCAAACAATCTACATCCGAAATTGTGAAGTTTTTTTCAGAAACAATTGTCAATGTCCCTAAGTACTAACCCTACAAAGAGCAAGCAGAACAGTGGCAAGGAAACACTTCCGCTCAGGTTCTAAACGAATGATGTTCTTCACAGGGTGTATACAGATCTATGAACTATCTTCATGGCTTGGTATGTACAACCTGTATGCCTACAGCTTTGTTTGCAGTCAGTTCTGTAGCCATAGCATATTGCTAGTCTCTATGTAGTCCAACTGTAGTCTGTAATAGAGGTATTGCCTTAGATTTACATGTAGCTTTTTTTACCCCCCCAATTTCGATCTTGTCTCATCGCTGCAACCCCCCAACGGGCTCGAGAGAGGGGCAGTTCTAAAGCAGCAACCAGAAGCACAGCATGTTTTTCACCTCGACTACTCTTGTGTTTTACACCATTTTCTTCTTTTGATAATTGTGGTATATATGTTCATGCGTCCTCCGAAACATGACCCGCCTAACCGCTGTCGTGTCTTTGGCATCATTAAAAGTGATGCCAATCAATTCTCTGTAATTATTATTACGTGATTAAACTAATAATGTAAATGTAATTAACTAGGAAGTCTTCTTCAGATTACAAAGTTATAATTTTTTTTTTTTTAATATCTGATCAATTAGTCTTCTATTAATGAATTATTTATTTTTTTACCTCACGTCAGTCTCATTCCAAACGTCATAAATTGTTGGTTATCTGCACGAACCCAGCTTTTACTATGAATCATCCATACACCAATTGGCTTAATCATTTATTTACTAACTAACTAAATAATCACAGAAATGCATAAACAAACAAACAGTAGTTATTGGTTAAAAGGATAGGGACGATTCCCTTGTGGGCTAAGCTGATATGACGGCTTGGTGGACAAAGGGAACTGGGTGTGGACTGAGAGAGAAAGACAAACGGGATCACTACACACAGTTGATAATTATATTCATTGAAATGCTAATCCTTTGCACATGAACACTCACTCATTCGGGAATAATTGCAATCAATATATATTTACGCCCGTGTGTCGTTGTGATCTCTGTTGGAATCCAGTCCAGCTGGAGAGTTCATCCGAGTCGCTCGCTCTCTTTCTGTTTTCCTAAAGATCAGTCTTTCGTGGTTAGAATGGATACTTCAGAGTACCGTTCAGAAATGTTCTCGTAGAATAGATGTTTCGGCAGTTGTCGGTATTCACATTCCAGGTTTACATAATTTCTAGCTGCAGACAAGTAATTAGTTCCTAAGATTTGCTCCTATTCTGTAGGGATCGATAGTCTGAGTTGAATCTTTTCCAGCCGTGTAGCCAATGCTCCACGTGGTATGTTCAATAACTATTCGCAATCACAGCTCACGCTGTGGGTTTGCTCAGTCTGAAGATGATTTTCTTAGGAGGGTGTTTTATGCGTAACCATAGAAAAGGCGGTTCCATGACGCCAGATCATGTATGTGCGTTCAACTTTAATGGGAATACAATTCTCACATTAAAGGTTTAACATCACATTACATCATTTCACAAATAGTTTAATCTTTACTCATTCATTTTATACAAGAATTAGATGCAAACCTCCGAACTGAGGCACCTGTATAAACAGAGTTAGGGTATTGTGGCTGTATTGTCTTTTATGGGGTCACAAACATGAAAACGAAATGGACCGGGTCGTAGCTGGCTTCTCCACCGACAATTTACACATTCTCCAAAATATGAGTATGGTTCAGTTCTCAAATTCTGTGATGTAGTAGAATTTGGTGGGAGTTCCTTTGTTCTACTGTGAAACTCTGCATGAAAAGGGGAGAGAGTCTCCGCCAGGAATTTACAACCTCAGATAACAGAACCTGGGCGTAGGAGAGAGGGGGAAGCCACAATCTATACCCATAAAGGGCCACGTCATGACACCACGCTCCTTAACACCCAGACGCTTAACCCGGAAGCCAGCCGCAACACTGTCGGAGGAAACACCATTCAACTGGTGACCGAGGTCACTTGGGAGGCCCTGCATTTTTACATTTGAGTCATTTGGCAGAAGCTCTTATCCAGAGCGACTTACAGTAATGAGTGCATACATTTTAATATTAGTTCATACTGGTCCCCCGTGGGAATCGAACCCACAACCCTGGCATTGCAAGTGCCATCCTCAACAAACTGAACCACACGGGACCCCCTTAGCTGCATCAGGTGTGTCTAGTCTCCTTTGGAATTTCCCTGTTTGAGATATGAATGTCTGTAGCTCCACAGGAGAAATGGTTATTATGTGCTTGGCACAGACCAGTGTTCCAACCCTGTTAGTGTCCTGTTAGGGAGGGGGGAAGAGGAAGCAACTCTCTGGCATATTCTTGGCTGGGGACTGTTACTGGTTACCTGGGCCATGTGCCTCCGTGGTCGGTGTCGTCTCGCCAGGAACACAACGTCGTCCCCGGTCCCGAGGACCACAATACCAGCTGTCTGAGGACCGAAAACCACAGGGTACCGCAAAATGAAATTTGCAACGCGGATGGTGCATTGTGTAGGGACAAGAGATGCAGTAGTCTAACGGAGAGTAAGGCATGAAACCGAGAGGAAGGATGAGAAGCCAAGGGGTCTGCAGATTCCATGACTACGTCTGGGTGGGTACAAGAGATCATGACAGTTTTGTGTTGTTACTAACCTCATGCTAATGGAGGGAATATGCTAACTGCCACGTGTTGGATGCATAGCTTGCCATTGTAGGTGATTTGCTGTTGAGTGTGGTGGTGTGATTGTTTGAAACGGCGTGTTATTTACCAGTTTACACCAGGTCTGTATGACGTATATTTCAGTGTTGCAGCATGGGTCAGACGGCTGAGAACTGGACCTGTAAAAGGACACCAGACTGTTTTGTACGGGATAAGAATAACCATGACTTGTATGCCAAATCACTGGATGTGTTTGTGTAAATCTGTGTAATGGATCTGCAATCGCTTATTTAGAGCATTTAGCCCCATAAATCACAATAGTCATATTTTCTGCAACAAAGGCTAAGTAGGTAATTGCTAAAACTGCGCGTTGTAAGATTTCCCACATTAGTTTACCTGCTCGAAAACGTGGCCCTCTGTGACTTTGTCTTTAAATCAAACATTATGCACCAATTCAATAGCTCTTCTAAACTTGAACGCACTTTTCAGACAATGCCAATATAATTGCTGTAAGACTTTAAAATCTCTGTTGCAGTGAAACTAAGTCCCAGCTCAAGATTTAGAAACCCCACCTCACTCATAATGATGAGGTTGTCATGGTGATGAGGGTTTGGTGGAGCTGCTCTGGGCTCTACTCACCACCCTGTCCTGCTCTCCAGAGAGCCAGTCTCGTAGTATGTTCTGTATGGATAGGTGCTCGTTCATTAGGGTCTGACAAAGGAAATCGGGGAAGGTAAAAGGACTTCCCTGAAGCACAGAGAAGGATATATGCTCATTAATTTGTGTTTGACCCTGGTTGGGGGTAAAGCTTTCACTCTAAACTACTAGACCTCACTTAAGCCCTAATAATCTCCTGCCATGTGTTGGGTTTGGGAAGAGACCTAGGACTCACAGCTTCCCTGCACTATTGAACTTGTTGACCTTTTCAGTGAGAAGGAGGAGGGCGTATGGAGGACTGTGATCTTAAGTTGTTCTGGTTCCCAGCGCAGCTTCATAGGTCCATGAGAAACTCTCCAACAAACCCTGGTCAATCCGAGTAACACTCAAACCCCCATTCTCCTTTAAACTACACCCTACCTCAAATGTGTGTCCTCTGTAGGCATTAGGCAACCCTGGCCTTCAGGAGAGATTAGTAATGAGCAGAGGGATATTTTTAGAGATAAATGGTCTCTTTCAGTGTTCTGACTCAAACTGTGAATTCTTCATGGGCAAATGTTGGAGCGTGATGTTTCCAACTGAGTTCTGGATAGTTTAATTGGAGCCATTCAGAGTTTTTATAGCTTCATGCTGACACATTCACTGGGTCTCTTTGCCCTCTGGTGACTCTGGAGTCCAGGACAGAGACCGTTCAGGGGCCCACCCTGGCCTTGTTCTGCTCCTGTCTGGGGCTCTTCGCTGGGCCTCTTGTTTCACCAAGGCCACTTAATCACCCACAGCTTCCAGTTGGCTCATTGATTCATATATCACCAAATCACGGCATCACGGCCCCTTTTCAACGAGTCAACCCAAATCAGGACTAATTCCAGCTCTTGTTCCCCTCCAGCTGGGCTCCAGAGCTCAGCTGTGGTTTAGGGTCGCACTGCACCATCCGAGCCAGCCTCTCAGGTCCAGTCCAGGTCCTTATGAGAAACAGCTGGGGGAGAGGTGGAAGGAAAGGGGTGATTAGGGGAGACTGCTGGAAGAAACAGGAGACTGAGGGAGAAAGGGAGACTGACTGACAGCCGGGAGGAAGGGGGTAGACTGAGCGAGAGACTGGGAAAAGGCACCAGAACACTGTTTGTGTTTGAAGTGCACTCAACCCAGTTGCCAGGGGAGACCAGATGCTGCAATCTATTGGAGTGCAGGTGGGCTTTCATTACCACTGAAAGAGAAAGAGTTCAATCCCATGAAGTAGTGTTCTACTGGGGTCAGGAAACCAGGGTGCCCTCACAGATGCAATTAAATTGTCTCAGTCTTAAGAACTTTAGTCGCCAGAGTGCCAGGTTCAGAAATTGAAGTGTTTTTGTTGTGGGACTCCTCACTCTCTCACCTCATACCACCCTCTCTCCCTACCCTCTCCTTACTCTCTCACCTCGTCCCACCTTCTCTCCCTACCCTCTCCTCACTCTCTCACCTCGTCCCGCCCTCTCTCCCTACCCTCTCCTCACTCTCTCACCTCGTCCCACCCTCTCTCCCTACCCTCTCCTCACTCTCTCACCTCATCCTACCCTCTCCTCACTCTCTCACCTAGTCCCACCCTCTCTCCCTACCCTCTCCTCACTCTCACCTCATCCTACCCTCTCCTCACTCTCACCTCATCCTACCCTCTCCTCACTCTCTCACCTCATCCTACCCTCTCCTCACTCTCTCACCTCATACCACCCTCTCTCCCTACCCTCTCCTCACTCTCTCACCTCATCCTACCCTCTCCTCACTCTCTCACCTTGTCCCACCCCCTCTCCCTACCCTCTTCTTCTCTGTTTTTCCAGGAGCCCCGGTATAAGGATGGCAGCGAGGTCTTTGACAGTGGAGTGGATGGCCTGACAGCTGACACCAGCTCTCCCTCCCAAGTATCCAGCCTGTGGTACCCTGGCGGACCTGGCGGTGTGGGGGCCTCCCGGGCCCAGTCGGCAGGGGCCCTCCACCACAGCAACGATGCCCTTCGTCAGAACATCTATGAGAACTTCATGCGGGAGCTGGAGACAGGGACTGGACAGGGCAGTAGTGGAGGAGGGGGAGCTGGTGAAAGGAGAGACCCGTCTACGGGGACAGAAGAGGGGGAGAGCAGCAGTGAGTCTGCAGGGGGCTCTCTGGAGCAGCTGGACTTGCTGTTTGAGAAGGAGCAGGGGGTGGTACGCAGGGCCGGCTGGCTGTCCTTCAAACCCCTCCTTACCCTGCATAAGGACAGGAAGCTGGAGATGGTCACACGCAGGAAGTGGAAACAGTACTGGGTCACCCTGAAAGGTGAGTACTGTAGGGGTGGGTGAGCAGAGGGAAACAGGGTTTGGCACATTGCCGTCTAAGGTCCAGTTGATCAGAATTTAATTGGACCTTGAATAGCTGACTGAAATGGAGTGGAGCTTGATGCTTTCTAGGTTGGGTCACATTGAAAGGTGAGTTAAAGGTGTGAGGAGATTAGACGGCAACAGAAGGTCAGAGACTATTCCAATTTTCAGGTCCAGTCGATATGACCACTGTATCATGGAATACATCAACTGAAATGTAATTTATGCTGGGAGACAGAGGGGAAGGACAGGTTCAAACTTTAAATCACATTAAAGTATAACTCTCTCTTAAGTGATACGTCTGTACTCTCTTTAAGTGAGGACAGCAGCTTCATGTGGTTTCCTTTACATAGCCTGTACATTACATTTACCACAGACTGATTCTTCACTATCCTAAAAGCTTACAGGGAATTATTCTGGTATATTTACCTGCTAAATGGGTAAACCTCAGGCCAGGTGCTAAATGGGTAAACCTCAGGCCAGGTGATAAATGGGTAAACCTCAGGCCAGGTGCTAAATGGGTAAACCTCAGGCCAGGTGCTAAATGGGTAAACCTCAGGCCAGGTGCTAAATGGGTAAACCTCAGGCCAGGTGCTAAATGGGTAAACCTCAGGCCAGGTGCTAAATGGGTAAACCTCAGGCCAGGTGCTAAATGGGTAAACCTCAGGCCAGGTGCTAAATGGGTAAACCTCAGGCCAGGTGCTAAATGGGTAGAGCTCAGGCCAGGTGCTAAATGGGTAGAGCTCAGGCCAGGTGCTAAATGGGTAGACCTCAGGCCAGGTGCTAAATGGGTAGACCTCAGGCCAGGTGCTAAATGGGTAAACCTCAGGCCAGGTGCTAAATGGGTAAACCTCAGGCCAGGTGCTAAATGGGTAAACCTCAGGCCACGTGCTAAATGGGTAAACCTCAGGCCAGGTGCTAAATGGGTCAACCTCAGGCCAGGTGCTAAATGGGTAAACCTCAGGCCAGGTGCTAAATGGGTATGTGGACCCTCAGCCTTCCTTCCACTTTACTGTACAATGACTCAAGATCAGCAGAGACAAATAAATGACAGTTTGAGGTCATTCTTCTGAGGTGTGGTCTTCCTCCCTCTATCAACCATCCACTTCCTCTCCCTGCAGGTTGTACCTTGTTGTTCTATGGGAAAGGTTCTCCAGAGCAGGAGCTGTCTCCGCGCTACGCCCTGTTCGCAGAGGACAGCATCGTCCAGGCCGTTCCTGAGCACCCCAAGAAGGAGAACGTCTTCTGTCTCAGCAACAACTACGGCGATGTCTACCTCTTCCAGGTGAGGCATGCCGACTTACCTCACTCTCCAAACTGAACAAAGTACTGTCGATGCCAACAGTAGTTACCCCAATTGATGGAGATGCCGGAGAAGCTTGTAGATGCTAAACTGTCTGTTCTGGGGGAAAATCCACGTGTTTTGTATACATACAGTACGTCGCCATGTGCTCACAGAGGTCACACTAGGTCATACTACCGCTGTTTGAACCGCATTGCTCAGTCCAACTGGTCACTCCTCCACAGTTACTGCCTGCGTGGCGTTAGCTTAGCGTTAGCTCCCTGAGCACGTCGTGGTGTTGACGGTCGGCTTTCTCCCATCGCTCGGCTCCCTGTCAAGCTAAGTGTTCCAGCTAATTCAACACACAATTAAGGAGCAGAAGCTGTTACTTAGTGGGGAATGTTTTGTGTACCCTGAAAGGAACGTGTGTCCTGTGCTGCCGTGGCAGCTAACCTGGTTTGATAGCCTCTTCCTGCTTGGCCAGTCAAGCGAAACGTGTTCTGGTGACGTGTCCACAGTGGTTTTGTCTGCTGCTAGATTACATTGACTGTGTCCTTTTCTGATTAACATGGATAACTGGGATTTCAGCACTGTTCTGGGAACACTCTTCACATTTCCGGGGAAAAAATAAAAGGACAAGACCCGGCAAATGAACATTCCCCCCCCCCAATGTCAGAATGAATGAAATTCCACAACATGCTCAGCATCAGATTAGCAAAACATGTAGTGGTACATTATCCAAACAGGTTGTTTCATGGAAGCCTTTAGTCTAGCGTATTTACTTCACACAAAGTCGCCATAAATTCACAGCACACGCATAATAGACACCGTCAGACTGCACATGCACCCAGAATGCCGTTAATGAACCCTACAGGAAACCTCTACTGTTTAGCCTATAAAAGAACGCGTGCCTCTTTGAGCTGACATTGTGACCCTTCAGACAGTCCCACATTTGATAGGTCTTTGCACAATCCACCACATAGGCATCTCTGTCAGAGATGAAGTCTGTTAACAATTCAGAGGCATCAGGGGAAATGATATCGTCTCCTGTCATAGAGCCAAGGCTATATTCCTATCCAGCCCCAATCCCACTGAAGCCCCAAATCCTGATTCCTGTCTCGTATGAAAATTCCTAACTTTATTTTGTAATCCATAGGTTGTATTATCAAAGCATGTCTCTTGGCTATGCATGTCAAAATACCGCGCTAACGTTTCTCCCACTTCTCTGCACTGTCTCGTACTTCCTGCCCATATGAGAGCGTCGGTAGAGAATGTGTGATCAACCAACGGAATGGGAGTAGAAATGGATATTTTAAAAACATAGTTGTTCCTCATTAAGATACCTTGATATTTAAACTATGTCCACTCTTCATCTCCCCATTATTCATGAGCTGATCTGCTGTATGTATAATCATCAACTATATTTTGCCATATTGAAGGAGGTTATCTAGCAAGCTTAGCAACTTTGGCCATTTAGCTTTTTTTGACTGCCGTTACAAAGTTTGTATGCTTCGACAACGCTGTACTCTGGAGGCGCTCTGTGTCAAGAGAACCTTCTGAGAATTGTAAAAAAAAAAAAAAAAAATTTAAAAAAAGAAGAACCTTTTATTTAACTCGGCAAGTCAGTTAAAAACAAATTCTTATTTACAATGACGGCCAAACCCGGACGACGGGTTTGCGCCGCCCTACGGCCGGATGTGATGCAGCCGGAATTCATACCAGGTACTGCAGTGATGCCTCTTGCACTGAGATGCAGTGTCTTAGAAATGCGCTGAATTAATTGAGGACATGACAACGCTCAGAATTTCTACAACAATGTCATTGACGAAGAAAGATAATTACTCTGTAATGACTAAATCTGTTTCATTTGCTCTGAAACGTTTACATAGTGGCGCAGCCAAGTCGACAAGACGGTGCCGCGTCCCTCTTATTTCGAGAGCTCTGGCATCTTGGTTTTAAAAGCTGTAAATGTGCACTTCCGATTTTTGCTGTATTTCCCGTGACTCTCGGGAGAAATATGAATTGCTCCCGGTATTGAAATTTGGTAGATTTTCAGGAAAATATGAATCCCCAGTGTGAGGCGAACAAACACGCTATTCACCATATTCAGGCTGTATAATAGTGGATGGAGATGTTTTACAAGTGTAGTTACACTCATACGCACACACTTGTTGTGTATTTTTAGACTGTATAATCGAGTAGATCAAGTTAATGATTCTAGCTCGTAAATGATTGTATGGAGAAGATTTCAACTCCAGCCGGAAGGTTTCTGTGTTGGGTTCATATTTTGAAGAGCATCTGACTTCCTGACCTTATGTTCTCTGATGGATACAGAGATTCTTGGGGCCTTGATTTGGCCCCGGTAGTTTTCCCCTCTCAAGTTTACGAGCTTTTTCTGAGTGTATCGCATAAAATCCCAGTTGTGGTGTTGGGAGTAAAGCTAGTAAAATGGTGAAGTGGACTTAACATTTCTCGAGAGTCTGAAGAGGTCAGGAAACGACTGACGCTATAAACTGGAGCGCTGTAGAACCCTGTGTTCTCTCTCTCATTGTGTCGAGACTCATTGCACGAGTCACTCCTTCTCCCTCAGATTAGAGCAGATTTCATACCACGTCCTCTGATCATTTGTTTTGTATAGGTACCTTATCCTTTCAAGATTGACTGTATTGACTGAAGCTACGTAAAAGCGCATAGATTGGGGAAATCTGATATTGTGGTGATATGCCGTGATGAGTATAGGAACACAATATGCCTTAGAGCTGTCAATCATCCGGATTTAGAGTCCCACCCTTAACTTGTCGTTCATGACGTCACCATCATCGCTGCGTCCTGCAGTGCTCATACCTTCTCCTAAACCGTTGAGAACAGATTATTTTACAGTAATAATCTAGTTTGTACATTTATGGTCTAATCTCAAACCTCCATCTAATGTCCCACCTTCACCTCTGTGTGTTTAGGCCAGCAACCAGACAGACATGGAGAACTGGGTGACAGCCATCCACTCTGCCAGTGCCTCTCTGTTCGCTAAGCGCCATGGGAAGGAGGACACGGTACGTCTGCTGAGGAGCCAGATCAGAGGCCTGCTGCAGAAGGTAGACATGGACGGTAAGATGAAGAAGATGGCTGAGCTGCAGCTGTCCATCGTCAGTGATCCCAAGAACAGGAAGGCCATCGAGAACCAGGTGAGGAGGAGGAGGATGATGAGGATCAGCTGTTGTTATAGCGATTGTGTTGCGGTGTCACAGGGAAGTATTGGTTAGTGTCCCTGAAAGAAACATGGGGTTGTTTTAGTGTCCTGTTGTTCTGTTACGGTTGCTTTGTTGGGAGTCTAGCAGCCCTAGAAATATGTGACGTGAATGCGACTAAAACCTCATGTCTTATTTCTGGAAGCGGTAGAAGTGGCCTATATGTAGCTAGTGGCCGTCAAAACACATACTCGGGGAGGCAGGCTGCTTCTTCCCATTGCATCAAATTGGGAATCCAGATGTTGTGTACAATGGGCTCTCAACATGCGTTATCCCCTGTAAACAGCCTGACTGAGGAGAGAAACCAGAACCAATCACGGATTCTCCCCACAGCTGAAACTGTCTTGTACATGTAACGGCGATGGCTAAAGATGAGCTTATCAACTCCCCACCTACTTAAGCGTATGTATCAGATTCATAGTGAATCTACTTCCACTGCAAGACATGAGAGCTCAACATCTGAATGCGCACGCTTTTCTAATAATCTCAGCAATGAGGTAACATTGCTGTGAAAAAGGTGAATGGCTCATGGGAATGACATGGAGGGCAGTGTCTGTCGTCCGGACTGACGTAGTGTCTGTTTCACGTTAGTTATCACGGCACCTCGGGACAGAGACAGAGCAGTCTGGAGCCAATGATAGGGTCAGAGTGGAAAGGGCGGGGTTAGGCCCCGAGACGGGCGCCCACGGCTGATGATGGGGGGGGGGGGGGGTTAGAGGGCAGGGGGTGCTACAAGGGGCTCTTTGATGTCTACTCTCCCCCTTCTCAAAATCAGTGCCAGCAGACCTTTTTTGACCTCTCTCTATTCCCCCTCCATAGTGAAGTTCTAATCAGGTTGCCATTTACAACAATTTGGGGGGGAGAAAAGATGTTTGAAAGGAAAGTCAAAGGAGGCTGTATCTCTAAGGGAAGGCCCATTCCTGCCTTTTTTTAAATGGGCCTGATATGGGACTAAATAGAGACTAGGTAGGATTTCTCTAAAGCCAGATGGGTGCAACATGCCTTCACTGTGATGATAGCGTCTCTCTGCCTTAGTCCAGGTTTTGCCAGCTGCACAGAGACACACACATACATACCTCTCTCTGATTCTCAATCTGATAATGGCCATGCTTCTTTGATACGATGACGGATTAACATTCCCTGGCAGAATCAATCAGACATTTGAGTGTGGCGCTTCTATTTGTGGCTATGCACTGTCCAATATTAAACAGTATCAACTATCAAACCCTAATCCGCCTCCCCCTTTTGTATCCTCTCCTGTCCCCCAGAATACACCATTGTTATGGCTTTCGAGAAGCCATGGGGATACAGGGTTATCTCAGCTGATTTACCAAGCATGACCTTTAGGACAACACAGCCCTGCCCAGACTGACCCTGGGATGACACTATATTAATGACACATGCCCATACACTAGATGTCTGTACCACGGGATCACATTGGCTCCTGAAGGGTATGATGTTGATCATGTCGTTGGGCTGAACCTTTACGTGTGTTGGCGCTGTCTGAACACACAGCATAGTGCAGCAGGCTCATTGTTGGTCTTTACAGTCCTGTTGTTGTGATGGTGGAATGTTCTAGGCTCAGACAGCTCCCCTCCCCAAGTCATTCCCAACCGTGAAGAATTCCATCAATGTGAATCAGCCTTCACGGGAGGACTCCATACTGTTCTGTATTGTAAATGAACTCTCTTCAGACCAGCACTATTAAAGTCAATTATATAGAGAGTCGTTTAACTCCACGGTTTTCTCGTTAAAGTGAACCTCCGAAGCTAACAAAATAAGCACCCTCTCATACTTAGTGTTAAAAGGGCATGTGTTCATTCTCTAGCGTGTGCTTGTTGGTGAGTGTGCTGTGTGTATTTAGGGGGGAGGGTTATATGGTGGTTTGGTGCTTGGCACCTCCCTTCCATGACTTTTATTACAGAGAATAAGAGAGACTGCATTAAACACACACACACACACACACACACACACACACACACACACACACACACACACACACACACACACACACACACACACACACACACACACACACACACACACACACACACACACACACACACACACACACACACACACCACACACACACGCTCCACAACCCTCCCTCACTATCATCAACCTTAATGCCCTGCCCTCACCCAGCAGCAGCTTGTGCCCCCCACCCCTACCACCACATCTGTAAGCAATCCCAGTTTGATGGAATGCACCCTAAACTATCTCCCCCCTCCCTATCTCCCCTCTCTGCCTGTCCCTCCCTCCCTCACCTCCCCACCTCTTCAACTGTCCCTCCCTCCTCTTCTCACCTCCCCACCTCTTCAACTATCCCTCCCTCCCTCTTCTCACCTCTCCAACTGTCCCTCCCTCCCTCTTCTCACCTCTTCAACTGTCCCTCCCTCCCTCTTCTCACCTCTTCAACTGTCCCTCCCTCCCTCTTCTCACCTCTTCAACTGTCCCTCCCTCACCTCCCCACCTCTCCAACTGTCCCTCCCTCCCTCATCTCACCTCTCCAACTGTCCCTCCCTCCCTCGTCTCACCTCTCCAACTGTCCCTTCCTCCCTCGTCTCACCTCTCCAACTGTCCCTCCCTCCCTCTTCTCACCTCTCCAACTGTCCCTCCCTCACTCGTCTCACCTCTCCAACTGTCCCTCCCTCTCTCGTCTCACCTCTCCAACTGTCCCTCCCTCTCTCGTCTCACCTCTCCAACTGTCCCTCCCTCCCTCCCTCGTCTCACCTCTCCAACTGTCCCTCCCTCCCTCCCTCGTCTTACCTCTCCAACTGTCCCTCCCTCCCTCCCTCGTCTCACCTCTCCAACTGTCCCTCCCTCCCTCCCTCGTCTCACCTCTCCAACTGTCCCTCCCTCCCTCCCTCGTCTCACCTCTCCAACTGTCCCTCCCTCCCTCCCTCGTCTCACCTCTCCAACTGTCCCTCCCTCCCTCCCTCGTCTCACCTCTCCAACTGTCCCTCCCTCCCTCCCTCGTCTCACCTCTCCAACTGTCCCTCCCTCCCTCCCTCGTCTCACCTCTCCAACTGTCCCTCCCTCCCTCCCTCGTCTCACCTCTCCAACTGTCCCTCCCTCCCTCGTCTCACCTCTCCAACTGTCCCTCCCTCCCTCCCTCGTCTCACCTCTCCAACTGTCCCTCCCTCCCTCCCTCGTCTCACCTCTCCAACTGTCCCTCCCTCCCTCCCTCGTCTCACCTCTCCAACTGTCCCTCCCTCCCTCCCTCGTCGCACCTCTCCAACTGTCCCTCCCTCCCTCCCTCGTCGCACCTCTCCAACTGTCCCTCCCTCCCTCGTCTCACCTCTCCAACTGTCCCTCCCTCCCTACAGATCCAGCAGTGGGAGCAGAACCTGGAGAAGTTTAACATGGACCTGTTCAGGATGCGCTGTTACCTGGCCAGCCTGCAGGGGGGAGAGCTGCCCAACCCCAAGAGCCTGTTAGCTGCAGCCAGCCGGCCCTCCAAGACCGCCCTGGGACGCCTGGGTGTCTTCTCTGTGTCCTCCTTCCATGCACTGGTGAGGCCCTTCATATGACAAGGTTGAGGGGTAGGGCTGTCTATCCAAATGATATAGAAAGTACTCTAGTTGACCAGAGTTTGTCGTTTAGTCTGGTCTGGCACGAAAGGTTTTCTACAGTAGCTAAAGTCGTTCAGTTAAGGTGTAAACTCTCAAAGGTAACCCTTTGACACATACAATCTTGGAGTATTGCTGTAGGAGACGGAAGTTGAAGCAGGTTGATTGCTGTGAGTCTAGCTGCTGCGTTTGATCCTAGTGCTGACGGAGTGTTATGTCGTCAGATCTGTTCCAGGGATGAGGCCACACTGAGGCGGCGCTCCATGTCCCTGAGCCGGAGATCACGTAACAAGAGAGGCCTCTTCTCCTCCCTCAAAGGCCTCGACAACTTCACCAAGAAGGGCCGTGACAAGAGGCCGTCTACAGAACAGGTCCAGTACCTGAACACACACTGAACACACACACTGGCCCACTGAGTCCATAACACTCAAGGAAGGAAGTCAAATCAAATCAAGGAAATTAAATCAAGACTTTCTCACAATTCTTGGAGAAAGTTCAAATGTGGCCCTGGTGTGCTTTTTCCCCCATCAATGAGATTTTGTTTATTAAATATTTTTCTCTAAGTATTAAGTGCATAATCCACTCTATGTAAACTGAGAGCATTCCAACCACAGGTGCAGGGGGGAGTAAATTCTCTCAGGTTAGTAATTACACTTCCACACAGGCTCATTATCTATTGATGTTTTCAGTCCACCCCCCCTCTACCCTGAAGGTACTGCCCAGGAGAGTCAGTACAGTAGGTGGTCTATTCTAACACAAGGAAAAGACCTGGTTCCCATGATCAAGCCTATTAGGAAAATCCATGGGTTTTAGATAATGGTGTGGTTACGAGACTGAAGTAGGTGAACATTTTGAGGACACCACTACGATCTTTCCTCTGATGTAGTCTTCGGCTTTGAGTTGCGTCTGTGAGGGAGGCTTCACTTTTGACGATTCATAAATGTTTCTCCTGCCGTGTCGTAGCTGTCACTGGAGCTGATGTGTCTGTGATTGTAGGGAACATAAAGCACACATCTAAACTGTGGACACTGCTAACTTCCTGCCCCTGATTCTCCTGTCCTCTTCATAAGAGGCCATGTGTCCTTAATGCAAGCAGCAGGGTCTTCCCTGCTCCTCCCAGTACGCTCCTCACCCCTCCCCCTCTGCGGGGGACTACAGTATATGTGTGTGTGGTGGTTATACGATGTTGTTTAAGGTGTGTTTGGGAGCTCTAGCAGGTTAGCTAATGAGACCCAGTTTGGTTTCACAGCGCAGAAGGCTGAGGTGGCGCACGGCGAGTTGAGGCAGTGATGTAGCATGAATTATTAAAAGCCATATGTGGTAAATTGCAGCCTGCTGTACCGAGCCCTGCAGCGACAAACAGATGGTTTGTGTAAGTCCACTAAATATTAAAACGGCTCCACGCTTTTTCCCAGATTTCCCTCCTAAGCGTAACTCTCCAGTTGGGATACTTTTCTGCGCCTCTATGATGTTGATTCCCATTGAAAGAGTGGCTAAAAGAGCTAATTGCTTCAAAGGTGTTGTAGAGGGATGACTCAAGGTACATCTGCTGTCTTGTGTGGGCAGGGCTGGCGGTAGTGTGGGCAGGGCTGGCGGTAGTGTGGGCAGGGCTGGCGGTAGTGTGGGCAGGGCTGGCGGTAGTGTGGGCAGGGCTGGCGGTAGTGTGGGCAGGGCTGGCGGTAGTGTGGGCAGGGCTGGCGGTAGTGTGGGCAGGGCTGGCGGTAGTGTGGGCAGGGCTGGCGGTAGTGTGGGCAGGGCTGGCGGTAGTGTGGGCAGGGCTGGCGGTAGTGTGAGATACGTTTCCCATCTTTCCTAGAGACTAGTTGAGCCTCTGTGTGACGCCATTGCTCATGACACGTGCTTATTACAGAGGGGTTTAGACAGCAGGCTGATCTTTAATGCCAAACTCTCTCACTCCTTTACTTTCTCTTTCTCATATCCCCTTTCCTCTTTCCTTGGCTCTCTCCTCTCTCTTTCTCTACTTCTATACTATAAACATTAGTCACATCCCACGTCACATTGAGTCATCTCCCTTGACTAAGCCCAAATCCAATTTACTCTGGTTGGTCATTCCAAAATCAGAACCTCTCCCTCAGCACAGGCCCTCCCCTCTCCTCTCCTCTCTCTGCTAGACAAGAGGGTGTAGCGTTACGCTAGAAGCTACCTGGCCAGGGTTCAGGCGCTGTAGTAGACAAGACCGAGGAGGTTTAAGATTTCAAGAAGGAGTTGGCTTTACAACAGTCAACCTGTGGTTTTTACACCTACTTATTACAGGGCCTGCTCTGTGCTGCATACAGCCTGGGTTAGGTAGACAGAGGTCAGTGGAGTACTATATGTGTCACTACTACTGCTTTCTGTCTGGAGAGGCCATGTTCATTTCTCATCGGAGTCTCATCTGTAGCGAGGCGGAGTGTTTGGGTTTAGCTGGGTTGAAGTACAGTAGAGTAGTTATCGGTCATCCCTCTGACCCTGCAGAGTCACCCTTCCTAGAGGGCTAACTACACTACTTTGACCACACATACTAGTCCCAGGAAAGATATTAAAGGCTGTTAAAATAGCCACACATTTGTGAATCATTGCATTAATCAAGTGTGCAACGTGATGTGCAACATGGTTTAGATGAGAAGTTCCTGTATAATTTGAATTGGTATTCTAATAGATGCACTCGCATATAGAGGCTTTGAATGTGGCTTTGGCCAAGTCAAATTGTATTTGTTACATGTGCCGAATACAACACGTGTAGACTTTAACGTGAAATGCTTACTTACGAGCCCTTTCCAAACCATGCAGAGTTAAAAAGTACGATGAAAGCAAAAACGACACAATAAAAGAACAATAGCAAGGCTATATACAAGGTCTACTGGCACCGAGTCAATGTCGAGGGGTACGAGGTAGTTGAGGTAATATGTACATGTCGGTAGGGGTAAAAATGACTAGGCAATCAGGATAGATAATAAACAGAGTGTGATGTGTGTGTTGGGGTGTCAGTGCAGTGTGTGGGTAGAGTCCAGTGAGTGTGCATAAGGGGGTATAAGCTGTTCTGGAGCTTTTTGGTCCCAGATTTGGCGATCCGGTACCGCTTGCCATGCAGTAGCAAAGAGAACAGTCTATGACTTGGGTGGCTGGAGTCTTTGACAATTTTTAGGGCATTCCTCTGACACCGCCTGCTATAGAGGTCCTGGGTGGCAGGGACTGGGGCCGTACTCAATACCCTCTGTGGCGCGTTGCAGTCGGATGCCAAGCAGTTGCCATAACAAGCATTGATGCAGCTAGTCAAGATGTTCTCAATGGTGCAGACGTATAACTTTTGAAGGATCTGAGGTCCCGTGCCTTTTCAACCTCCTGAGGGGGAAGAGGCGTAGCCCCCATTTTGAGGGTTCGCGTGGCAGATGTCTTGCCTACCCTCACCACCTGGGGGCGGCCCGTCAGGAAGTCCAGGATCCATTTGCCGAGGGAGGTGTTGAATCACAGGGTCCTTAGCTTAGTGATGAGCTTTGAGGGCACTATGGTGTTGAACACTGCGCTGTAGTCAATGAATAGCATTCTCACATAGGTGTTCCTTTTGTCTAGGTGGGAAAGGGCAGTGTGGAGTGCAATAGAGATTGCATCATCTGTGGATCTGTTGGGGTGGTATGTGTAAACAGAAAAGTTGCAAATCTGATGTTGACGAGGGATATTTTACTAATGTAACCCCCCCCCCCCCCCCCCAGAGCTAAAGTAAGAGATCTGGAGAGGGAGAGGTGTCCCCCACCATCGTCTCTGCCGGTTCGGGCGGTCTCTCCTTTCATCTCTTCCCTCTCTCTTTCTCCTGCCACACATAAGTCTTATTAGCCTCGGTCCTGTTTCTGTATCTACACACTGCTTATTACTGCCTTCTTCTGGGGCCTCACAGGTTGCCTCTGCCCCATCCTCCATGGAAATGATATCAAAGCACCAGGCCCTCACTGCTCACTTTTTAATTAGCTACATAATAACAGTGTCTGTCTGTGTAATACGTCTGCTGCTATGGGTCACTGCTGTTTAATAGATGACTAAGGGGATTTTTACAAGTCAATGTGTGTTTCTCTTCGTTGCAGATCTTTGAAAGTAATGAAGGAGGACAGGCCTACTGCTTCCCACACACTAGTTCTGAGGTGAGTCTGTTACCATTTTTTTATACGACTGTTTCATAAAATTGTATGACCTTGTTAAGAAATATAGATGTCAAAATACCATCTTTTTTTTTATGTCTGCTTCGGATTAGATATCAAACAAGTGTCAAACAATCTTATAGTTAATTGACTGAGCGTCTACCGTCTAGATTTTCTAAGTGAGCGCATATGTCTGAAACATGGAACAGCAGTATCATGCGTCTCATCAAGCTTCATGGTTACGAATTACGATGACAAGCCGTGTGATGACATCTCTCAGGTGTTATCACGGGTTAGGGGTCATGTCTGCATGTCGTGTCTGACTCTGCAAATTTAGGGCTGTGGTCTCTATCATGCGTAGAGCGTGATCAGGATGAAAGCTGAGATTCCTCTAATGCCATCTGCAGTCGTCTAACTCGACTGCCTTTTCTGTACATCAAAAGGAGAAAAACCTGCACCCCAGTGGTTCTAAGGGGGAACATAAACCACAAGAAGGGATACTAAACAAAGACAAGATCATAGAGCTCTAAAGTGAGTTATTTAACCTACCGCAACCAATTGGTCATCATCAGCGTCTTACCCACTAGTAACCTTTAGACCGTGTCCAATAGAAGCCCACGCTGACATTCTACCCCTCACTGTCTAAAGGCGTCAGCATGCCTGAGTTCGGCTGGCGCCCAGCCGAAACGAACAAGTGTGTTTGCGTACTCCCTTCACCGTCCAAAATGACCGCACCATTATAGCTGATTATAAATCCATAATAATACATATATTATCACCTGATGTTGTGTTAGATCTTTTTAATCAACTTACGTTCTTGTGAACGTTACAAGTTTTGAACTTCTATTTGCTATTTATTGCCTGTAGGCCTCATTGACCTGAGCTCATACAACTTGTTTTTGAGTAAAAAAAAGCATAATGTATGGATTATTTTGACTATAACATATTGCGCTATTTGTCACTGACTACTGTGTGTCAAAGTTTAACAAGGACTCTCTCCTCCTCACCAGTGTCATGATCAAAGATATGATCAAGAGCCTCACATACAGTATATCGTTTGGTCATTGTGCTGCCACAGAATGAATTGTGGCAAAGGCCTCAAAAAAGCTTTATGTACCAGAGCTGCGAGAAAAGTTCTATATATTATTGAAACAATACTGCGATTGTTTGTGAGAATGCCAACAGGCGTGGTTCCTGTGGGGGAAAGGTTCCTGTGGGGGAAAGGTTCCCATGGAAGCCAAGAAGGGGAGTGAGGTGCATGCTAAAACACACATGCATGTGGGGGTCTGGGAGAGGAAGTGTGTCAATCTGATGAATGGGCATATGCCTGAACTCAATTTTATACACTAATTGTAGTCTCACCCATTCATTTCTAATGACTGGTCATTTTTGACCGGGAACACCACAGGTGTACAAAAGTTAAATAAAACACCCAAAATGCAATGAAAATCATCAATGTATTTTGTGTGTTCAGATGCCCTGTGTGGACCAAGTCATGGAACCTTATGACAGTCCGATTAAATTAACTTCATTTTTCAGAGACAACTTGTAAATCAGTCCTATTCGACTAGAACACAGCAGGAGGGTTAAAAGACCTTCGCTTGAAAAACAAGAAAAGCGGCAATAATAATGTTTGCCAATTTTTTGAGACGTCGTAGCTAGTATACACTTCCTCAAAATATTTAGAATTAATCTAAGATAACTCAAGAAATCTGTCATTCATTTTGTCGTTTTTGCCGAAGAGTTCTTAGTCGCGCAATAAAAAAAAAACTAAAAACGAATCGTCTCTCGTTGAATGCCAACAAAGACTTTATTGAAGAATCCCTACCGAACTGTTTCGGATGGGAATTATGCGGACGCCTTAAGCAGCAGGGGTAAAACCTCCAGACTTGTTCTGGTGGTGTACTTAGGGGCTCCTCTTTACCACGTGAAGGGGATCATTCGAAAGTATTGCGAGACAGTGTTGAGAAGCTCTGTGTGAAAGTGGGGAGTGAATACCACAAATTCTCACAATCTGAGCGCTAACATAATGTAGCTGTAAACCCCCTTGGATCACACATTGGAACTATTATGTGGTAACAAACCTGTTGTCAGGCAGTTCCAAATACGGTCTAGAATTTTCTCACACAGACAGCACTGTACCTCTGTTGTCTGTGGCTCTTCTGCTCTCCTGTTCATCCATACAAAACAACTTGTCCTGAATGTGTTGGGATCTATGGGACAGATAGTTTGACATGCAAACGGCTGGTCTGGTCACAATGAACACACAGCGAGAGCAGTATATCTGTCCGGCAGCCTCGCGTCACCCCTCTGGACACAAAGCTCTGCATTGAGATTGAGTCAGAGAGTAGCGGACCAGGGTGAATGTGGCCAATGTTAAAGCCATATAGCCACCTCTAACAGCAATTGCTCCACCCAGCCACAGAGTAGGATGTGGCTGAAGAAGGGACAAAGATGGCCTTTCTTCAGGACGAGCGTTCAATGTTGTTGGGAAAGTGTCACAATGTTTTACCCGTTCCCCACTCCGCCCTGGAGTTGGATGAGGACACGTCCTTCCCAGAGGCCATTTTTAAGTTATGAGAGATTTATAATCTAATAGGTCAGAGAAGAGACAAGCCAGCTTCATTGATTGTAGCCCCATTTGCGTTTCATCCTGTCTCTCTGTTCTCTATCCAGTCAACACGCATCCTGTTTGATGGCTTTGACTTGTTCTCTACCGTTTTTTGGTCTTTCTGGATCTTAATTTCAGCAATGGTTCTATTAATCAATCATCTCCACTCCCATAACCCACTGAAGGAATGGGTGGATGGGGCGGGTGTGTGTGTGTGTGGCTATGTTCTTTTATGAGATGGGCTTCTCCACAGCTGTCTCAACAGACTGGTGATCTGTTGACATTGTTTAAACAGGCTTGGAAGGAATGCTGCAAATCAGGGGGAGCTTCAGCTTGTTGAGGGATATGGAGGGCTCTGACAGTGGCTGCCAGCGAACCCTCCTCACCTGTATCCCTTAGGAATGAACGGCATCATGGTGCTCCTGTACAAATCTTTGGCTCTCCAGAGGCTGTGACAGACCATGTCAGTCCTGTGAGATCCCCCTGACCCCCATTCCCCCATCATGCCCCTGTTCCACCTGTCACCGCCTCTATTCAACCAGCAGCTCTCTGACCTGTTGTACTGTAGTTGACCTCTCACCCCCTTCCTCCGCCCCTGTGCTGTTGCAGCCCCCATCCCTCCTTTTCTGCCACGCTTTGTTACCCATGAGCACCGCCACCTTACTGCATGTGAGGTCAGAGGTAAGGAAGTGCCGCTAATGTTAGCTTCTCCCTGTGTGGAGTGGTCAACTCTGGTCTTATGTCACCTTGGCTCGTGAATTTGACTATTATTTTTGAAGAAACAGTTTGGGGAAGATATTTTAAGAACTAAATGTACTTAGAAGGCAGTGTGCTTCAATAATGGAAATAGACTATGGAATTATTTAATACCGTTCTATTTCCTCTCGTTTAAAAAAAAAAAAGGTACATTTTGATGTTACACAAAGATTTGCCTGAGCTGTAGTATTTGTATGTTAGCCTGTTGCTAGGAGGTACTGTACCGAGTTGAAAGTGTTTTGGAGTGGTGGTTAGCTCTGACATGAACTGTCCATTACTCTTGATTCCATTTTAGAAGATACCGGATGTTGGTTGGCTGCTAGAAATTATTTCCCCTCTTAAGTGAGGAAATACTGAAGTATAGGTTTGTGTTTGCAAACAAACACACACATTGAGGGCAGACGCATGCTGAGGCTTGGCTTGGCCTGTGGAAAGTTGACCAGGCCGTTACAACCCTGCCTGGGGCCATGAATGAGTGCACAGTCACTCGGCAGCTACTGGGCTTGAGGTGAAGAGGCAGACTGGTCACCAACCGCCAACTGAACGTTTACTTTCCAGTCACACCATGTTAGATGGACAGACAGACAGGGTGGTTGTTATGCAACCTTTGCCATGACAACCCGGTTTTCTCTCAATGTATAAACATGGCCTCATTAACCCACAGGAGTGGACAGAAAGTTGTAGAAGAACCAGCTCTCTGTTGCTTGCCTCCCCAAAGGTTTGAGCGACACATTGGCCAAAACATTGGTAGGCTTTATGCTGGCAGTGTTCTGTCAGGTTATTCTTTCCAAATGGACATGTTGCTGGAAAATTCAATGACTGTTTTCTTGTACATGTTTCTTTCCAGACACCTTGGTCAGAAAGCCACTTTGTGTGTGTGTGTGTGTGTGTGTGTGTGTGTGTGTGTGTGTGTGTGTGTGTGTGTGTGTGAAATCCCCAAAAGTCCCCACAAGGATAGTTAAAAAAGGAAAATTGTCCCTTGTGGGGACAAAGGCTATTTTAGGGTTAGGTTAGGGAAACTAGGATTTTGAATGGAACTCAATTTTAGGGCCCCACAAGGATAGTAAAACATATGGCGTGTGTGTGACGCACATGTTTATGCCCGACAAACATCATAAACCGACCATAGTCAAAGAGACCAGTCAGGTCTCTGGGGGAGAATGTCTCCCAAGGTTTTCCTCTGTGACACACCAGCAGACAGACAGACAGACAGCATCCCGGAGCCACATACACCACTCTGTTGGCTCTCCAAGTGGTAGAACTCCACCTCTCTCCTCCAGACCTTACCATAGCAACTGGAAATGTCTATCTCGTTGTGACTTTTGAAACATGTTTGAGTGGTTCTTGGCGGTGTGGAGCCTGTATAGCAGCTGTGGTCTGTGCTGTTACTGTGGCGTCGCCCACAATCTCTTTCCCTTCAGAGACATGGAGTCGCAACCAAAACCCAAATACTGCAGCTTCTGAGGCCCAGTGGCAGGACACAACCCAGCATTAATGCTAACCCCAACCTCATTGTTAATGTGGATAGGGAATAATTGGCCTAAGGGCCTCAGATGGTCTCCTGGAAAGAGCCTGTAAAGGCAGCCATTAATCCATCACTGAACATGAAATCATCTGGATGGCACTTAGAACTAAATGGGGCTATTATTATCATGATGATGCTAAGTCTTTTTGTAGATCTGTGCAGATGTCGCCCGTCTAGACACGTTCCTCGCAAATTCTGCCAATAGCCCCCTGTAATCAATCCTCTTGTGTACACCATCATTATGATGGCTATTATATGAAACGACTCCATCCTGCGATGTCTAAATTGCTAATTGCATGACATCTTTGCACTGAACTTTGAGCCACTGCCAGTTTCTGCATCGGTTTAATGGAAACCTATTGATCTGTCCGCTGACTGTTTTCCTCTCTCGACATCTTGCCCCTCTCTCTCGCCGTCTTGCCCTCTCTCTCTCGCCGTCTTGCCCTCTCTCTCTCGCCGTCTTGCCCTCTCTCTCTCTCGCCGTCTTGCCCCTCTCTCTCGCCGTCTTGCCCTCTCTCTCTCGCCGTCTTGCCCTCTCTCTCGCCGTCTTGCCCTCTCTCTCTCGCCGTCTTGCCCTCTCTCTCTCGCCGTCTTGCCCTCTCTCTCTCGCCGTCTTGCCCTCTCTCTCTCGCCGTCTTGCCCTCTCTCTCTCGCCGTCTTGCCCTCTCTCTCTCGCCGTCTTGCCCTCTCTCTCTCGCCGTCTTGCCCTCTCTCTCTCACCGTCTTGCCCTCTCTCTCTCTCGCCGTCTTGCCCTCTCTCTCTCTCGCCGTCTCGCCCTCTCTCTCTCTCGCCGTCTCGCCCTCTCTCTCTCTCGCCGTCTCGCCCTCTCTCTCTCTCGCCGTCTCGCCCTCTCTCTCTCGCCGTCTCGCCCTCTCTCTCTCGCCGTCTCGCCCTCTCTCTCTCGCCGTCTCGCCCTCTCTCTCTCTCGCCGTCTCGCCCTCTCTCTCTCGCCGTCTCGCCCTCTCTCTCTCTCGCCGTCTCGCCCTCTCTCTCTCTCGCCGTCTCGCCCTCTCTCTCTCTCGCCGTCTCGCCCTCTCTCTCTCTCGCCGTCTCGCCCTCTCTCTCTCTCGCCGTCTCGCCCTCTCTCTCTCTCGCCGTCTCGCCCTCTCTCTCTCTCGCCGTCTCGCCCTCTCTCTCTCTCGCCGTCTCGCCCTCTCTCTCTCTCGCCGTCTCGCCCTCTCTCTCTCTCGCCGTCTCGCCCTCTCTCTCTCTCGCCGTCTCGCCCTCTCTCTCTCTCGCCCTCTCTCTCTCTCGCCCTCTCTCTCTCTCGCCCTCTCTCTCTCTCGCCGTCTCGCCCTCTCTCTCTCTCGCCGTCTCGCCCTCTCTCTCTCGCCGTCTCGCCCTCTCTCTCTCTCGCCGTCTCGCCCTCTCTCTCTCTCGCCGTCTCGCCCTCTCTCTCTCTCGCCGTCTCGCCCTCTCTCTCTCTCTCGCCGTCTCGCCCTCTCTCTCTCTCTCGCCGTCTCGCCCTCTCTCTCTCTCTCGCCGTCTCGCCCTCTCTCTCTCTCTCGCCGTCTCGCCCTCTCTCTCTCTCGCCGTCTCGCCCTCTCTCTCTCTCGCCGTCTCGCCCTCTCTCTCTCTCGCCGTCTCGCCCTCTCTCTCTCTCGCCGTCTCGCCCTCTCTCTCTCTCGCCGTCTCGCCCTCTCTCTCTCTCGCCGTCTCGCCCTCTCTCTCTCTCGCCGTCTCGCCCTCTCTCTCTCTCGCCGTCTCGCCCTCTCTCTCTCTCGCCGTCTCGCCCTCTCTCTCTCTCGCCGTCTCGCCCTCTCTCTCTCTCGCCGTCTCGCCCTCTCTCTCTCTCGCCGTCTCGCCCTCTCTCTCTCTCGCCGTCTCGCCCTCTCTCTCTCTCGCCGTCTCGCCCTCTCTCTCTCTCGCCGTCTCGCCCTCTCTCTCTCTCGCCGTCTCGCCCTCTCTCTCTCTCGCCGTCTCGCCCTCTCTCTCTCTCGCCGTCTCGCCCTCTCTCTCTCTCGCCGTCTCGCCCTCTCTCTCTCTCGCCGTCTCGCCCTCTCTCTCTCTCGCCGTCTCGCCCTCTCTCTGTCTCGCCCTCTCTCTCTCTCGCCGTCTCGCCCTCTCTCTCTCTCGCCGTCTCGCCCTCTCTCTCGCCGTCTCGCCCTCTCTCTCTCTCTCGCCGTCTCGCCCTCTCTCTCTCTCGCGCCGTCTCGCCCTCTCTCTCTCTCTCGCCGTCTCGCCCTCTCTCTCTCTCGCCGTCTCGCCCTCTCTCTCTCTCGCCGTCTCGCCCTCTCTCTCTCTCGCCGTCTCGCCCTCTCTCTCTCTCGCCGTCTCGCCCTCTCTCTCTCTCGCCGTCTCTCTCTCTCTCTCTCTCGCCCTCTCTCTCTCTCGCCCTCTCTCTCTCTCGCCCTCTCTCTCTCTCGCCCTCTCTCTCTCTCGCCCTCTCTCTCTCTCGCCCTCTCTCTCGCCCTCTCTCTCTCTCGCCGTCTCGCCCTCTCTCTCTCTCGCCGTCTCGCCCTCTCTCTCTCTCGCCCTCTCGCCCTCTCTCTCTCTCGCCGTCTCTCTCTCTCTCGCCCTCTCTCTCTCTCTCGCCCTCTCGCCCTCTCTCTCTCTCGCCCTCTCTCTCTCTCTCGCCCTCTCTCTCTCTCTCGCCCTCTCTCTCTCTCTCGCCCTCTCTCTCTCTCTCGCCCTCTCTCTTTCTCTCGCCCTCTCTCTCTCTCTCGCCCTCTCTCTCTCCCGCCGTCTTGCCCACTCTCTCTCCCGCCATCTCGCCCTCTTTCCCGCCCTCTCTCTCCCGCCATCTCGCCCTCTCTCTCTCCCGCCCTCTCTCTCTCACGCCATCTCACCCTCTCTCTCTCTCCCGCCCTCTCTCTCTCACGCCATCTCACCCTCTCTCTCTCTCCCGCCCTCTCTCTCTCCCGCCATCTCACCCTCTTTCTCTCTCCCGCCCTCTCTCTCTCCCGCCATCTCACCCTCTCTCTCTCTCCCGCCATCTCACCCTCTCTCTCTCCCGCCATCTCGCCCTCTCTCTCTCACGCCATCTCGCCCTCTCTCTACTTTCAGAGACTGGACAGCTTGGCCAACCACTACTCTCTGGCTCCCCCTGAGGGTGGCCTTTGGGAGAGCAGTGGAGAAACACTGACCTGTGTGTACATGCCCGACAGCCACGCCATCCAAGTGCCTATGAGACGAGACCATACAGTGGCTGATGTCGTCTCCCTAGCCTGCAAGGTGAGAGTCACAGAGAAGGGATTGTTATGATGTTCACGTTCCCAAAACTGAGCCCTTTGAGTGTAAATATTACGGCAGATATATCGTTGATTTGAACAGAGGCACTTAAGAGAGAAGCTTTTACTTTAGCTTATGCCTTGCTTTTATTAACCCTGCTTTTATTCATTTTTTAAACGACACTCTGTCAATGTAATCATGTTAAAAGCTCCAATCTGTGAGTAATTTGACCAACCCACGCTCTACTGCCTTTTGTGACACACTCTTTATTTATTGTTATGCCCATTGTAGAGCTCTGGCTTGTACAGTAGACAGTTCCAGATGTTTACTGTCTCTGTCTCATTATCTGTCTGTCTCATTGTCTGTCCGGCCGTCTCATTGTCTGTCTGGCCGTCCTTCTCATTGTCCGTCTGTCTCCCGGCCCACACACACTGCACTCTCTGACCACACAGTCACCTGTCCTCACTCTGTCTCTCAGGTTTGTGACAGAGTGGATGGCTAGCTAGTTCATTCTCACACCCACACTTCTTGTGCCGGGACGATACCAGGATTGCGATACTCGTTAGTATCATGGCAAGGAGACACAAAGCCGATTTTAAACTTCTTTAGGAAAACAGCCCTATTGTTGGAAATAAACATTGTCATCCGAACGATATCATAACCGCCATCGATAAGAGACAGTACTGTGCTAAGGCTTTCGACTCTGTCAATAACAACATTCTTATCGGCAGACTCAACAGCCTTGGTTTCTCAAATGACTGCCTCGCTTGGTTCACCAACTACTTCTCCGATAGAGTTCAGTGTGTCAAATCGGAGGGCCTGTTGTCCGGACCTCTGGCAGTCTCTGGGGGTGCCATAGGGTTCAATTCTCGGGCCGACTCTCTTCTCTGTATGCATCAATGATGTTGCTCTCGCTGCTGGTGATTCTTTGATCCACCTCTACGCAGACAACACCATTCTGTATACCTCTGGCCCTTCGTTGGACACTGTGTTAACAAACCTCCAGATGAGCTTCAATGCCATACAACTCTCCTTCTGTGGCCTCCAACTGCTCTTAAATGCAAGTAAAACTAAATGCATGCTCTTCAACCGATCGCTGCCCGCACCTGCCCGTCTCTCCAGCATCACTACTCTGGTCGGTTCTGACTTAGAATATGTGGACAACTACAAATACCTAGGTGTCTGGTTGGACTGTAAACTCTCCTTCCAGACTCACATTAAACATCTCCAATCCAAAATTAAATCTATAATCGGCTTCCTATTTCGCACCAAAGCATCCTTCACTCATGCTGCCAAACATACCCTTGTAAAACTGACCATCCTACCAATCCTCGACTTTGGAGATGTCATTTACAAAATAGCCTCCAACACTCTACTCAGCAAATTGGATGCAGTCTATCACAGTGCCATCCGTTTTGTCACCAAAGCCCCATATACTACCCACCACTGCGACCTGTATGATCTCTTCGGCTGGCCCTCGCATCATACTCGTCGCCAAACCCACTGGCTCCAGGTCATCTACAAGTCTCTGCTAGGTAAAGCCCCGCCTTATCTCAGCTCACTGGTCACCATAGCAGCACCCACCCGTAGCCTGAGCTCCAGCAGGTTTATCTCACTGGTCATCCCCAAAGCCAATTCTTCCTTTGGCTGCCTCTCCTTCCAGTTCTCTGCTGCCAATGACTGGAACAAACTGCAACAATCTCTGAAGCTGGAGACTCTTACCTCCCTCACTAGCTTTAATCACCAGCTGTCAGAGCAGCTCACAGATCACTGCACCTGTACATAGCTCATCTGTAAATAGCCCATCCAACTACCTCATCCCCATACTTTATTTATTTATGTCAATTTACACATTCATCTTCTGCACATCCTACCATTCCAGTGTTTAATTGCTTTATTGTAATTACTTTGCCACCATGGCCTATTTATTGCCTTACCTCTCTTATCCTACCTCATTTGCACATGCTGTATATAGATTTTTCTACTGTATTATTGATTGTATGTTTGTTTATTCCATATGAAACTCTGTTGTTGTATGTGTCGAACTGCTTTGCTTTATCTTGGCCAGGTCGCAGTTGTAAATGAGAACTTGTTCTCAACTAGCCTACCTGGTTAAATAAAGGTGAAATAAAAAATAAATCCAGAGTCACATTTGTTTTCCAAGCTATAGCACTCAATATTTATACAGCAGGTTTTTAAAGGACCGTCTTTTCATTTTTGCCATATCGCGACGCTGGTATTGTCACAGCCCTACACACAGCACAGACACATGTACACACACACTTTATTAATTGCACAGGTCATACTTGACGCCCCTTCATCTTAATCACCTTGGAGCTGTAGTGAAGACATCCCATGTCACATGATACAACAGCACAGATATAACCAAATGCCTTTTTTGTTTAGACCAGGTATCTGGCCTAGACTAGTTGTGTTTGCTGTGTATTGCTGCATTCAGGGTGTTTGACAGACAGTGTTCTCCTGTCACAGTTGAATCAGCTGGACCCTAGCCTGCACTGTCTCAGACTACACAGATGCTTGGCCCAGAAAGTAGAGGTCCGTACCCCTGCACCCAGCGAACTACTACATGACCTGGTGAGAGAACACACTATTCAGCATAATACTTCCCTGGAAATGCATAGAACAATAACATTGTTTAAGTTGTGTTTAACATCACTGGTTGACTTGTGGAGTTGTGGTTTCTAAGCTGAGTTGTCCCTCTTTTGTGCAGTTGTATGACGAGCTTGAGGTGTTCCTGCTGAATGTATTCACCCTGCAGATGACCAGACCTGCCTACACTGGGGACTTTGGTGAGTGTTTGGTTCTCTAGCAGACAGGAACCGTATGTGTCTCATTGCCACAGACATCCTATAAAGAATTGGCTGTATGTCATTATTATGGTCATTGCACCTTACGAACCATCGTTGGCGCCTTCTCTCGTCTCTGTCAGGCTTTGCTGTGACAGGGCACATAGACGGACAGAGGAACAGCCGCGTCTTTGTCAGTGAGGTGCTGTCTGATGGACTGGCCTTCAGTGAAGGTATGTTCCCTTAACTGGCCTTCAGTGAAGGTATGTTCCCTTAACTTTGACTTCAACATGATTCATATTGAAATATTCATACATATCTGGATGATACTGTGTAATTACAGTGTGCCGTTATTTCTTACAGTGTTTGTTTTGTGTTCATTCCTCTCCAGGGCTGAGACCAGAGGATGAGATTGTGGTTCTGAATGGTCGAGGTGTGTCCACTCTGGACCTGGGTCTGATCCAGATGTTGTTTTCGGAGCAGACCCTCCAGCTGACCCTCAGACGGGAAGCCGCGTCCACCTCACCCCCGACCTCTGGTCCCTCCACCCCGACCCCACTTCCCAACCAATCACAGCTGCTGCAGGACTTCCTGGACACACACCACCGCGCCAAGTCCACCACAGGTGAGAAGGCCTAAACACATACAGTGGGGCAAAAAAGTATTTAGTCAGCCACCAATTGTGCAAGTTCTCCCACTTAAAAAGGAGAGAGGCCTGTAATTTTCATCATAGATACACTTCAACTATGACAGAAAAAATCCCAAAAATCACATTGTAGGATTTTTAATGAATTTATTTGCAAATTATGGTGGAAAATAAGTATTTGGTCAATAACAAAAGTTTATATCAATACTTTGTTATATACCCTTTGTTGGCAATGACAGAGGTCAAACGTTTTCTGTAAGTCTTCACAAGGTTTTCACACACTGTTGCTGGTATTTTGGCCCATTCCTCCATGCAGATCTCCTCTAGAGCAGTGATGTTTTGGGGCTGTTGCTGGGCAACACGGACTTTCAACTCCCTCCAAAGATTTTCTATGGGGTTGAGATCTGGAGACTGGCTAGGCCACTCCAGGACCTTGAAATGCTTCTTACGAAGCCACTCCTTCGTTGCCCGGGCGGTGTGTTTGGGATCATTGTCATGCTGAAAGACCCAGCCACGTTTCATCTTCAATGCCCTTGCTGATGGAAGGAGGTTTTCACTCAAAATCTCACGATACATGGCCCCATTCATTCTTTCCTTTACACGGATCAGTCGTCCTGGTCCCTTTGCAGAAAAACAGCCCCAAAGCATGATGTTTCCACCCCCATGCTTCACAGTAGGTATGGTGTTCTTTGGATGCAACTCAGCATTCTTTGTCCTCCAAACACGACGAGTTGAGTTTTTACCAAAAAGTTATATTTTGGTTTCATCTGACCATATGACATTCTCCCAATCTTCTTCTGGATCCTCCAAATGCTCTCTAGCAAACTTCAGACGGGCCTGTACATGTACTGGCTTAAGCAGGGGGACACGTCTGGCACTGCAGGATTTGAGTCCCTGGTGGCGTAGTGTGTTACTGATGGTAGGCTTTGTTACTTTGGTCCCAGCTCTCTGTAGGTCATTCACTAGGTCCCCCCCGTGTGGTTCTGGGATTTTTGCTCACCGTTATGGTGATCATTTTGACCCCACGGGGTGAGATCTTGCGTGGAGCCCCAGATCGAGGGAGATTATCAGTGGTCTTGTATGTCTTCCATTTCCTAATAATTGCTCCCACAGTTGATTTCTTCAAACCAAGCTGCTTACCTATTGCAGATTCAGTCTTCCCGGCCTGGTGCAGGTCTACAATTTTGTTTCTGGTGTCCTTTGACAGCTCTTTGGTCTTGGCCATAGTGGAGTTTGGAGTGTGACTGTTTGAGGTTGTGGACAGGTGTCTTTTATACTGATAACAAGTTCAAACAGGTGCCATTAATACAGGTAACATTAATACAGGTAACGAGTGGAGGACAGAGGAGCCTCTTAAAGAAGAAGTTACAGGTCTGTGAGAGCCAGAAATCTTGCTTGTTTGTAGGTGACCAAATACTTATTTTCCACCATAATTTGCAAATAAATTCATAAAAAAATCCTACAATGGGATCTTCTGGATGTTTTTTTTTTTTCTCATTTTGTCTGTCATAGTTGAAGTGTACCTATGATGAAAATTACAGTCCTCTCATCTTTTTAAGTGGGAGAACTTGCACAATTGGTGGCTGACTAAATACCGTCATTGAAAATAAGAATGTGTTCTTAACTGACTTGCCTAGTTAAAGTTAAATAAAGGTGTAAAAAAAGAGGCCAAAAATACCGATTTGCGATTGTTATGAAAACTTGAAATCGGCCCTAATTAATTGGTCGACCTCTAGTCGGAAGTCTACATACACTAAGGTGACTGTGACTTTAAACAGCTTGGAAAATTCCAGAAAATGATTTCATGGCTTTAGAAGCTTCTGATAGCCTAATATCCATAATTTGATTCAATTGGAGGTGTACCTGTGGATGTATTTCAAGGCCTACCTTCAAACACAGTGCCTCTTTGCTTGACAAAATGGGAAAATGAAAAGAAATCAGCCAAGACCTCAGAAAAGAAATTGTAGACCTCCACAAGTCTATTTCATCCTTGGGAGCAATTTACAAACGCCTGAAGGTACCACATTCATCTGTACAAACAATAGTGCGCAAGTATAAACACCATGGGACCACGCAGCCGTCATACCGCTCAGGAAGGAGACGCGTTCTGTCTCCTAGAGATGAATGTACTTTGGTGCGAAAAGTGCAAATCAATCCCAGAACAACAGCAAAGGACCTTGTGAAGATGCTGGAGGAAACGGGTACAAAAGTATCTATATCCACAGTAAAATGAGTCCTATATCGACATAACCTGAAAGGCCGCTCAGCAAGGAAGAAGCCACTGCTCCACCATAAAGAAGCCAGGCTACGGTTTGCAACTGCACACAGGGACAAAGATCGTACTTTTTGGAGAAACTTCACAAAATAGATGTTATCATGGGGGAGGGAAATGATGTGGATATATTGAAGCAACATCTCAAGACATCAGTCAGGAAGTTAAAGCTTGGTCGCAAATTGGTCTTCCAAATGGACAATGACCCCAAGCATACTTCCAAAGTTGTGACAATATGGCTTAAGGACGACAAAGTCAAGGTATTGGAGTGGCCATCACAAAGCCCTGACCTCAATCCTATAGAAGATTTGGCAGAACTGAAAAAGCGTGTGAGAGCAAGGAGGCCTACAAACGTGACTCAGTTACTCCAGCTCTGTCAGGAGGAATGGGCCAAAATTCACCCAACTTATTGTGGGAAGCTTGAGGAAGTCTACCCGAAACGTTTGACCCAAGTTAAACAATTTAAAGGCAATGCTACCAAATACTGATTGAGTGTATGTAAACTTCTGACCCACTGGGAATGTGATGAAAGAAATAAAAGCTGAAATAAATCATTCTGTCTACTATTATTCTGACACTTCACATTCTTAAAATAAAGTGGTGATCCTAACTGACCTAAAACAGGGAGTTTTTACCAGTATTAAATGTCAGGAATTGTGAAACTAAGTTGAAATGTATTTGGCTAAGGTGTATGTAAACTTCCGACTTCAACTGTGCGTACCCACTCACTAACGCACACACCCAGTACTGTGTCTTTGCCAAAAGGCTGGTATGCATCACTTCACAGGTCTAACATAGTTACTATAACCATACAATATGTTGGGAAAATCACTGGCTCAAAGAACTGGCGTCAGTTGTGTGATGGAGCTCAGCATCAGCTGGTTTACTGTGGAACTGAGTAGTCACCAACAATCACAGTAGACAGACAGACTGATAATGCATTGATGTTGACCTTGGCTTAGTATTGTATACTGCATCTACTGTTCACTGAGAGCAGTAAAAATACAGCAAGTGTTCCTGGCTGTGGCAGGTGGCTGGTGAGTGAGAGTCATACTTCCACAGAATTGCTTCTACTTGGCAGCTACTGGGTGGGAGGACTGAGCCTACTGTCAGCAAGCTGTTGCCCTGCCTTGATTTTCTCCACCAGTGTGATATCATAATTGAAATGATGCCAGAATATCAGAAAAATGCTGACGGGTTCTGTGGAAAGTGCCATTTTTTTTTGGTATGAAATTACCATACCATGGTTTTTATTTTATTTGTTACCTTTATTTTAGCTGGAAGCCACCATTGAGACCAGTGTCTCTTTTTCAAGATAGCCCTCCAGTGGGGGCTGTTTAGGGGAGGATGGCTCATAATAATAGCTGGAATGGTGTCAATGGAATGGTATCAAACACATCACAGATGTGGATTCCATGTGGTTGATACCACTCCATTGACACCAGTCCAGCCATTATTAGTAGCCGTCCACCCCTCAGTAGCCTCCACTGGAGCCATGTACAGTGGCAAGAAAAAGTATGTGAACCCTTTGGAGTTACCTGGATTTCTGCATAAATTAGTCATAACATTTGATCTGATCTTCATCTAAGTCACAACAATAGACAAACACAGTCTGCTTAAACTAACAACACACAATTCTACGTTTTCAAGCCTTTATTGAACACACCATGTAAACATTCACAGTGTAGGGTGGAAAAGTATGTGAACCCTTGGATTTAATAACTGGTTGACCCTCTTTTGACAGCAATAAACTCAACCAAACGTTTTCTGTAGTTGCGGATCAGACCTGCACAACGGTCAGGAGGAATTTGGGACCATTCATCTTTACAAAACTGTTTCAGTTCAGCAATATTCTTGGAATGTCTGGTGTGAACCGCTCGAGGTCATGCTACAGCATCTCAAATTGGGTTGAGGTCAGAACTCTGACTGGGCCACTTCAGAAGGTGTATTTTCTTCTGTTGAAGCCATTCTGTAGTTGATTTACTTCTGTGTTTTGGGTCATTGTCCTGTTGCATCACCCAACTTCTGTTGAGCTTCAATTGGAGGACAGATAGCCTTACATTCTCCCGCAAAATGTCTTGATAAACTTGGGAATTAATTTTTCCATCCATGATAGCAAGCTGTCCAGGCCCTGAGGCAGCAACGCAGCCCCAAACCATGATGCTCCCTCCACAATACTTTACAGTTGGGATGAGGTTTTGATGTTGGTGTGCTGTGCCTTTTTTTCTCCACACATAGTGTTGTGTGTTCCTTCCAAACAACTCAACTGTAGTTTCATCTGTCCACAGAATATTTTACCAGAAGCGCTGTGGAACATCCAGGTGCTCTTTTGCGAACTTCAGATGTGCAGCAATGTTTTTTTTGGAGAGCAGTGGCTTCTTCCGTGGTGTCCTCCCATGAACACCATTCTTGTTTAGTGTTTTAGGTATCGTAGACTCGTCAACAGAGATGTTAGCATGTTCCAGAGATTTCTGTAAGTCTTTAGCTGACACTCTAGGATTCTTCTTAACCTCATTGAGCGTTCTGCGCTGTGCTCTTGCAATCATCCTTGCAGGACGGCCACTCCTAGGGAGAGTAGCAACAGTGCTGAACTTTCTCCATTTATAGACAATTTGTCTTACCGTGGACTGATGAACATCAAGGATTTTAGATACTTTTCTAACCCTTTCCAGCTTTATGCAAGTCAACAATTCTTAATCGTAGGTCTTCTGAGATCTCTTTTGTTCGAGGCATGGTTCACATCAGGCAATGCTTCTTGTGAATAGCAAACTCAAATGTTGTTAGTGTTTTTTATAGGGCAAGGCAGCTCTAACCAACATCTCTAATCTCCTATCATTGATTGGACTCCAGGTTAGCTGACTCCTGACTCCAATTAGCTTTTGGAGAAGTCCTTAGCCTAGGACTTTTTCCAACCTACACTGTCAATGTATAAATGATGTATTCAATATAGACAAGAAAATTACAATAATGTGTGTGTTATTAGTTTAAGCACACTGTGTCTATTGTTGTGACTAAGATGAAGATCAGATCACATTTTATGACCAATTTATGCAGAAATCCAGGTAATTCCAAAGGGTTCACATACTTTTTCTTGCCACTGTATTTACAATTTCATAGAACAAAAAAACGAATACAATATAAAACGGGTCAAATACAGCAGGACACATATTGCACAGACAAACATAAATATACGCAAAACACAATCAACTAAAACAAACACATTTTAAACATTATATTAAAAAGAAACAAATCATCAATCATTTAACTAAGGATTTGGTCGACATTTCTCTCTCTCTCTCACACACACACACACACACACACACACACACACACACACACACACACACACACACACACACACACACACACACACACACACACACACACATAGTCCTCCCTACGTCTGCTTATCTCTGTAGAGATGAGAACTTAGATTATCTTTTTGTCACTTACACCCTGTGAATGAACCACAGACTTCCTGCTTTGAGAGTCAAATACTTCCTCAAAACCCATCAGCCCTATTGGCCCTTCAGAGTCAAGCGGACCGACGTGAGCGGCTAGAAGGTGTAGAAGGTTTAGAACATGCATGTTCAGGGGAGAGAGGCGGTGTTGTGATAAGGTGGAGTATTACTGAAGGTCTCTGTATTGAAGGCGTAGTTTCCGGGACCGACACGGTGAGGCAGTGTTCTGGAGTAAAGCCTACCTCCAGCTGGAACAGTCACAGTTGGATGAGCAGGCTTCGGTCTTTTTTAAATTGCACAAAATTTAAATTTCACTTCTCTGGTTGGCGATACTTTCGAAGGTAAGGGTATCATAGTAAATGGTCATGTTTTTCGCCACATATCTATATGTATCACGTCTTTAAAGAAGTGTTTGTTATAGACTGGAAATAAAGTTTGTGTAATTTCTTTTGCTGGTGATACTTCAGTCTATAGTCTTTCTACACTGACTGGAACACCCGTCCTCAGAACAGCCTCAATTCGTCGGGGCATGGACTCTACACGGTGTCAAGCGTTCCACAGGGATGCTGGCCCATGTTGACTCCAATTCTTCCCACAGTTGTGTCAAGTTGGTTGGATGTCCTTTGGGTGGTGGACCATTCTTGATACACACGGGAAACTGTTGAGCATGAAAAACCCAGTGGCGTTGCAGTTCTTGACACACTCAAACCGGTTCATCTGGCACCTAATACCATACCCTGTTCAGAGGCACTGAAATGTTTTGTGTGCCCATTCACCCTCTGAATGACACGCATACACAATCCATTTCTCAATTGTCTCAAGGCTAAAACATCCTTATTTAACCTGTCTTCCCCCTTCATCTACACTGATTGAAGTGGATTTAACAAGTGACATCAATAAGGGATCGTAGCTTTCCCCTGGATTCACCTGGTCAGTCTATGAAATGGGAAGAGTTCCTAATGTTTTGAACACTGTGTAGTTTTGCTCGATGGTGAAATTAGGATGAATTTCCATGCAGCAAGTTAAATATGAGGGAATTTCTCACCATGCTATTTATACAGATAGGGTTTTCATGTAATTATGCTTCATTTATTCTGAGTATGAGAACTGCGAAGGTTTCTCTTTCGAGTATTTGGGGTGTTGAGTTCTCACAGTTTGTACTAGAGAAGCAGTTCCCAACCTTTTCCGTTCCGGTAACCACCGAATCACAATCGCAAAACTTACTGAAAACTGTGTAGCCACTGGCTTATCATTTAGTTGAAGATAAAACCATCTTACACAGTGCCACACACACACCCTCCCCCTCGCACTCGCTCACTCACTCACTCAGATGAGATAGAGGCCAGCAACATGAGTGCAGTTTCCTCCTCTACCTCTAGAGGGGGTGCTATCCCAGTCAGGCTAATGAGGGTGATGAGAGGTAAACTCTGAACCATCCTGTAGTGTGACAACATCACGCTATACCACTCTCTATAGTAGAAGGCAGCACCCCTGGTGTGTGTTGGAAATGTTATATTGACTTGAGATATGCATGGCAGGGTTATGACAGTCATAACTTGTTATAACCTGAAATAACATGGTTGTAACACTGTCATGAGCCATATATTTACACCTGTTGTGACGTACACTGCATGGTTGGTTATGACACCTATATAAGAGGGTTAAAACCAACGTTTGTTCAAATGTTTTTTCCCTGCCAAGAAGTTTCCTCTCGTTTTAGGTTGCTTCTTAAGTCCGTTGTTGTTGTAAAGAATTATTTAGTCATGTTTGTTTCATCATATTTTAAATAACTTATAGGAAATACACTTTATGACACTGTCATAAAGCATTATGACCGTCCTGTGTCACTTTACTTAGTGCATGTCTGACATCAATGTGTGCACAATTACAATAATATACATTTAATATGGTCCATTTCAGAAACTGTTATATAACATAAACATAGTGTTGACAAATAGGCTATGGTGTAATGTGTTTTTGTTGCCATGTGTGGTGGGTTTTGACACTCTTGTGTAGGTGTCATAACCAGCCGTACATATAGGTCTAAAGGTCTAAATATATGTTCATGACAGGTCTAAATATATGTTCATGACAGGTCTAAATATATGTTCATGACAGGTCTAAATATATGTTCATGACAGGTCTAAATATATGTTCATGACAGTGTTATGACCATGTTATGTCAGCTGTTATGACATATTATGACCTGGTTATGACTGTGTCATAACGTGTTTTGATGCTGGGTGTCAAGTAAAGTGTTAACCAAATCTTTATCTCCCGGAATACAATCAAAAGGTCAAGCCCGTTGATTGTGCTCATGTGCTGAGTTGATTTCCCACAAGCCTGTGAGTTTGTTAGAAACAGGGAGGGAGGGTAGATGTTCCTACCAGACCCAGTAACTGTAATCCCATCTGGACCCAGTTCATCCAGTCAGGTGCCTTTTGAACCAGGGGCAGCGTGTGGCTGAGCCCTTTCCCAAAATGGGATTTTCAGGAAAGATACAACAGGAGTATATTATCAATAGTTTTCTCCTAAGACCACGTCCAACAGACAGGGAACTGTAGGATTTGTTCCCTTGTGTGACTAGTGGAAGACCTCTTCTCTGTGATGTTTGTGACAGTTGTTAGAATGCTGCATTCTAACCCGTGGACAACTGATGGCGTGGTATACCGTTACTAGAGAAGTGTTTCTGTTCTGTGGTCAGTAGATGCTGAACTGTAAACATCACTCCCTCTCAGAGGAACTGGTGTGTGACAGGACTAGCCTCGACTACAACAGCACTTAGCAGTGCTTGTATGAATTGGCCAAGATGGTTAACTAAAAAAAAACGCTGAACATTGCTGTGTCTCTCTCTCCTCAGATGTGTCCTTGGTGCCTGGTGAGTCCCTAGGCTCTGGGCTGGAGAATAGTCTACAGCACTCCCGCCACAGCCACAGGGCCGTACAACACAGCAAGGTAAGATTGAATGAACGCTGCATCGCTGCCACTGCCCACACTGGGTTCAATGAGTCGGCATAAACATACTGAGAGGAAGTCGGAGAGCTCTAGAGACAGAGTGGGGGAGACAGAATAATCAAGAGCTTTGAGACCATGAACCAACACACTACAGGCCCTAAGCAATTTTGAAACACAGTTACTAATTTACACACTTTATTAGGTACACCTCCCCGTTCATGAATATGGTTCACTCCTACAGACAGTGAGTCACGTGGCAGGCAGACAGGCATCGAGGCATTCAGTTACTGTTCGATTGAACGTTAGAATGGGCAAAACGAGTGACCTAAGCGACTTTGAGTGTGGTATGATCATCGGTGCCAGGTGCGCCGGTTCCAGTATCTCAGAAACATCCGGCGTCCTGGCAGTGTCTAGGGTGCGACAAACCCAAAAGACATCCAGTCAACGGCAGTCCTGTGGGTGAAAACAGCTCGTTGATGGGAGAGGTCGAAAGAGAATGGCAAGAATCCTGCAAGCTAACAGGTGGGCCACAAACAGGCAAGTAACGGCACAGTACCACAGTGGTGTGCAGAACGGCATCTCGGAGCGCACAACTCGCCGGTCCTTGTCACGGATGGGTTATTGCAGCTGTTGGGGTAGGTTCCTTGTCAATCATTGGCTTGTTGGTGAAATCAGCAATCAGACAATATCTTTAAGTAAATCAATCAAACATTTATTAATGCAATTGCAGACGGAGGTTAACAATAGAAACACAATGCGTATGTCTCAGAGTAAGTTCTGCAACCAACCTAAAGGCACAGCTCATTATATACATGTGATCACTGCCTGGTGGTGTGATCACCTACGTCAATGTATGTGTGTATCAATAAGCTGATGTTACCTTTATAAAGTAACCTAGGACAGTAGCTTCTCTGAATTCATTAGCATTGTCCACTGTCACACAAGACCAAAATGTCAAAACCAGACACACACCTAGCACACTCTTGCAGCAGCTAGGGCTTAACCGCAAAGACTAATACAGATAGCTTGTGCAACGTATGGTGGCAGAGTTCAGACACATGGCAACAGTACAATAGTGAGACAAGCATATGAATCTTAAGGTCCCCTTAATCAATAATGGGGAGGGTCTTTGGGACCCTACCCCCCCCTACCCCCCCCCTACACAGCAGACGACCACACTGGGTTCCACTCCTATCAGCTAAAAACAAGAAGAGCCTGTTCGGGTGGGCATGCGATCACCAACACTGGACAATTGAGGAGTGGAAAAAATCTTGCCTGATCCGACCAATCCCGGTTTCTGTTGCGTCATGCTGATGGCAGAGTCAGGATTTGATGTCAGCATCATGAGTCCATGGACCCATCCTGTCTGGTGTCAACGGTACAGGCTGGTGGCGGGGGTGTAATGGTTTAGGGAATGTTTCCCTGGCACATGTTAGGTCCTTTGCTACCAATTGAGCAACATTTGAACGCCACACCTTGTAGAATCCACGCCCTGAAGAATTCAGGCTGTTCCGGAGGCAAAAGGGTAGTCTGACCCGGTACTCAATGGGTGTACCTAATAGTATATATGTGTGCAAATTAGTGTGTGAGCTGTGCATATATAAAATGTGTGCTTGGCACCCCTCATCAGGGACAGCTGTGGCAGCGGGCTGAAGACGTCTTGGCACCACCCTTATAGATCTCTATATAATTACGCTGGCCTCAGTCTACAGACAGCTTATTACTGTCACACTCCGAGAGAGAGGCCCTTTGTCTCAGTCTAACGCCCATACTGTCAACACTCCCTCTGCCCGCTACTAACCTTCACTCTGTCATTGTCTGAGGCCCCAACACCCTAGATAGACACCCAGAATAGCAGGAAGTTTTAATGACAGAGTCAGGGTTGGCCATGCTGGGTCCAAGCCCTCAATAGAAGCAGCAGAGGCATGGTACTGAAGCTCAAAGCCTGGCCCTCTGCTAGCTCCATGGCTCGACCCCTGAATAGACGTGAGGGCTGCTCTCTCTCTGTAGGTATTAGAATTAGAACAGTAGATTAGTCTGGAGATTGTTGTTCCTTCCTATCTTGGTAAATAATTGTTTGGCAAGCGTTTTATAATCAAGCCTACCTTTTTGATTTGAAAGAGTTTGTTGTGTGATCATGTTCGGTTCTGGGACTACATAGTGACTTGGTCAAGGAGGGGAACTCTAGGTTATCTCTGTAGCAGGGAAAGGCTAGGTGACGGCTAGTGCACCTCAGCTTTCATCACAGCTCCACTTTTCCTACTGTAAGTATGCAAATGGCTGCTGTCCAGTGATGATTCAATTGATGTTTATTTTTGTTCCAGGGAGTTTTTGTTATTGTCAGTTTTTCTTCTATGTAAATAACTTATTTAAGTCATTAAAGTGTATTTATGCGTCATGTTGGAAATCTTTCTGCATTATGGTAATAAAACCGACTGATTTAGAGATGGGAAAAGTATCTATGCCAAGCTTTATTATTGGGCTGGATTAATGAGACCAGTCATCTGGAGGGCCAGGTTTTAATGATCCTCACTTCAGTGGACTGAAACGCAACATTGCAGCTCAGAGGAGAGAGAACGATCTGTATGCTGTTTGATGCTCCTTAAAATCTCCCTCTCGAGACTGTAAACACTGGCTGGAAATAGTGAATATGTAGGCTGGCCATTTGCCTGTGCCCCTGTGTCTAGCACTTGTAGACAGCAGGTTGTCAATGTGTTCCCTCTGTGATGCCCCTATACACTGTTCCATTATACATTACAGTGATACTATACACTAAACCATATAGGCATGGTATGTCCCAGTGGGCTCTGTTAAGTCTCTGTAATAGCAGGTCTGAGGTCAGTGAAGAGGTGGATTAGAGAAGACAGGCTCCTCAGCTCTCGCTCTGTTTGCCCAGTGACAAGAATGAGTCCCGCTGCACTGGGATCTGCACTGCAGTACCTCTGACTGCTGCTGCTGCTGCACCGGACACAGTGTTTGTATTTGTACCAGCGGAGAGGTACTGGAGGCTGTGCGGGCAGGCGTGTGTGCGTGCGTGTGCGTGCGTGTGTGTGTGTGTGTGGGGAGGAGTGTTTTGTACAATCGTATGCGTGTGTGAACGAGATACTGAGAGATATAGGTACATGCAGTAAAAGCGAGCACTATGAGATTTTGTTGTGGCAAATCTGATAGCTGTCAAGAACGGTTGGAATTTCGCCTCACTACCAGAGTCAGTTTGTGCCCCGGAGCGGAAACAAAACAATCTAGTCAATGGGTAGAAAATCACCTGGGTTTCAGGCAGAATAAGTGCCCACCGCAGCCTGCCAGCCAGCCTGTGACTGAATGGAGATGGATGGGAAGGAAAGACTCATTTCAAGCCTCTTGTCACAGCATGTAATCGCCTGCCGCGGAACACTGACTGACTTTGATTAATTGGTCTAGTGGTTTCCAATTTTCTCATATTAAAACGGTGAGCAGCTGCTACCAAAGCACTGTTAACTCAGTATTTACCCTAGTGCTCTGACACCAGATGAGATTCCCCACAGCCATATTGCCAAGTTGTTGTTGTTGTTTGGGGACTTGTTGCTAATACTATTGGTCCCCCCCCCCAGTAGTATGGTACTGTAGGTCCCATGCCCCCCCCCCCCCCCCCCCCCCCCCCACCCCACCCCCAGTAGGCAGATGGGAGGGTGATCTGAGAGGCCAGGGAAGGGGTAGTCTGGCCTGAGGCAGACTGACACCCTGGCCAGCCCACACAGCAGCAGCAGCAGCACACCTCTACCTGACTAAGGGAGCTGACACAGAATACCACCTAGATACTTCTGCTACAGCGACGCTGTTTACACCATGACACAACAAAAACTATTTTTAAACCACATTTACCGTTTTTTGGTGTAACACCAGGCTGTTGTAGTCATTAATACCAGTGTAATGTTTTACAGCTCCGTGAAGGTGTGTAGTAAACCTCATAACTCCCACAGGAGCTGTACAACTGTATGAAATGGCTGGCAATGGCATGAAGCTGTTGTGCTACACATACCATTTGCCCAACTGGCTGAGTAGAGTAAGCTCCTTAACTTCCTCCAACCCTTAACTAAGAGGGATTTGACAGTGCATAGAGCAGTAACCACATCCTTCCGTTACTGTAGCCTCGCTCTCCGCCAATATCCAAAGTAGGGCTGTCCCATTTTTCCATATAGACACATCCTATGTTTTTTAATCACATTTAGCTCTATTCACTGAGCTTGTCTGATGCTTTAAGCACACTGTGTGATTCAATCATTTACACACACAAATGACTAGAGGGAGTCCGACCGCAATTGATTTGATTGTGCCGCCTGGCTCAGACTTGCTGTGTTTAAAAAAGGACAGTGAGTGACTGTGTGACTAGCACCCATTGTCTCTCTCTCCTCCCTGCTGCAGCGACCACCACACATCAACAGTGTTTGTAGGGCTGTGCTTGATGCTGAAGCTGCAACATAATTACAGCCATTTTTGTTACACCATTGTTCTTACGTTATATAACCATATACAATTTCAGTAGCACATGTCTTAGTGATGGACTGTGCCATCCCCACGGCCTCCACAATGGATCAGTCCACTCAGACAGGCGCCAATCAGACCAGTGTCTTGTACACCATGATTTGTTTTCTACTGCTCGACTAAAGAAATCTCAGTCAACCAACATCCTATCGAACAATCAACCAGTCGACTAAATGGGGGCAGCCCTAATCCACAAATGGTCCTTACAGGAACTGACTGGGCAGCGTACTGTAAATGGCAGCATGGATTTTGGGTGCTATACCCGTTAAGAAATACGTTGCTCTGTTCTCGGTTCTAGGCTAAGAACGTCTGAAAGGCGTTTTAAACTGTGTGAATGTGAGAGGTGAGACATGCTTTCCAATTACTGCGTTATTACTACTCTCCTCTTTTCGGCTTTTGAACCACAACAGCCAGCAAAGACCAATGGACTCTAGAAAGAAAGACCTACAGCCTCGTTAAACTTCTCCCACCTACTTACCTCCTCCTTGGGAAACTCCGACGTTCCCCGTCCCTCCTCCAGGACCTGCCTATTGGAGGGGGTGTAGTGGGTGGCGGCGATGATGACTAAGTCTATCAGTCACCATATGGCTGTGATTAGCCTAATAATCTGGGCTTATTGCTGGGAAGTTTCCCCAGCGTCTGGAGCGGCCCCAATGCAGAGAGACCGAGGGAGAGGAGGGATAGACCTATCAAGAGAGGCTTAGAGGGCTCGCCGGAGGAGGAGAAGAAGAGGCGAGCTGGTGTGCATTGGAATGGCAGCCCTATACCATGGCTCAGGGCCGGGTGGAGGATTGATTGCTGAGAGGAGGGGGGCGGTGGCGGAGGAGCAGGAGGAAGAGGCCAGGCCCTGCGTCTACCTCACCACCCTGATCCAGCTGTTCATCAGGGACCAGTCCCCAGCCCAGGCCCTGTGCTCCATGCTGGCCATGTGCTGGTTTTGGTCAGGTGGCTGTGAGGCCGAGGAGAAGAATCTGTTTCTGGGCTCGGCCCTGCTCACCCTCAGACAGCTGTTTAAAGACAAGCTGGACCTGCTGCTGGACGACATGGCTGGATGTGTGGCCTGTGAGAAACCTATGGTACCCGACCCACGCACTGGACTCCTGGTAACCCAACACTGTCCTTTCTAGTTGTTTGACCAGGGTTTATTTTAGTTAGTATGTTTCGGACAGGTCACATAGTGTTAGTAGGTGTCAATGTTTTAATGTGCTGACACTTCCCTGTTTGTCCAACCTGCCTCTACTAATGATTAATTTAAGCAATAAGGCCTGACACGGAACCCAAACCGGCTGCGTGCGTACGCCATCGTGCATAAATTAATTTTGTACCCCTACCAAACGCGATCACGACATGCAAGTTAAAATATCAAAACAAACTCTGAACCAATTACATTAATTTGGGGACAGGTCGAAAAGCATTAAATATTTATGGCAATTTAGCTAGTTAGCTTGCACTTGATAGCTAATTTGTTCTATTTCGCTAGCTTGCTGTTAGATAATTTGTCCTGGGATATAAACATTGAGTTGTTATTTTACCTGAAATGCACATGGTCCTCTACTCCGACAATTAATCCACACATAAAACGGTCAACCGACTCGTTTCTAGTCATCTCTCCTCCTTCCAGGCTTTTTCATCTTTCAACTTATATGGTGATTGGCATCTAAACCTTCATAGTATTACCACGACGACCGGCTACACAGTTCGTCTTTCAATCACCCACGTGGGTATAACCAATGAGGAGATGGGAGAGGCAGGACTTGCAGCGCGATCTGCGTCAGAAATAGAAAGGGCTTCTATTTTAACCCTTGGCAACGCAGACGCTTGTTGGCGCGCAGGAGCAGTGTGGGTGCAATAATTGAATAACATAGATTTCTACATTTATTTTGCAACGCGAGCGGTGTATTCATTGTATGAGGGAGTGTGGTATATGGCCAATATACCATGGCTACGGGCTTTTCTTATCCACAAACTCCCGAGGTGCCGTATTGCTATTATTAACTGGTTACCAACGTAATTAGAGCAGTACAAATAAATGTTTTGTCATACCTGTGGTATACAGTCTGATATACCACGTCTGTCAGCCAATCAGCATTCAGGGCTCGAACCAACCAGTTTATAATTAAGTATGTTGTATACAGTACATGTAGCAGCTCCCCATGGGAGAAATGCTCAATTCACTGTCATACTGCAGTAGGTCTTGAGGATGTGCTGCTACAACTGAGTCACTGTGTCACTCTTCTTACTCTCTAGTATTATTTATTCTACTCAGTCCACTGGTTGTCCAGCCTGTCTCTGAAGGGTTGACTTGGCTTTTCTTTTTTATGCTTTTGCTTTATGTCAGAGTCTGTCCTTTCCATAGCCTGCTAGATGTTCAGTCAGATGGTATCAGACATCCCCTGTGGCAGGTTTCTGGACCAGCGGTAGGTAGAAGATGTAGCTCGGTGATAGGAAACACTATCTGGGCACCAGGTCATGTGGCTAGGTGAAGGTTTACCCATCACTGACTGCTCCCGACTGCTTTCAATTGATTGGACCTGGTTTCATGTTGAGGGAAGTGGTTAGCTGCTATGCTACCTTTCCTCTGCTGTCATTTGATATTGATGTTATCTGGGGGGGGGGGGGTAATGATTTTTGTCTCACACCCCTATGGGGACTTATCATGAAACACGCACTCTGAAGTCTCCGACGTACTCTGAAGTATTCCACGCACTCTGAAGAACCGGTGGGATAATATTTGTTAAGAATGAAAAAGAAAGCGTATAATGGGAATAGAAGACTAGGGCCCTCCCTCCCTGTTTGATTTATGAGAAACTCTCTTTACTTATTGAGCTTTAAAAAGCAGATGGCAACGTTGCACAATAGGCCCAACCTGAGGGATGAATCAGCCTCTGTTAGAGCCCTACTGTGGTGTGACAGGACACTCTCCTTTGAGCAATGGGCTGAGCCGGCCCGAGGGACGCCCCATATTTTATCCCTGGCTTTACACTTTAGACTTTCCATTTGTGATTGTTTATTTTCTTAAAGAGAAAGTCTTTTGGCGCCGGGAGGATTCTTTTCTTTAATTTGAAAGCAATTCATCTCTTAAAGTAGGCTGAGCACACTGCTTTTAATGACTCTGTTTTAATGTCTGGCAGAGATAAGGGAGAATGGACAGTATCCGACTTCACTCAACTGTTTGACAGCTCTTGTTTGTCTTATGGCTGTGTTTGTTTCTAACCTCACTGTATTTGAGTACTATTTGAATATGATGTCAGTGGAGGCCGGGTTGAAGTGGCCTTTTGACCTTGGATTAGGAGACTCTTGGATGTGTTTGGCTGCCACTGGGTGTATGGGGGAGCAGAAGAGGGTGTGAACGACACCTTGCCCGTGGGTGGAAAATACCAGACTGGATAATCTCACTGTTGGCACGTCAAGCAGGACCGGTAATCTCTCCACAAACGACTCCTCTAAACAAACCGCTCCTCTTCACAAACCGCTCCTTCTGACATCTCCCATGTCAACACGTCCTTGGATTTCACATGAACAATACCCAAATAAATATCAGCCAAATCTTTCCAGTGCTAAATGTTTAGTGAAGTTATCCACACCTTTTTAAGACACACATTTTTGCTGCGTTCTGAATGCTGTTCACTACAAGGGGTGGGGACGTAGTGGAATCTAATATGTTGTTTCTATACTGAGACCGTAGTTAGGCTAGTTAATTGTGTTGTTGTTGGAATGGTCTGCCCACACAGACCTAAGCTTCCAGTCCTGGATTGGATTTGGAACAATCAGCTAGTTGTCACTCGGCTTTGTCTGCAAACAGCAGACCCAGCAGCAGGACACCCCTCAGTACGATGTTGTTTACCAGGAAGCATAGCTTCTTTAACATAGGCTTGGACTCATGTTTTTATTGGAAAGCACCCACAATTGTTCATTCGAGGACCACTCCTTCTCCCTACAGCGTGTCCTGTGTTGTCAGTGTAGATGAATGCCTCTGGCCTGTTGAACAGACACCGCTGTTCCTGACCATGTGACAGTGCAACAGTGAGGCTTGCGAACCAGAAGAATCCTCATTGTGTTGATGTACTGAGAGGCCAGGCCTCAGGCCTGTGGCAGCATGACACTGGCAGCTTGGCCTCTGCATTATACCCTCTGGAAGCTGACAAGGGTCACGTGGACCAGAGATGGGGTGAGAGAGACAGAAAAAGAGAGCGAGGGAGGAATTCCCCTCCGTTCGCACTGTCCGCTCGATTCGTCCGTCTGATTGATAGATATGCAGATTGGTGCGGGCAGCAGTTTTTAGTCAAATGCCTACGCTCACAGAACCTCTAGACTCAGGATCAATGGCTAGCTCCCATCAAATGGCCCCTGGAGAGTGAGATGTTCTGTAGAGTGAGGCTTCTCCTGGCCTGGTGGAGGAGGAGGAAGACGTGACAGACGGGGGTTCAGTCACTAATGAGCAAGAGGCGGAGTGTGGGAATACTGAACGTGAGGATCTGATAAGGACTATCAAGTACTGTCCAGTCAAGAACAACTAATTGCCATTTTACTGGTCAGGTCCAGTCCAGCCGTGATGCCAGCGTCCAGGTCGGGTAGGCTGCATAGGAAAGGCTGTAACCTGGCCTGTAGGACCCAGAGACAGGCCACAGCAGCTTGGAGGCTCCTCTACAGACTACTCTTCATGGTGAGTAGGACAGAGAGGGATTGAGATGGAGAGGCTTGCCATGGGAGTAGAAATTACCATCCAAAGAGGGAAGGACATCATTAGTGGGGTTTAGCCTTTCACTGTCTAGTTGTTCAAGTGTGGCGATGGGTATCAACCTCGGGCTCAACATGTTTTAGGGCTGTAGGTGTTGTGACAGAGAGGTTAAAACTGTTCCTCATGGGGAGAGGGAGATGTCTGGCTTTACAACAGGGAGAGCAGATGGGCTAATTGGAAGGATAGGATTTAGATAATTCTTCTTAGAATCCCCCCCGGCTTCATGGTTGTTTAATCAGAAGAAAACAGTCAGTTCCCTATGTTGCGTAAGTGGGCGATAGTATAAGCGCTAAAACTGTGAGAGGAGCCCAGATGTAGCAGGAGCTGTCAAGCGTAGCCAGAATACGGAGGGAGAGTTGAGACTAGCGCTGTCGGATGTGCTTGTCCATTCTCTGGGTTCCCCGCTCCCCCTCTCCATGGCTCCCGAGCGGCCTGTTCGCAGATCTTAACTGATTGGATATTTGGGTTAGCCGTCAGGCGTTCGGCTCAGACTTGGTCAGATTGTTGTGTGAGACAGGGAGACTTCTGAGTCATACCCCCCCTAGTCGTTCTCACAGGTCGCCCGTATTATTAAGTTGCTGAAAAGTCATGCTGCGAGAATGGGAGAATCCTTCTTTGTGTGCGCCTGTGAGTGTGGCATCAGAAACGAACGTTATCTGTCTGTGTGAGGCTAGTTTGCCTCTGAAGCTGCCGCAGGGTTTCTGATTAATGTGTCAACAAGATATCCTTCAGCCATTTTTCCTCCTCGAGTTGGTCTCATAGCCTTTTCAGCTGCAATATGGAGAAGATTTGGTCTGTGTTAGTGTGTGGGTGAAACATATTCACTACATTCAGTGTGTGTGCTTGAGCTTGTGTGTGTGTGGATGCCGATGCATGCCTGCGTCTGTTCTTTTGTGTATCTACAGTATACAGCCTTCAGTGTGTTAACACAGTGGGTCAGCTTAGTCTCTGTAATTATCCTAGCACACGCGGAGCCCCAGAGCTGCTGGCTGGGTGGTCGTGTCTAGAGGCCAGCCAAGCCTAGCCTGAATCCCATTCCCCTCAGTGGGGGCCTGAGCCCCAAGACCCCTGCCATAGCCATGCTGCTCCCACAGTGCTGCCTAGTTCTGTCCTCTCTACAGATTAGTATGGAAGCTGCTTTGGCACCCTCCTAAGTAACCATGCTATAATTAAGCAATAAGGCCCTGGGTGTGTGTGTGTGTGTTATATGACCATTATACCACGGCTAAGAGCTGTTCTTTTAGCATGACACAATGCGGAGTGCCTGGATACAGCCCTTAGCCGTGGTATATCGGCCAACTACCTCAAACCCCCGAGTAGCCTTATTGCTATTATAAACCGAGTACTAATGTAATTAGAACAGTGAAAGCAAATGTTTTGTCATTACCCATGGTATACGTTCTCATATACCACAACTTTCAGCCAATCAGCATTCACGGCTTGAACCACCCGGTTTCTAATTACCTGATGAACTACTGGCTTAGCTTAATAGAGGACTTGATTTGTCCCCTGTCTCTATGGTATATGCCACACTGGGTTTTACACGCTATCTGGGTTCTGCTGGGTTGTTTTACTGTGAGGGCTGTTAATCGATTTGGATTGTGTGTGTGTGTGTGGATGTGTCTGCGCTGTTGCTGTGCAATATTGATGGTGACAGGCAGGGTATTTTCTGACAATTGCTTGTGTAACGATCAGCGTCTCTCTCACTCAAAAACGCATTCCCCTGCAGTGTCTCTATGCACACTCACTGGACTCACACACACACACACACACACAGCGATAGTTCTGAGTAGAGGTTTTGGAGGGCATGTTGGCAGCTCCTCTGCAGTGGAGAGCAGCCTGTGAGTACTGGAAGCATAGAGCTGTAGGAGCCGATGACAGCACTGTCTGATACCGTATTACTGTGCTGATTGATGGGGATATTGTTTTTTGATTTTTAACGAAAGTCCTTGTGATCCTAATAAGCTTTGTGTCTACATGTTACTGTTTTCCTGTGGTCCCTAACCGCTCTGTCTCTCTATCGCCCCCTGCAGAGCGTGGAGACGCTGTACCACACCTTCCAAGAGGGCTCCGGGGGTCTGATGGAGGGCCACAAAGACCCCCCGAACCCAGGGGCTGAGCCCACCCTGCTCAGAACCTGCCCCCGACACATGAGCGCCACCGAGAGGCTCAGCAAGGTCATCCAGGAGCTGGTGGACACAGAGAAGTCCTACGTCAAGGTCATTATTTTTTATAGTTCTTGAAGATAATGGCCAATTTCCCAATTCAGTCTATTTAGTTGAGCCAGGATGAAGAGAACGGGCATAGGAAAGCAAAGCCACTGAAGAGTAATAAGACATGATCTATTTCTGTGGTGTCATGGGGAGTAACAAAGAAGCCCTACCTACCGTTTCATTATGCTCTACAGTACACAGGCTCATCATTCAGAGGCCCTGTACAGCTCAAGTTTCCATCTCACCCCTTTACTCAGAGCACATTAAGGACCTCCTCTCATGAACTCCACCTCGTCTGTCTTCATTTGTGTCAGTCGGCTGATTGTCCTACAACCCTCTCTTTCTCTCTCTCTCTCTACCCCCTCGTTCTCAATTCAATTCAAGGGGCTTTATTGGCATGGGAAACATATGTTAAAATTGCCAAAGCAAGTGAAGTAGATAATATACAAACGTGAAATAAACAATAAAAATAACAGTAAACATTACACTCACCGAAGTTCCTGAAGAATAAAGACATTACAAATGTCATATTATGTATATATACTGTGTTGTAACGACATGCAAATGGTTAAAGTACAAAAGAGAAAAGAAATAAACATAAATATGGGTTGTATTTACAATGGTGTTTGTTCTTCACTGGTTGCCCATTCTGCTCTGCATGCATTATTTGATGTTTTACGTACACAGAGGATATTTTTGCAGGATTCTGCATGCATAGTCTCAATTTGGTATTTGTCCCATTTTGTGAATTCTTGGTTGGTGAGCAGACCCCAGACCTCACAACCATGAATGGCAATGGGTTCTATAACTGATTCAAGTATTTTTAGCCAGATCCTAATTGGTATGTCGAATTTTATGTTCCTTTTGATGGTATAGAAGGCCCTTCTTGCCTTGTCTCTCAGATCGTTCACAGCTTTGTGGACGTTACCTGTGGCACTGATGTTTAGGCCAAGGTATGTATCGTTTTTTTGTGTGCTCTAGGGCATCAGTGTCTAGATGGAATTTGTATTTGTTGTCCTGGCGACTGGACCTTTTTTGGAACACCATTATTTTGGTCTTACTGAGATTTGGGGTTTTAGGCTGGGTTTCAGTACAGCACGTTGAGATATCAGCTGATGTAAGAAGGGCTATATAAATACATTTGATTTGATTTACTGTCAGGGTCCAGGTCTGGCAGAAGCTGTGCAGAAGATCTAGGTGTTGCTGTAAGCCATCCTTGGTTGGGGACAGAAGCACCAGATCATCAGCAAACCGTAGACATTTGACGTCAGATTCTAGTAGGGTGAGGCCGGCTGCTGCAGACTGTTCTAGTGCCCTCGCCAGTTTGTTGATATATATGATGAAGAGCGTGGGGCTTAAGCTGCATCCCTGTCTCACCCCACAGCGGGAAGAAATGTGGGTGTGTTTTGCCACCTGTTGTTTGTGTACATGGATTTTTTTTTTGTGTACATGGATGTCGTATGTTTTCCTGCCAACGCCACTTTCCATCAATTTGTATAGCAGACCATCATGCAAAATTGAGTCCAAGGCTTTTTTTAAATCAACAAAGCATGAGAAGACTGCCTTTGTTTTGGTTTGTTTGTTTGTCAATTAGGGTGTGCAGGGTGAATATGTGGTCTGTTGTATGATAATTTGGTAAAAAGCCAATTTGACATTTGCTCAGTACATTGTTTTCACTGAGGAAATGTACGAGTCTGCTGTTAATGATAATGCAAAGGATTTTCCCAAGGTTGCTGTTGACGCATATCCCACGGTAGTTATTGGTTTCAAATTTGTCTCCACGTTTGTGGATTGGGGTGATCAGTCCTTGGTTCCAAATATCGGGGAAGATGCCAGAGCTAAGGATGATGTTAAAGAGTTTTAGTATAGCCAATTGGAATTTGTTGTCTGTATATTTTCTAATTTAATTGAGGATACCATCAACACCACAGGCCTTTTTGGGTTGGAGGGTTTTTATTTTGTCCTGTAGTTCATTCAAGGTAATTGGAGAATCCAGTGGGTTCTGGTAGTCTTTAATAGTTGATTTGCAGATTTGTATTTGATCATGTATATGTTTTTACTGTTTGTTCTTTGTTATAGGGCCACAAAGATTAGAGAAGTGGTTTACCCATATCTCCATTTTGGATAGATCATTCTTTGTTTGTTTAGTGTTTTTCCATTTTCGCAGAAGGGGTTAGCTCTCTCTCTCTACCCCCTCTACCCTATAGCTCGTGTCTCTACCCTTTCAATAACATTTCAATTAAATTCAAAGGGCTTTATTGGCATGGGAAACTTATGTTTACATTGCCAAAGCAAGTGAAATAGAAAATAAACATTACACTCACTATTTATTTTTACGAATATAGACATTTCAAATGTTATATTATTTGAACAGTGTTGTAACAATGTGAAAATAGTTTAAATATTAAAGGGAAAGTAAATAAACAGATAAATATAGGTTGTATTTATGTGCAATGGTGTTTGTGCTCCTCTGGTTGTCCTTTTCTTGTGGCAACAGGTCACAAATCTTGCTGCTGTGGTGGTACACTGTGGTACTTCACCTAAAATATATGGGAGTTTATCAAGATTGGATTTGTTTTCAAATTCTTTGTGGGTCTGTGTAATGTAAGGGAAATATCTGTCTCTGGTCATACATTTGGCAGGAGGTTAAGAAGTGCAGCTCGGTTTTGTGGGCAGTGTGCACATAGGCAGACCTGGCTCTCAAGAGAAGACCGGCTATGCACACTACATATTCAAAGCTTTCCTTAATTTTGCGTCAGTCACAGTGGTCAGGAATTATTTCACTGTGTACTCTTTTTAGGGCCAAATAACATTCTATTATAGTTTTCATAGCATTCTATTATAGCATTCTATTCATAGTTTTTTTGTTAATTCTTTCCAATGTGTCAAGTAATTATCATTTTCGTTTTCTCATGAACTCTCTCTAGTCTCTACGCTATCTCTCTCTCTCTCTCTCTCTCTCTCTCTCAACCCTATCTGTCTACCCTCTCTCTACCATATCTATCGCTCTCCCTCTCTATCTCTCCGAGCGGTGGGTGGGGGATTTGTAGGAGGGAGGGAATGCCTTCCCAACGTCCTCTGCTGCGGCTGAAACCATCTGTCGGTGATGTGCTGCGTTGGCTGGGCGGCGGAGGCCGTAAATCAGCCTAATGAGTATATCTCCAGTGACGCCCTGATGGGCCGCAGCTCCATTAAAACACAGGGAGGGAGAAAGACAGAGATGAAGATGAAGGGAAATATAACGGAGTAGTTTTGGGCGGTTGGAGTAACTGTTGATACTGATACCACCCTATGATGCACTGGTGGTGTACTGTATACTGTACTGTATGTGTCATGAGAGTGGCATTGATGTTGTCGGATTCACTAACCCACCTCTTGTCTGTCTTGTCTTTCCTTCCTACAGGACCTGAGTTGCCTCTTTGAGATCTACCTGAAGCCCTTGCAGAATGAAACCTTCCTCACTCTGGATGAGGTATTTCAAAATATATATATTTAACCTTTATTTAACTAGGCAAGTCAGTTAGGAACAAATTCTTATTTACAATGATGGCCTACCCCCGGCCAAACCCTCCCCTAAGCCGGACGACACTGGGCCAATTGTGCGCCTCCTTATGGGACTCCCGATCAGGGCCGGTTGGGATACAGCCCGGGATCGAACCAGGGTCTGTAGTGACGCCTCTAGCACTGCAATGTGCCTTAGACCGCTGCGCCACTCGGGAGTAAAGGACCTCTGGACGAGGTAGAGGAGGGATGGGGTTGGTGGGATGGGTGGAGGGGAGGGGAGGACGGGGGAGGTAATAGAGATGGAGAATTTTGGAGGTTGGTTCATGGTGATGAAGATGGATAGTTTATTAGATTGGGGTGGTGGTGAGGTTAAATGACCTCTAGTAATGAACTCTCACAACCTCTTCTTATTTAGTCCCTTTCTGACATAGGCCCACATATTAGAAAGCGTGCGTAGGATTCTGTTTTATCTCCAATTGCATTGTTGTCTTCCATTGTTCACTCTTCTCACAGGTTGGGATTAGTCCTTGTGTGACTGTCCCTCCTTGTGTGACTGTCCCTCCCTGTGAGCCCACGAGGCTATGGCTGGAGAATGCTGATGACCTTAGTGTAGCTTAAGTCCCACTTAGCTAGGGACATTGATGTAAACTGAGCCTAACCTCAGTCTCAGGACGACGCTCTCACAGGAGAGATCCATCGATACACACTGAGGAGTGGGGCTGATTAAACCGCCGTTAATGGACACTCCGACGTGTCTAGGTACACAGCGGAGGAGAGGGCAAGACACCCTGGATATCTTTTAATGAAGGTGTGGGAGAGCCAGGGAGTGGGAGATTGTCTTAGAGATGGAAGGAAAGAGAGGCTGTTCCTAAGTGCCTCTCACACCTGAGACATTTGAGGTGGAGGTGAAGGAGTGACTGCCTGCTGCTAGGTCTTTGACCAGGCTCCTGTCTCTCCTTTCCTTCAGATGGATAGTCTGTTTGGCAGCCTGCCAGAGATGCTGGACTTCCAGAGGGTGTTCCTGCAGACGCTGGAGGAGAGGATCGCCTCTTCACCTGACTTCCGAACGCTGGAGACCCCTGAGCAGTTTAAGGTACGGTAGTTTGGAGTACACACACACACACGTGCCCCTTATGTTACAGCTGCCTCTGCCGTTACAGCTGCCTCTGCCAAACATCTCTTGCGGTATACACACTTGACATGAAACAGCATACTCACAGGCTTATTAACCAGTTAGCTATGATGTTCTGTCACACCTTGGGATATTCATTATTGAAGAGATGTCACAGGTTCACGCATGGTTGATTTACTGCATCGACAAGGCAACGTGTGTGGCCTATTGATTTTGCGATGTTGACTTGGAGAATTGTATCTCCAAGTCAAAGAGCACTGTACTCAGGGGTTAGAGGGGGCGGGGCCTGGGGGATTTTAAACACTGTCCCATGGGAGGGAGGTGAGCGTGGTCAGGTCACGACTTCAAATGTTCTCTCCCATCCCTCTCTCTCTTTCTCGGTCTCTCTCTTGGCTGTGTCTGTCTCTTTCTCTCTCTCTCTCTCTGTGATTCCAGAAGCTTCTCTTCTCTCTGGGTGGATCCTTCCTGTACTACGCTGATCACTTCAAGCTCTACAGCGGTTTCTGTGCCAACCACATCAAGGTCCAGAAAGTCCTGGAGAGAGGTACGGGTCTCCCCTCTACCCTACGCTGTGCCCCCACCCCACACACTCTATTAATCTGGACTCCCTACATTCTCTTTCATATCAATTCAACTGTGAAAGGCGTCCCACTGTAAAACTGAAAGTGCCTAGGCTAGCTGAAGTCTCCCCCCATTGCGCTGCACAGCTGAAGCTGGTCTATAATGAGAGAGAGTATTAAACGCTGACGGGGACTGCTAGTAATTTTGAGCGGCCCTGTATATATGATTGGATATAAACGTTGAACTGAATTTATTTCTATGCGCTGGCCTCCTCCATTTTGGGCACACTGCCCAGCGCCGAATGAATTAAACAGAGTGGGAAAATTGCACCCTTGTGCCTCTTAAATTCCTCCCATTACAAGATTCTGTGCGGCATTCCTTGAAGCAGGTACCGAAATTGAGTTTTAATGGCACAGGGAGAATCTGGCAAGTGGTTTGGCCTTTTCCACAACAGTCTCTGAATCAGAATTAACTAGAGTAGGAAACAGCGGAGTAAACATGATAAATCACTACAGCACTACTGTTACAGGGGCGCAGTGCATTACAGCAGAACTCTGCAGCACAGTGGAGCACAGCCTAGCACAGTGGAGCACAGCCTAGCACAGTGGAGCACAGCCTAGCACAGTGGAGCACAGCCTAGCACAGTGGAGCACAGCTGAATGCAGGCATTCACAGAGAATCTGTGGGTGTCTGTCAGCAGTTCTAGTAATTACGCGTTCTCGTTCTCCCTGGGTTCTCGCTGCACACACACTTTGCGTTCACTCGTTAAGTGCCTGCCAATTACTGTGTGAAGTGTCAATGTGCCTGTCTGTCTGTGGCTCAGAGTGCTATGATGAATACTCTAATGGCCTCTCAATCCTTCCACACATAGTGAGACGAACAGCTAGGTGGCGAGGAATGTCAACACCTGACCTCCAGAAAGTCTTTCAATGTGTTACGGTGCTAGACCACACAGCACCCAATATTAGCATCCCTCCAGTCAATACACTGTGAATGAAAATCACTGCAGTGATGCTTTTGAAACGGTGTCTTTTGAATGGTAGTGTTTTGAGTGGAGTCTCATGTCGACACCATGTGTTACAGTATCTACAGTGCATTTGGAAAGTATTCAGACCCCTTGACTTTTTCCACATTTTGTTACAGCCGTATTCTAATATAGATTACATATTTTTTTCCCCCACCTCATCAACCTACACACAATACCCCATACTGACAAACCAAAAACAGCTTTTTAGAAATGTTTGCAAATGCATTAAAAATAATAAACTGAAATATCACATGTACGTAAGTATTCAGACCCTTTACTCAGTACTCTGTTGAAGCACCTTTGGCAGCGATTACAGCCTCGAGTCTTCTTGAGTATGACGCTACAAGCTTGGCACACCTGTATTTGGGGAGTTTCTCCCAAGCTCTGTCAGGTTGGATGGGTAGTGTCGCTGCACAGCTATTTTCAGGTCTCTCCAGAGATTTTCGATGGGGTTCAAGTCCGGGCTCTGGCTGGGCCACTGAGGGAAATTCAGAGACTTGTCCTGAAGCCACTCCTTCGTTGTCTTGGCTGCATGCTTAGGGTCGTTGTCCTGTTGTAAGGTGAACTTTCGCCCCGCTCTGAAACTGGTTTTCATCAGGGATCTATCTGTACTTTGCTCCGTTCATCGATCCTGAATAGTCTCCCAGTCTCTGCCGCTGAAAAACATTCCCACAGCATGATGTGGCTACCACCATGCTTCACTGTAGGGATGGTGCCAGATTTCCTCCAGACGTGAAGCTTGGCATTCAGGCCATAGAGTTCAATCTTGGTTTCATCAGACTAGAGAATCTTGTTTCTCATGGTCTGTGAATCCTTTAGGCAAACTCCAAGCAGGCTGTCGTGCCTTTTACTGAGGAGTGGCTTCCCTCTGGCCACTCTACCATAAAGGCCTGATTGGTGGAGTTCTGCAGAGACCTTCTGGAAGGTTCTCCCATCTCCACAGAGGAACTCTGGAGCTCTGTCAGAGTGACCATCTGGTTCTTGGTCACCTCCCTGACCAACGCCCTTCGCCCCCGATTGCTCAGTTTGGACAGGCAGCCAGCTCTAGGAAGAGTCTTGGTGGTTCCAAACTTTTTGCTTTTGAGAATGCAGGCCACCATGTTCTTGGGGACCTTAAATGCTGCAGACATTTTTTGGTACCCTTACCCAGAGCTGTCTCGGCACAATCCTGTCTCGGAACTCTACAGACAATTCCTTTGACCTCATGGCTTAGTTTTTGCTCTGACAACTGTGGGACCTTATATAGACAGGTGTTTGCCTTTCCAAATCATGTCCAATCAATTGAATTTACCACGGGTAGACTCCCAAGTTGTAGAAACATCTCAAGGATGATCAATGGAAACAGGATGCACCTGAGCTCAATTTCAAGTCTCATCGCAAAGGGTCTGAATACTCATTTAAGTAAGGTATCTGTTTTTTATTTTTAATACATTTGCTAACATTTCAAAAAACCTGTTGTTGCTTTGTCATTATGGGGTATTGTGTGTAGATTGAAGAAAAAAATATTTAATACATTTTAGAATAAGGCTGTAACATAACAAAATGTGGAAAAAGTCAAGGGGTCTGAATACTTTCTGGATGCATTGTACATACCTGCAGTGTTGCCATTTTACTTCAGTGGTCATGCTAGGGTGAGAAGTAGCCTATACGGCCCCCCTGTGGACAAGTATTATTGCACCAAGATAACATGGTAGGTCTAATGCTAGCACCACCAAGCACAGTCCTCCAAGCTTGCTGCAGTATGAGAGATGTGATTGAAAGTACTGACATGTACAGGGCTTGGTAAAGGAAGTCTGTTTGTCTGTTGTCTACAGCGAAGACTGACCTGGCCTTTAAGGAGTTTCTGGATGCGAGGAACCCAACGAAGCAGCACTCGTCCACCCTGGAGTCCTACCTGATCAAACCAGTCCAGAGAGTGTTGAAATACCCTCTACTTCTCCGAGAGCTTGTGTCCCTCACTGACACAGACAGCGAGGAGCACTACCACCTCACAGGTACAGTGAAGATACACACACACACACACACACACACACACACACACACACACACACACACACACACACACACACACACGCAATAACCCTTCCCTCTCCTCTCCTGTATCCCCAGAGGCCCTGAAGGCCATGGAGAAGGTGGCCAGCCACATCAATGAGATGCAGAAGATCTATGAGGACTATGGCTCTGTGTTTGACCAGCTGGTGGCAGAGCAGAGTGGCCCTGAGAAGGAGGTAGCTATACTGTACCCTGCTGCTCTACCCTCTGCCTCTGTTACAGCAGCTTTCATCACACTCACTCATTATCTTTAATCTGGACACGTACTTAGGCTAGAACCAGCACAGCCTACGTTTGCTGCATAACCGTCAAGGTCAATTCAGTCTATTCAAGGGATCTTGGTGATATGTCTCTTACAGAAACTGGTTGGAAATAGCTAAGTTTCCCTGTAGATACTTCTTCCTATAGATACTCAACATACACCCCACATAGATAGCACTTGGTTGAGGTAGCTGAAGCTCCATTCCCTGTACAGATACAGTACTTAGTACGTCCCTCACACACTGTGGCCAATGGCTCTTCTCTCTCCCAGGTCACAGAGCTTTCCATGGGAGAATTCCTCATGCATTCCTCTGTCGTCTGGCTCAACCCCCATCTCTCGCTGGGCCGCATGAGAAAGGACCCCGACCTGACCGTGTTTGGTGAGTTGGAGAGACACTGGACTGCTACTGCAGCATTATGGGAAAGAGATTGCCTGGCCCCTGCCAGAGCCAGAGGCGGTTGGCAGTCTGTCTGCCTGGACTCCTATCAAATTCCATTTGAAATGCTGAGTCCACTGGCTTTAGACGAACGCATGTAAACACAACACACATTTAATGACTATCTATTAGATAAATGTATTGAATATTAATGGTACTGTTTAGTGTTACACCAGTATGATTTGGGGCTTTATGGATGTAGTGCCAATATGTTGTAAACTCAGATGGCTTCTGAGGGGGCGGATTCCCTGTGTACATTCCCACAGTTGTGTTCGTCCTCCGTGTTCATGTTGTTTCTCTTCAGTGTTCAAGAAGGCGGTGATACTCGTCTACAGGGAGAGCAACAAGCTCAAGAAGAAGATGGTGAGTCCTCTCTCTCTATCGCTTTCATTTACTTTTATACAGGGGTGAAGATTAGCCGGTATGGTCCGGTATCGCACCCCGGCAAAATAAATAGTGGGGGTACGCCGTACCGGTAAAACGTCACCCTATCATAATTAATACAACATGTCCAAAAAACTATAGGCCATTACACTATTATTTAACGTTACTGCATGTCAGCCGCATGGAAAAGGAGTGAATTGACTTGAAAACTGGGTGGTATATGCTCCAAATTGATTTGTGGTTTGACCAGAATACTTACATTTTGCAAAGGCAGAGATGAGTGGCCCGACACCGAGGTGCACGTGGACGCAATTCAGGCTACAAGTGTAGGCCTAATGTCATTACAATACATGTAGGTGTTTTATAACAGAGGTCTCTTTCCATTCATCAAATGGAAGGTGCACAGTGTTGGGGTTGGATACTGTGAATATTTTCTGAGCGGATGAGCGTTCGTGGGAATCCTACAGAAGCCCCTTTTTGAAGTGATTGTTTGACAATCAGATGAAAACTTCATGACTGGTTGTGTTTCTGCCACATTAAAAGGCATAGACGGCGTGTCCATAAAGTTATCCCTAAAGTAAATTGAATTACATTTCCAAAATTATAATGCCAAATTAGCTTAGGCCTAATCCTGTGTTCTATCTATACAGACAAAATACAACCTTCAAAATAGGCTACTTCATCAGAAAGCATGATTTGGCCACAGAGGATCATTAGCTTAAAAAAAATTGCATAGCCTACAGTTGGAAGTGCCCGTATTTTGGGGAGCGTGCGCTGCAAATACCAAGTAAATGATTGTTGATTTGTGACTGTCAGTGAAAAGCAGAGACCCAGCCAGGCATATTGCAATATTTGAAAATGCAATCGCGGAAAAACTGTTTGGAAAGCTAATGGCTATTGCTGTAGAGATGACAATGAAAAAACTATGGTCTGTCTTTTAGTTATCAAAATTCTCAACTTAATTTAGAGTAGAGGGCCTAGAGAGCTGCCCTGCGGTACACCATACTTTAAATGTTTGACATTAGAGAAGCTTCCATTAAAGAAAACCCTTTGAGTTCTATTAGATATATAGCTCTGAATCCACGATATGGCAGAGGTTAAAAAGCCATAACACATACGTTTTTTCAACAACAGGTTATGGTCAATAATATCAAACGCTGCACTGAAGTTTAACAGTACAGCTCTCACAATTTTATTATCAATTTCTTTCAACCAATCATCAGTCGTTTGTGTCAGTGCAGTACATGTTGACTGCCCTTCTCTATAAGCATGCTGAAAGTCTGTTGTTAATTTCTTTACAGAGAAATAGCATTGAATTTGGTCAAACACAATTTTTCCCAAAGGTTTGCTAAGAGCTGGCAGCAAGCTTATAGGTCTTCTGTTAGAACCATTAAAGGCCGCTTTACCACTCTTGGGTAGCGGAATTACTTTGGCTTCCCTCCAGGCCTGAGGACAAAGACTTTCCTCTAGGCTCAGATAAAAAAATATGACAGATAGGAGTGGCTATAGAGTCAGCCACCATCCTCTGTAGCTTTCCATCTAAGTTGTCAAAGCCAGGAGGTTTGTCATTATTGATCGATAACAATACATTTTCCACCCCTCCCACACTAACTTTACAAAATTCTAACTTGCAATGCTTTTCTTTCATTATTTTTTTTTTATGCATGAATACAATTGCTCACTGTTCGTTGTTGGCATTTCCTGCCTAAGTTTGCCCACTTTGCCAATGAAATAATCATTAAAATAATTCCTAACATCAAATGGTTTTGTGATGAAAGATGGAGTTGAATTTGTCTTTCTGACCATAATTTCATTTAAAGTACTCCAAATCATTGATCTTGGCTTCATAGTACAGTTTCTTCTTTTTGTTGAGTTTAGTCACATAATTTCTCAATTTGTAGTAAGTCAGCCAATCAGATGTGCAGCCAGACTTATTAGCCACTCCTTTAGCCCCATCTCTTTCAACCATACAGTTTTTCAATTCCTCATCAATCCATGGAGCCTTAACAGTTCTAACAGTCAGTGTCTTAACAGGTGCATGTTTATCAATAATTAGAAGAAGCAATTTCATAAATTCCTCAAGTGCAGCATCTGGATGCTCCTCATTAATCACATCAGACCAACAAATATTTTTAACATCATCCACATAAGAGTCACAGGAAAATATTTTGTATGATCTCTACTACACCATTATAGGCCTGGCTGTTGAAACTTTGGCTTTCCTAGATATAGCCTAGATCACTGCATCCAATGCGTACGGATACAGCTTTAGAACAAAGTTCTACAGTATTAGTAAAAATGTGATCGATACATGTGGATGATCTTGTTTCTGTAGTGTTTGTAAACACCCTGGTGGGTCGATTAATAACCTGAACCAGATTACAGGCACTGGTTACAGTGAGAAGCTTCTTCTTGAGCGGACAGCTTGATGAAAACCAGTCAATATTCAGGTCCCCAAGAAAGTAGACCTCTCTGTTTACATCACATACAGTTGAAGTTGGAAGTTTACATACACTTAGGTTGGAGTCATTAAAAATCATTTTTCAACCAGTCCACAAATTTCTTGTTAACAAACTAGTTTTGGCAAGTCGGTTAGGACATCTACTTTGTGCATGTCACAAGTACTTTTTCCAACAATTGTTTACAGACAGATTATTTCACTTATAATTCACTGTATCACAATTCAATTTTGGTCAGAAGTTTACATACACTAAGTTGACTGTGCCTTTAAACAGCTTAGGAAATTCCAGAAAATTATGTCATGGCGTTTGAAGCTTCTGATAGGCTAATGGACATCATTTGAGTCAATTGGAGGTGTACATGTGGATGTATTTAAAGGCCTACCTTCAAACTCAGTGCCTCTTTGCTTGACATCATGGGAAAATCAAAAGAAATCAGCCAAGACCTTGTAGACCTCCAAGTCTGGTTCATCCTGGGGAGCAATTTCCAAATGCCTGAAGGTACCACGTTCATCTGTACAAACACCATGGGACCTCGCAGCCATCAGACCGCTCAGGAAGGAGATGTGTTCTGTCTCCTAGAGATTAATCTACATTGGTGTGAAAAGTGCAAATCAACCACTGCCCCCGAAACCGGCAATAAAAAGCCAGACTACGGTTTGCAACTGCACTTGGGGACAAAGATCGTACCTTTTGGAGAAATGTCCACTGGTCTGATGAAACAAAAATAGAACTGTTTGGCCATAATGACCATCGTTATGTTTGGTGGAAAAAGGAAGAGGCTTGCAAGCCGAAGAACACCATCCCATCCGTGAAGCACGGGGTGGCAGCATCATGTTGTGGGGGTGCTTTGCTGCAGGAGGGATTGGTGCACTTCACAAAATAGATGGCATCATAAGGTAGGAAAATTATGTGGATATATTGAAACAACATCTCAAGACATCAGTCAGGAAGTTAAAGCTTGGTCGCAAATGGGTCTTCCAAATCAACAATGACCACTAGCATACTTCCAAAGTGTAGTAAAATGGTTTAAGGACAACAAAGTCAAGGTATTGGAGTGGCCATCACCTCAATCCTATAGAAGATTTGTGGGCAGAACGGAAAAAGCATGTGTGAGCTAGGAGGCCTACAAACCTGATTCAGTTACTCCAGCTCTGTCAGGAGGAATGGGCCAAAACTTATTGTGGAAGGCTACCTGAAACGTTTGACCCAAGTTAAACAATTTAAAGGAAATGCTACCAAATACTAATTGAGTGTATGTAAACTTCTGACCCACTGGGAATGTGATGAAATAAATAAAAGCTGAAATAAATCATTCTCTCTACTATTATTCTGACATTTCACATTCTTAAAATAAAGTGGTGATCCTAACTGACCTAAGACAGGGAATTTTTACTGAGATTAAATGTCAGGAATTGTGAAAAACTGAGTTTAAATGTATGGCAAAGGTGTATGTAAACTTCCGACTTCAACTGTACACTATCAAGCATTTCTCACACATATCATTTAGATACCATTGTTAGCACTTGGTGGCCTATAGCAACACCCCTAAAGAAAAGGCTTTAGATGTGCCAAGTGAACCTGCAACCACAATACTTCAATAACACTTGACATAAGATCTTCTCTAAGCATTACAGGGATATGGCTCTGAATATATACAGCAACTCCTCCCCCATAAGCATTTCTGTATCTTCTATAGATGTTTTATCTTTGTATTGCTACTGCTGTATCATCAAATTAATTGTCTAAGTGAGTCTCAGAAATGGCTAATATGTTAATGTTATCTGATGTTAGCAAGTTATTGATTTCATAAACCTTATTTCTAAGACTACATATATGGGTTATTTTCAGCCCTTTCCTGGGTAGCTTATCAGAAATAGACATAATACTGAAAAGAGCAAACAAAGCAGAGTAGTTGTCAGAGTAGGCTACCCTGTTGTTTTATATATATATATATATATATATATATATATATATATATATATATATATATATATATATATATATATACTGCTCAAAAAAATAAAGGGAACACTTAAACAACACAATGTAACTCCAAGTCAATCACACTTCTGTGAAATCAAAGGAAGCAACACTGATTGACAATAAATTTCACATGCTGTTGTGCAAATGGAATAGACAAAAGGTGGAAATTATAGGCAATTAGCAAGACACCCCCAATAAAGGAGTGATTCCGCAGGTGGTGACCACAGACCACTTCTCAGTTCCTATGCTTCCTGGCTGGTGTTTTGGCCACTTTTGAATGCTGGTGGTGCTTTCACTCTAGTGGTAGCATGAGACGGAGTCTACAACCCACACAAGTGGCTCAGGTAGTGCAGCTCATCCAGGATGGCACATCAATGCGAGATGTGGCAAGAAGGTTTGCTGTGTCTGTCAGCGTAGTGTCCAGAGCATGGAGGTGCTACCAGGAGACAGGCCAGTACATCAGGAAACGTGGAGGAGGCCGTAGGAGGGCAACAACCCAGCAGCAGGACTGCTACCTCCGCCTTTGTGCAAGGAGGAGCAGGAGGAGTTCCACTTCTTTCAGCAAAAAACAAGAAACTGCAGTTGCAGTGGCTAAGGAATGAAAACACTGGACACTTGGAGAATTGGAAAAACATTGCCTGGTCTGATTAATCCTGGTTCCTGCTCACGCTGATGGGAGGACTAGGGTATGGAGAAAACCACGAGTACATGTATCCATAATGCCATGTCAACATTGCAGGCTGGTGATGGTGTGATGTGTTTTCATGGCACACGTTGGGCCCCTTGATAAAAGTGGCACAAGATATCTGAACATCATTGCCAATCAGGTGCATGACTTCATGGCAGCAGTGTATCCATCTGCAAATCGATTTTTTTCAGCAGGATAATGCCCCATGCCAGAAGGCTAGGATTGTACAGGAATTGTTCCATGAACATGACAGTGAATTCAGCTTCCTGCATTGGCCTGTCCAGTCACCAGATCTCAATCCAATTGAGAATCTGTGGGATGAGATGAGCTAATCGAAGTAGAGATTTACTACCAGCCAATTTAACACAACTGTGGGAAGCATTGGAGTCAACATGGGCCAGTATCCTTCTTAGGGTTGAATGGCGGGAACCCGGTTACCGAGATTTACCAGGATTAATGGCCCAAAACGACTCCATTTTTCCAGGATAAATATCGGAGAGAAACCGGTAAATTTAAAATTAATTATTTATATGATTATTTATATGATCGGCATGGCATGAAATGGAACTGTTTAAATTATATGCAATATGCAATGTTTAAATCAGGCTTCTCTACAGCCTCTGCATGATGAATCAACGCTCATGGTGGGGACAGACAGCCCATCTCAGTATGGAGCGCAGTTCACAATGCATGTAGACCTATCATCTCATGACAACTTTTTCTTGTTGCAGGTAGGCCTACATTTGCTAAAGTAATATAGACCGAATGAGTGTCTGATTTACCCATCTCCATCTGGCTTTAGGGGGTCACCTTATTTTTTAATTGTAAAGATTTTTTTCAATTGCAGCTGCAGTTTTAAAACAACCCATCACTCCAATATTGTTGCTTTAAATCAGCACGCTGTCTTTCTCCATCAACTCCATTCAAATGACATCCAAAATAGATCATCCTGTTCTAGATTGACATAGAGCCCAATATTTAGATGTCCTACCTCTTTCAGGTAATAAATTAAATGCAGTATTAGCCTTATACTTAGTTAATTAATTATGGGTTATGCATAATGTGCTTCTAACTTGTAGCCTCTGTCTCTTGCGCAATAAGCAAGCACCTGTGTTCCACTGGCCTCTCCTTAAAAAATGCTCCTGAGCTCTTGGAATCCCATGCAGGAAAAGCTAGACTAGAATAGCTTGCTGGACATTTTTTATACCAATAGACTATTCAAAGAGGGACTCAAGCTCTTGTTTGCTAAATGTTAAATACAACAGCCAATAGAACTCAGGTACGTTATAGCAGTTATTTATTCAGACCCATAACAATTCAATCTTTGTGAAGAGAAGTGAAAGCCTTCTTTCTGCATCTGATTTTAGTCCTATATTATTCAAGGATGTCATTAGAATGATGAAGATGAGGACAACAAAACGTATTTCATTTAACTGTTGAACGCAAAGAAGGAATTAAGCAACAATAGATAAGAGGTAGTCTCATAATATTTCCCCTAATGTTATTAAAGGTATATATTCCTCAGTCTACTAATTATACAAATAGGACCTATTATATTTCAAAATTAAAATGGCATTTGCTAGCCTACACTTTTAACTTTGTAGGCCGCGTGGTTTGAAAGATGTTTGTAATTCCAGTCCATTATAATACAGTTCAACCTCAAAAAGATTAGCCAACTGGAGCTAGTTTCATTTATTTACCCAAGAGAGCATATAGCTAGTTACATCTAAGGGCTTTTCTGTTTTTCTGTTGTGTGTAATGTCCAGTAGCTTATATCATATATGTGTTTTCTGGCTTGGGCTCATTAAATGTCTTTAATGTAGGGCACATCAGGCTTGAATTTTCGATTAAAGCTCTAATCAAATCCAGGCAAGACTATATGCTTTATAAGGCTTTTGAATGACACTTCCGGTTTTGGCGGAAAATACCAGGTTACCCGGGAGAAAAGTGATTTATTCTCAGGATGGAACATTTTGAAAAATACCGGGAAAATATTCAACCATAATCCCTGTGGAATACTGTCGACACCTTGAGTCCATGCCATGACAATTTTAGGAGGGTGGAAGGTGTTCCTAATGTTTTGTACACTGTGTATATTATTAGCCTAAATTATGACTATCCAATCAGCCTACTATTCCTAATGTGATATCTTACATACGTGTGCAAATGCGAGAATGCATGAAATGCTTTATTATAAAGGTGCATTTTTATGGTGAAAATGTGCTTCCTGAACATGAAACCCACGCACCGCCTATGTTAAAAGGTATTGCATGTTAAAGTGATATGACAAATCTTTACTAGGCCCACAGACATCAGATATTAAATGAATAGGGACTCTATATGGAATTCTATGATTACACCTAGGCTGTAAAAAAAACCTACATTGTGCGAGCACTTGCATGTCCCGTACTGATAAGAAATGTACCTTCACCCCTGCTTTCATATGCCTTTGATGTCAATAGTGCCTAACATCTCTTGTGCGTGTGCGTGCAGACCGCCCCTCGCTTGGCGCACTCCCATGGAGACCTAGACCCCTTCAAGTTCCGCTGGCTCATCCCGCTCTCTGCACTGCAGGTCCGACTAGGCAACACTACAGGTAAGAGAGCAAGACACACACACGTGCACATACCATCATGGCTCTCATTAACTATATAAGAGATCACATTCTCTTGGATATTGAGTCTTTTGAACTTCTCCAATCCCTTCTTCCTAGGAACTGAGACTACCTGCATCTGGGAGCTGATACATACCAAGTCTGAACTGGAGGGAAGGCCAGAGACTGTCTTCCAGCTGTGTAGCAGGTAAGAGAGAGCAGCAGTTCCGACTGGAGACTATGGATCTATAGCTCCGATCCTTGACTGCCTTCTACAAGGTCAGGGATGTGCATGGACTCTCTAGCCAATCAGTGGTCCATTGAGTGTCAGGGGAAAATGATCCCCAGCAGGACAGTGCCCCCCCCCCCCCCTACTGTAGACTCACTGAGTGAATTAGCCCTTTTCTATCAGCGTATGGTATATAAAGATTCCCGCTGTCTCCTTCCCAGTGTCCCAGAGTGCAAAGTCAACATTATCAAGGTTATCCGCTCCATCCTCCGGGAAAACGTCAGGCGGAACATGCGCCCGGCCGAGAGGGGGTGTAAGGAGCGCCTCACGCCTCTACGCAGCACCCTGCCCTCCTCTGCCAGGATAGGTGAGTCCCATCCCTACCCTGTTACAAAAAATCACTGCTTTGATTTCTATTTAAGTGATGATGCCCTGGAAGCCGGTGTTTGGAGGATATATTGGCACGGTGTTCGTCGAGGGCCGCAAAACTGTGCCATTATATCCTCCAAACACCGGCTTCCGGGGCATTATCACCTTTATACAACGGGTTACCAACATATTCAAATATTGATTGACATATTTTCATTAAAAAAGTTACTTTGAATAAATTCAACATACTATTTCATCGTTCCACAAGATATAGTTCCAACACAAATCTAGGGTTGCTACCCAAGCCGTTTGTTTTATCGGTTCGGTTGCCAGAGACGCGACCCAGTCGTTCAGCTAGAGATAGAATTTCAATATTGAAACAATGTTGCAAATGCCAGAGAGAAAGACAGCAACATTTATACAAATCTCCGCTGTTGAAAACTAAATGCTAGTCTGAAAGAAATGTGATAATGTCTAGATGGTTTTTATAGTGGAGATCAAGTTTATAAAATGCTTGGCTGGGCTGATGACAGTGGATTGCGCTGTCAGATGGAACAGAGTAAATAGGCATTTTAACGTCATAGATTTAGCAGGTGGTAACTTGTGGAATAGACACAGGCTGGAATGCGGTTTTAGCCAATCAGCATTCAGGATTAGACCCACACGTTGTATAACTTTAAATAACATGACCTTGACTTAAAGATTATAAACCCTCATTGTCCAGATATGAGTGAGTATATTGCTCAGTTAGCAGTTCTCTCACTCTCCCCCCTCCATCCCCCACCAGGTTCGACCAGAGCAACCTGGCTGTGTAAGCAGCCCATGCTGGATCTCCCCACCCCAACCAGCACACTGAAACCTGGCCAGCCTGACTCTGACGAGGGCAGCCTGAGCAGCGGCACCCACAGCTCCTCTGGCGCTCCCCCAGCCAACGGTCCCACACAGCCGAAGACACTACCCACCCGACAGGCCTGGTCCCGGGGCTCCCTGAGTAGCCAGCGCTCCTCTGTCTCTAGCTCTGTGAAGGAGTCAGACATCTTGAGTGATGAGGACGATGATGAGTTCAGTGAGTCTGGGGGGCGGCAGGAGGGGCAAGGGAGCTCCCCGATGAGCGCCATCGAGGCCCAGTTTCTCAGTCTGAGGCTGTCGGAGGAAGCAGCGTCCTCCCGGGCGCCGGCTCCCCGCGTGCAGCCAGAGGGAGCGGAGGTGGACACCCTGGAGAGCCCGCCCAAACTGGTTCAGGGCCACATCTGCCCCGTGAAGAGGAAAGGCAGCATGCGGCATAGCCAGGGGGCGCTACTGAGGCTGAGGGAACACAGCCGTTCCCTGGACAGCCAGACAGACGTGGCAGCGATGGACCTCAACGCTCTACTGGAGAGAGAGTTCAGTGTGCAGAGCCTCACCTCCGTGGTCAACGAAGACTGTTTCTATGACCCTACGGACTCCTCAGACACCACATACACTGGCAGTGCCCCCAACGCCTCGTAGGGTCAGACACAAGGAGAGGAAGAAGGACCAAACCTCTGCCCAGCCCCTGCTCCCTGCCTCAGGGCATGGGCAATCCTGGTTCTGTCCTAGTCCCAGGGTATCACAGGGTTCTGTTGTGCCTCAGCTCTGAAGTTAAACTGTGTTCCTGTGAACGCGTACAGTAGGCTGGTCGTTCGTAGTCCTTCTGGGTAGGGGGGGGTTTATTTCACCTAATTTTAACATTGTCATGAAGAGCACATGTTCAAAAATGTACTATAGTAAGTGCCAAATAAAGTAACCGGGTTGACGATTATCTTAAATCAGACATAAATCCCATTGTGACTGGGGAAATGGAAGCATGCTGTGTGCAGGGAGGGACAATTTAATGCAAGCTTCACAAAAAAAATGTACAATGTCTAGCCTGTCTATGAGGAACACGTTTCATGTGTTATGCTCGACCCACTCAGTTTTCCACCACAAATCACCAGAAAATGGCAAAAAATAGTAGAACTAGCTCACCTGCTTTTACACTTTTATTTGACTATTAGGTGTTTCTTTTGTACAAACCTTTGACTGGTACTGTATTTAAAAAGGAATAGTTTCACCATATTAAAACGAGAGTTCACTTCAAGTAACAGGGTCGATCTTAAAATGAGGGACAGACGTAAATGAATCACTAATCGCATTAAATAATCCTCTTCAGAAATGACTGTCAAAGCAACAAATTAAGTAGGGCTTTACAATGGTGGTGAAACTTGGAGAAATGTAATAGATTAACATCTTTCTAGAAGTCATAAATGGTACACAGAGGGACATATCAAAATGCATATTTATTGAATGTTCCATGTTGGGCACTTCATTTAATTCAACAGACTTTTAAAATTCAATATTGGTGCACAATTTCTACTGAAAATATCAAAGGGACGCATTACGTGGAACGACCAAGGCAGATCCCACCTGCTTCGCTATGCACAGGTGTAAAAGGACAGATGAGTTGGTTTTCCCCCTAGAGAGAGACGAGGTGACTCTGTCCCTGATAATGACTGCAATGAATCTGCCGAGCACTGATGCACAACGTAGCTCTGCCTCCACCCAGCGCTCTACTGTATATGCCTCACTCTGCCCAGCTCCAAGGGGCCATCTCAATTGCCTTCCTCCCCTCGTCTCCTTGATATAGGAGAGGTGAGTATAATTTTGATGGATAGACTTTGCTCTCATCAGTCAGAGGAAAGGAGATGAGGATGCCACTTGAGATTCGCCCTAAAAGCTTCACTTTAACTCAGACTTCCTGTAGGAAGTTAGGGCTCTAGTTCAATCTGTATCGCCGGAAGTTCAGCGTTACGTGATTTAACTTTTTAAAGGGAATGTTCCCCTATTAGCGGAGACTGCATTCTGGGTAAATGTTGCATATGTCGGCTCAATCAGAAATTAAGCTTAAGTTTCTATCACTCAGTCTGTGACGCTTTATCAATAGACTGAACAAAGGCCTTCATCTGAATCAACAGGACAGGATGAATGGACATAAATTTTATTGCGACTCTGCCTTGCTGTATTTTGTGCACTAAAGTAAACTGTCTGCCTATATTTGAAACATCCTTTATTTGTACATCATGGGATTTGTTTATTTATTGATCTGCAAAATAAATATGGGGTTAAGGCTTGAATTGAAGAAAAAGTTTTTTCGCCCAATTAGATTTATTTTCCGTGCATTGAATGAGTATGGTTGTCATCCTCCAGCGTAGCACAGGCGTTGTCAAATAAAACGGCATGATTTAATTGAAACCATGTGTTGTCAACTTGCAGTTCCCATACCCGATACGTTTCTATGTACTTGTGTACATATTTTTCCAGAATAGCTGTACTGTAAGTTAATTTGAATCTTTTATATTCTTACACATACTTGACATTTGTACAGGTAGATACGGCTGTGATTTGCAATAAATACAGTACCACAAGTAGTTAGGGTATATTTTTGTAAAGGTACTTGTTTTTTAGCCGTTGCATCTTGAAGCTTGCCCTCAACTCCACTTTACCGCTTGTTTACCAATGAATGTGAAAAGCCCTTCTCATGGACCTGTTTAATAAATAAACGTGATCTGTGAGAGTGCTTGTTTTATTTCAAAGCTGCCTCAGTCTGCCTTTACCTGTCAACGAAATGAGCTTAAAGCGAATGTTTGTTTTAGCTCCATCCCAAGGCTAAGCTGTCAGAAAATTGAAGAATCCTTGTCCTCTACGTTGGACCAACGATATAGGTAATTGACAGAAGCAGGAGGAAGAAATGTGCAACAACAAAAAAATAGCCAGGATTTTTATTTGTACAGCACAAACAAATGAAACACTATCATCACTCACCCACAATGTTCATAACAGATGGCCAGCGTTTTATTTATAACAAGGCACACAGAGCCTCACCAAGAGCTGACAACTTCCCTCCTCTCCAGTTAGTGAGAGGGAGGTGGAATGGCCTGAATAACGTTCTCATTCTCTAAATCGTCCTGAAAATGTTTCCGGACTCCATCTCCCAGAGGATGAGGTAAGAACCAGGGTATAATGCACGAGAGCTTGAAGCTCCCAGGTAGCCTAGAGTGTTGGTAACTGAAAGGTCGCTAGTTTGAGTTGCCGATCGGACAAGGTGAAAATCTGCCGCTGTGCCCTTGAGCAAGGCATGTAACCCTAATCTCAGAAGGTGAATCATGTGTAAAATATGACATCTCACCACTAAAATCTCCTGGTAATTTCACACACACACACTATTCTTTCTTTAAAACTGGATTGGAATGCCTGAGCTCTAGTTTAGTATGCGTTAGCTACACTAGCTGTTCCAGATTGGACCGAGGCCCATAGTCCAGTTCTCCACTGTTGTTTCTATCCCATCTAAGATTCACCGTCTCCTCCAGCGCCTCCGGGACTACAGTGAAATGGCGATTAAAAATGCATGCGTGTGCCAGGTGGAAATGTCAGGGCTAAGAGCAGTCCGTTGTCTCTCTCGTCACTAACAGAGACCTTTAGGCGTTCCTTCCACTCCGCCCTTTAAGCGTCTCTCTGTCAGACGGGCTGCTGAGTACCATTAGAGCTGCTGCCCGGGCGTCTGTTAAGGTGTTTGAGTCGGAGTTCCTCTCTGAAGTCGTAGGTGAGGAGACCCTGGTTCTCAGAGCAGAGGTGGCTGTAGGCGTCTGCCAGGGCTCTGATGTCAGGGATGGAGAGCTCCGTGGGGCGCAGGGTGGGGTCCACGTCCGCCTCACGCATCATTACCTCTGCCATCTCCAGCCGTTGCGCCTCCGGGAACAGCATTCTGGGAAAATAACACAGATATAGTCTCAGGTGGCTTCCTGTCCATCAAAGCCAGTCAGGTCCAGATGGAATCTGCTGAGTTTTCAATCAATAATTTTCTAAATAAAAAAACATCCGACAGGTTCATTTAAATCAAACTAAATGCTGCCACAAAGAGCATAAATAAACAATGTTGTTGTGATTAAATATGCAGACAAGGGTGTTTTAAAAAAACGTCAGCGAAGAATCCATCGGACCGTACTGTAGATGGAAATAACTCAGGAAAATCCTTTCTATTCAGTTCTCAGACTAGACTTAGCTCCAGATGCCCTCACCAACACCACGGGTTTTCACAGTTAGCCTACAGAACAGCCTCATCCCCAGTACAGATCATTGCTTAGCGCCAGAGAGCTCATTCACAAGCTGTCTCTCCGCCCCCTGCAGGTACATCATTTATCATGACTCAGAACTGCTGCTCTCTTTTGTTCTCTGGGCCTCCTCACAGGCATGGGGGCGGCAGGGGAGAGGAGGAGTGAGAGAGCCATGAGCGGCTTTGTATAGAGCTGGTCAAGGATGAACAGAGTTCACTTAATGTGGAACGTAACAAAGAGAGGGAACTTGGAGTGTGTGAAGTAGGAGGAGGAGGGGGGTAGAAATATTACTTACTCGATTCCTTTGCGGCAGCGCTTCCTCCGGAATTGGAAGACGTTCCTGACTACTTTCTCCACCAGCTTAAAGGGCTTCTGGATCTGGGGCTGAGCCAGCGGTGTGAAGTGTACCACCCCCACGTCCACCTACACACACAAGCAGCAGGGGTTCAAATAGATCTGTATGCAACACTGAATAGGATCCGCTCATTGTAGCAGAAAGAGTGGAGGAGAGAGACAGGGTGGAGAGAGAGTGGAGGAGAGGCAGAAGAGAGACAGGGTGGAGAGAGAGTGGAGGAGAGGCAGGGTGGAGAGAGGGAAAGAGGCAGAAGAGAGAGGGTGAAGAGAGAGGGAAAGAGTGGAGGAGAGGCAGAAGAAAGACAGGGTGGAGAGAGAGGGAAAGAGTGGAGGAGGGGCAGAAGAGAGACGGGGTGAAGAGAGTGGAGGAGGGGCAGAAGAGAGACAGGGTGGAGAGAGAGGGAAAGAGTGGAGGAGAGGCAGAAGAGAGACAGGGTGGAGAGAGGGAAAGAAAGTGGAGGAGAGGCAGAAGAGAGACAGGGTGGAGAGAGAGGGAAAGAGTGGAGGAGAGGCAGAAAAGAGACAGGGTGGAGAGAGAGAGGGAAAGAGTGGAGGAGGGGCAGAAGAGAGACAGGGTGGAGAGAGGGAAAGAGAGTGGAGGAGAGGCAGAAGAGAGACAGGGTGGAGAGAGGGAAAGAGAGTGGAGGAGAGGCAGAAGAGAGACAGGGTGGAGAGAGAGGGAAAGAGTGGAGGAGAGGCAGAAGAGAGATGGGAAAGAGAGCGGAGGAGGGGCAGAAGAGAGACAGGGTGGAGAGAGGGAAAGAGAGTGGAGGAGAGAGACGTGGAGAGAGTGGAGGAGGGGCAGAAGAGAGACGTGGAGAGAGGGGGAGTGGAGGAGAGGAAACAGGGAAATGAAAAAAACAGGTGACGCAGCGTGAAATGGATGGCAAGCCAGTTCCGGTTGCCACAGTAACACCTGTGCAAAAGAGCAGAAAAAGCCAGCCCTTTTCCTGTTATGCTGCCACTCAGCCGGCGACGTTCAATACCAGCGAGCCTGACAAGCCACAAGGCGACACGTTCAAATGCACTTCTTAATCCCTAGCCTTTCTCTCCATTGTTCCAGCGGCTTGCTGTACTGTAGCTTCAACCTCAGAGGGATGGAGGAACCAGACAGGGGAACACAGCAGGCAGGGTTGGCCCAGCACACAGATCTTCCAAGGGGAGCGCTGGGCTAGTGGGAATCCTGCCTGTGGTTCCCCTCTCTAGCCGCCTCTCTCCCTCCCAATCCTCATGTCATAGCTAAGCTGATATGACAAACTGTTGAAGTAATTGTGCCAGACTCTGCAGTGCCTAGTCCTACTCAGTGCTCTCCTCCTCGCAAACTTCCTCACTTGCTCTATGCCTGTCTGAGGGTAATAAAGGGATTGAGCTCAGACTCGCAACAATCTTCTTTTGGTGGATCTGTGAATGTGCAGTAGGAAAGCAACACTTCCTCCCTCTCTCTTACGTGAGGCTTCCGGGGGGGGTCTAATGCAGATCAGGAGCCAGACATGAAGCACAGCCAGCCTGAGGAGATGAGTGGAGCTATAGACCAATGACACGGCAGCGAGACACTGGGCAACAGAGCAGAGCGCTGTAGCCTACCTGGCTACCTGCTTTCACCTGGTAATATCCTTATTACTCTGGTGTGAGCACCGCTCAAGGGGACCACTGACTGACTGACCTACTCTGGGGACCAGCGCGGCTCACTTCTCTGTCCACGGGGAAAGGAGGTGCAGCCTGATACAGCCGAGGACACCACGACAGTGCCAGAAGGATACAGTCTGGACACATACAGATATTTACACAGGTATGTGAAAGGGGATACAGAGGATACAATACGAGGCAGATGGTACAGAGTGGATGGATAGAAAACAAAAAGAAAAACCACACAGGTATGTGGGTGCCGGGGCGTTTCATTTACAGCACAGCTCTCCTGTTGAGACAACCTGCCCCCAGGAACAACCTCCCGCAGCATCTCTGCGTCTGTGTTGGTTGTGACTCACCCTACTCGATCTTGCTTTGTTATTCTGGGCTATGGAAGGGGATGGGCAGTGTAATTGGGGGAGGAGAACTAAAGTGGTCCAAGGACGTGATGGAGGCTTTCTAATGAGCCATTTAAATTCTGTCCCTCCCGTGCCGTGGCGTGCTGCAGTGTCTGGCTGGGCTTGTAAACCAGGACAGCTATCTACTATCTCATCTGATCTACAGCTTTGTATGTTGCTGCCTGCCTGCCGCAGTGGTATGGGACACCACCGCTATACTGGAGCCTAGTTGTCAGAGCAGCCAGCTATATTGTAGACTATAGAGTACAGCTAACTCCTGGGCTGCTCACTTCACTATACAGTGCATTCGGAAAGTATTCAGACCCATCGAGTTTTTCCACATTTTCTTACGTTACAGCCTAATTCTAAAATGGATTAAATAAAACATTTTACTCATCAATCTACACGCAATACTCCATATTGGCAAAGCAAAAACCGGTTATTAGATTTTTTTGCAATTGATCCATTGATTTGAGGGCTCGAGTGGTGCAGCGGTCTAAGGCACTGCATCTCAGTGCAAGACACCCTGGTTCGATTCCAAGCTGTATCACAACCGGACGTAATTGGGAGTCCCATAGGGTGGCGCACAATTGACCCAGAGTCATCCGGGTTTGGCCGGGGTAGACCGTCATTGTATATAAGAATTTGTTCTTAACTGACTTGCCTAGTTACATAAAGAATATATATAAAATCATCCTGGAGATGTTTCTACAACTTGGAGTCCACCTGTGGTAAGGTCCCACAGTTGACAGAGCATGTCAGAGCAAACACCAAGCTATGAGGTCAAAGGAATTGTCCGTAGAGCTTCGAGACAGGATTGTGTCAAGACACAGATCTGGTGAAGGGTACCAAAAAATGTCTGCAGCATTGAAGGTCCCCAAGAACACAGTGGCCTCCTCCATTCTTAAATTGAAGAAGTTTGGAACCAACAAGACTCTTCCTAGAGCTGGCCACCCGGACAAACTGAGCAATCGGGAGAAGGGCCTTGGTCAGGGAGTTGACCAAGAACCCAATGGTCACTCTGACAGAGCTCCAGAGTTCCTCTGTGGAGATGGAAAAACCATCCAGAAGGACAATCATCTCTGCAGCACTCCACCAATCAGGCATTTATGGTAGAGTGGCCAGACAGAAGCCACTCTTCAGTAAAAGGCACAAAAGCCCACTTGGAATTTTAAAAGGACTCTCAGACCGTGAGAAACAAGATTCTCTGGTCTGATGAAACCAATATTGAACTCTTTGGGCTGGGACTGGGAGACTAGTCAGGATCAAGGGAAAGATGAACGGAGAAAAGTACAGAGAGACCCTTGATGAAAACCTGCTCCAGAGCAATCAGGACCTCAGACTCGGGCTTCCAACAGGACAACGGTCCTAAGCACACAGCCAAGACAACGCAGGAGTGGCTTCGGGACAAGTCTCTGAATGTTCTTGAGTGGTCCGGCCAGAGCCCGGACTTGAACCCGATCGAATATCTCTGGAGACCTGAAAATAGCTGTGCAGCGACACTCCCCATCCAACCTGACAGAGCTTGAGAGAATCTGCAGAGAAAAGGAGAAACTCACCAAATACAGGTGTGCCAAGCTTGTAGTGTCATACCCAAGAATACTCAAGGCTGTAATCGCTGCCAAAGGTGCTTCAAAGTACTGAGTAAAGGGTCTGAATACTTATGTAAATGTGATTTGCAAAAAATAACTTTTTGCTTTTTCATTATGGGGTATTGTGTGTAGACTGATGAGGGGGGAAAAAAACAATTTGATCTATTTTAGAATAACAGAATGTGGAAAAAGTCAAGGGGTCTGAATAATTTCAGATGCACTGTAAGTTAGAGCAGGGGTTAAACGTTTTTAGCTCAAGTCCCGAATAAAAAAAATGTACTGTCCTCCCGTGACCCAAATAGTCCTCCAACAACCCAAATTAAGAAATTGTGTGCGATTATAGATATATTCTCATAACTCACGACCCACCTCTCACATGCACACTTTTGGTCCCGACACAGTTTAAGAAACTGAGTTGGAGGAAGACGAGAAGGTTTTGGAAACCAGTTACAATAGACTTTCAGGGCAGGGAGAAGAAGCGCTGCATTGCTTTGTGATACACTGGGGCTGAAAATAGTATTTGTGACAGGAGCTTTCATGAGAAATTGACTCATCTGCATCAATTGGGCGGAACGAGGCTGACATTAGGAAAATCTATTCTTCCACCGGTCACCCAAAAATGCTAGGATGGTGGGGTGAAGGGTAGTCTCATACCCTGGTACTGCAGTGTGCCTTTAGCAACACACACACACACACACACACACACTGAGTGATGCAGCATCAGACCACCATCTGGTCTTGAGAGGTAATAGAAAAGAATGGCTTTAATTTCACTCTCCCAGAGTAATTAGGCCATTTATTTTCCGCACTTCATGATTTAAAAGGAGCAGGGGGATGTCGATATTCAGACTATACAGGCAGCAGCATTTCAGACATAGGCTTGTCCGACTCACTTTGCCTTGTGATTTATGAACGACGGCCCGCTACATGGCCTCACTAGGTGCTCTGCTGTAATATATCCCCTCCTGCCATTAATCCTCCTCTGATAACCTTAATACACAAGAAACTTCCACCTTAAAATCATGTGCTGCCTTCTCCACCCTGCATGCCAGGGCTTTGAAAATGCTCCTGCTCAAATAGGCTGCATGTGGTGGGAGATGGTGAACTAGGAATCCGAGACTGACTTATTGACTCTTTGACAACCTTAATATCTCTCCCTGGTTCTCACTCTCATCCGTCATCCTCCTTTCTTCCAGCTGGTGGGAGGGTGTATGATGAGGTCTGGCTGGATGAGACTGGGATGATTGGAATGTAAATAGGACTTCATGATGTAACGAACATGCTTTTTAACGGCGCGGAAAGAAGCAAATCATAACCCCTATTCATATCTAGATTAATTTTGCTACTCCAAATTGGCTCATTATAGAAGGATCTACATTTAAAAAATGATCCAGCTCTCTCCATGGCTAATTTAGTCCTCCTGCCTTTTTTAAACTTCAAACATTTATTGAGACTTTGAACCAACCAACTTTCCCTCTTGCACACTAATACTGTATGCTAAATAATCTTACTAACTCAACCTTTCTTTTACACACAGTAGTCTTTCCCTCCATATCTGGCAAGGTATCACGATACACATCTGAAAAATCACAGCTCTGCCTTTGTCCCCCTCAACGACCCTGACCCAATTAATCTCAATAATATGGAGTCGTGCACATATATGCATATTAACACTTATACATTTAATCTCTATGAGCTCTGCAGGAACTCTATTACACTGGCGTTTGCCCTGCAGCTCCAAGTCCCCTCGTCCCCTTGCCCATTTCCACCTTCTACTCCTTTCCCCAGAGTCTTCTCTTTTACCCAATGGTGTTTGAGCAGTAATTTGTCATCTCCCTCCGAGCGTAACTAAGATGAGATGGCAGGCCCTCGGGGTGGCTAGCTGATACCACCTGAGCAACCTGCATTTCCCTTTACGTAACTGCTGCAGGTTCTGAGGGGGGGAGGAAGGAACAATGGAATACTCAGCTGGGGAATACAGAAAGTTAAAAGAAAAAAAAGATAAGATTCCTCCGAGGGGAAAGAGATGCATTAATCATAACAATACCCTCAGAAGACAACCTCCATTACATCAGCAGCTGGGTAGGACAGGCACTCAGGAGGAGTAGACACTAGGCAGTCAGCACCACTAAATCTAAAGCTATAGGCAGATCTTGCTGGAGGGGGCCCTGCCATTGTGCCTTGCTGCGCTGTACTGTGCTGCCTGCCAGGGCTTCCCACGCTCACAGATCAGCCCTGGGCACACAGCACAGGCAAACCAAGAACATCTCCTGATCCATGCCCATCTCATTCTCAGGTCCCCTGAGATGTTTTCCCAAGGAACACTCTCCAACATCACAGTAGAGAATACCACTAGGCAAAAATTAAGAATTTCACTAAGTCACGAGAACAGAGACGAGGACCGGGGGAAAAATTTGCCTACCAAACAAACAAAACAGAGTCTACACTGTTTTTACATGAAATTTAAAAACACTCAAAATGTCTGACCACTTGGTCCACTTGGGAGTAAATGTAGGCCTTGCAAGTTACGCATTTCACTGTACTTGTGCATGCGACAAATAAAACTTGAACTAATAGAGAAAACATAATTAATTTCATAATATGTCTGTTTTCCCCGTGACAGTTTACAAATGTCCTGCATGTTGAAAATGGGCATGCCCATACATGGGACAAGATTGTGTTGTCAACTACATGGTATCTATCAGGTGACACTTCTGACCATAAACGAATAACCGCTTCTACAAAATGATGAGCACAAAAGCAATTACACCGTGAAATAAACAATATGAAAATGGAACAATAAAATCCCACATCTGAGGGAAGGGCCATCTCTGTGTCCAGTCATGCCTTGAAGCTATACTGTGGAGGACTGAGCTACGAGGTGAGAAAATAAGGGACCATGCTTATAATAGCCTAACATGTCTTCACACATCACAGCATCACACATCACTCCCTGGGTACATGTTAACTGCGGTTCCTCACAACCCCCCTCTCCCGTCCCTGTTATTCATTTATTTTATTCCCCATAGAACACCAGAATCAGAATCTCATCGGTAAAACACACTCAAACACACTACTGTGTAGAATTAGTGTGGATCTTTCTCATCCTGGCGCACCAACCCACAACGGCCTGCAGTATGAAGTCTGAAGGTCAGCAGCGCCAAGTCAGGTAATACTGTGGTATTGTGTGTGTGAGGCTGTGTGCATGCTGTTATTGTGTTGGTGATGTCTTATCTGCAGAAATGGTCTCTGAGCGCTATCTTGGGGGGAACAAAATGGAGGTAGACCATTGGACCAAATTAAACAAGCAGAGCAATCACCAAACCAATCAATCACCGAACTCCTGTTTAGTCATTACAGGTGGGGAGAGAGAGGGGAGATGATTTCCTTCAAGGTTGGGCTGTTTATGATGATCTTACCCATGCAGCAACATTATGGAAACACACATCTGCGTAATCAAGGCTATCATGTCCTTTAGCCGGGTCTGTTTTTCGCTCTCTTTGTCATTCTAGACTAGACGTCCTCTGCAGAATAGTGGGAGAGGGATGAGCAGGGGGTAGCAGCTGTGAGTTTAGCCTCCCGTTGAGTGGTTGCTGATGCTAACTGCTCTAGGAACGGTCAGTTTTTGCATAGTGGGGTGTTAACAAAACAGTGTTGCTCTGACCCATTGATGGACTCGCTACCACAAATAAAATAATCCACCATTAAATTTTCTAATGGTTATTATTGTAATATTATTGTATGCCTATTGTTTTCAGTATATCTGACATGAGATTGTAGGTGTTGGGTAGACTGGTAAATATAATGTTGATTAAACAATACTTCGCAGGCTGCAATGGGTTAATTATTACGAATCCCATGGTTGAAAGAAACTCGGCAGCTCGTGGACCGTTATTTGGGGGTTGTGCTGTCCAGAAAAAAGTTGAGACGTCCCTACCCTTACCCTAGAACTAACCATTTCACTAACATTAACCCTAACCTTACCAGTTTTAAATGTCAACTTCAACCGGAGTTGGGACGTCCCAATGATCCCGTTTAGACTATTCCGTTATTTGGGGGTTTCAATAGTTAGTGGTAAGTAAAGTTAGCCAAAGTTGAAATTTATTTTGCTTAAACATTTGAGTATGGAGGTAAGACCAGTGAAGCATGATCGGTGTCATTATGAAAACAGGGGTATCTGTCACATTATTAGGCTAAATGTAAAACATTTGTGAACAGTTTAGCTAGCTAGGCTAACGTTAATAGATCATTAATGTAACGCTAACGTAAGCCAACAATGCGCACTGTTTCAGATCAATAGCTAGCTATCTAGCTAGTTATGACAAACAATCCGCTAGCTCGATGCAAAGTCTTGTAGCCAGCTAATAATATGGGTCAATATTGGAATGAAGAAGCACTGGCTCATGATTGATTGCGGTTTGACTTGTGCTGGTCCGCTTAGCTGGTCCATAACAACACGTCTGCTTGTTCATCATCTGCTGCATATATGAAGCATCGAGTGACAAGTGCACTGCCAACACCAACTCAATTACAATGTAACGCACACAGACAAATAAATATAGTGTGGTGACAGTTTACATACACACAAAACCAGGTACGGTGTGTCAGTGTAAAGCTGGTGTACGGTTTGCCGTAGTGAATTTAATGGTCCACTATTCTGTATTAACTCAGCTCACGAGCCAAGTGACGTAGAGAGAGTATTCTACGTCACTGAACGGGAAGCAAAGCATCCCCTCTTCAGAAGCGCCAAGCAAGCATGTGTGGTCTACCACTGGCTATGATGTCCTCTAATATACTGTTGCTAAGGAAATGGATGAAATGAATGGATCCCTAAGGCTGAAATCCTCCTCGCCCCCTCCTCACCCCGTGTTTTTGTGTTTACAGAAATCACTGCGAACAACCTGACGCGTCAAAAGGAGCTCTGCACCAGCCGAGGTAAGGACCTTAACATTGCTCTCTCTTGCTGTACATTGTAAAACATTATAATTAAACCGATGGTTTGCCCTTGTACACTTACTGCAGGCAAGAATAATCAATACATTTTAAATGAAAAGCAATACTGCAATTTTGAGAATTTCTTAAAAAGGAGAAAATAAGGTCTAATTTCAAACTTTTACATTAAAAAAAAAAAAAAAACGAAAATCTATATTATTGTATCAGTGTAAAATTATTTAAAAATGTAACAATTTACCTTGTGTTAATATATTGAAGTCACTGTGGTTGGGTAACCTCATTGTAGTGAGGTGAAGAGGACACTGCAGCTTTAAGTCCACATATTGAGCGTTGCAAATATCAGAAACTCATTCTCCTCTCCAGTAACAGTTGAGGCGCTGGCACAAGGAAGAGGCAGGCGCAACAGAAAATGCCCACACGCACTAAAACCTGTGTCTCCTTCTCCAATAATTAGCCAGAGCGGTCTCTCTCTCCAATTGGTCCGGTTTCACGCTCTCCTTTGTTCTTGTAAAAAAAAATTGTCTGTGCGTGTGTGGGGTAAGTGAGGGGAAAGAGAAAGACAGACAGAGAGAGCTGCTTAATTCATTTTCTCATTCTTGTCTTCTTTCCTCTACAGTCCATTGGAGCCGGCACTGAGGGACTGAGTCGTCGGCTGCTGCCAGCTCTAGCACCAGAATCCTCTATAGCCGTCTGGGGTGAGGAGCCGAGGTGCCTGGCTGGGGCTGGGTGGATGGTGCCTGGAGGAGGAGGGGGCCACGGCAGAAGGAGGGGAATGGCATCCACAGGCATGCAGATCTTTGCCTTCGTCCTGGCGTTGCTGGGCATCATGGGGGCCATGGTGGCTACGCTGCTGCCCAATTGGAAGGTGAGCGCCGATGTGGGCTCCAACATCATCACGGCCATCTCCCAGATGCAGGGGCTGTGGATGGACTGCACCTGGTACAGTACCGGCATGTTCAGCTGCACCTTGAAGTACTCGGTGCTGTCGCTGCCTGCCTACCTGCAGACTGCCCGCACCACCATGGTGCTGTCCTGTGTGATGGCTGCCATGGGCCTGTGCCTGGCATCCCTGGGGCTTAAATGTACCCGCTGGGGGGGCGGCCGGCGCTCCAAGAGGCACGCGGCCATCGCCAGCGGGGGCTGCTTCATCGCCGCCGGCTTCCTGTGTCTGGTGCCCGCTTCCTGGTTCACCAACGAGGTCATCACTAACTTCCTGGACCGCAGCGTGCACGAGAGCAATAAGTTTGAGCCCGGGGGCGCCGTGTACGTGGCCTTCCTGTCGGCAGGCTTCCTCTTTGTGGGGGGGTCCATCTTCTGTGTGTCGTGCTCGGGGAAGAGGCCCGGCCACCAGGAGATGATCTTGCTGCCGCCCCCTGATAAACTCTTACTGCAGCAGCAACAGCACCTCCTACAGCAACAGCAGCAGGACCAGCACCAGTACTGCTCCCTCTCCCCACTAGACAATAAAACAGGCTACAGTCTGCAGGACTATGTGTAGGCTAAAGCAACACCATGCGCTACTGTTAGGCAGTTTGGGGAAATCGCTGCGTCTTACATGTAGTACACCAACCAACCAAGCTCTTAAAGAGGAGGAGGAGATGAGAGAGGGGGAAGGACTTTGAGGGTGTTTCCCCCCCCCCCCCCCGTTGTAGCTCTCTCTCTCCCCTTTCTTTACTTTCTGTTCTATGAGCACAAGCAGTGGAGGTATTCCCTGAGCAGCCCCTTGGAACAGACAGACGGATGGTGAATGTGAAATGCAGCGCAGCCGGAGGACGAAGGAAGGCGCTGCAGCTGAACAAATGCAGATACCCCAGCGATCATCAGTAAATCACATGAGTTCCCGGGGGAATGGGTTAGCTGATAGACTCCTTTTCCATTTCCTTACCAAAGGTTTGAATTGATAAGCATTCATTTAGTTTGCTAAGTCGGCAATATTGATATTATTGTCTCAAAGAGGCAATAACAGTACGTGGAATTCCCTTTTCATTAGCAAGCCATTGTAGTTTTCAACCATCCACAAGATATGGTAGTTGTTGGAACTGATTTAATAAATTGTCTTATTTTTGGTAGCGAATAGACATTGATATCTTGCCTAAGCATGCTGTCTGGAGCCTGTCTGTGTATAATGCAGAGGAATGCCTGCCTGGTAGAGAATGAGACGTACGTAGTGTAACCAAACACAATGCCTGTGCCTAAAAAGATGTAGTACATTATCCTTCCCGGGAAAATTGTTCAAAAGAGGACTGTCAGGATGAGTAAGTAGGGTGCTGGGCTTGGAGATGGAACAGAACTGCAGACAAACCCACCCCTGGATCTCACCCTGCAGGTAGACACACAGAGAGGGAGAAACGGAGCGAGAGAGAGAGAGAGAGCCTCCCCCATCCAGCAGAGTGGACTGTCTGACATGTTTGTTGCTTTCCCATTTAGCTCCAAAAACAAGCTGCCTTCTTGGGCTAGGCTACACGCTACTGATTTCATGCATTAGGCATACAAATGAACACACACACCCACATACATACAGTTCACACCCACATAGAGTACACAAACACCCATACACAGATACAAAACCGCACACATACACACAGATACAGAAACCCCCACACATGCTCACAAACACACACTCTACCTTTTTGACACACTGGGCTGCATGTGCTTTTCATCCTGCTGTCCGCCTCCTCACTGCCATGGAAACGGAATCCTGTGCCCCAATGTCTTTATTGTCTGGGGTGTGTTTGTGTCATCCAGTGCTTTGAGGTTGGGTAGGGGGGCATCTCTCTCTGCATGGCCCCATAAGCCTTGTGCAGAACCTCCACACATACAGAGCTGCTCCACTAATCCCCTTTATTACCCCAGTGACATGAGGCACCAAGCCACTGTTACACCCAGGTCTGTCTGGGAAATGCTCTCTTTTTGTTGTCCTTCATTAGTGTCTTTCATGTGCAATTAGGGTTGATGGGGAAAATGGCTGTGTTTTGAAAAATCTGGCTGATTATTGGAATTGTATGATGGCATAGAGAGAGGCTTTGAATGGTCATGGTTTGACTGCAGTAGTGTGGTAGATTTGCCTCCAAATCTAGAAATGGTTCGGGTCATTCCTCCATATGTGACTTGTTTACCAAGTCCGTCAGCAGTACATATGCTACCATGTAATACCTGCAAGAGACATGCAGCTGAAGTTCAAGGACGTTCTGTGCCTTTCTGTTCTTTCCTTCCTGTCAACCTCTTTTACCATTTCTCTCTACCTACAGTGGGGCAAAAAAGTATTTAGTCAGCCACCAATTGTCCAAGTTCTCCCACTTAAAAAGATGAGAGAGGCCTGTAAATTTCATCATAGGTACACTTCAACTATGACAGACAAAATGAGAAAAGAAAATCCAGAAAATCACATTGTATGAATTTTTATGAATTCATTTGCAAATTATGGTGGAAAATAAGTATTTGGTCACCTACAAACAAGCAAGATTTCTGGCTCTCACAGACCTGTAACAACTTCTTTAAGAGGCTCCTCTGTCCTCCACTCGTTACCTATATTAATGGCACCTGTTTGAACTTGTTATCAGTATAAAAGACACCTGTCCACAACCTCAAACAGTCACACTCCAAACTCCACTATGGCCAAGACCAAAGAGCTGTCAAAGGACACCAGAAACAAAATTGTAGACCTGCACCAGGCTGGGAAGACTGAATCTGCAATAGGTAAGCAGCTTGGTTTGAAGAAATCAACTGTGGGAGCAATTATTAGGAAATGGAAGACATACAAGACCACTGATAATCTCCCTCGATCTGGGGCTCCACGCAAGATCTCACCCCGTGGGGTCAAAATGATCACAAGAACGGTGAGCAAAAATCCCAGAACCACACGGGGGGACCTAGTAAATGACCTACAGAGAGCTGGGACCAAAGTAACAAAGCCTACCATCAGTTAACACACTACGCCGCCAGGGACTCAAATCCTGCAGTGCCAGACGTGTCCCCCTGCTTAAGCCAGTACATGTCCAGGCCCGTCTGAAGTTTGCTAGAGAGCATTTGGATGATCCAGAAGAATATTGGGAGAATGTCATATGGTCAGATGAAACCAAAATATAACCTTTTGGTAAAAACTCAACTCGTCGTGTTTGGAGGACAAAGAATGCTGAGTTGCATCCAAAGAACACCATACCTACTGTGAAGCATGGGGGTGGAAACATCATGCTTTGGGGCTGTTTTTCTGCAAAGGGACCAGGACGACTGATCCGTGTAAAGGAAAGAATGAATGGGGCCATGTATCGTGAGATTTTGAGTGAAAACCTCCTTCCATCAGCAAGGGCATTGAAGATGAAACGTGGCTGGGTCTTTCAGCATGACAATGATCCCAAACACACCGCCCGGGCAACGAAGGAGTGGCTTCGTAAGAAGCATTTCAAGGTCCTGGAGTGGCCTAGCCAGTCTCCAGATCTCAACCCCATAGAAAATCTTTGGAGGGAGTTGAAAGTCCGTGTTGCCCAGCAACAGCCCCAAAACATCACTGCTCTAGAGGAGATCTGCATGGAGGAATGGGCCAAAATACCAGCAACAGTGTGTGAAAACCTTGTGAAGACTTACAGAAAATGTTTGACCCCTGTCAAAGTATTGAGATAAACTTTTGTTATTGACCAAATACTTATTTTCCACCAAAATTTGCAAATAAATTCATAAAAAATCCTACAATGTGATTTTCTGGATTTTTTTCCTAATTTTGTCTGTCATAGTTGAAGTGTACCTATGATGAAAATTACAGGCCTCTCTCATCTTTTTAAGTGGGAGAACTTGCACAATTGGTGGCTGACTAAATACCTTTTTGCCCCACTGTATATCCCCCTTTTACTCAAGTCTTTCTCTTTGACTAACAGGGAACACTTTTGCATGTTGAGAGCATGCTGGCCAGCACACACACTGACACACCACCCCTGCTGCCTACTCATATGTCAAGGGTGCTATTGCACATTAACAGTCACATTCTCATGTGTGTCTAACAAAGCTGAGAGGAGATGGAGGTAGGTAGTCTCCGGCCTGATATGGCTTCTCTGGTGACAGGCCCTGGCAGTGGCCCTCTCATACATTGTTTCCTATGGGGAGAGCAGATGGCTAAGCCCAGCTCGCCTCCTTCAGGCAACGGGGGCATCGCCACAGGCATCACTTTAGGCCCTGGAAGCCCGGAAGGGACAGGTTTCACACCCCTAGCAACATGCCAGGGACAGAGCAGAGGGGACCGGACGGGCATCCGTACAATAACACACTTCCCCAACCCCTGCCAGCCCTTACGAATGCAATAAATGAAGACAAGAATGTGAATGTGCCCTCGTTAACAAACTGAACACATACAACACATACAGGGCCAGTCAAAAGAAGAGACACCTACTTATTCTGTGGTCTTTATTTTTACTATTTTCTACATTGTAGAATAGTGAAGACATCAAAACTATGAAATAACACATATGGAATCATGTAGTAACCAGAAAAAGTGTAACAAATCAAAATCTATTTTAGATTTTAGATTATTTAAAGTAGCCATCCTTAGCCTTGATGACAGCTTTGCATACTGTTGGCATTCTCTCAACCAGCTTCATGAGGAATGCTTTTCCAACAGTCTTGAAGGAGTTCCCACATATGCTGAGCACTTGTTGGCTGCTTTTCCTTCACTCTGTTGTCCAACTCATCCCAAACCATCTCAATTGGGTTGAGGTTGGGTGATTGTGGAGGCCAGGTCATCTGATACAGCACCATCACTCTCCTTGGTCAAATATCCCTTACACAGCCTGGAAGTGTGTTTTGGGTCATTGTCCTGTTGAAAAACAAATGATAGTCCCACTAAGCGCAAACCAGATGGGATGGCGTATCGCTGCAGAATGCTGTGGTAGCCATGCTGGTTAAGTTTGCCTTGAATTCTAAATAAATTACAGATAGTGTCACCAGCAAAGCACCCCCACACCATCACTCCTCCATGCTTCATGGTGGGAACCACACATGCGGAGATCATCCGTTCACCTACTCCGTGTCTCACAAAGACACGGCAGTTGGAACCAAAAATCTCAAATTTGACTCATCAGACCAAAGGACATATTTCCACTGGTCTAATGTCCATTGCTTGTGATTCTTGGCCAAAGCAAGTTTATTCTTCTTATAGGTGTCCTTTAGTAGTGGTTTTAATTCAAGTCTCTTCTAAACAGTTGATGTTGAGATGTGTCTGTTACTTGAACTCTGTGAAGCATTTATTTGGGCTGCAATTTCTGAGGCTGGTAACTATTTTTTATTTATTTTACCTTTATTTAACTAGACAAGTCAGTTAACAACAAATACTTATTTTCAATGACGGCCTAGGAACAGTGGGTTAACTGCCTTGTTCAGGGTCAGAATGACAGATTTTTACCTTGTCAGTTCGGGGATTCAATCTTGCAACCTTTCAGTTACAAGTCCAACCACTAGGCTACCTGCCGCCCCTAATGAACTTATCCTCTGCAGCAGAGGTAACTCTGGGTCTTCCTTTCCTGTGGTGGTCTTCATGAGAGACAGTTTCATCATAGCGCTTGATGGTTTTTGCGACTGCACTTGAAGAAACCTTCAAAGTTCTTGACATTTTCCGTATTGACTGACCTTCATGTCTTAAATAAAGTAATGATGGACTGTCATTTCTCTTTGCTTATTTGAGATGTTCTTACCATAATATGGACTTGGTCTTTTACCAAATAGGGCTATCTTCTGTATACCACCCCTACCTTGTCACAACCACTGATTAGCTCAAATGCATTAAGAAGAAATTCCACGAATTAACTTTTAATAAGCCACACCTGTTAATTGAAATGCATTCCAGGTGACTACCTCATGAAGCTGAGAGAATGCCAAGCGTGTGCAAAGCTGTCATCAAGGCAAAGGGTGGCTACGTTGAAAAATTTATTTAACACTTTTCTGGTTACTACATGATTCCATATGTGTTATTTCATAGTTTTGATGTCTTCACTACTATTCTACAATGTAGAAAATAGTAAAAATAAAGAAAAACCCTTGAATGAGTAGGTGTCCAAACTTTTGACTGGTACTGTATGCGTTTGAGAAAGTGCCAAATCAACTCATGTCAAGTCTGATCCGGTGTTGTACTTCATGCGGTTTACTTTTTATTCTACGTGTTTGTATATAAATTCTATATTCGCAAATGTTTTATGGATTCATTGTTTGTTGTGCAAGACTAAGTTGCGTAAACTAGGCAATCGTTTACAGTAGGATGCAGCTTTCCAGGGTTGGTTTTTCAACCTTATTATTCCAAAGCACACAATTCCAGAGGCATAAACAATTTTAGTTTAAATCGGGAAAGACTTGCACACTTTATTTTTTTTGTTATGTTTAAATCATGCTTCAGGATTTCCTCATTACAACTCTGCAGATAACTGTACACATTTGTCTAGGAAATTTGTGGACCTAATTATAAAAACATTTTTCTGGCAAGCTAACATGCTTTCCTATTTCATTCAAACGTCTTATGTTCATACACTATCTTCTTCAGGAGAAGACTACTCAATTGCACCTTTGCTTGTGTTACCTTGTTTGACAGCAGTTTGTTTCAAGTGGCTGAGCATTGCAAAGTCCTCTGGACCGGTTCAAGTGCACATAACACAACTGGCAGTCTGAAAAACAGTAAAGCCATTTCTGTCTGATGCGATTTGAGCCGGCCAATGTGAGCTGGAGGTTTGTTTCGTTATATAGATGTGCAGCCTGTTCATCAGCCAGCGCACCATTTCATTAGCTTAAAAGTGAAAACAAAGAACAGCCTCTAGATGTCTAAACAGTTGCCACTCTCCTGCAGAAACCAAGACAAGAGTTATCATTTTGATAATTGCAGCTTATTTTTGTGGATGCACTTCTTAAATTTGCCAGAGGATTATCAACCGTTCAAATGTTCTGGTAACTGTTGTCTCAATGTGCTTGTGCAAGTAGGCTAGTTATATTTTTTACTAATAAAACTATTTTGTGGAAGCAACACGCCTTTATTCAATCGTGTATGTGTTTGGGTGTGAGAACAGTTTGGGGTGGCTGTCGGCTACCAGCAAAAAAACATGTAAAAAAAGGTTTCCGGATGGAATGGGATGTGCTGCGCATAGTCAGGGTTGCAGTCAGGCTGTTCAGTGTTCCTATAGCCCCTAGATAGATGTCTATCTACACACACACACAGTTGAAGTCGAACGTTTACATACACTTATGTTGGAGTCATTAAAAATCATTTTTCAACCATTCCACAAATTTCTTGTTAACAAACTATAGTTTTGGCAAGTCAGTTAGGACATCTACTTTGCGCATGACACAAGTCATTTTCCCAACAATTGTTTACGGACAGATTATTTCACTTACAATTCACTGTATCACAATTCCAGTGGGTCAGAAGTTTACATACACTAAGTTGACTGTCCCTTTAAACAGCTTAGAAAATTCCAGAAAATTATGTCATGGCTTTAGAAGCTTCTGATAGGCTAATTGACATAATTTGAGTCAATTGGAGGTGTACCTGTGGATGTATTTCAAGGCCTACCTTCTAACTCAGTGCCTCTTTGCTTGACATCATGGGAAAATCGAAAGAAATCAGCCAAGACCTCAGAAAAAGTCTGGTTCATCCTTGGGAGCAATTTCCAATGAATGTTAAATGTCAGAATAATAGTAGAGAGAATGATTTATTTCAGCTTGTATATCTCATCACATTCCCAGTGGGTCAGAAGTTTACATACACTCAATTAGTATTTGGTAGCATTGCCTTTGAATTGTTTAACTTAGGTCAAATGTTTCGGGTAGCCTTCCACAAGCTTCCCACAATAAGTTGGGTGAATTTTGGCCTATTTCCTCCTGACAGAGCTGGTGTAACTGAGTCAGGTTTGTATGCCTCCTTGCTCGCACACACTTTCAGTTCTTTTCTATAGGATTGAGGTCAAGGTTTATGATGGCCACTCCAATACCTTGACTTGGTTGTCCTTAAGCCATTTTGCCACAACTTTGTAAGTATGCTTGGGGTCATTGTCCATTTGGAAGACCCATTTGCGACCAAGTTTCAACTTCCTGACTGATGTCTTGAGATGTTGCTTCAATATATCCACATAATTTTCCTACCTCATGATGCCATCTATTTTGTGAAGTGCACCAGTCCCTCCTGCAGCAAAGCACCCCCACAACATGATGCTGCCACCCCTGTGCTTCACGGTTGAGATGGTGTCCTTCGGCTTGCAAGCCTCCCCCTTTTACCTCCAAACATAACGATGGTCATTATGGCCGAACAGTTCTATTTTTGTTTTATCAGACCAGAGGACATTTCTCCAAAAAGTACGATTTTAGTCCCCACGTGCAGTTGCAAACCGTAGTCTGGCTTTATGGCGGTTTTGGAGCAGTGGCTTCTACCTTGCTGAGTGGCCTTTCAGGTTATGTCGATATAGGACTCGTTTTACTGTGGATATAGATACTTTTGTACCCGTTTCCTCCAGCATCTTCACAAGGTCCTTTGCTGTTCTGCGATTGATTTGCACTTTTCGCACTAAAGTACGTCCATCTCTAGGAGACAGAACGCGTCTCCTTCCTGAGCGGTATGACGGCTGCGTGGTCCCATGGTGTTTATACTTGCGTACTATTGTTTGTACAGATGAACGTGGTACCTTCAGGCATTTGGAAATTGCTCCCAAGGATGAATCAGACTTGTGGAGGTCTACAATTCTTTTTAATGAGGTCTTGGCTGATTTCTTTTTCGATTTTCCCATGATGTCAAGCAAAGAGGCACTGAGTTTGAAGGTAGGCCTTGAAATACATCCACAGGTACACCTCCAATTGACTCATATGGTGCCAGAAGCTTCTAAAGCCATGACATCATTTTCTGAAATTTTCCAAGCTGTTTAAAGGCACAGTCAACTTAGAGTATGTAAACTTCTGACCCACTGGAATTGTGATACAGTGAATTATAAGTGAAATCATCTGTTAACAATTGTTGGGAAAATTACTTGTGTCATGCACAAAGTAGATGTCCTAACCGACTTGCCAAAACTAGTTTGTTAACAAGAAGTTTGTGGAGTGGTTGTAAAACGAGTTTTAATGACTCCAACCTAAGTGTATGTAAACTTCCGACTTCAACTACACACACAGCATCTGTCTGAAACCAGCTGAATTAGACAGAAGAGACGAGAGGTTTCACTCCCTTTATAACATGTGGTCATGAAACATTACAGATGGTCTGCAAATGGGATTGAAAAAAAGCAGAATCACTCTATAAAGCAGGTTCAGAATCCAGGTATCTCTTATTGCATTAGCAAGTGGCATGAAATAACTAACCCTAGGAGAGTTGTTGCAAATGGGGATTTTATGTTCAGTCTGAGCCTGAACATAATCATAATGAATGACAGCATGTGTAGACTTGCTGCTGCGTTTATACAAGTAGACTGGAACAAAAAGCAACAGCTGTTGGAGCCAGTTAGTTCAGCATGGGTACCATGGAGGAGAGTCAATCTGTATCCCCCATCCCATCCTCTGGGTCCACCGAGCATCCCATCAGCCAAGCCAGCATCAAAACAGCCTCGCTAACTTGAAATGTGACTAATACGAACAGGAATGCCAGGTCAGACTGGAGAGAAATATACCCTACTACGAACCCAAGAATACTGGTCTTACTCCCAGCTGGGGACTAAATCCATGCTTCTCATAGAGTAGGTGGAAGTCTTAAGCCCCCATATCTGTGCTAGCCTGTAGGGTGGGTGATATATCATATTTCTAGGTATACTGGCGTGGAGCCACATACCAGTATGGATTTTTACAATACCGTCTATAGAAGGTATTTTGATACCGTGCTAAATAAAAACAGTTCAATAAATTGGACTACTTCGCTGACAGTTTTGTCTTAGTTTGGTTGAGTATAAAATAATCAGAATAGAGAAAGCTTATTAAAACCACTAAGAATTAATTTGTTGCAATCCTAGGGTCATGCACTACTAATCAAATATACTGAGAACTTTTATTCAGAATTATAAAATACCGTCAAATCCCGCCAAAAATAAGAAAAATTGTGATATATTTCGGCATTATCACCCAGCCCTACTAGCCTGTGTAAAATAATAAAGATATCGTATGTTCCTCAATGTATAACTGTCAAGTATCTATGGTCTGCCTAATATAGAAGAGATTTGTTTAGCCGGTCAACCTATTTCTGACTTTTTACAAAGAATCTGTAGACATTACAAAACAAAATAAACTATTTTGCACTAGAATCAGTCATGTATTTTCTAATTATTTTAAAACACATATACACATGGTTTATTTTCCATTGAAAACATGCGAATACAAGAGAACTCCGATAACTAGATAGTTACTCTGAGAGAATCTCCAATCTCTTGTCTCATTACAGCTGATTACAGCCAAGTCAGCGGTGCAATGTTAGGAGAAATGTGCTTTCCTGAAACAAACATAGATTATTCAAGGCTCTCTCTCCCCTTGTTTATGCAACAGAGTGAAGATCAAATAGCAGCTCCCCTCTTGGGTAAACGTTAATAAGATCCGCTCCTCCGTGTATTTAACCTACATTTCCTTCAAAAGGCTCTCCCCTTGAGTTGCCGTCATGACAGCTCAGGGATGTGGGCTCAGCTCTGGGATGAGAGCTTTGAACCCTGCAGACTTCCAGGTACAGGGTTCATCTAACTGTATATCCCACCGTGAGCATCAAGTCGACTCGTCCTGCATATGCTCCGTATAACTTGAACAGAGAACAAGAGATGCATGATATAGGTTGTATAGATGTAGGTGGTTATGAGACAAACTAAACATGTTCGCGTAAACCAGCTCTTCATCCATAAACATTTTACAGCTAGTATCTTCATAGTTCACCACAGAGGTATTAAATAAAAGTGCATGAATCATAGGCGCGCGACGGGTGATGATGATATCACTAAACATGTTTCCGTGAAGCACCTCTGGAGTCATGATGTTGACAGGTACAAAGACGGACTTAGGCTGGGCCAAGAATCTCAACGCTCTATCAGTCATCAAAACCCAATCAGCAATAACTGCAGTGCTGTAATGCGTCGCTGAGGAACAAATCACCCAAAGCGCGACAATATTTCACCATCGTTAATGCGAGGCTTTTTTTCTTCTGACAACCATCATCTTCACGAGAGTCCATATTAGAGATCAAATATGGTCATCAACAGCAGCTGAAAATGACCTTGCATTGTCCAAGACTGTGCCCCTCCTGCTCCAGCACACATCCGAGAGGCTGGGGGGAGTAATGGCAATGACCTTGCTGCTGCTGTAAAGCGCTGAGAGAAGCAGTATGAGCTACACTAGGCTAGGGGGGGGGGGGGCTGTAAGAAAACAAGACACCCTGACAGTTCAAAGGAGCGTTTTAATATTTCAGATCATCATAAGCATCAGAAGAGTTATGGCACTAAAAGAATTGGCTAAAAGGTACACTACGACTACACAGTGGGAATTGAAACAGGCCTTTCCTCACACTTAATTATTAAGCGTTGTCTGAAGAGGGATAAGACTGGTTAGGAAAGTGTTAAAGAAACAGAAACGCATTTGTGGAATCTGCAAAACATATATACTGTTTGTGAAATGCAGAGTCCTTTTAGCTACAGTACTTTCATTAGCGTAGCTAGCCTGAAACAAATTAATAAAAAATGGTGTTTTAGCAGCACAGACAATGTTTTTTCCAGAAGTGGAGGCTTACTGTATTGTGTTTGTGTGAAAAACACATGGCTCAATTGAAGCGCCCACTGAACAGGCTGAAAAGAAGTTGTACAATCACAGCGCTTGAAGTCTTTAATTAGTATCTTCAAAAAACACAGTAGAGTTGACAGCTTATGGACTGATCCTTTCAATACTAGAATTCCTTTTTCTCTGACTTGCATAGTGTTTCACAGAACCCGCCTGCGAAGGCCTGTTTCAAGCTGATCTCCTTTTCCTGAAACATGGCCAGGATTCCTCCACGAGCTTGTTTTCAGAATACCTAAATGTTTTTAGGCATGGGATGTTGTTCATGTTAAATGGACAGGATTTAGGAAACACACGCCATTGAGTAACGGCTAAAGCAGCATTCATTTAAAATAAGAGGGGCAATAGATCTCTCAAGATATTGATAAGCAAACTCCGCCAACCTAGGCATTTCTTTTAGGGCGGGTAAAGTATTTTTAGCATTTTTTTACCTTGGGACTATGATGAATCGAGTCCGAGCCTTCAGGCGTTTACCGCTCTGCACCGAGTCACTGAAATAACTTTCCTATACTCTTGATACCATGGTTGACCCCGTTTATAGGATAGGAATAGGCTTAGATGAATTGTGCTGTAGTACAACGTGCAGTAGTATGTGCTCTAGGAGGAACACCTATACAGGCTCACTGTATGAATCTATTGGTTATATTTGTTGAGAGGAGAGAATTTGGCTATTTCCCTTACAAAGATACTGAGAAATACAATGATCTGGTATCATTGTGCCTGCCACTATACACAACTGAAAAAAACTACAGTACATTTTACACTGAACAAAAATACAAACGCAACATGTAAAGTGTTGGTCCCATGTTTCACAAGCGGAAATAAAGAAATCCCACAAATGCTTATTTCTCTCAAAGTTTGTGCACAAATTTGTTTATATCCCTGTTAGAAAGCATTTCTCCTTTGCCAAGATAATCCATCCACCTGACAGGTGTGGCATATCAGGAAGCTGATTAAACAGTATGATCATTACACAGGTGCACCTTGCGCTGGGGAGCGTAAAAGGCCACTTTAGAATGTGCTGTTTTGTCACACATTTTAGTCATTTAGCAGACACTCTCATACAGAGCGACTTTCAGTTAGCCATCTTAAGATTAATGTACTGTGGGACAACCACATATCACAGGCATAGAAAGTACATTCTTCCTCAATGTAGCTGTCAGTAGAATCACAGCTAGAAGGGGAGTCAAGTGCAAGTGCTGGTTAAGTGTTCTTTTTTTTCTTTGGGGGGGGGTTGAGGTGAGGAGAGGAGGAGGATAATTTAAGATACTGTTTTATGAGGTAGGGTTTCAGATGTTCTCGGGAAGATGGGCAAGGACTCTGCTGTCCTAGCTTCAGGAGGAAGCTGGTTCCACCATTGGGGTGCCAGAACAGAGAAGAACTTGGACTGTGCTGAGTGGGAGCTGCCCTCCCATAGGGGTGGGAGGGCCAAGAGACCTGAGGTGGCAGAACGGAGTGCTCGGGTTGGGGTGTTGGGTTTGAGCATAGCCTGAAGGTAGGGAGGGGCAGTTCCTCTTGCTATTCCATAGGTAAGCACCATGATCTTGTAGTGGATGCAAGCTTCAACTAGAAGCCAGTGGAGTGTGTGGAAGAGCAGGGTGACACGAGAGAACTTGAAAGGGAAGGTTGAAAAACAGGCGGGCTTCTGCGTTCTGGGTAAGTTGCAGGGGTTTGATGGCAAAAGCGGGGAGCCCAGCCAACAGCTAATTGCAGTAGTCCAGACGGGAGAGGACAAGTGCCTGGATTAGGACCTGCGCCGCTTCCTGCGTGAGGTAGGACCATACTCTACATATGTTGTAGAGCATGAACCTGCAGGAGCAGGTCACTGCTTTGATGTTTGCAGAGAATGACAGGGAGTTGTCTAGGGTCATGCCAAGGTTCTTTGCACTCTGGGAGGGCGACACTGTGGAGTTGTCAACCGTGATGTAGAGGTCTTTGAGCGGGCAGGCATTCCCTGGGAGGAAGAGCAGTTCCGTCTTGTCGAGGTTGAGCTTGATGTGGTGGGCCGACATCCAAGTTGAGATATCTGCCAGGCACCCAGAAGTGCGTGTCGCCACCTGAGTGTCAGAAAGCGGGAAGGTGAAAAGTAATTGAGTGTCATCCGCATAGCAATGATTGGAGAGACCCTGTGAGGATATGACGGAGCCGATTGACTTGGTGTATAGAGAGAAGAGGAGAGGGCCTAGAACCGAGCACTGGGAGACACCAGTAGTGAGAGTATGTGGTGCAGACACAGATCCTCTCCACGTCACCTGGTAGGAGCGGCCTGTCAGGTAGGATGCAATCCAAGAGTGTGCATAGCCTGAGAAAGAGGGGAGACAGAGGTCAAGGCGTAGGGTAGTTCTGTGTGAGTGGGACCAGTGAACTCAATAGGCTGAGTGAATGAGGAGCGGATGTCGTCAACCTTTTTTCCCCAAAGTGGTTGACAAAGTCGTCCGCAGATAGGGAGGTGAGGATTATTTTATTTCACCTTTATTTTACTATGCAAGTCAATTAAGAACAAATTCTTATTTACAATGGATGGCCTACCCCGGCCAAACCCTAACGACGCTGGGCCAATTGTGCGCTGCCCTATGGGACTCCCAATCACAGCCGGTTGTTATACAGCCTGGAATCGAGCCAGGGCCTGTAGTGATGAGATGCAGTGCCTTAGACCAATGTGCCACTTGGGAGCCCAATTAAGGAGGGAGGAGAAGGTGGAAGAGAGTTTCCTAGGGTTTAAATTTAGAGTGGCAGAAAGTGGCTTTAGCAGCAGATACAGAGGAAGAGAAGATAGGTCCTCCGGAAGTTTAGTTTTTCTCATTTTTTTCTCAGCTGCCCGCAGCCTTGTTCTGTAAGCTCGCAATGAGTCACTCAGCCACGGAGCAGGAGGGCCGAGCCAGCCGGGAGGAAAGGGGACAGTGCAAGTCATAGGATGCGGAAAAGGGAGGAGAGTAGGGTCGAAGAGGCAGAATCAGGAGACAGAAGGATTTTGCAGAAGGGAGAGATGATAGGATGGAAGAGGCAAGAGTAGTGGGAGAGAGAGAGCTAAGATTGTAACGGGCATGACCATCTGGATAGGGGCTGAGTGGTTAGGTTTGGAGGAAAGGAAGACAGAAAAGGAAACAGAGTAGTGATATGAGACCTGGAGGGGGGGTTTCAGTGAGATTAGTAGGCGAGCAGCCTCTAGTAAAGATGAGGGAGTTGGAAAGAAAATAATTGAAGGCATACACCTGTAGGTTGAAGTTGCCAAGTACGAAGAGCGGTGAGCCATCGTCAGGAAATGAGCTTATCAAGTGGTCAAACTCATTAAGGAACTCTCCAAGGGCACCTGGTGGGCAACAGATGTTAACTTCTCTTGGGTAGGGGGCAGCATTCGGAATTTTGGAAGAAAAGCATGCCCAAATTAAACTGCCAGCTACTCATCCCCAGAAGATAAGATATGTATATTATTAGTACATTTGGATAGAAAACACTCTGAAGTTTCTAAAACTGTTTGAATCATGTCTGTGAGTATAACCAAACTTATTTAGCAGGCAAAACACCGAGGACAAACGATTCAGATATATATATTTTTTGAGGTCACTCTCTTTTCAATAAGTTTTCATTGGGAAACCAAATTTCTAAGGGACCTTCTTGCAGTTCCTACCGCTTCCACTGGATGTCAACAGTCTTTAGAAATTGGTTGAGGTTATTCCTTTGTGTAATGAAGAAGTACGGCCATCTTGAAAGAGGGTCACTCGAAATGTCCTGTTTGTTAGAAAAATGGCTGTCTTTTTCCTGTGACTTGGCGCTAACCTAACATAATCGTTTGGTGTGCTTTCGTCGTAAAACTTTTGTGAAATCGGACTCTTTGGCTGGATTTACAACAAGTGTATCTTTAAAATGGTGTAAAATACTTGTGTGTTTGAGGAATTTAAATTATGGAATTTCTGTTGTTTTGAATCTGGTGCCCTGCAGTTTCACAGGCTGTTGACGAGGTGGGACGCTACCGTCCCACATACCCTAGTGAGGTTAAGCTTAAGTGGACAAGTGACAGTATGGAATTCAAATGAGGAGATGGACATGTGAGAGAAGGAGAAAAGAAATATCCACTTGAGTAGACCTGTGCCACCACCGCAACGACCAGATGCTCTCGGAATATAAGAGAAAATATAGTCAGATGTTCTCTGGGGTGATCCATGTCTCTGTCAGGGCCAAAAAGTCAAGGGACTGAAGGGCAGCATAGGCTGAGATGAACTCTGCGTTCTTGACCGCAGATAGCCATTCCCAAACACTGCCAGAGATCCAAAATTTCACATGGGCTGTGCGTGCAGGGTAGCCTAAATGAGAAGGGTTGCAGCCAAGTGGTGGGGAGGTTCTAAAGCCTACAGGGAGAGGTGCGAACACGTGTAGAAAACACACACAGTTGACAAAGCTACAAAAGAGCAAAATGAGATCTGTAAACAACTAGCTAAGATACTCAAGTGAGAGAGTGGTGTTAAGCCTTCCTCTCTTTCCTTCCTCTAAACTCCACACAACAACTCGGCAAAACCGTCTTCATTTTTCGGCGACGGTCTTAGATTTGAGACAAAATCGCCACTGACACGACCGCTGCCGCTGAGAAACCAGGGGAGACTGAAGAACTAACAATAATTGCCAATTGCCTAGCAGTGGAGAGCACACCTCCCTGCACTAATTGCTGATTGCCTAGGAGAGGTGAACCCCCCCCCCCCCCCCCCCCCCCCCCCCCCTCAATACAGCCACTGATTACCCAAAACAAGTCACAAATTGCCCTGCCCCTTAATCCTGGTTGATGTGTCACGCAACACAATGCCATAGATGTCTCAAGTTGAGGGAGCGTGACTGCAGGAATGTCCACCAGAGCTGTTGCCAGAGAATTTAATGTTCATTTCTCTACCATAAGCTGTCTCCAATGTCATTTTAGAAAATTTGGCAGTACGTCCAACCAGCCTCACAACCGCAGACCACGTGTAACCATGCCAGCCCAGGACCTCCACATCTCTATTCTTCACTTGTGGGATCATCTGAGGAGTATTTATGTCTGTAATAAAGCCCTTTGTGGGGGAAAACTCATTCTGATTGGCTGGGCCTGGCTCCCCAGTGGGTAGGGCTGGCTGTCAAGTGGGTGGGCCTATGCCCTTCAGGCCCACCCATGGCTGCACCCCTGCCCAGTCATGTGAAATCCATAGGTTAGGGCCTAATGAATTCATTTCAATTGACTGATTTACTTACTTTGACTCAGTAAAATCATATTTATGTTCAGTATACAATACATTTGGGGGTGAACGGCATACTGAATCTGCATCTATGGCAGTTTGGAATGGCTCTTCATTGGCCAAATCTCAGTATCTGACACCAATGAGCCACAAGAGATCCACAATGCAGAGCGAGCAGTATTAATTTCACCCGTGGTCCTCAGTAGCGTCTGTGTACAAGGAAAACATCTGTACGGACTGTGGGTTTCCTATTACTCAGGATGGCTGATGACGGCCCCAGACAACCATCTGCTGGAGGTCCGCTTCACTCTCCCTTCAGATCCATCAACGTCATGAAACTGTCTCCAGGCGTTCCTCTCCTACGCCATGTGGAGGACACACTGACTGCAAGCCGCAGCATTCCCACTCCTACTGCTGTCTCTCCCACTCCCTCTCCACCTCCCATTCTCTCCCACTCACACTCCCAGCTCTCCATCTCTAAATCTCTGTCCTACCCTCTCCTCATGCTGGGCTGTGTGTGGAGCTTGGAGGCCTGGGGGTCTACTGTGGAGAAGCAGCACTCTAGGACGTGATGGAGTGGCTCTTCGACTTATAGAGCCGTCAATTACAGGCAGATTTTAATCACATTCTGCCAGGAAAGAACTGTGCAGGCTAGAAGAGAGGATGAAGTGGATGGGCAAGTCTCACTGATATGTTTTCCACTCTTCATACAAATAAACCTACATTTTAAGTAAGGCAGTGAGAAATGCAGGGTTGGCTGAAAAACAACACAGGATGGGCTATGATGTTGAAGGCAAATGACCACAACAATGTCACATGATCTCCAGTCTCTGTAGCTGAGGTCCCAAACTCCTTGACCCTCCGTCAGAATATTAATCAGACACAGCCATTAATGCACTTCATGTGCTTTCCATTAAGCCAATAAAACCATTTGTTTTTTTCTGAACATAAAAATGTACACTACAGTTCAAAAGTTTGGGGTCATTTAGAAATGTCCTCGTTTTTGAAAGAAAAGCAAATTTTTTGTCCATTAAAATAACACCAAACTGATCAGAAATACAGTATAGACATTGTTAATGTTGTAAATGACTATTGTAGCTGGAAACGTCTGATTTTTAATGGAATATCTACATAGGCGTACAGAGGCCCATTATCAGCAACCATTACTCCTGTGTTCCAATGGCACATTGTGTTAGCTAATCCAAGTTTTCATTTTTAAAAGGCTAATTAATCATTAGAAAACCCTTTTACAATTATGTTTGCACAGCTGAAAACTGTTGTTCTGATTAAAGAAGCAATAAAATTGGCCTTCGTTAGACTAGTTGAGTATCTGGAGCATCAGCATTTGTGGGTTTGATAACAGGCTGAAAATGGCCAGAAACAAAGACATTTCTTCTGAAACTCGTCAGTATATTCTTGTTCTGAGAAATGAAAGCAATTCCATGTGAGAAATTGTCAAGAAACTGAAGATCTCGTACAACGCTGTGTACTACTCCCTTCACAGAACAGCGCAAACTGTTGTTTCCAGCTACAATAGTAATTTACAACATTAACAATGTCCACACTGTATTTCTGATCAATTTGATGTTATTTTAATGGACAAAAAATTAGCTTTTCTTTCAAAAACAAGGACATTTTAAAGTGACCCCAAACTTTTGAACGGTAGTGTAATTTAAAAATGTACAAATGACCTGTATCGCCATTCACCACCACACTGGCTACCTCTATAACATTGTCTGCGTTTAGACAGGCAGCGCAACTCTGACATTTTTTTCCACTAATAGGTTTTTTGAACAATCACATCAGATCTTTTTCAGAGCTAATCTGATTTGTCAAAAGACAGAATAGTTAAAATATATCAGAATTGCGCTGCCTGTCTAAACACAGCCAATGTTACAGAGGTAGCCAGTGCGTTAATTCCAAAGGTAAGATAATGCAAAGGATAAGGCCCATCTCCTCACAACAGGTCAATATGGGCCAGCAGCTGCTAATGTAAAATGGATTCAATGGTTCAGACCACAGGTATGACAAGAAATTTATTTTTGCTGTTTTAATTACGTTGGTAACCAGTTTATATAATAGCAATAGGGTACCTGGGGGGTTGTGTTATATGGCCAATATACCACGGCTAATGGCTTTACCAGGCACTCCGTGTAGCGTTGTGCATAAGAATAGCCCTTAGCCGTGGTATATTGGCAATATACCACACCTCAACAGGCCTTATTGCTTAATTAACCTGTTTGGGGTGCAAGCCCGAAATCGGACGAAAATGACAACAGCTGCAGGGCGCGAAATTCAAAATCTATTTTTTAAAAATATTTAACTTTTACACATTAACAAGTCCAATACAGCATTTGAAAGATAAACATCTTGTCAATCCAGCCAACATGTCCGATTTTTTAAATGTTTTACAGAGAAAACACCACATATATTTATGTTAGCTCACCACCAAATACAAAAGTGGACAGACACGTATGGATATGATTATGAAGTATGAATTATGATTCAAGTAGCATGCACAAGCCAACCGAAATAAACTAAAACCAACCTAAAGAGCCCAGAAAAAACTACCTCAGATGACAGTCATATAACATGTTACACAATAAATCTATGTTTTGTTCATAAAAAGTGCATATTTTAGCTATAAATCAGTTTTACATTGATGCTACCCAAAAATGCTAACACATAGCTAGAGTCTGAATCCAGACGGGAGTAGCCAGAGAAAATACATACACCAACGTCGGCTACTAATTACACCTCATAAAACATTTCAGAAAAACATATGGTGGATAGCTAATGAAAGACAGATATCGTGTGAATAAAGCCAACATTTCCGATTTTTGAAGTGTTTTACAGCGAAAACACAATATATCGTTATATTAGCTAACAACATAAGCTAGCATAAGTCAGCACTAGCATTGGTCAAGCGCTAGCCTAGCACAGTTAGCCCAGTTAGCACAGCACAGCTCAACAGATATATGAAAAAGCATCCCAAATTGGGTCTTATCTTTGTTGATATTCCATCAGAATGTTGTAACGGGGTCCAATGTCCAGTAGAGTCTTTAGTTGGGTTCCAGAACGAATTATTTCCCTCTTTGGTTAGCAAGCACAATAGCATTGCGGCGCTACTCAGCGTTTCTTCAAAAAATTCTTCCGTCGTATCACATCTAAAGTCCAGAATAAATTGCAATAATATAATTAAAGTATATTGAAAAAACATACTTTAGGATGATTTTGTGACATGTATCAAATAATATCGTAGTCAGAGATCATATTCACCGTTATCTACCTTGTTCCAGAAGCCGAGACCAAATTCTGCTTCGCGCCCGGATTTTTTTTTTAACTGCGCAGGTCTCACAAGAAGGTGTGTTATTCAGTCCATGGACGAGATATTCGACTCCTTTCAATTCTCACTTCCGCATTACAGCCTGACGAAGGCGTGTGACGTGTTTCTATGGTCCCAAGTCAAAGGGCCTTTTATAGAGAAGGTCTTAAAGAGACACATCGCATTTTGGAAATCTCAATTCGGCCGGGAAAATGGCTGTAAAAATATTTCTGTTCGACTTAGAGAAACAATTCAAACCTTTTTAGAAACTATAGACTGTTATCTATCCAACAGTAGTAAATATATGCATATTGGAAAATAAAAAGTTTCTTAGGAGGCCGTTTGAAAATGTGCACACATTTTCCAGTTTTTTCAATATTCAGCTTGCAGCCCAAACAGGTTAAACACTCCAATAATTGCCATTTTCTCTCCATTGGGTTTTTAAATGTTCAATGGATTAATTGTTATTTGTTGGTTAGAGTGTACAACTATTAAATGCATTTTCACAACTAAGGTGAGGGGGGGGGGGGGGGGGTGTCACACTGCTAATTGCTGTATGGCGGACACGGTCCCTGCTTCTAAAAATGGGAGATAGCAGTGTGTGGGTGGGGCGTCAGGTTCTTTGTGACACATTTTCTTAGAACTGTTGACGAGTATAATTACAGCTACGCAGCAGCAATGTTCCTTCATCTGTATTAATTAATTGATCCAAAGCTACAGAGAGCAAGATAACACCGCCAATTAGATTAGATGTGTTGGATTTGTCTAGCTCGGCTATGTGAACGCTCCCCTCTAGCTAGGAACGCACTCTGCTCCACCAGGCCTCCTCAGACAGAGACACACAGCCTTCAGCTTCACTCTCCAATACCCATCCTACCTCGTATGCATTGCTTCTTAGCATTGATATGGCCAGTAGTAGATTTCTTGGGTGAAATAACTCCCACTGATGTACTCTCATACTACTGTACTGCCTCAGAAGCAGTTAATATCAAGGTCCTAACTTTGTCCATGACTGCACTTCACAGTATTGACTAGAGTGTGAGTTTTTGTCACGACCCAGCTCGTGGGAAGTGACAAAGAGCTCTTCAGGGCACAAATAATAATAGAAAAATAATAAATCATTTTTCTCTTCGTTTAGCCATCTTACATATAAAACCTTATTTGTTCCTCAATAATTGTGAATAACTCACCACAGGTTAATGAGAAGGGTGTGCTTAAAAGGATGCACATAACTCTGCAATGTTGGGTTGTATTGTAGAGTCTCAGTCTTAAATCATTTTCCACACACAGTCTGTGCCTGTATTTAGTTTTCATGCTAGTGAGGGCCGAGAATCCACTCTCAAATAGGTACATGGTTGCAAAAGGCATCAGTGTCTTAACAGCGCGACTTGCCAAGGCAGAATACGCTGAGCGCAGCCCAATCCAGAAATCTGGCAGTGGCTTCTGATTGAATTCAATTTTCACAGAACTGCTTATTGCAATTTCGATGAGGCTCTCTTGTTCAGATATCGGTAAGTGGACTGGAGGCAGGGCATGGAAGGGATAACGAATCAAGTTGTTTGTGTCATCCGTTTCGGGAAAGTACCTGCGCACCCAGCTCACTCAGGTTCTTCGCTACATCACATTTGACATTGTCCATAAGCTTGAGTTCATTTGCTCACAAAAAAAATCATACACTGATGGAAAGACCTGTGTGTTGTCCTTGTTAATGCGGACAGAAAAGAGCTCCAACTTCTTTATCCTAGCCTCAATTTTGTCCCGCACATTGAATATAGTTGCGGAGAGTTCCTGTAATCCTAGATTCAGGAAGTCTTTATTAATTATTTGACTAGGCTACCTGTATTTGACATTGTGTTGTTATTTCGCTGAACACTAGATGGTTTCATTTTCTTTTTGGCAGTGAAACGAGGCTACTCAGGCAAGATTAAAAAATCTCACCCAAATGTATAGCCCCTTAAAAAAAAAAACGCGAATCACATTTTTATTTGGCGTACCCCCGATGGCATTGCCCCCAGTTTGGGAATACCTGCTCTACAACATACGTTGAGTACGACCCTACCTCACACAGGAAGCTGCGCAGGTCCTAATCCAGGCACTTGTCCTCTGCCGTCTGGACTACCGCAACTCGCTGTTGGCTGGGCTCCCCGCTTTTGCCATCAAACCCCTGCAACTTACCCAGAACGCAGAAGCCCACCTGGTTTTCAACCTTCCCAAGTTCTCTCATGTCACCCTGCTCTTCCACACACTCCACTGGCTTCTAGTTGAAGCTTGCATCCACTACAAGAACATGGTGCTTACCTATGGAATAGCAAGAGGAACTGCCCCTCCCTACCTTCAGGCTATGCTCAAACCCTACACCCCAACCCGAGCACTCCGTTCTGCCACCTCAGGTCTCTTGGCCCTCCCACCCCTATGGGAGGGCAGCTCCCTCTCAGCACAGTCCAAGCTCTTCTCTGTCCTGGCACCCCAATGGTGGAACCAGCTTCCTCCTGAAGCTAGGACAGCAGAGTTCCTGCCCATCTTCCGAGAACATCTGAAACCCTACCTCTTCAAACAGTATCTTAAATTATCCTCCTCCTCACCTCAACCCCCCAACCCCCAAAAATAAAGAACACTTAACCAGCACTTGCACTTGACCCCCCCCCCCCCACCCCTTCTAGCTCTGACTCTACTGACAGCTACTTTGAGAAAAAAAATTTGCCTGTGGTATGTGGTTCTCCCACCTAGCTACTGTATCTTAAGATGAATGCACTAACTAAGTTGCTCTGGATAAGAGCCTCTGCTAAATGACTGAAATTTAAAATCACGGATATCCTACATAAACATGCATGAGCACAAATGAACAACTGCAGCACAAACACACACTACTCAGACCCACATACACGCATGCCTGCGCACATACACGCATGGCACGTGTACATTTAGACACACTCGGACACACACACAAGAACACACAGAGATAGCGTAAAAGCCGCCTCTGCGTGATAAAATAATCATTGAAGCTATTTCTTCTAAGGGAATGAACAATCAGCCCTAGTTTCATTCACTTCACTGCTCCTCTGTTCTTCCCTTACTCCATCCATTCCATACAGATGAAATATTTACTAACAGAGGGCTTTCAAAGGGGGACAACTTCTTCAGGGGACCCAAGTCCAACCTAAAGCCCATCCCCAAGAACAGAGAAACATCATTCTCTGTAGTCTGTAGCCTAGGCCTATAATTGTACATAATAATCATTCCCCTCACCAGTTTCACAGACCTAAGACTGTGAAAGGGATCGAGCTCTCATTACTGCTCTGTGTGATAGCACTGCATCTCAAATACCCACCAGGCATAATTACCCAATTGTCACAATTCCGAAGACACTTCTGAGACAACATTGATTTAACGCAGCCGTAATGAACCCTTGTACTGTACGTGTCTCACAGAGTCGAGTGACAGTAGCAGAAAGACTTGAATGACAAAGAAATGGGGACAATGGAGGAAGAGGAGAACAGAGAGTAAACAGGGGTCACACGTTATGTGGATAGTCCGGACTTTCCATCTGTAGATGCTGTAACAGATGATCATACTATCAACAAACTATCTGTTGATAAGCAACGGCTTGCTACAGTTACAGCTAGTGTTTTGAACAAGGGTAAGGTTAAAGAGCTGGGACGATAGACCAAAAAAAATGACGTATTCCAACATGGCCTTCCTCTTTCCAAAGCATTTTGCTGACGTCGGTCATTTTCTGCGACTTTGCTACACAACGTTTCTATGGAGCGTTCTAAAACCATTATTTGGTCAACGGTAATATATGCATTATGTGGATTCCTACTATGAAAGTATCTGGCGGTCCCTGTTTGGCTGTGGCCTGCTGACTCTCATTCCCTCTCCCCACTGTGCGCACGGAGGAGGGATGCATTCTGAGCAGCACAGGCATGTGACCGTTGCTTAAAGGGGATTGCTGGAAAGGCCGTTTTCAAAGCAACTACTGTTGTTCTAGTTCTATAGAGGAGAGTCACAGATCATGTATTTCTCACCTCTTAATAGAGTTCACGACACCCATTTACAACTGGAGTAGGCTGTAGTTAGTATGGTTTTGATGCCCAGCAGTAACATCAATAAGGGATCACAGCTTTCACCTGGATTCACCTGGTCAGTCTATCTCAGTGTAGCTTATAGGCCAATATGCACCAATTCGCACAAAGATGTAAAAAAGAAGTCTGCTAATTCTGGATTCTATTTTGACAGGTTGCACATCAAAATATAATCATGCATTTCCTGGATATGTTCGATGAAATAGCTGCATTTTTTAAATCATAGACCACCATTTCAGTCGTCTTACTTGACACTGGGGAAAAAAGGTCTCGGGCTCTGCCGCTAAGTAACTGTCCATTAAAACATTATCATTGTATTTGTTGTTATCGAGAAAAACAGTTCTATGACTTTTTGTCCATATCGCCCAGCTGTAGCACCTCCCCAAAAAATAATTGATCGTAATTTAGAGCAGATGTATCGTTATCGCAAATAATTGTCAATTTATCGCGGTATGGATATTTGTCATCTTCAACTTTGTCACCATGGAGCATTGTCATTATCATCTTCGATATACAGCCAAGATGGCGAGTGCGTGTAGTGGGCAGAGTAAAGCAGAGCGTGGGGTCCTACCTCAGGTTTGGGGATGAAGGCCCGTCCTGGGATGGTGAAGCAGCTCTTTACAGTACAGAGGTACTGGGCCATGATGGACAGACGACTCCTCTGTCTGCTGGCTGTGCTGGCTGTCAACCTCTGGAGAGGAGAACCCAACATATTTGGTCTGTATAATTTATACCCCTGAACAGTAGATCAACGCTGAATAATACAAATGGAAATTCAGGAAAACCGACTGAGTGAGAATAAACAGTACTGGACAGCATACATACTTCTGCCACCTCTTTCTGAAAGGTAAGGGTGAGTCTGGTCCGGCCGTAAACAAATGGTCCAGTTCTGTTGGATATGTTCTCCAGCCACTTGATGATGAGAGGAGTGGACACACTGAAGGGAAGGTTCCCTATGATATGCAGGTCCGGCGGATCTGAGCAGGGACAGTTGTAGTCAACCACACTGTTGCATGTTGCAAAACATGGCACAAAATCTATGTACTTTTTGTTCCAGACATAAAACAATCTAGTAGGCACTTCCATCAACCAGGCAGGTGACAAATCCACCTCAATACTAGGTCTACTTTTTCATCTCACTCACCATCCTCCCATGCCTTGGTTATGACATCTGGAAATCCTCTGTCCATTCTGTATGTGAGTATGTCACCATGGACAACCCTTAGCTTCCCTGGTGCTGCTTCAGACAAGAGCTGTGGAAACGGAAATTGCATCTTACAGGTACTTGAGAATTTAAAAACCACTTTAGTGTTTCCAATTTCGGCAATTCTTTGAAAGACAACCCCTTCCTGCATGTTCTCCTGTTAGGTACCTTTAGTCCAGGTATAAAGCGGTTGTCCTTCTCCACCACCAGCAGGTCTGCAGCCCCAGCGTTGAGGATGGAGCGGGTCAGACCTCCAGGTCCAGGACCCACCTCACACACATGGGCGTCCCTCAGACTGCCTGCCTGGCGCACAATCTTATCTACACAGTTCAGAAAACACACAGCGACCAGGGTGTACTACTTACTCACATTGGAATGGGTTGGATATAATAAAGGTGAACCATGTACAAATAACTGCCAAATTACAGGAAACACTTGAGTAAATGAAGGATACGAACTATATTGAAAGCAGGTGCTTCCACACAGGTGTGGTTCCTCAGTATTTAAAGCAATTAACATCCCATCATGCTTAGGGTCATGAATTAAAATGCCCAGTTGCCCATTATTTTGGCTACAATGGCTAAAAGAAGAGATCTCAGTGACTTTGAAAGAGGGGTCTCAAAGGAGCATAGGGGGTTTAAAGGGTGTGTGTGTCTCAGTCACCAGATCTCAACCCAATTGAACACTTATGGAGATTCTGGAGCCACACCTGAGACAGTGTTTTCAACCACCATCAACAAAACAACACATTATGGAATTTTTCATGGAAGAATGGTGTCGCATCTCTGCAATAGAGCTCCAGACACTTATAAAATCTATGCCAAAGTACATTTAGGGCCTTGTAAAAAGGAGAATGAGGACGGAATCCAGACATTAAGATGGAAATCAACAATATAAACTAGTATTTGCATCAATCCAGTGTCCATTTGTTTTGCTAACTCTGCAGTCACATGAGCACAAAATCGCTAACCAAAAAAACCCTCTCTTGCTTGTGCCCACTTACATTAAAGTTTATCTAGGCCTACACCCAAAAATCCAAATTTCTTAGACTTTTCCCAGACCTCAAGTGGTCTTCTGGTGTGGTTTAATCATTGTTGTGGACTTAAAACACTTAGTTATTTTTCTATTTAAAAAATGAAAAACCCCCAAAATTGGTAAACTGAAACCTGAAAAAAAAGACAGATTATTATTGATAAAATCAATCAATCAATCAATTTTATTTTATATAGCCCTTCGTACATCAGCTAATATCTCGAAGTGCTGTACAGAAACCCAGCCTAAACCCCCAAACAGCTAGTAATGCAGGTGTAGAAGCACATAAAACAGAATCAGGGCAGGGGGAATACAATAAATGTAATTGGGCCCTAAGCATTGAATCTGTTCTAGTGGCCCAACACCCTATTAAATCACGTTGTTGGTGTTTCCTTTATTTTGGCAGTTACCTGTATCAATACACTATCTAGTTGATGTTACATGCATCTTTTATTATGACATTCTGATATTCAAGAATAGTGTCTTCCATATGTCTATGACTTGCAGGCTAAATAAAGGTGGGCAGTGGCACTGTATTTTAGCATAGGCATATGCCTGGCTCCCGTCTCTCCTTGGCAAAGCTGGCTATGCTTCTGTAATGCTTTTATCTAAAACAGAAACCTTGTTCAAGGGCACCAGATCCGATCTGCAGCACTGCATCACTGATAGAATCACATCGGTAGTGTCTGCTGCTTGTGGACAAGCCTATGTGGGCACTTCAGTCCAGTACACTAAATGTGATGTGAACAGGGGGAAGGAAAAACACCATTGTGTAGAAGACACAGTGTACCAGGTGTTGGTGCATTGCAGCTAGAGGAGGCAGCTGACTCACCTGTGAGCCTCATGTCCAGTAGAAAGTTCTGGGACAGCTGTTTCTCTGCTCGCAGGTTGTACAGTTTGATTACCTCCCCAATGGTGGGCAGGGGAGGCAGGCGAAATGACGCAATCTTTCTGGGAGCCGCCATCCCTCAAACCGTTCTGCTGTGCAAATATAAAGGGTGGTACTGTAGTAAGAATATGATGATTAATGCACCTCTTCAATAGGGGCGCAATTACGCTGAGAGGTTAAATGTCAGAGTAATTAGTGACCGTTAAAAGATCTGGGGATTATCTGCTAATCTCCCATAATGACGACAATCATGCTCATGCATCCAGGCTCCATTTTAGAGCTCAACGATCATATGAATTAGGAATTCGAAAAAGATACTTTATTAAAAGCACAACTGCCATTGTCAAGGAATGATCAAGAAAATACATGGTGAAACATTTCTGAGGATTAAAAACATGATCTTGATCGCCACCCAGTGGATCAACCTACATTGTGTTGTGAAATTGATATTGGGCAGTTTTGGCTGTATCCTGCCAAAGATAGTGGAATGACTCTGGTGGTTCTGCCCCACAATGTCAAACCTATTACAACAGACATATGCTAAAACAGTCAAAGTCAACCCAACGTCAAATTAAGCTTTCATTTTGAAGAAATGAATCAGAGCATAGGACCTAACGTTACAACAGACCTTCAACTAGCTGAGGGACGCTCGACTCCATTCTCTTATATCGAGGCAGAGTTGAGTATTGATACCTGGTCGAGCGATTTGCTAGCAACGACATTGAGTCACCATCAGTCAATACTTGTAAAAATGTAAATTCTGAAAACGCTTGTTTGTCCTGTATAACTGTGGCCCTTGCGCGGGATGCTGAAATTCATACTTTTACTGAATACAACCACCAACATTTATATTTTAAAAAGTATGAATTTCAGCACCCACGCAGAAGAACCGCAGTTGTACAGGACACACATAGGTAGGTTACAGGTAAGGGCCACAGTTGTACAGGACAAACATAGGTAGGTTACAGGTAAGGGCCACAGTTGTACAGGACAAACATAGGTAGGTTACAGGTAAGGGCCACAGTTGTACAGGACACACATAGGTAGGTTACAGGTAAGGGCCACAGTTGTACAGGACACACATAGGTAGGTTACAGGTAAGGGCCACAGTTGTACAGGACACACATAGGTAGGTTACAGGTAAGGGCCACAGTTGTACAGGACACACATAGGTAGGTTACAGGTAAGGGCCACAGTTGTACAGGACAAACATAGGTAGGTTACAGGTAAGGGCCACAGTTGTACAGGACACACATAGGTAGGTTACAGGTAAGGGCCACAGTTGTACAGGACACACATAGGTAGGTTACAGGTAAGGGCCACAGTTGTACAGGACAAACATAGGTAGGTTACAGGTAAGGGCCACAGTTGTACAGGACAAACATAGGTAGGTTACAGGTAAGGGCCACAGTTGTACAGGACACACATAGGTAGGTTACAGGTAAGGGACTGTATGTTATTTATAATGACAGATACATGGAGGAAGTCTGAACTCTGAAATAAAAATGGATGGTCCTCCCTTTATTTAGTCAAATATAATTTTACCCGACCCTCCCTGAACACTTGAAAAACAAGTGACCCCCCCCCCCCCATACCAAATCATTAAAACATCAAATGAATAGCAGAGAACTTGCCTCCCATATACTCTCACTCCTAGGGCAGACCAGAGCCTTTCATATTAAGTTTTAGAAACTCTTCTTTGTTTTGTAAGCATTACATGGGAAAGTAGCCAGAAGATTGTTGATTTGCAGACCACCGCGGACAAGGGTGAAATGATCCCCATTATAATAAAAGCACTGCATGAATTTATCATCTTATTTGCGGTCCGAGAAAAAAATTACATTTTACAAACGCAGTTCATTAAATTCCATGTCATTTTACATGACTGTACGCAAGTTCCACAACAGAGCATGACAACGAATGAGTGCATGCTGCAGCACCAGACATTGTGATTCCTATACAGGCGATTGTTAAAAAAGAGGATAGTCTAAGTTTGGAACAGATCTAAACTTATCTATCAACTGTAAAAATGAAGCGACAACAGAACCAGTTACATCTGAAGTATCTGATCATCAATGAATTAGAGAAAAAGTCATTTGTTTATTAACACAGCAGCCGTATACATTAAAGTAGGCCTACACAGTGTACAAAACATTAATAACACCTGCTCTTTCCATGACAGACTGACCAGGTGAAAGCTATGATCCCTTATTGATGTAACTTGTTAAATCCACTTCAATCAGTGTAGATGAAGGGGAGGAGACAGGTTAAATAAGGATTTTTAAGCCTTGAGACAATTTAGACGTGGATAGTGCGTGTCATTCAGAGGGTGAATGGGCAAGACAAAAAAATGTAAGTGCCTTTGAACAGGGTATGATAGTAGGTGCCATGCGCACCGGTTTGTGTCAAGAACTGCAACGCTGCTGGGTTTTTCACACTCAACAGTTTCCTGTGTGTATCAAGAATGGTCCACCACCCAAAGGACATCCAGCCAACTTGACAACTGTGGGAAGCATTGGAGCATTGGCCAGCATCCCTGTGGAACATTTTTCCCGACACCTTGTAGAGTCCATGCCCCGACAAATTGAGGCTGTTCTGAGGGCAAATGGGGGAGGAGGGAGGGGTGCGCAACTCAATATTAGGAAGTTGTTCCTAATGTTTGGTATACTCAGTGTCTATACACTTGCCAATTTTTTTTTCACTTGGGAAACTATCATTTTAATTCCATGATATTGTTGTTACAAAATAGATGTGTTGACTGATCAGGGCATGGGAATATAAGAGCATCTGCTAGGTTAAATTTACAAACTAAGCATGCATAGCTCACGCATGCTCCTCAAACCAATGACGGGCCAAACTCCTGTTTCTAAAAGAGAATTCAATGGCACTGTAGTGTATGCCTAATAAGGCATTTTGTTCAATCCAATTTCATTTTAACAGCCTAAATGCAAAATGTATAGGCGTGTTGAAACACTGTTGTTGAAATGCTGAGCGCTCCTGCCAGCCTATAGCTGTCACAAACGCTTCACAAATGATTTCTTAAATGGCAAGCTATAGCCTTGAAATAATAATAATAATATAGCCTAAATAATACAGGTTTGCTCCTGACTAATTTACAGATAGTATGTTGTTTAATAGCCTGTTAAAATGTTGAACGTCAATTGATAGTGACAATCACATTACTGTACTTCCTCTGCAATAAAAGATTGTAGCACTGCCTCAATGTCAGACACAAACCAAAGATAACCCATATGCATCGGAGTCAGGTCTTTCCCCTGCATTTTACAGCTTGTTTCTAGCATAAAGCATCGTGGACTAAAGCATCTTTATAGAATCAGGTCTATGCTTTTAGCATTTACCCTCACATATCAATTTGAGCCCTGGTTAACTTAACACACCAAGTACTTCACTGACACTGAGATACACTATAAACACAAAAGTATGTGGACACCCCTTCAAATGATTGGATTCACCTATTTCAGCCACACCCGTTGTTGCTGACAGGTGTACAAAACAGAGTACACCGCCATGCTATCTCCATAGACAAACATTGGCAGTAGCATGGCCTTACTGAAGAGCTCAGTGACTTTCAACGTGGCACCCACCGTCATAGGATGCCACCTTTCCAACAAGTCAGTTCGTCAAATTTCTGCACTGCTACAACTGCCCTGGTCAACTGTAAGCGCTGTTACTGTGAAGAGGATAGTCTAGGAGCAACAACGGCTCAGCCGCGAAGTAGTAGGCCACACGAGCTCATAGAACGGGACCGCCGAGAGGAGAAGCACGTAGCGCAAAAATAGTCTGTCCTCGGTTGCAACACTCACTACCGAGTTCCAAACTGCCGCCATTTGACTCTGGAGCAGTGGAAACGTGTTCTCTGGAGTGATGTATCACGCTACACCATATGGCAGTTCGACGGACGAATCTGCTTTTGACGGATGCCAGGAGAACGCTACCTGCCCCATAGTGCCAACTGTAAAGTTTGGTGGAGGAAGAATAATGGTCTGGGGCTGTTCTTCATGGTTCTGGCTAGGCCCCTTAGTTCCGGTGATGGGAAATCTTAACACTACAGCATACAATGACATTCTAGACAATTCTGTGCTTCAACTTTAAGGCAACAGTTTGGGGGAGGCCCTTTCCTGTTTCAGCATGACAATGCCCCTGTGCACAAAGCGAGGTCCATACAGAAATGGTTTGTCGAGATCGGTGTGGAAGAACTTGACTGGCCTGCACAGAGCCCTGACCTCAACCCCATCAAACACCTTTGGGATGAATTGGAACACCGACTGCGAGCCAGTTCTAATCGCCCAAAATCAGTGCCCAACCTCACTAATGCTCTTGTGGCTGAATGGAAGCAAGTCCCTTCAGCAATGTTCCAACATCTAGTGGAAAGCCTTGCCAAAAGAGTGGAAGCTGTTATTGCAGCAACGGGGGTGTAATACAGTGTAGTCTAGTTTTATATGCACCATCCTAGCAGCACAAAAACTCAGGAAGTACATTTTCTGAGAAATATAACACAGAATATCAGATCTCAACAATGATTGGAGAAGTGTTCAACATCACCAGTAGGCATATCTACCAAATCCTTATGATCTGTTTTCATAAGTGCAACGTGACTGCAAGAGACGGTTATAATGTCTGACCAAAATACAGGACAAAATAATCTAAATGAGTAGAGTTTGAATGTGTTGATAAGATTACAAAAAATGTCAGCATAATATACATACATAGCACTTACTTAAGCATCTCACAGGAAAAAGTAAGCCACACAGAAAATGCGAGACATAATTGTTTGGTTACGGGACAAAGGGCCAAAATGCAGGACTGTCCCGCACATGTGGACACCCTCCTAGACCCCCCCCCCCTGCACAAAATGAAGAAGAAAAAAACTAAACCCTGCCCCTGATTGAAATGTTTAAATAGCATGACCTCCGCCATTTTTATCCAAGTAACAATTGTGTACATTTCGACCGCTCCTTAAGCGTTTTCGTAATTTACAAGTGACTCAATGTTGTTGCTAGAAAATCGCGCGATCAGTTATCAATAACGTTCCTCAACTCAGCCTCGACATAAGAGAATGGAGTTGAGCGTTCGTCAGGTAACCGTCTACAGGCAACGTGATACATTGTAACTAATGATTGACAGTGTGACCATGAATAGATCTTACTCTTAATTGAAACCACAGTTTCAAAAGGGAAAACATTTTCGCTAACCCTAACCCTTTTCCTAACCTTAACCGAATGATCATAACATGCTGCGTGATTGGCATACTAAACCAACTTTGCTGAAACTGTAGCTAGCAACGCAAAACGTGTAACTATGTAACGTTAGCTATACTAGCTAACTAGCCAGCAGCATGTAGCTACGTTTTCCTTATTTTTCGGGCAAAAGCCTCTGACCTGAAACAGTTACAACATATTTAGGATCACTCTACTCGTCCGTGCAATATGACTGCAAAAAGCGAACTTTAAACCACAAGACTAGAAAGGTAAAAGTGTTAACCTGATAACACGGTTCTCACCACGTTGGATGTCTTTTCCTGAAATATTGCTTTCGTCAGGAAACTGGCAGGTTGACGTCCAATGGGATTGCTTCTGCAACCAATCAATTTGGGAGAGGCGGGACTTCAGTTTCCCTTTGAACGTCCACATCTTGTTGACGTAATGATAGGTCATGGGCAACAGAGGGAAGGAAGCATTTTGATAACAAGCTTCGACATTTGACATACTGTATAATTCAAAAGAGAAACAAACTCTTTTCACGCCACTTCGATATAGTAACGACCAGAAGTGACTTTTTCGTAACACGTTAGGAAAATTTACGCAGCATGTTATGATCATTAGGTTAAGGTTAGGAAAAGGGTTAGGGTTAGCGAAAATGTTTTCCCTAACCTGCTACGAAAATAGCGAATAGCGAAGTGCCATGAAATGTCTGTCCCTAATCCAAAAGTGTGCATTACATACAATATTGTAACGACCCTGCGTTTATAAGCGCGGAAATCGACTCTGCCGCTTGAGCATGCTTTTGCGGCACAGTTGATAGCGCGCCGGACTTCGGGCTAGAAGGTCGAGGGTTCGAGACCTGCTCCCTGCTGTTTCATTACAATATACATTATCGATTGATGTATTCTCTGGAGAACAATTAAGTGTGGTTCTGCCATGATTTCTCATCATCAGCATGTTTGATCTGTCTGCTATTTACAACATTGACTCAACTTTGTGGGTGGGCATATAACGCGAACGTCTAGCAACCCAAAGATGTTTTGAAATAAAATAAATATTTGACAGATGCATGGTGCGCAAAGCAGAACAGATTTTGACATGCTTATTGTCTACATATATAGTGATGCAAATGCACCACTGCTGTATATGCATGAATCAGACATGTGATGAGAATGGAATATATTGTGATCCAATTTTCATACAGTGCTATTACTACTAAATGTAACATTGTATTGTACTAACAAATTACACCATAAACAGCTCTTTTTGAATGTCCCTGCAGGCAGAAGCAACAATTTATGGATGAGTAGCCTATACAGTTATGGGAAGATGCATAATTTCAACATTTACTCAGGAACTTATTATAAAGATTTCTTATAACATCTTGGTATAAACATCATTATAAATTCAGCTTCAGACGTTACAACACATTCAAATAATTACATTATCCTCTCAGCAAGATGGAGCTACTGTAGAAGAGATTCATCATATCAGGTTTTGACTAAGGGGGATCCATTGTGCACACGCAGCTGTTGGTTAGAATGAACCCTGTGGCCCTGAGTCCCTCATCTCCCTGGCAGCTCTGTTCACAGTCCAGGGAGGGTCAGGGTGTCACAAACTCTTTTTGTTGAGATGGAAACGCTCTGTAGATGAGTGGCAGATGAGTGGCAGTTACAGATCCCGCTGTGGCCGACCTTGCGGATGGGAGAGAGACAGTAAAAAGCAGTCTGTCTGGAATGCTGCTGCTGCTATGGAAACAGGTCGACCAATCACATACTTCAAAGAATGCTTCATGTGGACCTACTGTCTTCCCTGTCACTCCCGGAAAGTCACCTTTCTGACAATTTATTCTGTTAAAATGCCATTATTTAATTAGCATTGAATAGCATGGGACAAATCAGTGCTCTCCAGACTGATCGAAATGTGCACATTTTTCAAGCACGCCTTTAGTACAGGAATTCAGTACAACTGCCACATCAGGTTTGAAGACCCAGAGGCAGACTGTGTCGAAGTAACAATGTTTATTACAGCAACAGGGGCAAAGGTACAGGACGGCAGGCAGGCTCATGGTCAGGTCAAGCAGAGATCGGTAATCCAGAGGTGGAGCAAAGGTACAGGACGGCAGGCTCAGGAAACAGGAGACAAAAGGCTGTGAGACATGGGTTTAACTCTGGACACATGAAAGGTGGGATGTATATGAAGGGTATGGGGCAACAGAAGATGAACAGCAGAGGGGCTACTAATTTTGGAGATGGGAAATAGGCCGATAAAGCGGGGGGAGAGTTTGCGGGATTCCACCCACAGGGGCAGATCCCGGGTGGATAGCCATACCTTCTGCCCGAGACGATACCGGGGTCCGATGGCGATCCGCTTGTCGTCGATACCTGGAGGTGGTCTTGAGGAGGGCCGACCGAGCTCTCCTCCAGGTAGGACGACAACGGCGGACAAACATCTGGGCAGAAGGAATGCCGACCTCTTCCTCCTGCTCGGGGAAGAGCGGGGGCTGATACTCCAGGGAACACTGGCCATTGGACTGGGGGTGGAATCCGGAGGACAGGCTGGCCGACTTACTAATGCAGAACCCCTTCCAGAACCGAGACGAGAACTGAGGGCCCCGGTCAGAGCCCATGTCGACTGGTAGTCCATGGATACGGAAGACGTGCTGCACCATGAGCTGGGCCGTCTCCTTGGCAGAGGGTAGTTTGGGGAGAGGAATGAAGTGGGAGGCTTTGGAAAACCGATCCACCACAGTCAGGATGGTGGTGTTGCCATCAGATGGGGGAAGAACCGTGACAAAGTCCAGGGAGATGTGGAACCAGGGACCAGCCGGAGCTTGTCGAGGAGTCTTGTTTTGTGCACACACCGTGCAAGTGGTGACGAATGCGGAGACGTCAGGGACCATGGTGGGCCACCAGAAGCATCGTCGCACAAAAGCCAGGGTACGGCAGGAGCCCGAGTGGCAGGCCATCCAGGACCATGGAGCGGACCACGTCAGGCACAAACATCCGGTTATCTGGACCCCCCCTGGGGTTCAGCTGGGAACGCTGTGCCTCCAGGACCTGTTTCCCTATACCACAGCTGAGTGCCGTCGCCAGGCACGAGGTGGGAAGGATGGTCTCGGGCTCTGGAGTAATAGCTGTGGGGCTATAATGGTGAGACAGTGCATCCGCCTTGATATTCTTGGATCCCGGACGATATGAGAGAGAGAGAAGTTGAACGGTGTGAACAGCAGGGCCAATCTAGCATGCCTGGAGTTGAGGCATTTGGCAGTGTGGAGGTACTCCACATTTTTGTGGTCGGTCCATACGATGAACGGGTGTTCCGCCGCTTCCAGACAGTGCCTCCATTCCTCCAATGCCATCTTCACTGCGAGAAGCTCACGATTTCCCACATCGTAGTTTTTCTCGGTGGCGTTGAGGCGATGGGAGAAGAAGGCACAGGGATGTAGCTTCATGTCCAGGGCAGAACACTGGGACAGGACCGCCTTCCCTCCTACATGAGACGCATCGGAATCCACCACGAACTGACGGGAAGGGTCAGGATGAACCAGGATGGAAGCAGTGGTGAAGCGGTGTTTGAGGTCCCAAAATGCCCAGTCAGCAGCAGGTGACCACGTGAATGGATCCTTGGGAGAGGTGAGTGCTGACAGGGGGGAAGCTAGGGTTCCTTTTGGACACTCTCGGGATCCATTTGGACACTCCTAGGGGAGATGATGTACCCCAGAAAGGGGATGGTGGAGCGATGGAACTCGCACTCCTCTGCCTTAACAAACAGCTGGTTCTCCAGGATGCGTTGAAGAACCTGTCGGACGTGGAGCACATGTTCTTGGGGGGAGTGGGAGAAGACAAGGATGTCATCAATGTAGACGAAGACGAACCGGTTCAACATGTCACGGAGAACATCATTTACCAGAGCCTGGAACACAGCAGGGGCGTTGGTGAGGCCAAATGGCATGACCAAATACTCGTAGTGGCCGCTGGCCATGTTGAAAGCGGTCTTCCACTCATCCCCCTCCAAGGTGGTAGGCATTCCGTAGATCCAGCTTGGAAAACACGGTGGCCCCCTGGAGCGGCTCGAAGGCCAAGGAGATGAGTGGTAGCGGTTCTTCACCATTATGTCATTGAGTCCCCAGTAGTCGATGCACGGGCGCCGGGTCTTGTCTTTCTTCTCCACAAAGAAGAACCCTGCACCGGCGGAAGAGGACGAAGGACGTATAAATTCTGCAGCTAGGGAGTCCCCAATGTAGGTGTCCATAGCCTTGGTCTCCGGTTCTGACAGCGAATACAGTCGTCCCCAAGGCGGAGCAGTGTTAGGGAGAAGGTCAAAACCGTAGTCATATGGTCGGTGCGACGCCAGCAAAGTGGCCCAGGCCTTGTTGAACACCTCCCAAAGGTCCTGGTACTCCACGGGAATGGCGGAGAGGTCCGGGGCACCTTCCGAGCCCCCATGAAGACGACGCACACTTCAGACACTGGGTGTGGCAGAAGGGACTCCAGCCCATGATGGCACCAGTAGATGAGTTGATGAGGGGATTGTGTCGCTGGAGCCAGGAGAATCCCAATACCACGGGAATCTGAGGAGACTTGAGCAGGAATTTAATAGTCTCGCTGTGATTCCCTGACACCCATAGGTTGATGGGAGTGGTAATATGAGTGACCCGGCCTATAGAGCGCCGGTCCAACACTCTAACATCCATGGGAGTGGAGGGGACCTGAGTGGGACATTCAGCTCAGAAGCCAGTGTAGCGTCCAAAAAACTCTCATCGGACCCAGAGTCAATAAGGACCCGGAGAGTAAACGGGGCTTCCAAGAAGGTGGAGTGACCGATGAGACGATGCTGCTAGCAGCTGGGTTACTGAGGCGCTGCGGGCTGCAGGAATGTCCACCAGAACTGTTGCCAGAGAATTTTATGTTCATTAAATTCAAACGCAGATTAAATCACAAAGACCAGAGATGTTTTCCAATGCCTAGCAAAGAAGGGTGCCTATTGGTAGATAGGTAAAAAATAAAGAAGCAGACACTGAATATCCCTTTGAGCACCAAATTACACTTTGGATGGTGTATCACTACACCCAGTCACTACAAAGATACACGCGTCCTTCCTAAATCAGTTGCTGGAGATGAAGGAAACCGCTCATGGATTTCACAATGAGGCCAATGATGACTTTAAAACAGTTACAGAGTTAAGACTGTAATCACTACCAAAGGACTTCTACAAAGTATTGACTCAGTGGTGTGAATACTTATATAAATGAGATATTTCTGTATAAAATGTTCACTTTGTCATTATGAGGTATTGTGTGTAGAATTTTGAATTCAGGTTGTAACTCAACATAATGTGCAATAATTCAAGGGGTATGAATATCTTCTGAAGGCACGGTACCACAAGATGTGCAAAGGAGGATAGAGGATAGAACTTAAAAGTATTAATTATTAATTATTAACTAAACATTTATTTTACACATGACAATGGGTGACACTAGCACCCCTGTATAATGACCCATTTTGTGAGATTTTGATTTAAAAAGCCAGTCCTTTTTACATATCAGACCCTTTGAAGTTATAACCTTATTTTCAATTGATTTGATATGATATGTATCACAACTGGTCGTGATTGGGAGTCCCATAGGGCGGCGCACAATTGGCCCAGCGTCGTCCGGGTTTGGCCGCTGTAGGCCGTCACTGTAAATAAGAATTTGTTCTTAACTGACCTGCCTAGTTAAATAAAGGTTAAATAAAATGTCAAATTAATATAATAAATATGCAGCAGAGGAGCACGAGACATAACAAACATAAAAACCACAAACACAAGGATACTGAATAACAATGAGCTAGTACATCAGTCATGGGCTGACAGCCACCAATATAAATATGTACAACGTTAGCAGCAGCACAAAAGTATGGCGATAGTACAAAGTTACATCACATGCTGACCAAACCGGACGTGCGCTTCAGTCCGCTTGCGCCATCGCGCTCACGTTGATTTTGTTTACCCACACCAGAAGCGATGTAACGGCTCTTGGAAGGAGAGGACCAAGGTGCAGCGTGGTAAGTGTCCATGTTAATATTTATTTTAACTCAGAACACTAAGACAAAATAACAAAAATAGACCAACACGAAACAGTTCTATCTGGTGCAGACACAGAGACAGAAAAACAACTACCCACAAAACCCCTGTGGGCAAGAGCTACCTAAGTATGGTTCTCAATCAGAGACAACGATAGACAGCTGCCTCTGATTGAGAACCACACCCGGCCAACCAACAAAGATATACAAAACATAGAATGCCCACCCCAACTCACGCCCTGACCAAACCAAAATAGAGACATAAAAAAGGATCTCTAAGGTCAGGGCGTGACAGTTCCCCCCCCCCCCCCCCCAAAGGTGCGGACTCCGGCCGCAAAACCTAAATCTATAGGGGAGGGACTGGGTGGGCATCTATCCGTGGTGGCGGCTCTGGTGCGGGAAGTGGACTCCGCTCCACATTAGGCTTGGCCCACTTAGGTGGCGCCTCTGGAGCGGGGACCCTCGCCGCCGACCCTGGACTGGGGACCCTCGCCGCGGGCTCCGGACAGGAGGGCGACTCTGGCGGCTCCGGACAGGAGGGCGGCTCCGGACAGGAGGGAGACTATGGCGGCTCCGGACAGGAGGGAGACTCTGGCGGCTCCGGACAGGAGGGAGACTCTGGCGGCTCCGGTCTAGAGGGTGTCGCTGGAGGCTCCAGACTAGAGGGCGTCGCTGGAGGCTCCGGAATAGAGGGCGTCGCTGGAGGCTCCGGACTAGAGGGCGTTGCTGGAGGCTCCGGCCTGGAGGGCGTTGCTGGAAGCTCCGGACTGACGACCTTCGTTGGAGGCTTCATGCCATGGATCATCACTGGAGGCTTCGTGCCATGGATCATCACTGGAGGCTTCGTGCCATGGATCATCACTGGAGGCTTCGTACCATGGATCATCACTGGAGGCTTCGTGCCATGGATCATCACTGGAGGCTTCGTACCATGGATCATCACTGAAGGCTTCGTGCCATGGATCATCACTGGAGGCTTCGTACCATGGATCATCACTGGAGGCTTCGTGCCATGGATCATCACTGGAGGCTTCGTGCCATGGATCATCACTGGAGGCTTCGTGCCATGGATCATCACTGGAGGCTTCGTGCCATGGATCATCACTGGAGGCTTCGTGCCATGGATCATCACTGGAGGCTTCGTGCCATGGATCATCACTGGAGGCTTCGTGCCATGGATCATCACTGGAGGCTTCTTGCCATGGATCATCACTGGAGGATTCGTGCCATGGATCATCACTGGAGGCTTCGTGTCATGGATCATCACTGGAGGCTTCTTGCCATGGATCATCACTGGAGGCTTCGTGCCATGGATCACAACTGGAGGCTTCTTGCCATGGATCACCACTGGAGGTTTCGTGCCATGGATCATCACTGGAGGCTTCTTGCCATGGATCATCACAGGAGGCTTCGTGCCATGGATCACCACTGGAGGCTTCTTGCCATGGATCATCACTGGAGGCTTCGTACCATGGATCATCACTGGAGGCTTCGTGCCATGGATCATCACTGGAGGCTTTGTGCCATGGATCATCACTGGAGACTTCGTGCCATGGATCATCACTGGAGGCTTCGTGCCATGGATCATCACTGGAGGCTTCGTGCCATGGATCATCACTGGAGGCTTCGTGCCATGGATCATCACTGGAGGCTTCGTGCCATGGATCATCACTGGAGGCTTCTTGCCATGGATCATCACTGGAGGATTCGTGCCATGGATCATCACTGGAGTCTTCGTGTCATGGATCATCACTGGAGGCTTCTTGCCATGGATCATCACTGGAGGCTTCGTGCCATGGATCACCACTGGAGGCTTCTTGCCATGGATCACCACTGGAGGTTTCGTGCCATGGATCATCACTGGAGGCTTCTTGCCATGGATCATCACAGGAGGCTTCGTGCCATGGATCACCACTGGAGGCTTCTTGCCATGGATCATCACTGGAGGTTTCGTGCCATGGATCATCACTGGAGGCTTCGTGCCATGGATCATCACTGGAGGCTTCGTGCCATGGATCACCACTGGAGGCTTCTTGCCATGGATCATCACTGGAGGCTTCTTGCCATGGATCATCACTGGAGGCTTCGTGCCCTGGATCATCACTGGAATGGAGAGACACACAGGAGGTCTGGCTCTGGGAGAAGGCACAGGACTCACCAGGCTGGGGAGACATGCAGGAGGGTTAGGGCTTAGCACAGGCACAGGACTCACCAGGCTGGGGAGACATTTAGGAGGCACCTTGGCCGAGGCACCGGATACACTGGGCCGTGGAGGCGCACTGGCGGTCTCGAGCGCAGATCTGGCCCCACCCGTTCTAGCTGGATGCCAGCTTCCACCCGGCAAATGCGGGACGCTGGCACCGAGCACACCGGCCTGTGGATGCTCGGCCGAGACACAGTGCGCATCAACCCATAGCACGGGGCCTCACCAGTCACATGCTCACCCCGGTAAGAACGGGGAGTGGGCTCAGGCCTCTAACCTGACTTCGCCACTCCCCGTGTGCCCCCCAATTTTTTTTTGGGGGGGGACTGCCTCTCGTGCTTCCTTGCCAGCCGTGTTCCCTCGTATCGCTGGTTCCCTTCTCCTGCTGCCTCCGCTTTCCTGGCTGCCTCCACCTGTTCCCATGGGAGGCGATCCCTTCCAGAACACTAAGACAAAATAACAAAAATAGACCAACACGAAACAGTTCTGTCTGGTGCAGACACAGAGACAGAAAAACAACCACCCACAAAACCCCTGTGGGCAAGAGCTACCTAAGTATGGTTCTCAATCAGAGACAACGATAGACAGCTACCTCTGATTGAGAACCACACCCGGCCAACCAACAAAGAAATACAAAACATAGAACACAGAACATAGAATGCCCACCCCAACTCACGCCCTGACCAAACCAAAATAGAGACATAAAAAAGGATCTCTAAGGTCAGGGTGTGACAAGCGATCAGGCACACAGGTTGAAATATCAAAACAAACTCTGAACCAATTATATTAATTTGGGGACAGGTCAAAAAGCATTAAACATTTATGGCAATTTAGCTAGCTAGTTTGCTGTTGCTAGCTAATTTGTCCTGGGATATAAACATTGGGTTGTTATTTTACCTGAAATGCACGAGGTCCTCAACTCCTACAATTAATCCACAGATAAAACGGTAAACCGGATTCGTTTCTCGTCATCTCTCTTCCTTCCATCAGGCTTCTTTTTCTTCTTTGGACTTTATATGGCGGTTGGCAACAAACTTTACAGAACCTACCAGGTACAACCCTAAATCCGTAAACATGGGCACCCTCATAGATATCATCCTGACCAACTTGCCCTCCAAATACACCTCTGCTGTTTTCAATCAGGATTTCAGCAATCACTGCCTCATTGCCTGCATTCGCTATGGGTCCGCGGTCAAATGACCACCCCTCATCACTGCCAAGCGCTCTCTAAAACACTTCTGCGAGCAGGCCTTTCTAATCGACTTGGTCCAGGTATCCAGGAAGGATATTGACCTCATCCCGTCAGTCGAGAATGCCTGGTCGTTCTTTAAAAGTAATTTCCTCACGATCTTAAATAAGCATGCCCCTTTCAAAAAATGTAGAACTAAGAACAGATATAGCCCTTGGTTCACTCCAGACCTGACTGCCCGCGACCAGCACAAAAACAGCCTGTGGCGGACTGCACTAGCATCGAATAGTCCCCGCGATATGTAACTTTTCAGGGAAGTCAGGAACCAATACACGCAGTCAGTCAGGAAAGCAAAGGCTAGCTTTTTCAAACAGAAATTTGCATCCTGTAGCTCTAACTCCAAAAAGTTTTGGGACACTGTAAAGTCCATGGAGAATAAGAGCACCTCCTCCCAGCTGCCCACTGCACTGAAGCTAGGTAACACTGTCACCACCGATAAATCCACGATAATCGAGAATTTCAATAAGCATTTCTCTATGGCAGGCCAGGCTTTCCTCCTGGCGACCCCAACCCTGGTCAACAGCTCCGCAACCCCCTCAGCTACTTGCCCAAGCCTCCCCAGCTTCTCCTTCACCCAAATCCAGATAGCAGATGTTCTGAAAGAGTTGCGAAACCTGGACCCATACAAATCAGCTGGGCTAGACAATCTGGATCCTCTCTTTCTAAAATGATCCGCCGCCATTCTTGCAACCCCTATTACCAGTCTGTTCAACCTCTCTTTCGTATCGTCCAAGATCCCTAAAGATTGGAAAGCTGCCGTGGTCATCCCCCTCTTCAAAGGGGGTGACACTCTACACCCAAATTGTTACAGACCTATATCTATCCTGTGCTGCCTTTCTAAAGTCTTCGAAAGCCAAGTTAATAAACAGATCACTGACCATTTCGAATCCCACCGTACCTTCTCCGCTGTGCAATCCGGTTTCCGAGCTGGTCATGGGTGCACCTCAGCCACACTCAAGGTACTAAACGATATCATAACCGCCATCGATAAAAGACAGTACTGTGCAGCCGTCTTCATCGACCTGGCCAAGGCTTTCGACTCTGTCAATCACCATATTCTTATCGGCAGACTCAACAGCCTTGATTTCTCAAATGACTGCCTCGCCTGGTTCACCAACTACTTCTCAGACAGAGTTCACTGTGTCAAATTGGAGGGCCTGTTGTCCGGACCTCTTGCAGTCTCTATGGGGGTACCACAGGGTTAAATTCTCGGGCATCAATGATGTCGCTCTTGCTGTGGGTGATTCCCTGATCCACCTCTACGCAGACGATGCCATTCTGTATACATCTGGCCCTTCTTTGGACACTGTGTTAACAAACCTCCAAACGAGCTTCAATGCCAATCAACACTCCTTCCTCGGCGTCCAATTGCTCTTAAACACGAGTAAAACTAAATGCATGCTTTTCAACCGTTCGCTGCCCGCACGCGCCCGACTAGCATCACTACTCTGTACGGTTCCGACTTAGAATATGTGGACAAATACAAATACCTAGGTGTCTGGCTAGACTGTAAACTCTCCTTCCAGACTCATATTTAACATCTCCAATCCAAAATCAAATATAGAATCGGCTTCCTATTTCGTAACAAAGCCTCCTTACCTCACGCCGCTTAACATACCCTCGTAAAACTGACTATCCTACCGATCCTCGACTTCGGCGATGTCATTTGCAAAATAGCTTCCAACATTCTACTCAGCAAACTGGATGCAGTCTATCACAGCGCCATCCATTTTGTCACCAAAGCCCCATACACCACCCACCACTGCGACCTATATACTCTCGCCGGCTGGCCCTCGCTACATACTCGTCCCCAGACCCACTGGCTCCAGGTCATCTATAAGTCTTTGCTAGGTAAAGCTCTGCCTTATCTCAGCTCACTGGTCACTATAACAACACCCACCCGCAGCACGCGCTCCAACAGGTATATCTCACTGGCCATCCCCAACGCCAACACCTACTTTGGCCGCCTTTCCTTCCAGTTCTCTGCTGCCAATGACTGGAACAAATTGCAAAAATCGCTGAAGCTGGTATATATTTTATATTTTATATATACTTATATTTCCCTCACTAACTTTAAACATCAGCTATCTGAGCAGCTAACCGATCGCTGCAGCTGTACATAGCCTATCTGTAAATAGCCCATCCAATCTACCTACCTTATCCCCATATTGTTTTTATTTACTTTTTTGCTCTTTTGCACACCAGTATTTCTACTTGCACATCACCATCTGCACATCTATCACTCCAGTGTTAATTTGCTAAATTGTATTTACTTCGCTACTATGGCCTATTTATTGCCTTACCTCCTCACACCATTTGCACACACTGTATATAGACTTTCTTTTTTCTATTATTATTATTTTTCTGTTATTGACTGTATGCTTGTTGATTCCATTTGTAACTCTGTGTTGTTGTTTGTGTGCACTGCTTTGCTTTATCTTGACCAGGTCGCAGTTGTAAATGAGAACTTGTTCTCAACTAGCCTACCTGGTTAAATAAAGGTGAAATAAAAAATAAATAAAATGACTACAACTTATCAGAGTGTGGACCTAAGTTCATCTGTCAATCACGCACATGGCTGTATGCTCCTAAAAACCTATGAGGAGATGGCAAGTGGCTATATGCTCCTAAAAACCTATGAGAAGATGGGAGAGGCCAGACTTGCAGCTCGTTGAGCGTCACAAATAGAACCAATTTCTATTTTAGCGCCTGGCCACGTAGATGCTCGACACCCGCGAGCAGTGTGGGAGCACTCAAGAAAAGGAGGCAAGTGGATCTCATACTGAAACCCAAGCCAATAGCACACGCTTGCTGTTCCTGATTACTTGTTAACTCTTTCCCTGTGTGTGTGTGAATGGATGACTGGGTGTGTCAATGTGTGTTAATCGGTGCTTGTAGTGTTTCTGCACTTTAATGTGCCATCATTATGCAGTTTTACATATTCATAAGCTTGATCAAGTTGTCACAGGTTTACTTTTAATTGGTAATTTCATACTTCAAAACATTTTCTTCAGAACAATTATCCGATTATCTTGAACCATTATCCTAACATGGCCTGTGCATTGTTATATAATTAAACCCTCACGTAATTGTTGTCAGGTTAATCATTTTTACTGATAAAAGTCTTTACAGTATGAGTAGAATAACTTTGCCTTTGCCCCTCAACCCAATGGTGCAACACAATACAAAAAGGGATTGAACTGACAGTAATCAAACACGGAATACATGTATCAAATCAAATCATTGAATCAAATCAAATTGTATTTGTCACATGCACCAATGTCATGCCCTGACCTTTGATATCTCTGTTTTTCTTTATATTTTGGTTTGTCAGGGTGTGACTAGGGTGGGTACGCTAGTTTTTGTATGTCTAGGGGTTTTTGTATGTCTATGTTGGCCTGATATGGTTCCCAATCAGAGACAGCTGTTTACGTTGTCTCTGATTGGGGATCATATTTAGGTAGTAGCCATTTTCCTCGTTTGTGTTGTGGGATCTTGTCTACGTATAGTTGCTTTTGTGCACTTCAGTAGCTTCACGTTTCGTTTGTGCTTTTGTTGTTTTTGATTATGAGTTTCTCTTTATTAAATATGTGGAACTCTACTCACGCTGCACCTTGGTCTCCTCTTTACGACGAGCGTGACAGAAGATCCCACCAACAAAGGACCAAGCAGCGTGCCCAGGAGGAAGAAGTATCCTGGACTTGGGAAGAGATCCTGGATGGGAAGGGATCCTGGACTTGGGAGGAAATCCTGGCAGGACAGGATCGACTTCCTTGGCGGGAGTCGCCTAGGAGCAAGAGAGGACAGCAGCGACGTCGGGGAGGTAGGCCACAGAAACCCCAATAATTTTTTTGGGGGGGGTACATGGAGCAGTCGGCGGAGCCGAGGAGTGGACCAGAGCCAGTCTGGGAGAAGAAGGACAATTCGGAGGAGAGAGAAATGGGGGAGTTGTTGAGTTGGTGGAGGACGCACGGATTTGGAATAAAGGAACGTGTTGTCAGTTTGGTGCCACCTGAGTCAGCTCCCCGTACTCATCCTGAAACGTGTGTTAAAGTTCCAGAACAATTGATGCCGGCTATATACACCAGGTCACCAGTGTACCTTCACAACCCAGTGCGTCCTGTGACAACTCCTCGCACTCTCCCTCAAGTGCGCTTTCCCAGTCAGGTGTGTCCTGTTCCTGCTCCTCGCACTCTCCCTCAAGTGCGTGTCCCCAGTCAGGTCCGTCCTGTGCCTCTTCCCCGCACTCGCCCTGAGGTTCGTGTCATCAGCCCGGTGCCATCTGTACCGGTTGCACGCATCAGGTCTCCAGTGCGCCTCCACAGTCCAGTACGTCCTGTGCCTCTTACCCGCACTCGCCCTGAGGTGCGGGGAAGAGGCCCGGTGCCACCTGTACCGGTCCCACGCATCAGGCCTCCAGTGCGCATCCACAGTCCAGTACGTCCTGTGCCTCTTCCCCGCACTCGCCCTGAGGTGCGTGTCATCAGCCCGGTGCCACCGGTACCGGTCCCACGCATCAGGCCTCCAGTGTGCCTCCACAGTCCAGAGCTTCCGGCAATAGTTCCCAGTCCAGAGCTTCCGGCGACAGTTCCAAGTCCAGAGCTTCCGGCGACAGTTCCCAGCCCAAAGCTTCCGGCGACAGTTCCCAGTCCAAAGCTTCCGGCGACAGTTCCCAGTCCAGAGCTTCCGGCGACAGTTCCCAGTCCAGAGCTTCCGGCGACGTTTCACAGTCCGGAACCTCCTGAGACGGTCTACAGTTCGGAACCTCCTGAGACGGTCAACAGTCCGGAACATCCTGAGATGGTCTACAATCCGGAACCTCCTGAGACGGTCTACAATCCGGAACCTCCTGAGACGGTCTACAGTCCGGAAACTCCTGAGACGGTCCACAGTCCGGAACCTCCTGAGACGGTCCACAGTCCGGAACCTCCTGAGACGGTCTACAGTCCGGTACCTCCTGAGACGGTCCCCAGTCCAGAGCCTCCAGCAATGGTCCCCAGTCCGGAGCCTCCGGTGACGGTCCACAGTCCGGAGTCTTCGGCGATTAGCTGCAGTCCAGAGCCTCCGTTGACAATCTGCAGTCCGGAGCCTCCAGTGGTGGTTCCCAGTTCAGAGCCTCCGGCGATGATCCACGGTCCGGTGCCTCCAGCGACGAAGCCTCCAGCGACGGTCGGCGATCTAGAGCCTCCAGCGACGGTCGGCGGTCCAGAGCCTCGAGCGACGGTTGGCGGTCCAGAGCCTCCAGCGACGGTCGGCGGTCCAGAGCCTTCAGCAGGGGTTCTCAGTCCAGAGCCTCCTGCGACGATCTACAGTCCGGTTCCTCCGGCGACGATCCACGGTCCGGAGCCTCCAGAGACGACCCACAGTCCGGGTCTTCCAGAGCTGCGTCCAGAACCGGAGCTGCCACCAAGGGTAGATGCCCACCCGGACCCTCCCCTATAGGTTCAGGTTTGCGGCCGGGAGTCTGCACCTTCGGGGGGGGGGGGGGGGGGGGGGGGGGGGTTACTGTCACGCCCTGACCTTTGATATCTCTGTTTTTCTTTATATTTTGGTTAGGTCTGGGTGTGACTAGGGTGGGTACGCTAGTTTTTGTATGTCTAGGGTTTTTGTATGTCTAGGGGTTTTGTATGTCTAGGGGTTTTTGTATGTCTATGTTGGCCTGATATGGTTCCCAATCAGAGACAGCTGTTTATGGTTGTCTCTGATTGGGGATCATATTTAGGTAGCCATTTTCCTCGTTTGTGTTGTGGGATCTTGTCTACGTATAGTTGCCTTTGTGCACTTCAGTAGCTTCACGTTTCGTTTGTGCTTTTGTTGTTTTTGTTTATGAGTTTCTCTTTATTAAATATGTGGAACTCTACTCACACTGCGCCTTGGTCTCCTCTTTACGACGAGAGTGACAGCCGAATACAACAGGTGTTGACCGTACAGTGAAATGCTTACTTACAAGCCCTTAACCAACAATGCAGTTTTTAGAAAAGTAAGTGTTAAGAAGGTATTTACTAAAATAAACAGAGGTAAAAAATTTAAAAATAACAAATAATTAAAGAGTAACAATAAAATAACAGTAACGAGGCTATATACAGGTGGTACCGGTACAGCGTCAATGCGTGGGGGCACCGGTTAGTCGAGGTAATTGAGGTAGTATGTACATATAGGTAGATGTAAAGTGTCTATGCATAGATAATAACAGAGTATAAGTGGCGCAAAAAGGGAGGGGGTCAATGCAAATAGTCCAGGTAGCCATTTGATTAGCTGTTCAGGAGACTGATGGCTTGGGGGTAGAAGCTGTTAAGAAGCCTTTTGGACCTAGACTTGGTGCTCGAGTACCACTTGCCGTGCGGTAGCAGAGAGAACAGTCTATGACTAGTGTGGCTGGAGTCTTGGCAAATCCGTACGCATTATCCTTTGTAGTGCCTTGCGGTCGGAGACCTAGCAGTTGCCATAACAGGCGGTGATGCAACCAGTCAGGATGCTCTCCATCTGAGGACCCATGCCAAATATTTTCCTGACCTGACTAGGAAACAACATATTAATAAAGGATGCACAGCAAATGACTTGGCTAGCTAGCAAGCAAGCTTACATGGAGCAGAAAACAGCTAGCTGAATTTCTAAAGTTTTAATGAGATAATGTTACAATATCTTACCTCCACCCCAGTCAGGAAAGAGTGCTTTGTCTTGCCCTGGTTTTGCCCTAGAAATCCTATGTAAATGTAGATTGCCAGAACGGGCAAACCAACATTTGTAGACGGCAGTTTTGGGCTCTAAAATGTGTTTATTATGATCAAGTTGGATCCCCACGGTGAATTATTTTTAGTTCTCTACAAATCGAGATTCACTGAGATCCAAAAGTACTGGGAAAGTGACACATGTTTTATTGTTTTGGCTCTGTACTCCTGTACTTTGGATTTGAAATGACACAATGACCATGACGTTAAAGTGCACACTGCTTTAATTTGAGGGTATTTTCATCCATATCAGGTGAACATTTACAAATTACAGCACTTTTTGTATATAGTCCCCCCATTTTAGAAGATCAAAAATATTGGGACAAATTCACTTATGTGTAGAAAAAAGGTCCTATATTCATAGCACACAATGACTACATCAAGCTTGTGACTACACATCTGTTGGATGCATTTGCTGTTTGTTCTGGTTGTTTAAGATTATTTTGTGCCCAATAGAAATTAATGGTTAATAGTGTATTGTATCATTTTGGAGTCACTTTTATTGTAAATAAGACTAGAATATGTTTCTAAACTGTAACGGTTGTCTTCGTCCTCCTCGTCTGAGTAGGAGTAGGAGATATCGGACCAATACGCAGCGTGGTGAGTATTCATATTTATTTAGAATACTTGAAACAAACAAACAAAATAGCGAATAAACTAACGAACACGAAACAGTCCTGTATGGTGAACAAACACAGAAACAGGAACAATCACGCACCACCCACAATACAAAACAGGCTACCTAAATATGGCTCCCAATCAGAGACAACGACAAACACCTGCCTCTGATTGAGAACCATACCAGGCCAAACGTAAAACACAACATAGAAAAACGAACATAGACAACCCACCCAACTCACGCCCTGACCATACTAAAACAAAGAAATAACAAAAGAACTAGGGTCAGAACGTGACAGGTAGCCTTTTCCCACCTGTGTTGTGTGGGTAGTTGTTTTCTGTCTTTGTGTCTGTACCAGACAGGACTGTTTCGTTTCGTTTCATTCTCTTTGTTATTTTGTTTAGTGTTCTGTTTTTAATAAATTAACATGAACACTTACCACGCTGTGCTTTGGTCCGATGATTCCTCATCTTCAGACGACGAACGTTACAGTGGGGGGAGGGGGGGGGGGGTATTTGGGGGTATTAACTGCCACTACAAATAATGATGTGGCTAGGCTATGTAGGCTTTCTATTCCATGTAGTACTTTAAGAATAGCAATGTAATTTGCACTTTGAATATTGATGCTAAAAAGTGTCACTAATCCACACAAAAAGGAGCTATTTGTACGGAGTGAGATTTGTTTCATTATTCTGTAATGTTTACCACAATCTGTGTGTCATTATTTACAATTCGGTCTAAGGCACTGCATATCAGTGCTAGTGTTATTTGTCTCTGATTGAGAATCCTACTTAGGGCCTCCCGGGTGGCGCAGTGGTGCGCCACCAGAGTCTCTGGGTTCGCGCCCAGGCTCTGTCGCAGCCGGCCGCGACCGGGAGGTCTGTGGGGCGACGCACAATTGGCATAGCGTCGTCCGGGGTAGGGAGGGTTTGGCCGGTAGGGATATCCTTGTCTCATCGCGCTCCAGCGACTCCTGTGGCGGGCCGGGCGCAGTGCGCGCCAACCAAGGGGGCCAGGTACACGGTGTTTCCTCCGACACATTGGTGCGGCTGGCTTCCGGGTTGGAGGCGCGCTGTGTTAAGAAGCAGTACGGCTGGTTGGGTTGTGCTTCGGAGGACGCATGGCTTTCGACCTTCGTCTCTCCCGAGCCCGTACGGGAGTTGTAGCGATGAGACAAGGTAGTAATTACTAGCGATTGGATACCACGAAAATTGGGGAGAAAATGGGATTAAAAAAAAAAAAAAAAAAAAAGAGAATCCTACTTAGGTAGCCTTTTTCCACCTGTGTTTCGTGGGTGTTTATTTTCTGTCTTTGTGTATGTCACCAGACAGGACTGTTTCGTTTCATTCTCATTTATCGTTAGTTTTATTGTTTTGTTCGAGTATTCGTTTTCATTAAAAGGCATAATGAATACTTACCACGCTGCACCTTGGTCCTCCTCTCTTTCTCCCAATGATGAACGTTACAGAAACACCCACCAGTAAAGGACCAAGCAGCGTGGTAACGGGCAGCAGCAGCGATCGTAGGACTCCTAGACCTGGGAGGAGATTCTGGACGGAGAAGGACCCTGGGTACAGGCTGGAGAATATCGCCGCCCCAAGGATGAGCTGGAGGCAGCGAAAGCGGAGAGGCAGCGGTATGAGTAGGCAGCACGGCAGCGCGGCTGGAAGCCCGAGAGGCAGCCCCAAAAATGTATTGGGGGGAAGCGAAGTCAGGTAGGAGGCCTGCGCTAACTCCCCATGCTTACCGTGGAGAGAGAGGGACCGGGCAGGCACCGTGTTATGCTGTGAGGCGCACGGTGTCCCCGGTGCGCAGGCATAGCCAGGTGCGGTACATAGCAGCGCCTCGTATCGGCCGGGCTAGAGTGGGCATCGAGCCAGGTGCCACGAAGCCGGCTCAGCGCATCTGGTCTCCAGTGCGCCTTCTCGGGCCGGGGTACATGGCACTAGCCCTACGCATGGTGTCCCCGGTTCGCCAGCACAACCCAGTGCGGGCTATTCCACCTCGCCGCACTGGCCTGGCTACGGGGAGCATTCAGCCAGGTAGGGTTGGGCAGGCTCGGTGCTCGAGACCTCCAGTGAGCCTCCACGGTCCGGTCTATCCGGTGCCTCCTCCACGTACCAGAACTGCGGTTGCAGCCCCACGCACCAGGCTGTCTCTCCGGACCCAATGGTCACTCTGACAGAGCTCCAGAGTTCCTCAGTGAAGATGAGAGAACCTTCAAGAAGGACAACCATCTCTGCAGCACTCCACCAATCAGGCCTTTATGTGGTAGTGGCCAGAAGGAAGCCACTTCTCAGCAAAAGCCACTTCTCAGGCCGCTTGGAGTTTGCCTGAAGGCATCTTAAGACTCTGACCATGAGAAACAAGATTCTCTGTTCTGATGAAACCAAGATTTAACTCTTTGGCCTGAATGCCAAGCGTCACGTCTGGAGGAAACCTGGCACCATCCCTACTGTGAAGCACGGTGGTGGCAGCATCATGTTGTGGGGATGTTTTTCAGCGGCAGGGACTGGGAGACTAGTCAGGATTGAGGGAAAGATGAACGGTGCAAAGTACAGAGAGATACTTCATGAAAATGTGCTCAAGAGTGCTCAGGACCTCAGACGGGGCAAAGGTTCACGTTCCAACAGGACAACGACCCTAAGCACACAGCCAAGGCAACACAGGAGTGGCTTCGAGACAAGTCTCTGAATGTCCTTGAGTGGCCCAGCCAGAGCCCGGACTTGAACCCCATCGAACATCTCTGGAGAGATCTGAAAATAGCTGTGCAGCGATGCTCCCCATCCAACCTGACGGAGCTTGAGAGGAACTTTAGAGAAGAATGGGAGAAACTCCTCAAATTCAGGTGTGCCAAGATTGTAGTGTCATACCCAAGAAGACTCAAGGCTGTAATTGCTGCCAAAGGTGCTTCAACAAAGTAAAAGGTCTGAACACTTATGTAAATATGATATTTCCATTTTTTATTTATAATACATTTGCAAAAATTTCTAAACCTGTTTTTGCTTTGTCATTATGGGGTATAGTGTGTAGATTAATGAGAACAAAAAGTATAATTGAATTAATTTTAGAATAAGGCTGTAACATAACAAAATGTGGAAAAAGTCAAGGGGTCTGAATACTTACCGAATGCACTGTATATATGTTTTCTGTTACAGGAAGTAGTGGCTTGTATCATGATTCTTGCAGCTTTCGTCAATGTGATCGGAATTCCTCTTGCTGTGAGCTTCTTCACAGAGGTTCATTAAAGCACTTCATGGATTGTAATGAATGTGCTGATAGACATACTTTTTATAATGGATCTTGCAAAGAATTTCCGTATTCGGTTCACCAGCAATGACACCGAGGTAGGTGAAGTCTGCATTTTCCAAATCATTTTTTATTAAAGCTATCACATGGTTGTAAATGCCTGTGGTGCAACAGACAAACACAAAGTATTGAAACAGTTTTTATATTTTCTTCAAGCTCACATTGCTTTTTGTTCTATCTTCATAAGGTTGGCATGGACTTGGATCAAATTAGGAACTATTACTTGAAAACCTGGTTCTTTCCAGACTTACTGGCAGGGACACCTGTTGACTACTGTCTTCTGATCAGTGGGGTGAGTATATTAATGAAATCATTGGTTGTAACCAAATCATTGGTTGTAACCCCTCAATTATTTGTCACATTTCATGACTTTAAACTAAAATGTCTTTACTGGATATTGGAGCTTTTGATCCCAGTACTGGGCTTGCTGGGGATTGTGCTTGCGCTTGATCAAGCTGACCCGATTGTTCAGCTTACTGCGTTTATTGAGTTTCTCTAGACTGCTGTTGTGTGCTTGCAGTTGGGAAGAGCCAGGTGCACTTTGCATGTGTTATATATTGGCTGAACCGGTCCTCCACTGTGTTCAACTGTTACGAATATCTGTCTATTTATATTTTAATGTTGTCTTTCTATCTGTGTGTGTAGATTCATGGCTGGAATGTTGCAGGAATAGAGGCTGTCCTGCAGTTCCTGCACATGATTGTGATCATGGTTGGTGTGCAACTGGAACGCCTGCTTTCAGTTCCTGGTTGCCACTCTCATAGAATTCCCTGAGTACAGCTGGGTTTCGACACATCCAACTAACACACTACCTCTGTATTACTTCAGAGTGTCTGTGCTAAGGGCTCCAGTCTAGTCACCTTACATTATGATTGTGTTAACGACAATGCAATAGCAATGAACAACACAGCCATTTGAATTGCCATGTTGTCAGGGTAAGTACATGTTTTGTTCCTTATGTCATTTGATGACTCTGAACTAGGGGTCCATCGGAAGTCCCAAAGACCATTCACTGTAGGCCTACACATTTCTTAGTTGTATAGGCATTGTTCAATTGTGTTATACAGTACAAATGTACAACGCATAGGGATGATACCGTTTATCTCCCTCTTTGATTTCAGGAGTACCAGAGTGTGGGTAGTCATCATGACCCTGATGATTGGAACAATGATGTATGCTTTGATGGTGGCCAGAATAACTTCCATAGTGACCAGCGTCAGCGAACACATAATATAAGGTAGTGTTACACATTCGTCTCTTAAACACTGGAGGGCAGTATGAGCATGATGATAAGACAAAGCTTTATTGTTGCCACTGGTGGATGTGCTGTCTCTCAACTTTACCCATGCACTCTGTCCACTAGCTCATGACTACAAGATTCATATGGGTCTTTCAAGACTTAAATACCTTCCCCAGGGTGTCTACTATACGCAACCACGCTACCACAGATTATAGCTTATTGTGTGTGTGTGTGTGTCTGTGACTGTGGTGCAGGTTAACAATGTTCTGCGCCACAGGATCATCAGCCACCTGGAGAACAGATACCAGGGCAAGTGGTTCGATGAGAACGCCATCCTCATGGAGCTCTCAGCACATCTCAGACGGGTCTGAACTGGAATGACATCCAAATAATGAGCTTTTAAGACACTGTTAACACAACATGAAGAACAACAAAGTGCTAGTTTTGCACTGACACATTTTGTAATTTTAGTCTTCCTCAGTATCTGGTTTTCGTAATGGATTTTGTATTAAATGATTCACTTAATTTCTTATGCTGTGTGTTTTGTCTCAACAGGAAGTGATCAGCTACAACTGTGCCAACCTCATTTCCAACATGCCGTGCTTAAAGACGCAGACCCCTTCATCGCTGAGCTGCTGGAGGTGCTGCAGTTTGAGATTTACCCAACAGGGGACCTGATCATCCGCAGGGGGTTTCTGGGAGACTGCATTTACATTTAACATTTACATTTATTTCATCGACAGGGGTACCTTTGAGGTAGAGACCTTCAAATTCACCAATAGACTGTCTGATGGAGACTTCTTTGGAGGTAGTTTCGACACGGCACCACTATCAAACTTTAATCAATGTTGGGGTTTAGGTAGTGTCTCACTATTTGACTTTGTGGACCAAGTGTCTAAAATGGTGGTAGCTTATCCAAAACAAGTAAGGTTATACATCTGTTTGGTTTTGTGAAGCACATGGATCATTAGTATTCTAGACTAGAACTACTAGACTGATCTTTTTATATGAAACAAGATAATGGGGCCTGTAGATGAGATCGAGCTGATGAGCTGTTGCGTATAGTGCGGCTCATGTATGGCACTCTATGTTTTAATGGGGAAATTATAGTGAAAGAAGATTTCCAGTTGATTGTGTGTGTGAATAAAATATAAAATGTGTGCTCATGAAATAATAAGCCGAATGTGAAAACATCAGTGATTTTTGTTGTTGTTGATTTAGAGTTTATAGTAACATGTACAGGGTTGCAGATGTACTGGGTACAGGGTACAGTGACATTATTGAGCTCCAACAATGCAGGCCAAAGTGAAATAAAACCATACAAATAAGAATAAAAAATAAATAATATATACATTTTTAACAAATGTGGCAATGATAAATGTCCATTGGAGTGGGGGCAGGGTAAATGGCCGGTGGGTGGGGGGTGCTCATATACTGACGATGCTCATATACTGCCCACATCTGAGTGATGGAAGCAGGTAGAACAGGGCATGGCTCGGGTGACTGAGGTCCCTGATGATCTTCTTGGCCTTCCTATGACACCTGGTGTTGTAGGTGTCCTGGAGGGCAGGCAGTGTGCAGCCAGTGTTGCATTCGGCTGAGCGTACCACCCTCTGTAGCGCCTTGCAGTCAGCGGCGGTGGAGTTGCCGTACCACGCTGTGATGCAGCCGATAGTATGCTCTCGATGGTGCTCCTGTAGAACACTGAGGGCCCACGGGAATAGGCTGAATTTCTTCAGCATCCTGAGGTTGAAGAGTCGCTGTCGTGCCTTCTTCACTACAGTGTCCTTGTGGTTAGACCGTTTCACCATTGAGACCTGTACGCAGAGGAACTTGATGTTTTTTACCGTCGCCACCCCGGCCCTGTTGATGAGGATGGGGGTGTGCCCAGCCTGGTTCTTCTTGAAGTCTACAATCAGCTCCTTTGTTTTATTGACATTGAGAGAGAGTTTGTTTATTTGGCACCACGCCAACGGAGTGCCTACCTCCTCCCTATAGGCTGTTTCGTCCTTGTTGGTAATCAGGCCTAATACTGTCGTGTTGTCAGCGACCTTGATGATGGAGTTGGAACAGTGTGATGCCGCGCAGTTGTGGGTATACCGGGAAAAGAGTATCCTGGGGTATCCTGGGTGAAACTGTTGTAATGTGCTTCAGCATATCCACCTCACACTTTCTCCATTTAAATATACACAGAATTATTTACACCTTCAAGACAGCTCCGATTGAACTGCACATCAGTCAATTACCAAATCAGAAATGTTCTATGATTCCAATTTAGTGTGGAGTCCTTGGCTCCCTTTGGTTCTCCCCTTTTAGATTTTCACCCTGACAGTGACAAATTACTCCCCTGCTTGGCGAGATTGAAAATTAAAAGCATTTAGAGTTGCTCATGCATTTATGCTAATGAGAAATTCAGATATGATTTGCATGCAAAAGAGGCCAGTCTGAAAGCTCATCATTTCCCCCTCTCAACCCCCAGCCTCTTTGCGTTTCTCTGGGCTTTCTTTGACTTTTTATGCAAGCGAAGAAAATCTGCACACTGAATACACTTCAAAAGTAACATGTCATACGCCAAAGTTGTATTATGTGCATAAAATTCTGTGATGACCGTGAGGTGATGTTAGTTTTTATCCAGCCAAGCATTAGTGGCAAGGTTATTAACATAGCTATTTAGTATGGTTGGCCACGCTCACTACAAAACATAGGGGTTTATTTACTTTACATGCTGTGAACATTATTATTACATTACATTTTAAGAACTTGTAACGATACTCTAAATCCTCCTCCTCCTCAGACGAGGAGAGGAGAGAGGGATCTGAAGACCAATGTGCAGCGAGGTATGATGACATGATTTATTTAAGACACGACAAAACAACAAACACGACGTAGACAGAAAACGAACTTATACTTGAATAAACTACAAAACAAATAAACGATGAAAACAGACCTGGACACGAACTTGCATATAACTTGAAGAACGCACGAACAGGTACACGACTACAAACAAACGCTACAGTCCCGTGTGGCACGAACATACATACAGACACAGGAGACAACCACCCACAAACAAACAGTGTGAAAACACCTACCTTAATATGGCTCTCAATCAGAGGAAATGAAAACCACCTGCCTCTAATTGAGAGCCATATCAGGTCACCCTTAAACCAACATAGAAACAGAAAACATAGACTGCCCACCCAAACTCACGTCCTGACCAGCTAACACATACACAAACTAACAGAAAACAGGTCAGGAACGTGACAGAACTAAAAAGGTTTGTTTTATGCGAAACATTTATAGAGCCACTGAGATCATTTAGTTTGAAATAGGTAGCTGACCTGTGTTTTTAGTGAGTCCAACTACTTCTTTACACAGCAAATACATTTGTGCTATTAATTTGTTTTGTTGCAGTTACTATAATGATTGTAACCTTGGCAAAAGATGCATTAATGAAGGTAGAAAATTAAATGCAGGCTTAATTTGTTTTGTGTTCATGGCTTCCGCAAAATAGGTTTGATTTTATTGAGGAATTTGATGAGTAGGGAAAGCGCTGACATGACACTTGTATTTGTCATCATGTCACTTCAAGGAGGATGGCGCCGCAATTATGAATACGGGTGCACAGCAATTAAAAACTGTAGCATTCATTAATAATTTTTATATTAATCAGCGCATACTAAAATCATTGCTACTGCACTGGCTTTCCAATTACATTGCTTAATTAGAAATGTCAATATTAAGAAATAATTAAATTTAGGAATAAATTAAGGTTGTCACATTTACTCCTTAAATGTTTACAACCATCACTCAAATGATATCTCCTGTAATGTGTTTTGTGAGAGAAAAAACGTAGGGCTTATCCACTCAGAGGCTTCTCCTGAGTATTTTAAATATACTGATTTAACAATAGCTGTTCTTCTCTCGCCTGTCCTTTGCTCCCGTTCTGACCTCTAATCTCGCAGAGCTGTGCCTGGTGATGCCGAACGGCAAGAGCAGTACCAAAGTGACAGTGCTGACCACCTGCCGGCTCTACTCTCTGTACGTCAAGGACTACAGGAGGGTCCTGATCCGCTTCCCTGAGTTCAAAGCTCAGATAGACGACGTGGCCAAGGAGATACTCATTGTATATGACCCCTTACTGTCTTAGAATGACCCTATTACCAAGCATTGCAATAACTATAGTTGAAGTCGTAAGTTTACATACACTTAGGTTGGAGTCAATAAAACTCGTTTTTCAACCACTCCACAAATTTCTAATAGTTAATAGTTTTGGCAAGTCGGTTAGGACATCTACTTTGTGCATGACACAAGTAATTTTTCCAACAATTGTTTACAGACAGATTATTTCACTTATAATTCACTGTATCACAATTCCAGTGGATCAGAAGTTTACATACACTAAGTTGACTATGCCATTAAACAGCTAGGAAAATTCCAGAAAATTATGTTATGGCTTTAGAAGCTTCTGATAGGCTAATTGACATCATTTGAGTCAATCGGAGGTGTACCTGTGGATGCATTTCAAGGCCTACCTTCAAACTCACTTCCTCTTTGCTTGACATCATGGGAAGATCAAAAGAAATCAGCCAAGACCTCAGAAAATAATTGTAGACCTCCACAAGTCTGGTTCATCCTTGGGAGCAATTTCCAAACGCCTGAAGGTACCACGTTCATCTGTACAAACAATAGTACGCAAGTATAAACACCATAGGACCACACAGCCGTTATACCTGTTCGCTGCTCTGGCACCCCAATGGTGGAACAAACTCCCTCACGACGCCAGGTCAGCGGAGTCAATCACCACCTTCCGGAGACACCTGAAACCCCACCTCTTTAAGGAATACCTAGGATAGGATGAAGTAATCCTTATAACCCCCCCCCCCCCCCCCCCTTAAAAGAGTTAGATGCACTATTGTAAAGTGGTTGTTCCACTGGATATCATAAGGTGAATGCACCAATTTGTAAGTCGCTCTGGATAAGAGCGTCTGCTAAATGACTTAAATGTAAATGTAAATGTAAATGTAATACCGCTCAGGAAGGAGATGCGTTCTGTCTCCTAGAGATGAACGTACTTTGGTGCCAAAAACTGCAAATCAATCCCAGAACAACAGCAAAGGACCTTGTGAAGATGCTGGAGGAAACTGAAAGGCCGATCAGCAAGGAAGAAGCCACTGCTCCAAAACAACCATAAAAAAGCCAGTCTACGCTTTGCAATTGCACATGGGGACAAAGATCATACTTTTTGGAGAAATGTCCTCTGGTCTGATGAAACAAAAATAGAACTGTTTGGTCATAATGACCATCGTTATGTTTGGAGGAAAAAGGGGGAGGCTTGCACGGGGGTGGCAGAATCATGTTGTGGGGGTGCTTTGCTGCAGGAGGAACTGGTGCACTTCACAAAATAGATGGCATCATGAGTAAAGAAAATTATGTGGATATATTGAAGCAACATCTCAAGACATCAGTCGGGAAGTTAAAGCTTGGTCGCAAATGGGTCTTCCAAATGGACAATGACCCCAAGCCTACTTACAAAGTTGTGTCAAAATGGCTTAAGGACAACAAAGTCAAGGCATTGGAGTGGCACTCACAAAGCCCTGTCCTCAGTCCTATAGAAGATTTGTGGGCAGAACTGAAAAAGTGTGTGCGAGCAAGGAGGCCTACAAACTTGACTCAGTTACACCAGCTCTGTCAGGAGGAATGGGCCAAAATTCACCCAACTTATTGTGGGAAGTTTGTGGAAAACTACCCGAAACATTTGACCCAAGTTAAACAATTCAAAGGCAATGCTACCAAATACTAATTGGGTGTATGTAAACTTCTGACTCACTGGGAATGTGATGAAAGAAATAAAAGCTGAAATAAATCATTCTCTACTATTCTGACATTTCACATTCTTAAAATAAAGTGGTGATCCTAACTGACCTAAGACAGGTAATTTTTACTAGGATTAAATGTCAGGAATTGTGAAACTGAGTTTAAATGTATTTGGCTAAGGTGTATGTAAACATCCGACTTCAACTGTATTTCCTATTGCGTCTCATCAACTAGGCTACCACTGAGTTGCTACTAAGTTGCAGATGGTACTACACCAGGCGATGATTGTTCATTCTGACACCATCCCAATGTTGTTTGAGGACATCATTTCCAGGGTTTCTTGTATGTAGTGGTTGTTAGGTGACCTGAATTTGTTCTAGTGAATCTTGGTACATTTTAGTCATTTATCCAGAGCGACTTACAGTAGCAATTAGGGTGAAGTGCCTTGCTCAAGGGCACATTGACAGATTTTTCACATTGTCGGCTTGAGATTTGTGCCAGCAACCTTTCAGTTAGTTGCCCAACACTTTAACCGCTAAACTACCTGCAACCGTAGTTTACTCTTGTCATTTTACTCTTTTAGGTTCTGAGCTAAAGTAAGCTGAGTCTCAAAAAGCTGCACCCAAAGTGGACAACAAGGACAAAGCTAGATCCAGAGAGGACAAGGTCTATCAAGACAAGGATGCATAAGGATCCCCATATTCCACGTGGTAAGTCTTAAATATCTGACTTGAATTACTCAAAATTTCAATTTTAAGACAGTGGTGCTAATATGCAGTATATGCGTTGTTTTGATTGAATGTTATTGGCCAAAAATCTTTTTGTATTTCAGGCGAGAGCAAAGTTGGAAATGACACTGATGCATTTCATTACACTCAGCACTTTTGGTCACTGTTTCCACTTACAAAATAAAATCTAGACTTAATATGATGTCCACCTAAATTAACAGGCAAGTGACAATCTATGTACACTAACGTTCACAAGATTGGGGTCACTCCTCTTTCTATTCTGGTTAGAGCCAGTTTGCGCTGTTCTCTGAAGGGAGTAGTACACAGCGTTGTACGAGAGCTTCAGTTTCTTGGCAATTTCTCGCGTGGAATAGCCTTCATTTCTCAGAACAAAAATGGACTGATGAGTTTCAGAAGAAAGTTCTTTGTTTCTGGCCATTTTGAGCCTGTAATCGAACCCACAAATGCTGATGCTCCAGATACTCAACTAGTCAACTAGTCAACTCAACTAGTCTAAAGAAGTTTTATTGCTTCTTTAATCAGTACATCTGTTTTCAGCTGTGCTAACATAATTACGAAAGGGTTTTCTAATGATCTTTTAAAAAAAAATGTAAACGATAAACTTGGATTAGCTAACACAACTTGCCATTGGAACACAGGAGTGATGGTTGCTGATAATGGGCCTCTGTACGCCTATGTAGATATTCCATTAAAAATGGACAAAATATTTGCTTTTCTTTCATAAACAAGGACATTTCTAAGTGACCCCAAACTTTTGAACGGTAGTACTCTGTGTGTGTGCTCGCTTTCGAGAGTATCTGTGAGAAATGATCTAGCACAAGATAAGTCAACCAGATATATTCTTGTCTTTATCTTACCGAGATCATCAACACACTGCAGTGAGCACTTTAATACTCTAATAACACAATCATACTGTTGAACAGTGTGAATACCGTGTTTACAGTACAAAGTGAAGGTATTTATCACTTCTGAGGTTGAGGGTGACTCTGGGCTTTTATTGGACTTTTAATCAGTTTAAACCAATCTCCTAAAAGCACCTGTTGGATGCAGTGCATCGGATGAAACGGAGGAAGACTTGAAAGTGTCTATTGCTCAAAGGAAGGAAGGCTGGGCTCCAATGATAGGATCAGTCTCTGGGCTACAGCATTTTCTCTAGCTGGTTTCGTTTAGCTCGAAGCACATGTGACAGCACACTAATTACACTGCACTATTCCCTCAGTTGTAAAATGTTATTAGCACAGGCCTTATTGAAGTTGCTGCCGACTAATTACTTTGTTATTTACCATAGTAAAGGAAACCTTAAACTCATGGAATACTGTTAGCTGAATATGTTTATATACTGTATGTTTAAACAAGGTTGTGTTGATACTCCTATTATACAATACGAGGCATTTTAAATATTACTAAATCATGGTATTTATCTTCTCATAAACATGAAGATACCAAGCACCACTCATGCATAAAAAGTGAATGAAGAACAAAGACTGTTTTGGGTGTTATATTTGAGCGTTGTTTGTTTCAGCGGAAGGTCATTTTCAGAACCTTGTCCAATTACATTTCTGTTCACGAGTCGATATCCATGTTGTATGAATACATGTAAAAATGGTCTCACTGCCTCTCTCTCCCTCAGCGTTTCTCTCTCAGCCTCTCTCTCTCTCAGCCTCTCGCCTCTCTCTCTCAGCCTCTCTCTCAGCCTTTCTCGCTCTCTCTCAGCCAGCCTGTGATACTGATAGAGTGAAGTATGATGTTCTGCTGTTATAAACACCCCATGACCATGTGAGGTTATTGACCTGACCCTGATGTTTTCCACCTGTCAACATGACTCCTCTGCTTCTCCCTGCTGAACCAACAGGGAGAATAAAGAGACCCTGGCGACTGAAAGGCTGTATCAATCAGGAGAGAGCGAGAGAGAGAGTGAGAAAGAGAGCGATTCCATTCTCCAGCCAGCGGCCCCAGATTAGCTCTGAGAGGCAAAGGAGCGCCCCCGCTCTTTGACAAATGAGAAAAGCCTCCGCCGGCCTGGCCAAACTGACAGGGCAAATGGAAGCAATTCCTCCCGAGGCGGGGGAGAGCAGCTGTGACCAAGGCCTGGTGTTCCAGTGCCACTCCAGATGGGGGACGCCTCGCCACAGTGGCCTTGCCGCTAGACAATTGGCGTTTCTCTCACGATGGCGAGCGGGTGAGCAGGCGGCCCTGGGAGACAGTGTGTAACGCTGACCTGTGTGAAACCCCATCAGTCGCGGATCACCGTCCCCCTTTACCTGCCGGGGGGTGCCGCCACTGTGTGTTTGTTTCTCCTCCCACACCTTCTGAGAAAGAGACGTTTGTGTGTGTCATGTGAAGGCAACAATACAGAGACTTGTATTAAGAGAAAAGTGTGCAGTATGGCCTCATGTGGTGGGATAACTCATTGACCTCAGGCTAGAAGCAGCAGTTTCCAGTGTCTGGGCATGGTAACCCAGTCTCAGCCCAGAGCCCTGTGAATTACACAGAGACCCTGATGGATTAAACCGTCCCCTGGTGAGATGTACTGCTGCTATCACCGGAGACACTCACAGAGGTGACTGGGATGGGACGCTGGAGAGGAGAGAAGTGAAGGAGAGGAATGGTAGAACGATAAGGATTTGGAAAAAGGGGGGAAGAGGAAGAATAGAGTGTATAGGGGAGCAGATGAGGATAGGGCAAGGAGAGAAAGGAGTGCAGTGGGAGATATCCAAGTAAATAGGAGACAGGGTTTGTGGGAGAGGAATGGAAGTTAGCTAACCTTTAGTTCCCCTGTCAGTGTTCAGTGTGTGGGTGTTGAGGCTGACACTGGGGAGGTGAGTGAGCAGAGCGCTGCATCATGGGTGAATGCTGCTTTATCCAGGGCTAAATGGTCCAGGCTTCACGAAGATACACAGCCACTATAATTATCTATCCACGCCTGAGGAATCAATTGTAGCTAAGCCTCATTTTTACCAGACGGAGATCCTGGCATTAAAGTTTTAAAAACCTCAAACTATTTAAAAGTCATGCTTTCAGGGACACACACAGAACATTTGCTGTTAACAAATAACTTAATAACTTTCAATTATTTATTCATGGTCTGTGCCGAATTTGACTCTAGGTTAATTTCTCTGCTTTATACATTGTTTAAATATGCATCACCTCTTGACTCTTATATAAGTGTGGCTGTCAGATCTATCAGCTCTGTGCTGACTTTGAGGGAAACAGCTATGGTCTTATTGCTCTTTTATAGACCTTACAAACTGGTTTAAATAGTGAGTCTATACAAGTGTAATTACTGTTATTTATGTTTGCTCCCAAAGCTAATGCCCATAGGCTTTAGCTCAGTGGGTTAACACAGTCTTGAGGCCAACAGACATCTGCGACCAGTGCCAGGATAATCTCATTCTGATTTGCATATTCATATGAACTCCATAATTCAGCAAGTGACTAAAATGGGTCAGGAGGTGATGGAGGATCAGGAAAGTGGAGCTAGCTTTCCATAGCCCCGGTCCGCTGAAAGCATGAGAAACAATGTGGCAGACCTGAAATAGTTCACAGCTTCAGAACATTCCCTGGGGGGGGGGGTGCAAATTGGCTCTCAGAAGAGTAAAAAGAAACAATTGCCCTTTACCTCTGAGGTTGCATGTCGTCTCTCAACCACTCACCGCTGGGCAGATTAAGGTCAAGTAGACCATTTTCCTTCTTTCTCTGCTCTGAAGGCAGAGCTAGAAAGAGGGGGAGAAACAGAAAGAGAATTAGAGGGAAAGAGAGGGATTCTGAAGGTCTTTCAAAGAGGTTTTACAGCCATCCCTGGTGATTTTCTCCCTTTAAACGTTGATAATGGCTGCTTGTCAGAGACGATGAGCTCAGAACTCACCTGCTGTTTCTCAGGCCGACTACGAGATCTCCTTTTACACACATTAATTATGAAAGAAATGCCATGTTGATCCCATTGCTGTTGAATGTGACTCACACATATGTCCATGAATAGATTACAAGAGGCAGATATGTTGAGAATGTAGGCTACCCCCAATTTTCTCTCTCTCAAGAATTTAGTAAATACTTAGTAAATCAACTTTCGCCTTTGCCGTAATGTATAATGAGTCATTGAAATATCGACGCAATTTGTGCTCATGTACATATCTACCTCAAATACTGTACCTTGTACCTCTGCACATTGATCTGGTACTCCCTACTACTGGATTGCCAGATATAGCTGCTGAGTGGGTGATTCTCATTAAACTTTCCACCATGATACCTATTGGGTCACTAAGGATCTATAGTTATCTATATCTTAATTATTATTATGTTTATTGATCAGATATTATGCATTTTACCACAATTTCCACAACTACCAATGCAAAAATTCTCATTACCGCAATAGTTTTTTAAGTCCAAAAAAGTCATAAACAAATCAATTTGTAATCATTTTTAACATTGCTCACCTAATGAAAAGGCCTGAATTATACATAACAATAAAATCAAATATACAGTGGGGAGAACAAGTATTTGAAACACTGCCGATTTTGCAGGTTTTCCTACTTACGAAGCATGTAGAGGTCTGTAATTTTTATCATAGGTACACTTCAACTGTGAGAGACGCAATCTAAAACAAAAATCCAGAAAATCACATTGTATAATTTTTAAGTAATTAATTTGCATTTTATTGCATGACATAAGTATTTGATACATCAGAGAAGCGGAACTTAATATTTGGTACAGAAACCTTTGTTTGCAATTACAGAGATCATACGTTTCCTGTAGTTCTTGACCAGGTTTGCACACACTGCAGCAGGGATTTTGGCCCACTCCTCCAGATCCTTCAGGTTTCGAGGCTGTCGCTGGGCAATACGGACTTTCAGCTCTCTCCAAAGATTTTCTATTGGGTTCAGGTCTGGAGACTGGCTAGGCCACATGTTTCAGCATGATAATACACAGCCCCATGTCTCGGATCTGTACACAATTCCTGGAAGCTGAAAATGTTCCAGTTCTTTCATGGCCTGCATACTCCCAGACATGTCACCCATTGAGCCTGTTTGGGATGCTCTGGATCGACATGTACGACATCGTGTTCCATTTCCCGCCAATATCCAGCAACTTTGCACAGCCATTGAAGAGGAGTGGGACAACATTCCACAGGCCACAATCAACAGCCTGATCAACTCTATGCGACAGAGATGTTGCGCTGCATGAAGCAAATGGTGGTCACACCAGATACAGACTGTCTTTCTGATGCACGCCCCTACCTTTTTTTAAGGTATCTGTGACCAGTTGGGAAATTCATAGATTAGGGCCTAATGAATTTATTTAAATCGACTGATTTTCTTATACAGTATTAACTGTAACTCAGGAAAATCTTTGAAATTATTGCATGTTGCATTTATATTTTTGTTCGGTATATTTTCTATAGTCAAAAGTGGACTTAGGCATCAAAAGGTGACCTTTTTAGAAAAAGTAAGTTCCCCAATGTCTTTACGGGTAGTATTGGTGTAATACAGTGTTTTCCATTAAAGACGGCTGTCGGCTAATCAGCCGGACAAATTTTCAACCGGCTACTTTTCCCACCTCCTATTAACTAGGCTACTTTTCTTTTAAATGTTCAATTCACCAGTCGGTCGAGCCCTCTAGAATGAACAATATGCATCTTCTAGCATCTATTGATAGGATAGGTGCCTGTCAGTCACAAAGCGAGCGATGACATGGAAACGCTGTCTGCTGTCTGTCCCGCCTCCCGGTACAATTTGTGTGTGCTGTGTTTGGTTGGAGTCACATTTCTTTACACAGATGAGGGAGAGAGCACGATGCTCATGAATTTGCATGTGCCATGTACAGTAATGTGGTAACCTCACGTAGCAGGCGTAAAAAAAAAACGCCTGAAACTAGATCCCCTACATACTAGACTTAACGAGATTGAGTAAAACCTTTGAGAGGTTCTCTTCTGCACTGCTCAACCAATCCAGTAAATGGGGAGGAGGAGTTAAGATGGAGTGTCGCCTTAACGTCCAAAAGCAGAAGATGAGTCACAGGATCTCTTTCCATTTCTCATGAAAACCGGAACATCCGGTTGTTGGGGTCTCTGGCTGGGCCACTCAAGGACATTCAGAGACTTGTCTCGAAGCCACTCCTGTGTTGTCTTGGCTGTGTGCTTAGGGTCGTTGTCCTGTTGGAACGCTGTCCTTTGCCCCAGTCTGAGGTCCTGAGCGCTCTTGAGCACGTTTTCATAAAGTATATCTCTGTACTTTGCACCTTTCATCTTTCCCTCGATCCTGACTAGTCTCCCATGCTTCACCGTAGGGATGGTGCCAGGTTTCCTCCAGACGTGACGCTTGGCATTCAGGCCAAAAAGTTGGTTTCAGACCAGAGAATTTGTTTCTCATGATCTGAGTCCTTTTGGTGCCTCCAAGCGGGCTGTCATGTGCCTTTTACTGAGGATTGGCTTCTGTCTGGCTACTCTACCATGAAGGCCTGATTGGTGGAGTGCTGCAGAGATGGTTGTCCTTCTGGAGTGTTCTCCCATCTCCACAGAGGAACTTTGGAGCTCTGTCAGAGTTACCATCGGGTTCTTGGTCACCTCCGTGACCAAGGCCCTTCTCCCCCGATTGCTCAGTTTGGCCGGGCAGCTCTATGATCCTGTCTCCGAGCTCACAATCCTGTCTCCAAGCTCTACGGACAATTCCTTCAACCTCATGGCTTGGTTTTTGCTCTGACATGCACTGTCAACTGTGGGACCTTATATAGACAGGTGTGTGCCTTTCCAAATCATGTCCAATCAATTGAATTTATCACAGGTGGACTCCAATCAAGTTGTAGAAACTTCTCAAGGATGATCAATGGAAACAGGATGCACAAGAGCTCAATTTCGAGTCTCATAGCGAAGGGTCTGAATTCTTATGTAAACAAGGTATTTCTGTTCTTTATTGTTAACAAATTTGCAAAATTTATAAACCTGTTTTCACTTTGTTATTATGGGGTATTGTGTGTAGATTGATGAGGATTTTTACTTATTAAATCCATTTTAGAATAAGGCTGTAACGTAACAAAATGTGGAAAAAGTCAAGGGCTCTGAATACTTTTCCATTTTTGTGTATTTTATTCCTCTTTTTAAACTCTGCATCGTTGGGAAGGGCTTGTAAGCAAGCATTTTACGGTAAAGTCTACACCAGTTGTATTCAGCACATTTGACAAATAAAATGTGGTTTGATTTCTTGTGTTCATTTAAGTATTTGAATGACATAATGTCTGGCCCTTTCATATCAAGGGCAGTCACAGACTGCTTATAATTAAAGAATAATAGTAATTTTCTGAGTCTAGCACGGAGACATGAATATGCAGCAACTTCTTCAGCTCAAATCGAAATTATGCTTATCGGGTACCTCACCTCACAGAAGGTGAGAGGTCAGTCTGAGCAGGCAGCCAGCATTTCTCTACATAATTGAGAGGAGTTTTGAATTAATTGTATAATTAATCTTGTCAATTTAAGTTACACAGAAGTCTGACCCTGAATTAGGCAGTCTGGAATATTCCAAATTGCCTTAATGTGAAATCTGGCTCCATAATGCACTTTGTTCTCTCATGATGAAATGAGGCAAGTTATTAGCAGAGATAAAAAGTGCATGCTGTAATAACCAGTTATTAGTCCTTATCACGCTGTGCCTTTATGTGATTCATTTCCTCACAAAGTAATTCAAATATTTTTTTAAAGGACGGCTTATTTTATTTGGTCTATGTACATAAATTAAAGTAAAAAATAATGTGCTGGAATTTATGAAATACAAAGTAAACGTAACATTAAACCAGATGAAAACTTACTCAAAATACTTTGCAGAAATAATAAATTACTTTCACTGTGTTTGTTGAGTAAAAAAAGTGCTAGAATTGTTGTCTGCTCCACGTCCTCTCTTTCTGAACATACTTTATGGTTCTTTAGCATGTACACCATGTCACTCAAGTTTCATATCAATATTCAAACCTTTTAGCACATAATCTAAGTCCCTCCCACCTGCCTACATCCTCTTCCCCCTCCAGCCCTGGCTCCCAGCCCTCAGTCTGGACCAGGAGAGAGGAGAGCACTGGCAGGCTGCCTAGCGGTTAAGAGTGTTGTTCCAGTACCCGAAAGGTCGCTGGTTCGAATCCCTGAGCTGGCAAAGTGGAAAAATCGGCTGTTCTGCCCTTGAGCAAAGCAGCTAACCACCAAAAACATGTGATGAATTGGACGTTGATTAAGGCAGCCCCCCGCACCTGTCTGATTCAGAGGATTAAACGCGGGAGACACATTTCGGTTGAATGCATTCAGTTGTGCAACTAACTATGTATCCCTTCCTCCCTTCCCTGTGTGGAGGGGACTCAGCAGGGGCAATAAAAACTCAGCATGCGAACTCCCTCTCTGCCTAAACGACACCCATTATCACCTGCTTAGCGGTGATGGAACGCTACTTGTTAGGCCCTGTGGCAGGCAGGCAGCTTCAGAGGCCTGGGAGGGAGGCAGGCAGGGTCACATTAGTGCCTGGATCTCTCTGGTCATGTTGGGTTTCTGTATTTTGGAAGCCCGTACTGTACCACGGGAAACTCAGCACCCCTTAAATTTAACAGCCTCCATAATGTGGAATCATTATCACTAATGGTGCACTTGTGTTAACTGTCCGAGTTTTGGTTTTTGAGGGAAGGCTTCTGCAAACCCACTGGGGGGAAGGTCATTAGATATACTGGTGGTGGCCGGGCCTCAGTGCAAACTCTCCAAGCAGGCTGGATTCTAAACTGTGTGTGTTGTAACTGTGGGTACACTTAGTATCACATGCTTCGTTCAACATTTTATAGCACACTTGGCTCAATAGTCAGTTCTCACCTATATCTCACCGCCAAATCTGTTACTGCTCAGTGTATTAAACATTTATATATGTCAAGGTCAAAACAAGGCCTTAACAGCATGTCACACATCACTCAATCAAGTACAACGTTAGAGTCCAGTAGGGCTGACCCCATTTAATCGACTGGTCTATTTTTTGGTCAATAGGTTGTTGGTCGAGCTAGATTTCTTTAGTCGATCAGTAGCAAAACAACAACAACAAAATATCATTGTGTACAAGACACCTCTCTGATTCGCGCTGATTGGACTGATCCGTTGTGGAGTCCATTACTCTAAGATGTGCTACTATGGTTCTATTACGTAGGAACAATGGTGCAACACTAATACAAATAATATTATTTTATAACAAATTCTCCCCTGTTGGATAGTGGTTGCTGTCTGCGGTTCTGAAACACATGCGCTGTTGAATGTTGCTATGTGCATAATAGCAAAGTTAACCAGTATACTGGTGTTGAGAACAATGTGGTGGAGACAGCAGCGGAATGAGGAGATGAGAAAACAGCCCTTGTCTTATTGTCTAATAAAAGTTAGGAGAGAGGAAACCCCAATTTAAATAGGTCTATAATCAATAGCCTAACTGTTAGATGTGCCTGGCTTGGGACCTCCGAGTGGAAGGGCCGGGTGCATGCACGCTGACTTCTGTCTCCAGTTGTACAGTGTTTCCTCTGACACATTGGTGTGGCTGGCTTCCGGGTTAAGCGAGCAGTGTGTTAAGAAGAAGTGCGGCTTGGCAGGGTCGTGTTTCGGAGGAAGCATGGCTCTTGACCTTCGCCTCTCCCGAGTCCGTACAGGAGTTGCAGCGATGGGACAAGACTGTAACTACCAATTGGCGAGAAAAATGGGTAAAAGTACTACTACTACTAATAATAATAATAATAATGTGCCTGGCTTTATAAATCATGCATATATATCTACCACAGGAGCTTAGTGTCACCTTAATTGGGGAGGACAGGCTCATAGTAATGGCTGGAACGGAATGAACGGAATGGTATTCCATTTACTCCATTCTAGCCATTATTATGAGGTGTCCTCCCCTCAGCAGCCTCCTGTAATATCTACAGTGTTTGTTTAATAGCCTACTGATTCCGTGAGCACCAAGCCTCACTCAACGACACGTTGAGTTGAGTTGAGTTTATTTTATTTTTACAGGGACAGTGCACATTAATCAACGTTTCAGTAAAAGTGCCGGTTTTAGCCAGCCGGCTAATTTTCAACCGCAGTCCCTGGGCAGGTTATTAAAAACAATTACAATATAGACAGTCATTGAGCAGTGAGCACACGCAGAGCAACATAGGACAAGCAAGACGTAGCATACAGACAGAGCAACATAGGACAAGCAAGACGTAGCATACAGACAGAGCAACATAGAACAAAAAGCAGCAAGACAAAATTCATAAAAGCAACAGTGTTTCCACACCTCACAAGCTACAGACAACAGACAACATGGAAAGCGGCAATACACAGCTAGGGATTATGTTCACAAATCTGATTGACCTTTAGCCATGTCTTCATGCATTTTGTGAAAGTGTGATATGTGGTGCAGTTATGTGTGTCTGATGGCAGTGTATTCCAGACATGGGAAGCTCTCACAGAGAAAGCGGATTTACTAAAGATGTTTTACCTTAACTTCTACTTCATCACAATCCCGGATCCGGGAGCACCCCCATCAGTAAAAAAGCCGACTAGCATAGCCTAGCATAGCGTCACAAGTAAATACTAGCATCTAAATATCATTAAATCACAAGTCCAAGACACCAGATGAAAGATACACATCTTGTGAATCCAGCCATAATTTCTGATTTTTAAAATGCTTTACAGGGAAGACACAATATGTAAATCTTTTAGCTAACCACGATAGCAAAAGACACAACTTTTTTTCCACCATTTTTTTCCTGCATAGGTAGCTATCACAATTTCGACCAAATAAAGATATAAATAGCCACTAACCAAGAAACAACTCAATCAGATGACAGTCTGATAACATATTTATTGTATAGCATATGTTTTGTTAGAAAAATGTGCATATTTCAGGTATAAATCATAGTTTACCATTGCAGCCACCATCACAACTCTCACCAAAGCAACTAGAATAACTACAGAGACCATCGTGTATTACCTAAATACTCATCATAAAACATTTCTGAAAAATACACAGCGTACAGCAAATGAAAGACAAAGATCTTGTGAATCCAGCCAATATTTCAGATTTTTTAAGTGTTTTACAGCGAAAACACAATATAGCATTATATTAGCTTACTACAATAGCCAACCAAACAACAGCATTGATTCAGGCCAACAATAGCGATAACGAATAAACCAGCAAAAGATATTAATTTTTTCACTAACCTTCTCAAAACTTCTTCAGATGACAGTCCTATAACATCATATTACACAATACATATAGAGTTTGTTCGAAATGTGCATATTTAGAGGCACAAATCGTGGTTATACAATGAGAAAAGTAGCCAAACTGCCAACAATATGTCGGGAGAAATCTTGGGAGAGGCACTTAGTCTAATCAGTAACTAACCCTAAACTTGACTAAAAAATACAGGTTGGACAGCAAATGAAAGATACATTAGTTCTTAATGCAATCGCTGTGTTAGATTTTTAAAATTAACGTTACTACGACATACAGCGTGTGTTAAAGCGAGACCGCACTGAGATTCATGGCGGAATACGAGTGTAACATTTTTCAACAGAACAACAAATTAACATCATATATAGTTCTTACTTATTGATGAGGTCCCATCAGAATCTTGGGCAAGGTGTCCTTTGTCCAAAAGAATCGTTGCTCGGTTGTAGATTGTCGCCTTCAACGTTGGAATTAGCAGTAAACATTAGCCATGTGGCAAAGACGTGCCCAACTCCCTAAAACGCAGCATAAATAAATATCAGAAAATCGCAATATAATGATATAAACTGATATAACTCGGTTTAATATAACAACATTATGATGTCTTTAACACCTATATCAAATAAAAACAGAGCCGGATATATCTAAGGGCTATAAAGGGAGCTTTCTATCACGACAGCCAGAGGTCCTTTCTGCGTCAGAGCGAAGAGGACAAAGGACGGACCCCACGTTGCCAGCCCATTTATAAGCTGTCAGATCTGCCTAGAAACACCATTTCAATTCTCACTATTCGCTGACATCCAGGGGAAGGCGTATGCAGTGCATCTCAAGCAATAGAAGACAGGCAGATTTATAAACGGATCTCAGAACAGCCAGCAGAATTCAGCATTCTCACATCCTCATAGGAAAATTTCTCTAACTCCAGTTCTGTTTTACTCACAGATATAATTCAAACGGTTTTAGAAACTAGAGAGTGTTTTCTATCCAATAGTAATAATAATATGCATATTGTACGAGCAAGAATTGAGTACGAGGCAGTTTAATTTGGGAACAAAATTATTACAAAGTGCCAACAGCACCCCCTATTGAGAAAAGGTTTTAAGGGAACTATACAGTCACCTCTCATGGCAGACCTTGTGGATCTGCTGCCATATGTTTGGGTTTTCTGTTTAACAAATAATACTGAGTGGAGGGGGAGCCAGGTGTATTGCACAAGATTTTCCCAACTCAGGAGCTCATGCTTTCTGAGGATGTAACAGTGATGATGGCTATTGGGCTTCCTATCAAGCACTTTGAGAGCCTGTTTGTAGACAGACTGAATAGGATTTAATGTTGTACATCAAGCTTGGGCCCAACTAGTCAAGCAGTATGTTAAGTGGGGGAGTATCATAGAATTGAAGTACAGTTTTGCTACCTCTGTAGTCAAACAATTTCGTATAAAACCAAATTCAACCTAGCTAATTTCCGATATCTGAATGACCTTTTTCACATGCTTTTTAAAAGAGAGGTTGGAATCAAGTATGATGCCAAGGTACTTAAAATCAGATACCACCTGGAGCTTCTCCCCTGACACATAGACATCTGGCTCAGTAGCATCTGTTGCCCTCTTTGTGAAGAACATGCAAACAGTTTTTTTCACATTGAGATGCAAACACAAGTCACTGAGCCACTTTGTAACCTGGACCATTACAGTAGTGAGTTCTTGTGCAGCTTGTTGTTTGCTCTTTGCATGCACATATATCACTGTATGATCTGCATACATTTGAACTTCAGACCCAGTACAGACAGAAGGCAGATCATTAATGTACAGGCTGAACAGGAGGGGCCTCAGTATTGACCCTTGGGGCACGCCCACATCATAGCTAAGAGTGGGCGACAGCTCATTGCTCACTCTGACACACTGAGTTCTGCCTTCAAGGTATGATTTCATCCATCTCAAGGCATCGGGGGAAAAGTTGAACTTGGACAATTTTGTGATGAGAATCTCATGGTTAACAGTATCAAAAGCTGTCCTTAGGTCCAGAAACACAGCCCCAACAACGCCCCCTTTGTCCATCTTGGACTTCACATTTTCCAGAAGAAAGCAGTTTCTGTGGAGTGTTTCGCTCTGAAGCCAAACTGCATGGAGTGTAATGTGAAGGGGCTGTTGTTGAGGTGGGCAATCAGTTGTTCTGCTACACACTTTTCAACAACCTTTGACACCACAGGTAGTATACTAATGGGCCTGTAGTTACACACGTCAGCAGGGTCGCCCGATTTAAAGATGGCCGTTATTATGGCCGACTTCTATGCCCTTGGAAACACCCCGAGACCAATAGATGTGTTGGTGACCTTAGTAATGGGGCCAATGAGTGACTCTTTGTAGTTTTTAAGAAAGGTAGAGTCCAGCCCAAACACATCTTTGGCTTTAGAGTTCTTAAGTGAGCTAATCACCTTGTTCACCTTTGACTCAGAAACCTCCCTTATGATGAAGACAGGTTGAGTGTCATTTACTAGCACTGAGCCCAAGAAACCAGTGGAGGTGTTAGGTGTCAGTACCCTGACAGAGTCAATAAAGTAGGAATTGAAGGCTATTGCTATTTCGACTGCATCCTGTGTTAGATTGTCATTCACCATGATTTCTAGTCTTTTTGCAGTGTTACTATGGTCTTTCCCTGTTAACTTTTTTAGATTCTCCCAGATCAATTTAGAATTTCCCTTTGCTTCACCAATTATGTTAATAAACAAGTTTGCCTTGGCCTGTCTGATTTCTTTCATCACCTTATTTCTCAACATGGTAAACCTACGTCTGTCATGCTCTAATTTGGATCTTACGGCTATTTTTAGAGCATAATCTCGTTCTTTCATCAATTTCCAGATTTCTCCATTTAGCCAAGGAAGAGTGCTCTTTTGGCAAGGTTTGGATTTGATTTTCTTTAGGAAACCATTTATTGTAGTCTGGATTGTGGATAGAAAAACCTGACTATCAGCTTCCACGTCTGTATAGGACAAGAGATCATTACAGTTAATTCCCTTAATTGCATTTTCAAAATAGTTTAATTCACTCCTAGGTATTCTTAGTTGATCCGGCTTTCTAACAGTAGAGAGGTTAAACCTGCTCTTAGACAGCTTTCTGGCTATAAGTGTCAGATTATGATCAGATAGCCCAGTAACTATATTGAATGATTTAGTCACTCTCTCTGGTTTATTACTGAACACCAAATCAATCTGTGTTTTAGAGCAACAAGTCACCCTGGTTGGCACTTTAACTAGCTGTGTAAGGTCAAAGGTATTAGTGATCTGTTTGAGGGTTTTCCTACAAGTGTCACGTTCCTGACCTGTTTTCTGTTATTTTTGTATGTGTTTAGTTGGTCAGGACGTGAGTTGGGGTGGGCATTCTATGTTTTGTGTTTCTATGTTTGTAACGATAATCCTCCTCCTCTTCATTAGAAGAGGAGGAGCAGGGATTGAACCAAGGCGCAGCGGATAGTGAAGACATAATGATTTATTAAAGACAAGACGAAAACACGAACTTCACTATAAACTAACAAAATAACAAAACGAAAGTAGACAGTCCCGAACGACGAACTTACATACAACGTAAAGAACGAAATGAACAGGAACAGACTACATGAAATGAACAAACCGTATACAGTCCCGTATGGTGCAAACATTGACACGGACACAGGAGACAATCACCCACAAACACACAGTGATAATGCCCTACCTAAATATGACTCTTGATTAGAGGAAAATGCAAACCACCTGCCTCTAATCAAGAGCCATACCAGGCAAACCGAAACCAACATAGAAACAGGTAACATAGACTGCCCACCCAAAACACATGCCCTGACCAAAAACACATAAAAACTAACATAAATAGGTCAGGACTGTTACAGTACCCCCCCCCCAAGGTGCGAACGCCGGGCGCACCAGCATAAAGTCCAGGGGAGGGTCCGGGTGGGCAGTTGACCACGGTGGTGGTTCCGGTTCCGGACGCTGTCCCCATACCACCATAGTCACTCCCCTCTTCTGTCTACCCCTACCACTGACCACCCAAACATTACCTTCCCCTAAATAATCAGCTAGCACCGGAACAAGGGGCAGCACCGGGACAAGGGGTAGCACCGGGACAAGGGGCAGCACAAAAACAAGGGGCAGCACCAGGATAAGGACCATCACTGGAATAAGGGGCAGCACCGGGACAAGGGGCAGCACCGGGACAAGGGGCAGCACCGGGACAAGGGGCAGCACCGGGACAAGGGGCAGCACCGGGACAAGGGGCAGCACCGGGACAAGGGGCAGCACCGGGACAAGGGGCAACACCGGGACAAGGGGCAGATCCCGGCTGAAGGACTCTGGCAGGTCCTGTTTGGACGGCTCTGGCAGGTCCATGCTGGCTGACGGCTCTCGACGCTCATGGCAGACTGACGGCTCTCTACGCTCATGGCAGGCTGACGGCTCTCTACGCTCATGGCAGGCTGACGGCTCTCGACGCTCATGGCAGGCTGACGGCTCTCGACGCTCATGGCAGGCTGACGGCTCTCGACGCTCATGGCAGGCTGACGGCTCTCGACGCTCATGGCAGGCTGACGGCTCACGACGCTCATGGCGCTCTGACGGCTCTGGCTGCTCATGGCTCTCTGACGGCTCTGGCTGCTCATGGCTCACTGACGGCTCTGGCTGCTCATGGCTCTTTGACGGCTCTGGCTGCTCATGGCTCACTGACGGCTCTGGCTGCTCATGGCTCACTGACGGCTCTGGCTGCTCATGGCTCACTGACGGCTCTGGCAGATCCTGTCTGGTTAGCGGCTCTGGCAGATCCTGTCTGGTTGGCGGCTCTGGCAGATCCTGTCTGGTTGGCGGCTCTGGCAGATCCTGTCTGGTTGGCGGCTCTGGCAGATCCTGTCTGGTTGGCGGCTCTGGCAGATCCTGTCTGGCTGACGGCTCTAGCAGCTCCTGTCTGGCTGATGGCTCTAGCGGCTCCTGTCTGGCTGACGGCTCTGTAGGCTCATGGCAGACGGGCGGCTTTGCAGGCTCATGGCAGACGGGCGGCTTTGCAGGCTCCTGGCAGACGGATGGCTCAGATGGCGCTGGGAAGACGGATGGCTCAGATGGCGCTGGGAAGACAGATGGCTCAGATGGCGCTGGGGAGACGGATGGCTCAGATGGCGCTGGGGAGACGGATGGCTCAGATGGCGCTGGGGAGACGGATGGCTCTGGCCGGATATGGCGCACTGTAGACCTGGTGCGTGGTGCCGGAACTGGAGGCACCGTGCTAATGATAAGCACCTTCCTACTAGTGCGGGGAGCAGAGACAGGGCACACTGAACTCTCAAAGCGTACTCTATTCCTGATGCGTGGTACCGGCACTGGTGACACCGGGCTGAGGACAAGCACATCAGGATTAGTAGGGGGAGAAGATACAGTGGGTTCAGGGCTCTGGAGACGCACTGGTAGCTTAGTGCGTGGGACCGGAACTGGAGGCACCGGGCTAGATACACGCACTACAGGGAGAGTGCGTGGAGGAGGAACAGGGCTCAGGATACGCACTGGTAGCCTAGTGCGTAGTGTATACACTGTAGGTACTAGGCTGGGGCGGGGAGGTGGTGCCGGAAATACCGGACCGTGGAGGCGTACTGGCTCTCTTGAGCATTGAGCCTGCCCGACCTTACCTGGTTGAATGCTCCCGGTTGCCCGACCAGTGCGGGGAGGTGGAATAACCCGCACAGGCCTATGTAGGCGAACCGGGGAAACCATGCGTAAGGCCGGTGCCATGTATGCCGGCCCGAGGAGACGCACTGGTGACCAGATGCGTTGAGCCGGCCTCATGACACCTGGCTCAATACCCAATCTAGCCCTCCCAGTGCGGGGAGGTGGAATAACCCGCACCGGGCTATGCACTCGTACAGGAGACACCGTGCGCTCTACTGCGTAACACGGCGCCTGCCCGTACTCCCGCTCTCCACGGTGAGCCTGGGAAGTGGGCGCAGGTCTCCTACCTGCCCTTGGCCCACTACCCTTTAGCCCCCCCCAAGAAATTTTTGGGAGTTACTCACAGGCTTTTTCGGCTTCCGTGCCAGACGCGTTCCCTCATAGCTCCGGTTCCTCTCTCCGGTAGCCTCCGCTCTCCTCAGTGCCTCCAGCTGTTCCCATGGGAGGCGATCCCTTCCAGCCAGGATCTCCTCCCATGTGTAGCAACCTTTACCGTCCAATACATCGTCCCAAGTCCATTCCTCCTTCTTGTGCTGTCCCTTACTCCGTTTAAACCGCTGCTTGGTTCTGGATTGGTGGGTGGTTCTGTAACGCTAATCCTCCTCCTCTTCATTAGAAGAGGAGGAGCAGGGATTGAACCAAGGCGCAGCGGATAGTGAAGACATAATGATTTATTAAAGACAAGACGAAAACACGAACTTCACTATAAACTAACAAAATAACAAAACGAAAGTAGACAGTCCCGAACGACGAACTTACATACAACGTAAAGAACGAAATGAACAGGAACAGACTACATGAAATGAACAAACCGTATACAGTCCCGTATGGTGCAAACATTGACACGGACACAGGAGACAATCACCCACAAACACACAGTGATAATGCCCTACCTAAATATGACTCTTGATTAGAGGAAAATGCAAACCACCTGCCTCTAATCAAGAGCCATACCAGGCAAACCGAAACCAACATAGAAACAGGTAACATAGACTGCCCACCCAAAACACATGCCCTGACCAAAAACACATAAAAACTAACATAAATAGGTCAGGACTGTTACAATGTTTAGGTCATTTGTAATTAGCCTTATATGGTTCTCAATCAGAGACAGGTGTTTGACTTTTCCTCTGATTGAGAACCATATAAAGGTAGGCTGTTCACACTGTTTGTTTGTGGGTGGTTGTCTCCTGTGTCCGTATATGTTACCACACGGGGCTGTATCGTTTGTTTGTAGTCTGTACCTCTTCGTGCGTTCTTCTTTATATGTAAGTTCACATGTTTTAGGTCAGTCTACGTTCGTTTGTTATTTTGTAGTTTGTTGAAGTGTTTTCGGTTTTCGTCTTTACTTTAATAATCTCCATTATGTCAAATTATCACGCTGCGCTTTGGTCCAATCCCTACTCCTCCTCTTCATTCGAAGAGGAGGAGGACAGCCGTTACAACAAGACTTGTCTTCATAATTAATATTAAAATCTCCCATTAAGATAACCTCTTTCCCAAAATCACATGTCAAGTAAACAATTTCACAAATCTGCTGCTTTAAATCTTTGATTTGCTGTAATAAAGGCTTTACACATTTTTTTGTTGTAAATTTACAGAAAAATAACATTTATAATAATAATAATAACTCTCCCTTTTCTTGATCTCCTTATTGTTATTATTATTATTCTAATAATAAGTCATGTCACGATCATTAGTAGGCTTAGTATAGTATCCTTGTATAACCACCATGGAGCTGTAGGCCTAAGAGCGCATCCTGTTAAGCATGTTATTTGGGCATTAATACGTGTCACATATCAGTTTGCAAACAATGTAAAAATATATATATTTTAGATTTCTTAAGGTAGCTCCTAGCTTAGTGTTTTCTGTGGTGGTGGGGAATCAGTGGTTAACTGCAAGCATTGCAAAGCAATCCCTAGCCTGCTATTCACTGGAGAGGGTGTGTGGTCCAAGTCTGGGTTTAAGGGTCTATTTTCTAAGCTTAAAAGGATAAACATTCACATGCAACACCATGGGCCAGAAAAGGTTGAATACATTGGCCATGCTGTCAATCCAGCATGACTTCTGCTGCATTCAAAACAACTGGAACCTCAGAACTTGGAAATCTCAGACTTCAATGAGTTCCTTGATGAAAACCTGCTCCAGAGCGCTCAGGACCTCAGACTGGGGCGAAGGTTCACCTTCCAACAGGACAACAACCCTAAGCACACAGCCAAGACAACGCAGGAGTTGAATATCCTTGAGTGGCCCAGCCAGAGCCCAGACTTGAACCTGTCAAGCATCTCTGGAGAGATCTGAAAATAGCTGTGCAGCAACGCTCCCCATCCAACCTGACAGAGCTTGAGAGGATCTGCAGAGAAGAATGGGAGAAACTCCCCATATACAGGTCTGCCTATACAGGTCTGCCAAGCTTGTAGCATCATACCCAAAAAGACTCAAGGCTGTAATCGCTGCCAAAGGTGCTTCAACTTAGGACTGAGTAAAGGGTCTGAATACTTATGTAAATGTGATATTTGTAAGAGCTTTCATTGTCTGCGTATATGCCCCCTTTATTTATCCTACGGTTCTGACTTGCTGAACAGGGAGAATACTGTAAGAATGGCCCACATTCTGAATTCTGTCGCTGTACATTTCAAAAGTTCTGAACAATAGTTTTATTGACCACTTTCGTTTTAGCTCGCTCAGTAATGTATTAATCGAAATTACGGATTGACGCTCATCGTTCCCTTATGCCATAGTTTGTACATCTCAATTGTCAGTAGAAGCCACATTTGTTAAGTCAGCCATATCAGCTATGTTTTTAAAAAAGGCAGTAAATGAGGCTGAATGAATTGTTTCTGAATTGTTTCGCTGCCAGACAAGGCTCCGCTGATAGCCAGGTTTAGCGGTGGTAAGGATTCACTCCATGGTGCTGAAAAGAAAGCTCTGCTGTTAGAACAGCTGTATGTAGGCTCTAACAGTTTGTGGGCACCGTTTGTCACTGTTATAGTGCAATGAATTATTGTTTAGTGTTGTGTTGTGTAGTGGCTTTGCTGGAATGCATGTCAACATTTTTGGGGGAGTTTGTCCCACCAAGATTTACATGCTAATATCGTCACTGTATATGCTACTGTATCAAACAATCATTAATTTGTTCATGTCATCACACAGCATAGGAGTTGTTTACTGATTTGAATTGCAATCAAGTATTTTAGTTTTAAAATAAAATAAAGCGAGCCTGAAATAATTAGCTTAAACAAGAATTAAACCGTTTCATTTCAGAAATTGCATTCATGAATGAATGCGACTGTTTTAAGTCTTTGCTGTATAAAGACAAAAAGGTTTTTAGGAAATGTTCGAAAAAGGCCCCTTCACAAAAAAACACAAGACTCTCTGGTATGCTTATAATGTATTTAGTGTTGTTTACATTGTTCCAAACGGTCTGAAAATGATATTGTGATCTGTACAGCACCTGTTTGGCACACACACATACTCAGTGCTTGCTCCTTGACTTATTTTTCTTGATCTCCAGTATTTTCCACAACTAGTCAAATTTATTCCACACATCTGACTTCCCCTTTACCTCCTGAGCAACCAGAAAACATTCCTCCGTTTCTGCATCCAATTTGCTTTTATAGTGTTCGGAGTTTGTTATAACCAATTTATTGATGTGATTATGATATGTTATAAGTCGGGCCCTATTGGTCATGTAAAGAGAGCAAGGTTTAAGGGAATTTGGAATGTTTTTCCTAAACAAATGAGGGATTTTGATAACAGAACCTTTCAGTCAGAAATGGCTGTAATTATTTTGCAGCTTCAGCAAAATGGACAGCGCTATACACACTGTTGATGTGTGGTGGTCGCTGCAGCAGGGAGGAGAGAGAGACAATAGGTGCTAGTCACACAGTCACTCACTGTCTTTTTTAACACAGTGCAGCAAGTCTGAGCCCTGCCCGGCACAATCAAATTAATTGCTGGTCGGACTACCTCTAGTAATTTGTGTGTCTTAATTATTTAATCAAACAGTGTGCTTAAAGCATCAGACAAGCTAGGTGAATATAGTTAATTTGATTAAAGCACATAGGATGTGTCTCTATATGGAAAAATAGACGTTTAAAAATGGGGACCGATTGATTGGTCGAAAGAACAGACGACTCTTAGTCAACTAAGATTTTTTGGGGTCTGGGACAGCCCTATGGTCCAGCACACTGCATGACAATTCCAACAGGCAACATATTATCTGTGGAGGGGTGTTGGAAGGTCAGTAGAATCCTCCATTATGCTGGTTGTCGTAGGAAGCCTAAAAGGGTACAACTTTACCGGAGGGAATGGCCTGATATATATGGCTGATGTTGTTTTACAAGTCAAGTCTTATACAAATCTACTAATTGGAACCTATTGATTTACTATATGTTTTACTGTGTTTTACATCAATGCTATTGTTTATCTAACTCTAATGACAATGATTTGAATGTGTATAAAAATGCATGCACAGCCGTCTCTCTCCTGGAAAGCTGGGGCAGGCCTATCTGCAAGCATAATTACATTTTTTTACGAAACGACCTTGCTACGTCCGCTCTTTTGTCGTTCGTTTTAGTCACGGCAGTAGCATGAGAGAAATAAGCGGTAAAACCTCTCCTTCAGTCAGTTTGTGTGGATGCCAGCTGTATACATTTTCAAAGGGGCTTTTTATGCTGTGACGTACAGTACCGCTGAACTGTTCTCCATAGATGCCATCTCTCTCTGGGAGAGAACTGCTATCCCAGCAGAACACTGTCACCCAGAATAGAGATGGACAATCTGTCCTTGTGCACTTCTGAAGTACGCTCACATGGATAGCTCTATCTTGTAATGGGGGATGTACTTTTTTCCAGAATATGAATAAAATACATAGTGTTTCCATGAGAATATATATGAGAAAGTTTTGTTGTTCTGTCTCTGTAGTCTGTGCCCGTCCTTCTCTCCTCCACCCAGTGCTTAGTTCTCACACAGGGTCTGCTGATAGCTCATAGCTGTGGTTTGCTCTCCTCAGGCCAGGGTGAATAGTTTCCTCCTTCTTCTTAAAGAGCGCATCAGGATCTTATTTAGGCCCTGTGGTAGAGAACATCATCCCAGGCTGAGAATCCAGCCACTGTGACCCAGCATGTCTGCCCCATGACCACTGGCATGTTGAGAACAACCTCTCTCCCCTCTTCCCTTACGACATCCAGTGCTAATTACGTATTATTCACATATTATGCCCATTTTATTCCCAAACCAGGCACCCTGCTGGTATCCATTGGAATCACAGTGCACCTAACTGTCTTTGGCTTTATTTTTCTCTTGTGTGTTCTCTTTGATTGTTCTGGGAAATCTTGTAAATGCAAATGGGGCCAAACGGAATGTAATTGGTGCTGTGTGATGATTAGGAGAGCAAAATACTGATTTCCCAACCGTAGGGTCAGCCCGGGTTTAATTAGGGGAAGCACAATCAGTGTCAATCCTCTTGGTCTCCTGCCTGCCTGCCTGTCTGCCTGCCTGGTCCGTGCCAGTACAATCATACTCCCTTCAAGAGGGTCGCAAGAAAATGGCTGCTGAAAAAATAGGAAAGGAGAGCAGCAGTGGCTTATTTTGTCCTCAACAGGATTGTTTTGGAAATTGAGCAAATGCCTGTCTGCTGGAAGAGTTCAGGGGTAATGAACGGGCCTGTCTGCTGGAAGAGTTCAGGGGTAATGAACGGGCCTGTCTGCTGGAAGAGTTCAGGGGTAATGAACGGGCCTGTCTGCTGGAAGGGTTCAGGGGTAATGAATGGGCCTGTCTGCTGGAAGAGTTCAGGGGTAATGAACGGGCCTGTCTGCTGGAAGAGTTCAGGGGTAATGAACGGGCCTGTCTGCTGGAAGAGTTCAGGGGTAATGAACGGGCCTGTCTGCTGGAAGGGTTCAGGGGTAATGAACGGGCCTGTCTGCTGGAAGGGTTCAGGGGTAATGAACGGGCCTGTCTGCTGGAAGGGTTCAGGGGTAATGAATGGGCCTGTCTGCTGGAAGGGTTCAGGGGTAATGAACGGGCCTGTCTGCTGGAAGGGTTCAGGGGTAATGAACGGGGCAAAATGAAAAAAGGTCTAGCTACTGTACAGGCTTAGACATGTGAAAGACAGTGGGGAAGCTGAATAGGACAGTCTAACAAAGGACTAGTGTCATCAGACTGAATATCATACATTTTTTGTATGCTTGCCTATGATTAATGCAAACAAATTGTGCACAGCAGGACAATAAATAATTTTACGGCAAAAAACCCATCAAGAATCCCCAAATACTTCTCCTCTCACTAATACATATATTGAAAACAGTACCGTTAGGACCCAGGCTGCACAAATGAGTGAGAACCGCCAGGTAAAATGACTGTGACCAATCTTCATGATTATCCAATCAGTGTTCTGAAACGTCAATTGTTCCCAGTCGATAGATAATTAAGGGGGATAATTGGCGGTGTATACTCTGTGGACACTGGAGTTGGTGATGTTCCATGCCTTGCCTCAGCATCCAACTCACGGCATTGTGCCCTGCTCCCCGCCTGCCCCACCCTCCGTTCTTTTTTAAAATTTTCTTCATTTTACCAGGCAGGTCAATTAATAACACATTCTTATTTACAATGACGGCCTGGCAAGAGTCAAAAGGCCTATGGAAGGGGGTGAGGTTAGAAAGAATGTGTAAGACAAGCTGGAAAACCTAGACAGAACACACTTGGCAACAACACAGATACATCAGCTGTCACGATCGTGTGGCGGATTAACGGACCAAAATGCAGCTTTTGGAAAATAAGCCATCTTCTTTATTAACACCACGAAGATGAACACGACACAAAAACACTTTACAAACTAACAAAATAACAAAACGACCGTGAAGCTACAAACGTTGTGCACATACAAACAGGCTACAAACGTTCTTACATAGACAACGCTAAACATATACACTCAACACAAAACCATATACTCCACCCCATAACCCCTTTACCAAATAAACACCCAAAACCAACAAAAACATAAACATTCCCCATGTCACACCCTGACCTAACTAAAATAATAAAGAAAACAAAGAATAATAAGGCCAGGGCGTGACATCAGCAGACAGACCGTGGAAACAAAGCATCAAGATAAGAGACACCACCACACTGCATCAAGATAAGCGAGACACCACCACACTGCATCAAGATAAGCGAGACACCACCACACTGCATCAAGATAAGAGAGACACCACCACGCTGCATCACGATAAGAGAGACACCACCACGCTGCATCACGATAAGAGAGACACCACCATGCTGCATCAAGATAAGAGAGACACCACCACACGGCATCAAGATGAGAGACACCACCACGCTGCATCACGATAAGAGAGACACCACCATGCTGCATCAAGATAAGCGAGACACCACCACGCTGCATCACGATAAGAGAGACACCACCATGCTGCATCAAGATAAGAGAGACACCACCACACGGCATCAAGATGAGAGACACCACCACGCTGCATCAAGATAAGAGAGACACCACCACACTGCATCATGATAAGAGAGACACCACCACACGGCATCAAGATAAGAGAGACACCACCATGCTGCATCAAGATAAGAGAGACACCACCACACGGCATCACGATAAGAGAGACACCACCACGCTACATCAAGATAAGAGAGACACCACCACGCTACATCAAGATAAGAGAGACACCACCACGCTGCATCACGATAAGAGAGACACCACCACGCTACATCACGATAAGAGAGACACCACCATGCTGCATCAAGATAAGAGAGACACCACCACGCTGCATCACGATAAGAGAGACACCACCATGCTGCATCAAGATAAGAGAGACACCACCACGCTGCATCAAGATAAGAGAGACACCACCATGCTGCATCAAGATAAGAGAGACACCACCACACGGCATCAAGATAAGAGAGACACCACCACGCTGCATCAAGATAAGAGAGACACCACCACACGGCATCAAGATAAGAGAGACACCACCACACTGCATCAAGATAAGAGAGACACCACCACGCTGCATCCCGATAAGAGAGACACCACCACGCTACATCAAGATAAGAGAGACACCACCATGCTGCATCAAGATAAGCGAGACACCACCACGCTACATCAAGATAAGAGAGACACCACCACGCTGCATCACGATAAGAGAGACACCACCACGCTGCATCAAGATAAGAGAGACACCACCACACGGCATCAAGATAAGAGAGACACCACCACGCTACATCACAATAAGAGAGACACCACCACACTGCATCACGATAAGAGAGACACCACCACGCTACATCACAATAAGAGAGACACCACCATGCTGCATCAAGATAAGAGAGACACCACCACGCTGCATCAAGATAAGAGAGACACCACCATGCTGCATCAAGATAAGAGAGACACCACCACACGGCATCAAGATAAGAGAGACACCACCACGCTGCATCAAGATAAGAGAGACACCACCACACGGCATCAAGATAAGAGAGACACCACCACACTGCATCAAGATAAGAGAGACACCACCACGCTGCATCCCGATAAGAGAGACACCACCACGCTACATCAAGATAAGAGAGACACCACCATGCTGCATCAAGATAAGCGAGACACCACCACGCTACATCAAGATAAGAGAGACACCACCACGCTGCATCACGATAAGAGAGACACCACCACGCTGCATCAAGATAAGAGAGACACCACCACACGGCATCAAGATAAGAGAGACACCACCACGCTACATCACAATAAGAGAGACACCACCACACTGCATCACGATAAGAGAGACACCACCACGCTACATCACAATAAGAGAGACACCACCATGCTGCATCAAGATAAGAGAGACACCACCACGCTACATCAAGATAAGAGAGACACCACCACGCTACATCAAGATAAGAGAGACACCACCACGCTACATCAAGATAAGAGACACCACCATGCTGCATCACGATAAGAGAGACACCAGCCTCCCGGGTGGCGCAGTGGTCTAGGGCACTGCATCGCAGTGCTAACTGCGCCACCAGAGTCTCTGGGTTCGCGCCCAGGCTCTGTCGCAGCCGACCGCGACCGGGAGGTCCGTGGGGCGACGCACAATTGGCATAGCGTCGTCCGGGGTAGGGAGGGTTTGGCCGGTAGGGATATTCTTGTCTCATCGGTGCTTCAACGACTCCTGTGGCGGGCCGGGCGCAGTGCGCGCCAGCCAAGGGGGCCAGGTACACGGTGTTTCCTCCGACACATTGGTGCGGCTGGCTTCCGGGTTGGAGGCGCGCTGTGTTAAGAAGCAGTACGGCTGGTTGGGTTGTGCTTCGGAGGACGCATGGCTTTCGACCTTCGTCTCTCCCGAGCCCGTACGGGAGTTGTAGCGATGAGACAAGGTAGTAATTACTAGCGATTACTATTACTAGACCTATCGGCTGCCTTCGACACTGTGAACCATCAGATCCTCCTCTCCACCCTCTCCGAGTTGGGCATCTCCGGCGCGGCCCACGCTTGGATTGCGTCCTACCTGACAGGTCGCTCCTACCAGGTGGCGTGGCGAGAATCTGTCTCCTCACCACGTGCTCTCACCACTGGTGTCCCCCAGGGCTCTGTTCTAGGCCCTCTCCTATTCTCGCTATACACCAAGTCACTTGGCTCTGTCATAACCTCACATGGTCTCTCCTATCATTGCTATGCAGACGACACACAATTAATCTTCTCCTTTCCCCCTTCTGATGACCAGGTGGCGAATCGCATCTCTGCATGTCTGGCAGACATATCAGTGTGGATGACGGATCACCACCTCAAGCTGAACCTCGGCAAGACGGAGCTGCTCTTCCTCCCGGGGAAGGACTGCCTGTTCCATGATCTCGCCATCACGGTTGACAACTCCATTGTGTCCTCCTCCCAGAGCGCTAAGAACCTTGGCGTGATCCTGGACAACACCCTGTCGTTCTCAACTAACATCAAGGCGGTGGCCCGTTCCTGTAGGTTCATGCTCTACAACATCCGCAGAGTACGACCCTGCCTCACACAGGAAGCGGCGCAGGTCCTAATCCAGGCACTTGTCATCTCCCGTCTGGATTACTGCAACTCGCTGTTGGCTGGGCTCCCTGCCTGTGCCATTAAACCCCTACAACTCATCCTGAACGCCGCAGCCCGTCTGGTGTTCAACCTTCCCAAGTTCTCTCACGTCACCCCGCTCCTCCGCTCTCTCCACTGGCTTCCAGTTGAAGCTCGCATCCGCTACAAGACCATGGTGCTTGCCTACGGAGCTGTGAGGGGAACGGCACCTCAGTACCTCCAGGCTCTGATCAGGCCCTACACCCAAACAAGGGCACTGCGTTCATCCACCTCTGGCCTGCTCGCCTCCCTACCACTGAGGAAGTACAGTTCCCGCTCAGCCCAGTCAAAACTGTTCGCTGCTCTGGCCCCCCAATGGTGGAACAAACTCCCTCACGACGCCAGGACAGCGGAGTCAATCACCACCTTCCGGAGACACCTGAAACCCCACCTCTTTAAGGAATACCTAGGATAGGATAAAGTAATCCTTCTGACCCCCCCCCCCCCCCCCCCTTAAAAGATTTAGATGCACTGTTATAAAGTGGCTGTTCCACTGGATGTCATAAGGTGAATGCACCAATTTGTAAGTCGCTCTGGATAAGAGCGTCTGCTAAATGACTTAAATGTAAATGTAATACCACGAAAATTGGGGAGAAAATGGGATAAAAAAAAATAAAAAAAAGAGAGACACCACCACGCTGCATCAAGATAAGAGAGACACCACCACGCTACATCAAGATAAGCGAGACACCACCACGCTACATCACGATAAGAGAGACACCACCATGCTACATCAAGATAAGCGAGACACCACCACGCTACATCAAGATAAGAGAGACACCACCACGCTGCATCACGATAAGAGAGACACCACCACGCTACATCAAGATAAGAGAGACACCACCACGCTGCATCAAGATATGAGTGGTAGGTACTGTAGCCTAGCGGTTAAAAGCATTGGGTCAGTAACTGAGCGGTCGCTGGTTCAACTCCCCGTGCTGACTTTTCGTAAAATATGACTGTGCCCTTGAGCAAGGCACTTAACCCTAATTGCTCCTGTGAGTCGTTCAGGATAAGCGCGTCTTCTAATTGACTAAATTGTCACTCAATTCTATTAAGTGTCTGGGCTTTGGTAAAATGCCTCTGTAGCATTAGCCTGGAAAAAGAGCAATTGGACTGTAATTCCTTTCCAGCTATTATCCCATCACAGTTTGCTGTTCGTCTTGTTTCTCGCCCCAACCGCCTTAATTCATTAATTCACAAACAAATCACATCTCGGCCCAGGCACCTCAAGTTCTCGTGACAAAATATGGGCTCTCATTTGGCTTAATAATTTGTGGGTTTGTCAAGTTTTGTTTACGCTCCGAGGAACAGCTACTGTATGGATCTCGTATATATCTGGCACATTGAGGCAAATCAGTTGTGCTGTATTGATTTAGATTTACTGTGCACTCCTCCACCTCTCCTCCACCTTTCCACCACACCCCTCTGCACCTCCCTCCCCACACAGCATGCATTCATCTGGGCTTAGCCCTTGCCTTCAGACTGGCTCTTATTCAAAATCTAGCAGCTCCCAGGACACAATTCAGTCCCCATCATTCAACATCCCCATTATCAGACTCATTAGTTCAGTCATTGTTTTGCTCTCATTAAGGAGAGATCCATCGTCTCGGACACCTCAGAATTAACATGTCACCCCACTGCTGCTTCTGAAATATCAGCAATACGCTCTAAGCATAGTCTGAGCACATCCTACTGTGTGTGTGTGTGTGTGTGCCACGTCGACCTTGAGTTTGCTGACATGCAGGCCTCTCTAGAAACCTGCTGACACACTTCATGCATGCAGATGTGTATGCCCCCACCCCTCACACACACACACACACACACACACACACACACACACACACACACACACACACACACAGAATTCCACAAACATCAACAGTAAGACAGGAGATGGCGGGCAGGGCAGGTTTAAGATGCGAGGCACCCTGTGTGTGTGTGTGTGTGTGTGTGTGTGTGTGTGTGTGTGTGTGTGTGTGTGTGTGTGTGTGTATCGATCCTGTTTTTGGCTCTCATGCCCCTTCCCCAACAGTGGAGGCTATTCATCATGGAGGACATGACTGGGGGCTGAGCCACCGCTCTCTGTCAGGGTAAGGCAGATCTGGGCTAGGCTGGACTGGGTGTTTCACAGGAGCCGGCTGCTGACATGGACTGGACCACTAACTCATCTCAGAATGCACTGTCATGTGTTAACTCGGTTTCTCTTATTTTTGCACGATGTGGGTTTACTTTAGTCTAATGTAATTGGAACGTGGCATTGAAACTCCTACTCAAAGAACCATCATCCTAAAAGCCCTATGTCTAAAAATAATATAGTATATTCATTTGTCTTCAGCATTATTTTGCTTGGATTTACTCTATGCATGTCTCCCGCAGTCCCTTCATCACAACCTGCCACACCTTCGTAGTCTGTCAGGCTCTCCCAGAGACGCTTTGATTGCTAGCGTCTTCAGGAGCCACAGGGAGACATTTGTCTTGCCTGTACACAGCTGGCCCAGGGTTGGCGGTGACGAGGACGGAGCAGAGCGCAGAGGGAGCGGAGCGTGGCTCGGCGTCAGATGTGTTCTAAATAACTTTGACAGAGGAGTTTTACTGTCTCTCAGGGCTGCAGCTAATCTGATGTGAGGGAATGACACGCTGAGGCAGAGACAGTACACAGACAGAGAGAGATAGAGGCAGACATTCAGCTGGTAGGAAACCTGCCCTCTGAATCTTTCCATCTCTCTCGCTCTTTCCAGGCTTGCTTCCTTTCCTGCCTCTCCCTCTCTCTACAGATGATTTGGGAAGTTAGCCTTTCCCTTCCATTTATGAAATTGATCACGTATTTTCTCTCTCTCTCTCTTTCTCTCTCTCTATACGCTCAGCTGGTGGGAAATCTGCCACCTGAATAGGATTGCAAAACTACTGGTAATTTACCAGTTACCGGAATATTGATCAAATTTGGTAATTAACAGGTAATCTACCTGTGAACTTTGGTAATTTATTCTTGAATATGTACTTATATATGGTATACATTTTTTATATACTTGTCCATATTTTTTTTATATACTTGTCCATGAATTTCCAGTGGATAGACCATATGGTTCAAGAGAAAATAGCCTAATTAATGAAAAAAGCTTCTAATCAACAATGGCATTATTTTGAATGAACTCTGAAACTCTTGACTTTTTTCAAAACTGCCACCAGTTTGGAGCCAAAACATTTACAACAAAGACATATTGACAGTAAAATAAATAAATATATCAATTCTATTTCATGCTGAAACCCTCATATTTAACATCAATAGTATTCACTAAGTTGATGGTTTATATTTAGGATAATGTTTAACAGCTTTGTCATTCTATTGTTTATTTAAAAATCATCTTATTTTTGTATTTCATACATTTTACATGTGATAATGGCATTTACATTTTACATGTGATAATGGCATTTACATTTTACATGTGATAATGGCATTTAAATTTTACATGTGATAATGGCATTTACATTTTACATGTGATAAGAGGGCCAGAGATAATTAGACACCTGTGATAATCTGAAGTGCCCAAAAAGGTCACTAGATGTCATCTGATAAAATTCCACCAAAAACTTGAAAGTTACCAAAATGATGGTCGTTTACTGGTAAACTTTGAAAGTTTCCAGTAATATACCCTCCCTTTGAAACCCTACCGTTGAATCTTTCCCCCCTCTCCCTTTCTCTTGCCTCTCGCTTCCTTTCCTGTCTCTCCCTCTCTTTACAGATGATTTGAGAAGTTAGAGCCTTTCCCTTCCCATTTATGAAATGATATTGTCTCTCTCTCTCTTCCTCTCCTCTCTCTCTCCATAAGCCGTGTTTCAGTGTTCATGTTGACACTTTATTTATTTATTCTAGTCTTATTCATTTTGACAAAAATATCATTTTAAGTCTTATTCACATTTTTGTCATTTGAATATTTATATTGTCAAAAGGATGAAAATAGTGGGCCATTTTAGTCAAATAAATGCCCTTTCATTTTAGTTACATTACATTTGTATTGCCTCATCAACCTATAGTAAATATACATTTCTGGCTGTGTCCGAATACCCATAGTAGCATACTACAGTGCATACTTAAACTGCATACTATGTACTCATCATTGTCGCATACTATTTAACATGTACCGTTTAGTAAAAAGTATGCAGTATGCCACGGCCACAACATAGTAGTGGCTCCTGGCTGGCTGAGTAGGTGGGGCGGGGCCGAGTGCGGGGGAATTTTTCCAACTTCAACAGACATGCATCACATTAACCAGCCTGATAATAGCTCATTTCCAATTCAATTAATTTCTCTAAATTCTGAATAGAATAGGAATGGAGTTATAGACCTACTTAGGATGGTATATAGGCAGACTATCACATTCGACCTATACTGCAGCCCATTGTCACACCATGACCATAGAGAGCTGTTTATTCTCTATGTTGGTTGGGGCGTGATAGTGACTAGGGTGGGTCATCTAGTTGATTAATGATTTATGTTGGCTGGGTATGGTTCCCAATCAGAGACAGCTGTTTATCGTTGTCTCTGATTGGGGATCATATTTAGGCAGCCATTTCCTCATTGTGCTTTGTGGGATCTTGTCTACAGATAGTTGCCTGTGTGCACACCAGTAGCGTCACGTTTCGGTTGTTCTTGTGCTTTATTGTTTTGATTGGTGAGTTTCAATGCATTAAAATATGTGGAACTCTACGCACGATGCGCCTTGGTCCGATCATTATGACGAACGTGACACCCATATAGCCCATATATCCTACTTAAAAAGGACTGAAGACAGAAACTGATCATTTGGTTCCATTTCAACATATTTAAATCAAATCAAATTGTATTTGTCACACGCGCCAAATACAACAGTGAAATGCTTACTTACAAACCCTTAACCAGCAATGCAGTTTTAAGAAAAATATATGTAAAGTAAAAAAATTGATAAGGAAAAAATGATAAATTAAAGTAACAAATAACAATAGTGAGGGGGTACCGATACAGAGTCAATGTGCGGCGGCACCGGTTAGTCAAGGTAATTGAGGTAATATGTACAGGTAGGTAGAGTTAAAGTGACGACTAGTGATGCGCCCCAGGTTATTGGTGAAACTTAAGTAGCCTAATACACACACCAAAACTTTTCAAATCAAAAGGCTATTGCACAGAAAAACGTGGACAGTTCATCGCAAATTCTGAATAGCTGGACAGTAACATAATAAACTGAAGCGCTGATCATTGAGAACGAGACCAGAATGATTGTTAAGGCTAGATCCATACATGTAGTAATTCTACAAAACTTAAACAATCCATATTTCCTAATCAAAAGGCCCGATTTACATGACATCAATAACGCAGCCACATTCCGAGTCCCCGGAGCCGACACATTCTGAAATAAAAAGATGGTTTAGTATTTCACTTAAAAGCTCTGACGACTGCAAAGAGAACAAGAAACCCTTTTCATTGAGAACAGAAACAAGACTTCTGTTTTCAACGATGTAGCCTACGTTGCAATACTCGTGATCATTTTAAGGAGAACAAAAACTACTTAGCCTACATTTGAATACCACCGCAGAAGTTTTGCTATTCGCCATCTTCCCAATTAAGTAGCCTTGTTTTGTTGTTTGGCTACTTGAAGAGAACTAGGGCCTGTCACTCGCAGACCACCTCTTCCAATGCATTGTGGAAAGTGTGCATCGAATTCTACTAGACGAAGAGCTGAAATGAGTATAACATCCTGGCATCTAAATCATACTTGATTTTTCAACAAACAAATAAGATTTATATTATATAAGAATTATCTGGCCATGTAAATTCCTAATTCAGCCAGAGAGAGAGAGAAAGAGACACACAGTGAGACACACACAGAGAGGGATATACACAGAGAGAGAGAGAGAAACACACAGAGAGAGGCACACACAATGCGAGAGAGAGACACAGAGCGAGAGAGACACAGAGCGAGAGAGACACAGAGCGAGAGAGACACAGAGCGAGAGAGACACAGAGCGAGAGAGACACAGAGCGAGAGAGACACAGAGCGAGAGAGACACAGAGCGAGAGAGACACAGAGCGAGAGAGAGCGAGAGAGAGAGAGAGAGAGAGAGAGAGAGAGAGAGAGAGAGAGAGAGAGAGAGAGAGAGAGAGAGAGAGAGAGAGAGAGAGAGAGAGAGAGAGAGAGAGAGAGAGAGAGAGAGAGAGAGAGAGAGAGAGAGAGAGAGAGAGAGAGAGAGAGAGAGAGACGGTAGTATCGGTTACCGCAAAGTAGTATGTGTTGCACTTCCATCACTCGGTCGAGTCATTGCCATTGTTATCAACAGCGTTCCACAGACTCCGCAGTCCCATCAATGTTCAAAAGTAGAACAGGAGCTAATGACTGTTTCGCCCAGTCATGTAGTCAAGTCACCAAACCTCGAGTCCGAATTGAGTTCCAAGTCCCCTGTGATCGAATCCAAGTCCGAGTCACCAATGGTTGAGACACGTGTCCCTATGGCTGAAATCCGAGTCTCAGTGATGTAGTCCTGGTCCAAGTGCTCAAGTCTGAGTCACTGGGTCCACATTAACTCAAAGTTATTTACCCAGTCAGATATAGCATAGCAGCAAGAGGAATTTAGTCAATAAATAGCTTGCTATCCCTTTTCCTTTCTTTCTGTGCCACCAAATGTTTGCACATAGGCTACTGGCAATGTACTAGGGCCACGTTCAGTTGAAAAACCTTCTTGAATGTTGCAGATAGAAATACCACGAATAGAGCCGACGTTATTCCTTATTCAACATGCCAAAGGCATGTTTGTTCTACATAGCATATTTCTATCTGAACTTTCCAAAATGTTGCGTCCTGCTGAATGTGCCCCAGGTTGTTAACTATAGCTAGCTAATGAGGTAACATGACTGAATAGGGTGTAGCCTAAACAAATGGTGAACGTTCCGGTTCACAATTAGCCTAGTTTGAGAAGGGCCCGCAATGTGCTTTATAAATGCAAAATGCGGCCCACCAAAGCACAATAGAAAGAAAAAAACAGTGTGGTATTATGGGCCATGTCTTTTGAACGGTAGCCTGACAGCAAGAATCAAGCCAAAAGATGGAGACTTGGCTATGTTGGCTACAGAACCTGTATAGCAAATGCAGTGGGAAAAGTGGGAGGTTTGAGCGAGATTACAAATTCAAAGACAGCCTACTTTCCTATAGCCTACTCAAGGGAGAGAAAAACAAAGCTGGATAGACTGTTTAACTATTAAACTCAATGCTGCTATTGTTTTTCATTTTGTAAATCCGCTTGTATTTTTTTTTTTTTTTTTTTTCTTCTTTTTTTAATTTTCTCCCCTTTTCTCCCCAATTTTCGTGGTATCCAATCGCTAGTAATTACTATCTTGTCTCATCGCTACAACTCCCGTACGGGCTCGGGAGAGACGAAGGTCGAAAGCCATGCGTCCTCCGAAGAAGCCGCACTGCTTCTTTAACACAGCGCGCCTCCAACCCGGAAGCCAGCCGCACCAATGTGTCGGAGGAAACACCGTGTACCTGTCCCCCTTGGTTAGCACGCACTGCGCCCGGCCCGCCACAGGAGTCGCTGGAGCGTGATGAGACAAGGATATCCCTACCGGCCAAACTCACCCTAACCCGTACGACGCTAGCCCAATTGTGCCTCGCCCCACGGACCTCCCGGTCGCGGCCGGCTGCGACAGAGCCTGGGCGCGAACCCAGAGACTCTGGTGGCGCAGTTAGCACTGCGATGCAGTGCCCTAGACCACTGCGCCACCCGGGAGGCCCTCCGCTTGTATTTCTTAACCAGGCAAAGGGTAGCTAACTAGAAGGCTGGTGGTGATTGGTTAGCTAAGGTGAAGCAAGAGAGTCGCCTGCACCATGTGTATAATCGGAGGCAGAGCCAGAGCAGTGCCTGTCTGCCCACACTCATCGCTTGCTCCCCCGCAGCACACCAACTGATGTTTGCTGTGTTCGACAGGTGTGACACGTCCTTCCCACAGAACTGCACTGAAAAATAGGTGTTTGACAAATATTTTAGTCAGTATTTTTGTTGACAAAGTTAACACTGTTGTAGATGTACCCTCTCAGCAGACTCTGAGAGTCAAATTCCATCCAGAGAGAGCAGCTATGTGGGAAGTTTTCAAAATTCATAGCAGGGTAATCCTTTCTCCCCATGGGATGACTGGCCCTGACATTCCCCCTGCATCACCGCCGCTCGCCCTTAATCCGCACCCGTGCCCTCGTATCACAACTAAGGACAGGCTCTGTGGTTTTAATGGCTGTAGTATTGTCATTGTGTGTCTGTGGTTGGTGTGGTCAGACAGGGAAATTTAAAAGACCTTGAGTGCCTGTCTCTGTTTGCATGACAGACTGTTTCAGGGCCTGTGTTAGAGGGCAAAGGGAGAATTATGGTTTTACATTAAATGGGATGACAGAGGCTGTCTGAATGACAGAGGGAGAGACTCAATTGCGTTCGTGTGTTTGTGAGTGTCTTTCAAGCTTGAGTGTATATGTGATGCACACACAGAGAGAGAGAGAAACTGAGTGAAATGGTGAGCGCAAAAGAGAGAGATGCCTGTCCTTGTGCCTCCTCTCCGCTCCTCATGCATCATTACCTCTCGCCAGCAGGCTGCTCCCTGGGAGTCTGTGAGGTGAACTGTCCTCCTGCAGACGGGCCGGCCTCAGCACTGCCCTCCAGAAATTAATCAACACACAAACCCCATGAGCACCTCCAACGGACAGACTGGCCACCATGTCTACGCACGCGCCTCCAAATTAGACAGTCCACTTCACAGTGGAGGAGGGGACGACATGAAAAAGTTTGATGGGGGACAACATTTTTCTTCCAAGTGAAGAGAGAGTGGACATTTACAGTAAAGTGAGTACACAGGCAAACATACTGTACCTCTTGAAAAATCCATATTCAAGACAGCTGAGTTCAGATCTCCCTGAAGTGATTGATTACCAATGGTAGACTGTGTATGAATCGGCTTGTCTGTTTTAAACCTGTGACAGACTGCCAGGTGTGCCCTCGCCCAGGAGACATGCCCAGGGTAACCGGGCAGAGTGCATGAATGCCAGTTTGGGTACAGAATGACTTGTCATTGACAGAGAGAGCGTGAAGATCCCTGATGCCTGTTGGTGACATGTTCTGGCTGACTTCCCTCTCCGTCTCGAACCCCAGGACTGTATTCCCACTGACTGTATAAGTGACCTCATGTCTCTGGGAGACGGACTCTCTGGCAGGAGATCAGAATATGAAATTATTATATTATTAAAGCTGTACCTTTGACATTGTCCTCTGGTAATACGTCTGTTGCAGCTCATCTTAGCATTGATTTAAATGCATGCAGCTACTCTTTACAGTGACCTGAAACTGTATCACCAGAAATAATGTGGGAAAGACATTGGCTAACTCATGTTCAAGTTTAGAGTTTAGTTTGGAGAGATTATTAGTCACATGCACAGGGTAACAGATGTAATTCCGGGGGAAACTGAAATTCTGAAGCTCTGAGCTCCAAAGGTGAAGGTCAAAAGAAGTGAATGAGACAATAATACAGATCTGTAACAATGATAAATGGGGCGGGGGGGTAAAAAGCTATTGGCCAGTCTTTCAGTTTTTGGCATGATGCTCCTGTACTGCCCACGTCTGAGTGATGGAAGCGGGGGGGACAGGGGACAGGGGGGGGGGGACAGGTTGTGGCTTGGGTGGCTGAGGTCCCTGATGATCTTTTTGGCTTTCCAGGGTCACCTGGTGCTGTAGGTGTCCTGGATGTCAGGCAGTGTGCACCAAATGGTGGGTCCCGCTGAGTGTACCACCCTTTGTAGAGCCTTAAGGTCAGCAGCAGTGGAGTTGCTGTACCAGGCTGTGATGCAACCTGACAATATGCTCTCGATGGTGCTCCTGTAAAACACTATGAGGGCCCTAAGAGACGGGACACATTTCTTCAGCCACCTGAGGTTGAAGAATCGCTGTCGTGCCTTCTTCACCACGGTGTCCTTGTTGATTTACCCTTCCAGCTCCTCGGAGATGTGTATGCAGTGATTAAAGCCTTGAATCTTCTTGGGTATGACGCTACGCTAAGCTTGGCATACCTGTATTTGGGGAGTTTCTCTCATTCTTCTCTGCAGATCCTCTCAAGCTCCGTCAAGTTGGATGGGAACGTTGCTGCACAGCTATTTTCAGGTCTCTCCAGAGATGTTCAATCGGATTCAAGCCCAGGCTCTGGCTGGGCCACTCAAGGACATTCAGAGAGACTTGTCCCGAAGCTACTCCTGTGTTGTCTTGGCTGTGTGCTTAGGGTCCTTGTCCTGTTGGAAGGTGAACCTTCGCCCCAGTCTGAGGTGCTGAGCACTCTTGAGCACGTTTTCATTAAGTATCTCTCTGTACTTTGCACCGTTCATCTTTCCCTCAATCCTGACTAGTCTCCCAGTCCCTGCCGCTGAAAAACATCCCCACAACATGATGCTGCCACCACCGTGCTTCACCGTAGGGATGGTGCCAGGTTTCCTCCAGACGTGACGCTTGGCATTCAGGCCAAAGAGTTCAATCTTGGTTTCATCAGAACAGAGAATCTTGTTTCTCATGGTCTGAGAGTCTTTAAGTGCCTTTTGGCAAACTCCAAGCGGGCTGTCATCTGCCTTTTGCTGAGAAGTGTCTTCCGTCTGGCTACTCTACCATAAAGACCTAATTGGTGGAGTGCTGCAGAGATGGTTGTCCTTTTGGAAGGTTCTCCCATCTCCACAGAGGAACTCTATAGCTCTGTCAGAGTGACCATCGGGTTCTTGGTCACCTCCCTGAGCAAGGCCCCTCTACCCCAATTGCTCAGTTTAACTGGGCAGCCAGCTCTAGGAAGAGTCTTGGTGGCTCCAAACTTCTTCCATTTAAGAATGATGGAGGCTACTGTGTTCCTGGGGACCTTCAATGCTGCAGAAATGTTTTGGTACCCTTCCCCAGATCTGTGCCTCGACACAATCCTGTCTCTGAGCTCTACGGACAATTTCTTCAACTTCATGGCTTGGTTTTTGCTCTGACATGCACTGTCAACTGTGGGACCTTATATAGACAGGTGTGTGCATTTCCAAATCATGCCCAATCAATTGTATTTACCACAGGTGGACTCCCAAGTTGTAATAACATCTCAAGGATGATCAATGGAAACAGATGCACCTGAGCTACATTTCAAGTCTCGTAGCAAGGGTCTGAATACTTATGTAAATAAGCTATTTCCGTTTTTTATTTTTAATACATTTGCAAAACTGTCTAAAAATCTGTTTCACTTTGTCATTATGGGTTATTGTGTGTAGATTGCTGAGGAAATTGTTTTATTTAATAGATTTTAGAATAAGGCTGTAACATTACAAATTGTGGGAAAGTCAAGGGGTCTGAATACTTTCCAAAGGCACTGTATGGTAATACACTACATTACCAAAAGTATGTGGACACCTGCATTCCAAAATCATGGGCATTAATATGGAGTTGGTCCCCACTTTTCTGCTGTAACAGCCTCCACTCTTCAGGGATGACTTTCCACGAGATGTTTGAACATTGCTGCAGGGACTTGCTTCCATTAAGGCCTGGCTCGCTGTCGGCGTTCCAATTCATCCCAAAGGTGTTCGATGGGGTTGAGGTCAGGGTTTTGGTGCAGGCCAGTCAAGTTTTTACACACCCGTCTCGACAAACCATTTCTGTATGGACCTCGCTTTGTGCACAGGGCCATTGTCATGCTGACACAGGAAAGGGCCTTCCCCAAACAGTTGCAGCACAATTGGAAGCACCGAATCGTATAGAGTGTCATTGTATGCTGTAGCCTTAAGATTTCCCTTCACTGGAACTGAGAGGCCCAGCCCGAACCATGAAAAATATCCCCAGACCATTATTCCTCCTCCACCAAACTTTACACTTGGCACTATGCATTGGGGCAAGTAGCGTTCTCCTGGCAGTCGGACTGACAGATGGTGAAGCATGAGTCATCGCATTTCCACTGCTCCAGAGTCCAATGGCGGCGAGCTTTGCACCACTCCAGCCAACACTTAGCATTGCGCATGGTGATCTTGAGCTTGTGTGCGGCTGCTCGGCCATGGAAACCCATTTAATGAAGCTGCTGATGAACAGTTATTGTGCTGACGTTGCTTCCAGAGGCAGTTTGGAACTCAGTAGTGAGTGTTGCAACCAAGGACAAACTATTTTTACGTACTTAATCACTCAGAGCTTTCCTAGACGTTTCCACTTCACAATAACAGCGCTTACAGTTAATCAGCTCTAGCAGGGCAGAAATTTGATGAACTGACTTGTTGGAAAGGTGGCATCCTCTGACGGTGCCACGTTGAAAGTCACTGAACTATTCAGTAAGGCCATTCTACTGCGTATGTTTGTCTATGGAGATTGCATGGCTGTGTGCTCAATTTTATACACCTGTCAGCAACGGGTGTGTCTAAAATAGCCAAATCCACTAATCTGAAGGGGTGTCCACATACTTTTCTATATAGTGTATATGTATCCACACATATTGGTACATATATGTTGAAATATACAAGAATTGGCTGTATTCAAATGTTTATTGCTTTTACACAGAGAACATGTCACGTTCTGACCATAGTTCTTTTGTATTTTCTGTGTTTTAGTGTGGTCAGGGCGTGATTTGGGTGGGTTATCTATGTGTTGTGTTTCTATGTGGGGTTTGTTGTTTGGCCTGATATATCTTCAGACGAAGAGGAGGAAATCTGCCGTTACAGTACGAACCTGCTCTTTCCATGACATAGACTGACCAGGTGAATCCAGGTGAAAGCTATGATCCCTTATTGATGTAACTTTTTAAATCCACTTTAATCAGTGTAGATGAAGGGGAGGAGACAGGTTAAAGAAGGATTTTTGAGACAATTGAGACATGGATTGTGTATGTGTTGCTTTCAGAGGGTGAATGGGCAAGACAAAAGATTGAAGTGCCTCTGAATGAGGTATGGTAGTAGGTGCCAGGTGAACCGGTTTGAGTGTGTCAAGAACTGCAACACTGCTGTTTAAAAAGACAACGCTTAACAGTTTCCCGTGTGTGTATCAGCAATGGTCGACCACCCAAAGGACATCCAGCCAGCTTGACACAACTGTGGAACGCATTGGAGTTAACATTGGCCAGTATCCCTGTGGAACGCTTTCGACACCTTGTAGAGTCCATGCCCTGATGAAATGAGGCTGTTTTGAGGGCAGTTAAGCCATTTGACGGTTTTCAGCAGTTCCCACAGATGAACTCATGAATCTCATTTTTATGTCTCTGCCTGCAGTTTGGAGATTATTGAAGTTAGCATATCGTTAGCTTAGCACAAGTGCTGGAAGTCTCCCGGTATAGTAGCCAGCAGATCTCAACATTGTGTCTGTCTCAATGGCGCTGCCCATGCGCTCACAGATGCCATAGTGAGACAGATACAACACTGCGATCTCTATGCGACAATGGGACAGAGAATGAGAGCGTGGATAGAATCTTGTTTCTTATGATTATCAGTTAAATTAACGATTTATAAAATATTGGTTACTATGTAAAGCTTTGTAAGACTATAAATGACCAACCACCGAGCTTTGGAGTACTTAGAAGGTGAAGTGTACATCGGCTGATGTAAAAAGGGCTTTACAAATATATGTGATTGATTCATTGATTGATCTAGTTCCCTGTTTTTGAGAGGAGCAGGCTACTGTGGGAGACTTCCAGTATTTGCACTAAATTAATGATATGCTAACTTCAATCATCTCTAAACACGCATGCAAAGACAACCTAAATCTCAAAATCTCGCAGTATCCCTTTAAGCCATGTCAGTGTCTGGAATAATATCCACCATTCTTTCTGCCATGAGTCATTTATTAGTTATATTAGTTTTAAAACAACATAATGACGATACCCGTACACTGTCAAAGGCTAATTTGCAATCAATGAACAAAAACCTACTCACCAATTACAACGGTCACTCTTTCAGGATTCAGTCTGTCTTTTTTCTCCCCGTTTATCTTTACCACCTACCACCTAATTGTTTCAAATGAAATAAGATCAATGTGTCAAATAATTATCCAAAGTCATAATGACACAGACAGATATTTACATTTGAGTTAGGGCTGAAGTAAAGATACCTTAATAGAAAATGACTCAAGTAAAAGTGAAAGTCACCCAGTAAAATACTACTTGAGTAAAAGTCTAAAAGTATCTGGTTTTAAACGTACTTAAGTACAGTGGTGGGAAAAGTACTCAATTGTTATACTTGAATAAAAGTCCAAAGTAAATGTTATATATCAAATTCCTTATATTAAGTACAATTGTCTTGTTTTTTTATTTACAGGTGGGCTCAGACATAATTTACAAATTCAGTATTTTGTGTTTAGTGAGTCTGTCAGATCAGACGTAGTAGGGATGACGACACGTTATATTGAGAGGTGCATGAATTGGTGTTGATGTCCTGCCTGAGCATACAAAAGGTAACAAGTACTTTTGGGTGTCAGGGAACATGTGATGGAGTAAAAAGTACATCTTCTTTAGGAATGTAGTAAAGTAAAAGTAAAAGTTGTCAAAAATAAAAATAGTAAAGTACAGATACATCAAGAAAAATACTTAAGTAGTACTTCAAAGTATTTTTACTTAAATACTTTATACCACTGCATACATATGGAGATTTTCATATAGTGAGTAGAAAGGCCTTTCCCATCCGAAACAGTGTTGGTTTGTATGAACAGCAAGTAGCCTCTTTTCACAGGCGATGTATCTCCGACACAACACCTGTTATCCTATATGTGCATTCTGTGTTGGAGACCCCTCAAAAAAATGACCCAATGTGATTGGGTCTTCAAACTTGGAGACAAAATTCTATTGAGCCTTAGAAAACTACTCCCTCACCCCAAAGGCTAAGCCCTCCTGGCCATGATCTCATCAAAACGGAGCTGCTCTTCCTCCCATGGAAGGCCTGCCCGTTCCAAGACCTCTCCATCATGGTTGACAACCCTGCCCTCCAGACGTTCTTTGGGACAGTAATGTTCGAGACAGGGTGAATTTCGATCGGCAAAACACAAACAATTCACACAGATGCTGTAAAAAACTAGAACGTACTGTAACTAACTACACTGAATGAAAATATACATGCAACATGCAACAATTTCAATGATGTTATAGTTCATATCAGGATAAATTTGTTAGGCCTAATCTATGGATTTCACATGACTGGGAATATGGATATGCATCTGTTGTTGACAGATACCTTTAAAAAAAAGGTAGGGGCGTGGGATCAGAAAACCAGTCAGTATCTGGTGTGACCACCATTTGCCTCATGCAGCACGATACATCTTCTTCACATAGAGTTGATCAGGCTGTTGTCCTACTCCTCTTCAATGGCTGTGAGAAGTTTCTGGATATTTGCGGGAACTGGAACACGCTGTCGTGCACGTCAATCCAGAGCATCCCAAACATGCTCAGGTGGATGGATTATCTTGGCAAAGAAGACATTCTCACTAACAGGGGTGTAAACTAATTTGTGCACAACATTTTTGAGAAATAAGCTTTTAGTAAGTTCAATTGCTTGTCTTCCAGTGCTCTGTGCCTTTGGTAAAGGCTTGGTTATAGTTCTGTAGTATACCATTCTAATGGCTTGTCTTCCAGTGCTGTGTGCTTTTGGTAAAGGCTTGGTTATAGTTCTGTAGTATGCCATCATAATAGCTTGTCCAGTGCTGTCTCTCTTTCCTGGGTGTTCCTACACCCTCTCTGTTCTGATGGACTGGATGGACACGGGGGAGTTTCCTTTTCTTTTCACCACCACACTGTGCAATTTAAACCTGCCTCGGGCATGTAGATATTATTCCCCAGTGATACGAACCAGAATTAATGGAAATTGTTTTCGAGGGATCATTATTACCATTCTCCTTTGGATGTGTTTTTTCTTCATATCACCACAGATTCTCTTCACTATTCTTCTTCTTTTTTCATGTTTGAGAAATGTACGCAGACTTTCCTGTTGTGGGTTGGGGGTTGAGGAACCATCGTGTCTGCATGAGCAAATATGAGTTATTATTGTGATAATTAGTAATTGTGCTATCACTTTTATTTAACTTTCTAACTTATATCATCATGCCAGTTTGGTCAATGCTCAAAGTTATACAGTATGTTTTAGGTGCAGTCAAGAGCATTTAATACCTTATTTTTAGGTCGTGTTTTCCCCTCTACTGTGAGTGCATCACTGCATATAGCAACACATCATCCTCATGTCAGGCGATGGAATGACATTCCCTCCATGCTGCTCTATGTGACACCTCTGGCTAGATAGATTAAGAGGCGTCTTTGCTCAAGGCCTGCTTGGGAAAGGGTAAATATCACCCTTGTTCCTGTGGCAGGGAAATCCGCTATTTAAATGGTACGTAATATAATTGACATTTTCCAGTTCATTATGCAGCCCCTGACCTTCAGGATATATGACTGGGATCGTTCTGCAGCGTGTGTACTCACACTTCCCTCTAATGGGAAAAGTTTGACCTTGTCAGAGACGCAGGGAGGTCAGGAATGAAGGAGGCTGAGCTTCACTTCACTCTAGAGAGAGAGGAAGTAAAGAGGACGTAGTGGATGAGAAGATATCAATAACTATCAATGACTTTTACTCAAGTAGTATTTTACTGGGTGACTTTCACTTTTACTTGAGTCATTTTCTATTAAGGTATCTTTACTTTTACTCAAGTGTTACAAATGGGTACTTTTTCCACCATTGGCTGTACATCTGAATAAGATTTTATTTTGAAATGATTGTAATTCTCTGGTGTGAAGTGTCTAGTATGTTAGACCTTGATCTTGGTTGGTGTCTGTGTTTGTCTGTTTGTGTGGTTGTGTACAGAACTAGGAGGATTATGCCTATTGGACCAGTAGTATCTTCGTTCATTCAACTTCAAATTCAGCTGAACAAAATCTTTAACTGAGTTTTCCTCTTGCGTTTGGTTGTATTTTGAAATACTAAGACTCTCACTTATGTATTCAGTGTTAAATCCATCTCTCTCTGTCTCCAAACTTAATGAAAGAATAATCATATTGGAGTCTTTCATGGATTAGGGCATTTTGAATGTGACTTGTAATCTCTCCCATTTGTCTGAAACACAATGACGTCCACTGGCCGCTCTGTAGAGATAATCTCATTACTGGGTCGTCTTTTGTTTTCAGCTCCCTGCCTTTTATTCTGTATTAAAACATTTTGGTGCATTAAACATGCTAATTTGTAACTGTGCGTAATTGAGGTCCTGCTTTTAAAAACCTCTCCCCATTTGTCAGAAGATTATGAATTTCATCCCGTGGATTACATTTTGGTGGAGTTCAGTTCCATGAAATGGACTTGGTTCCAATTATTTAGAAGGCTGTTCAAGCTTATTAACGTAAGAAGAGCATTTGTCATAGCCAAAAGCCTTGTCATACTAAATGTGATGGTGTGCCATTTAGACTTCATTTCCCCTTTGGTTTAAATAATTGAGTTCAGTTCTGGTTTAGGCTCCAGATAACAGGTGGATGTTGGTGATTTGCAGGTTGGCATTCTCAAACCGATCAGTTGATCAACATTCAGAAGGATCACGTAAACACTGTAGCATGTGATCTTTGTCCCACACATCTATACTTGTATGTGACTAGCTAGATTAGAAGATAGCTAGTCCAGAATGGAGTGGACAGCGTCCTATGGAAGTTTGAACTGGTTTAAAAACAGGTATTACACAAAAGTCATTGATCGTTGGATATTTTTATTTCATAGGACTTAGATGTTAGGAAATCGGCGATGAATGTGACCGGGAGATGATAGCTCATTTTCAAAAGAAAAATAATGAGATGAAAAACGACATATCTGGTGAGGACGTCAAAGCGTGTAGCTGGGTGTGTTGTTCAGGTTGTCTGTCTGGTTCACGCTGCGGCTTAACAAACATTCATATGGATCAGGGAATCTCTCTATTCAAATATTGATCAACTTTTGATTTTGTGTCAAAACATATTTAAATTTTAACACCACCGCCCTGTCTCCTGTGGAGGGATGCCTCTTTTCCTGGTTGTCACTAGAGGCGGGGATCGTGCAATTTCCCGATACCAGACTGCTTTCATATCCTTGGTGACATAAGTGCCAGTGTGATACAAAGGGGTTCTTTAAAAAAATGTTTGGACAGATCACTCAGGGGAGAAGTCTTTGATTATGTGTGTTGGCAGAATAGGCACAGGCTTGCTGAGTGAGTGTAGTGTCTGCATGTCTGCCTGCTCCTCTGCCGCTCTGCTATCATTGATTGTGATAGGTTGATTGTTTCAGTCCTCCTCACCATGGCTAAAGGGAAGCCATAGCCCGACCCCCTGACACACTGATGTTTATGGGCCTTCTCTTAAAGTCGTTTACATTAGGGAAATGAAAATGTCATGTTCTAAGAATGAACCAACTGGACTTACTTAGCCTATACTCAATTATCAGTGGGCCTAATTATCAATCTCATTTTGGATGAAATGGCTGACTGAGAAGACTGAGTACGGTATATGAGAAAAGGTATGAGAGCGTACCTAAAGATGAAGGCTTGTGAGTAACATGTGGTGTTTATGTCGACACCTGTTGATGCCCTATAATCCCTCCTGTCTGTCTGTCTAATAGGAGAGAGCGGAGCGGTCCATGTCATTAGTATTCTAACAGCTGAGTCCGTGTCTTGGCTCTTTGCTCTCTTGTCTCAGCAGCACTGGGGAATGATTAGGTTGACGGGCGATAGGCGACGACACAAGAAAGCAACAACCCCTCCTCCTCTCTCCTCCACCACCACTCCCCTCCTTCCCTTCAACGCATCAGCCTCAAATTACCCACTTGGCTCGGAATATTATCAGACCAATCGTCTCTGTTGTAATTACAGTATCTGTGTCGCCTAGCCTCCATTAGCCTAACAAAAGGGCCTCAGAATCAGGCCACTTTCGGCAAATAACGGGAGCACACTTGACTTTTATGGAGAGATCGTCGCTCACATCTGACGCCATTACCGAACAAAAAGCCTTGAATGCCTGGCTGTGTCTGGTGAAGTCTTCGGTGCTACCGTGAGAGAGGCAGACAGTGTGATTTAAACTCTGCTCTGGACGTACTGCAGTGCACACAGAGGCATCGGTATTGTACAGTAGGCCTCATACAGTGACAGCATTTTCTCTCCATGCTCTTTCATTCCTTTGACAGCAACACAAAAACAAATATCATCAAACTGTATCCTGGGCTAGCGGAGCTTGTATTTCAATCACACTGTGTTAGACGCTGCGTTAGACGAGTTACTTTCTCTCAGGCTACGGAGGACGCAATTTGTATTCTGAAGCGTGGCGTGTGTTTGATCTCAGCCATGTCCCTAAGACATCATTGTGTAACACCGTAAAAGCAGAGGGATACAGAGCGTATGAAATACCAAGGAAGTTATTCATAAATATTAGATGAGATCAGAACAGCCGCTTGCTCTCCTGCGGCAAGTTCCTGGGTCAAGCCATCGAGATCCCTTTGATTTGTCCCACATGGGCTGAGTGGTGGACTACACAGCAGGCCTGAAAGAAAAGTGCTCTGAACTAAGATGGAAGCGCTGAAAAACATGAATCCAAATCTCAAGCAATCAAATTCTGTTCCTAATAATAAAATGGTAATAAAGCCTAAATGTTTCTATTTTGTTTCATTTTCTGATCCTTTTTTGTATGATTTATTATTCTTTTGTTTTGATTGTGTCCCTAGCATAAGCCCAACCTGAGGAGATTCATCTGCATGCATTCTCTCAGCCCTTCCTCTCCCTCCACCACAGCTGCTGACACAAATTGGTGAAATATCACTTTGATCTTCCCTCCTGAACAACAAACAAAAACACACCTAATTAGCTTCATTCAGAATCGTTCCAAATGCCCTGGTTTGTTATGAAAGTGCTCTATGACTTGGAGGAGTTGAAAACAGGAGTTGAAACGAGTCCCACGCCCTTGTATGGATTCTCTCTCTACAGCTAGGACCTTGACGTGGTGTGGGCACTGTTGGCAGACGTGCCCTTAAACTGTTGCGTTACTATACGACCTTTGAACTCTAGGTTCTGTCTATGCATGATCTCTCCAAGAGGAAAATCTAAATGAAAGACAAGTACCTATATTCCGTGTTTTTAAATCATGTCAGTAAACCATGCCTGTGAGGTATTTCACTTTGAAGTATACAGTGCCTTCATAAAGTATTCATACCCCTTTACTTATTCCACATTTTGTTTTGTTACATCCTGAATTCAAAATAGATAAAATAGATTTTTTCTCTCACCCATCTACACACAATATCCCATAAAGACATAGTGACACAAAATCTCAATACATTTCAAATTCAGGATGTAACACAACAAAATTTGGACAAATGCAAGGGGTGTGAATACTTTCTGAAGTCACTGTAAGTGAGTATGGTATAGTACTGTATGGACTAAGCTGCAAACTCTCCCCATTCCGTTTTGCAGTAGAAGTTCTTCCCAGGCAGTTAAACGTGGGCTCAGCTCGGTGGGGATCTTGTAAAGGCAGTCTTTGGATGTGTGCCTCTTGGGGGACACTTCACACAGTGCTCTGCACAGGAGTCTCTGTGAAGAGAGGACCAGTGACAGCCATCAAGGAGGGAGGCTGTGGGCTCTGCCACCTCACCGCATGGACAGGACCACCATCTTTCTCTCTTTCTGTTTCTCTCCCCCTCCGCTCTTCATGTGGAGAACAATTAGTGTTTGTATCGTTTGTACACATACACTGAACATACTGAAACGTGGTCTAAGTATGCAGTATGGCACACATAGTCGCTTGTGGTCTCCCAGTCTAGTTAGGTTTTACTCACTTTATGCATTTTTTTAATCAAATAGTATGTAATGTATTGTTTATTGCATTCCACCTGCCTGGGGACTAAAGCTCCCTGTTTGTGTATGCAGACACAAGCACACACATACACACACTCAGGTCCTCACTGCCTCCCTGCCTGTTCTTGCAGACAGATCAATGCAAATGCTGTTATTTACCCAACCCTGAAATTAAAAGACTATGGATCAATCTGACTTGCTTCCTCAAGCCAAGGTGTGCTCACAATGGCAAGCTGGCTTTTTACATGTGCTAAAAGACCCATAGAAACGGCTGCCATTTTATTTCTATCTCTTGCACAGAGAGACACATGCAAACACCTCATACCCCTCTGTCTCCCTCTTACACATTCACACAAACGCATGCGCACACACAAACAAACACACACACACACACACACTCACATACTGGCGCTGTGGAAGAGGGCTGCATCCTGAGCTGTTTTTCGGGCTGACCCAATTTCTGTGCTTGGCCAGGCAGGCAGGCTTGTGCTGCTGCTGTGCTGTGCTCTCTGCTGGGGAAGATCCCGGCAGATTCCCCCTGAACAGCCCCCAGCCTCCTGACAGACTAGAATAGTGGCATGTTATCCCCCCATGGATTCAAGGCCTACGCCTGTTTGTTTCTAGATGTGTGTGTGTGTGTGTGTGTGTGTGTTCTCTCTCTGTCTGTCACGCACCCGCAGACACACACACACACACACACACACACACACACACACACACACACACACACACACACACACACACACACACACACACACACACACACACACACACACACACACACACACACACACACAACACACGTGCACACACACACACACGTACACACAGACATTGAGAAATACATTAAAACCCAGATCTGTATTAATTTGGTCCCTCCCCTTCACTGTGTTTGTGTGAAATTATTGTTTCAATCTTGCTGCATCAGGAGGCCCTGAAAGTTATAAATTAAACATAAATGCAAATGCGCTGAGCCATTGTTCCTCTTCCCATTCAAACAGATCAGTGTGTCTGCGGATTAATGCGAGAACAGTGTGCTTGATAATGAGCAGAGTGGAATATTTTGGTTGTAAAGCTACCATGACACACCCAAAGAAACACTATCATATACAAGAGCAATGTGTCATATAACCACATATTCCACCATTAACCAGTATTCTTAATGATCTGTAACACCTTCAAGATAACGCTGTTACAGCCAGATGCATAGCATAACAGATGCAGCTGTTTGCACATAGAATGTGGTGTTGTTTGCTGGATTCCGCCTGCTCGTATGCCCATGTAAGACAACAATAGGCAATGCCATTGTAATAAACAATACATGACACCATATGCATTGACAGCTTTTCTATCCTGACGATTTACATAGAAAATGTCCTTGCGAATCTTCACACACACACACACACACACGCACACACACACACAAACTACACACCAACGTAAAGGTGAACTCTACCCAGGGTGTCCTAGAGTCACCTGATCAAGCTGTTCCTTCTCTGCCATCTGCTCTTGATGCTGTGATGTCTGGCCAGGCAGGCAGTTCTAAACGCTAGATAGTGTCAGGACTGTGTAGTTTACTATCATGATCTAATCTCTGTTACTCTTTACCATATGGACCCATCAAGACTAATGGGGAAGAGACTCTATTGATGTATTTTTCTTTCACTTTTCTGCTTTGGAACGAGTGTCTGTTTGGAGTGTATGCAAGGGAGGTAAGCCTACCTTTCCATTGTTCATATTGCCATGTTATAAACAGTGCCATGAATGCTGATTGGCTGAAAGCAATGGTATATCAGACCACATACCACCGCTACTTGTTTACTGTTTTAATTACGTTGGTAACTAGTTTATAGCGATAAGGTAATTCGGGAGTTTGTGGTAAATGGCCAATATACCACGGCTAAGGGCTGTATCCAGGCACTCCGCATTGCGTTATGCATAACAACAGCCCTTAGCCATGGTATATTGACCTTATACCACACTCCCTCATGCCCTATTTCTTAATTATAACATCAGGTGCACTTCAATGTTCTTTTTCATGTCTGGTCTACTTGTGCTTACACTCGGTCTCCACCAGGGGTCTTTCTAGGTCCCTACTGTCGATGGGAGCTGCAGATGACAGTGAGGGAGAGGAGTCTCATTCACTCGGAGCAGTCAGGTCAAAATGTCACATTCAAGAGCTTGCTATGACATGGGATATAATGTACAGTACCCTTGCGTTTACGAGAAATGTGTTCCTCGATTGGGTGCCGTCATCATCATCAGCATCATCTTCACCCTTATTACTATCATCGTCATCATACTTCTGTAATGAACCGTCTCCATATCAATTTTATACAGCGTTTCCGCTGTTAATAATCTCCGTCAAGTGAGCTGCTCTCCCTCTACCTATGTAAACCCCAAAGGACTCTCACATCAAAAGCTTTTACTATATTTAGCTAAATGTTACATTAATTACATAGGCCCCGTCATTATTGTAGGGAACTACCAGGAAATAATTTATACAATTATATTGTAGTACAAATGGTAAATACAGTCTGTTACATAGTACTTACTATTGTGAATTCTGTTTTCCAAGAAAATACAAAAAGAGGCTTACATCAGATAATCCACTGGCAGTTACTCTGTTCTAAAGGCCTGTGCACTGTCAGGTGCGACCCTTTATGTGTCAAATCGTTAGATAAATGTATACATTTCACCCAAAATAAAACAAGCTGAGAGAACAGACAAAGGGAAAATAAAGAGACCTAATAGGCAAGGGCAGTGACGTCACTCATGTTTAAGTTCTGGAGCCTATTCTACATCAAGAGGATAAAAGGCAATGTGCTCATAACGGCTGAAGATGATTCAAATGTTACAAAAGGTAACATTTCACATCTCGACTAGGGCAGTTACAGCGTGTGATTACATACTCATTCTGATGGCAACATTATTGCGCTCAGCAGCTTCTGTGGTTGCGTGTCTGTCTTTCAGAGCTGCAGAAACTGGATTGAGCCGAGGGAGAGCAGAGCGGAGTAGAGCAGGCAACACTCAAACCCAGATCTGGAGTTTTGGCATGAATTTAAAATGGAGCTGCCCATCTTTAGAGGACACACGCCACTCTGAAAGTTAGGCCTAGCCTACGTTGCAACATAATATTGGTATAAAATGAAAGGTAGTATATTATGTAGGCTATTCCTCTTTTCAATAGGAATATTTCCTCCTGATGCCATGCTATAATTCATCATTTGTCTATTGCAAAATAATAGTGACTTTCCTTCGATGGTTAACATAGGAAACTCCGGTCCGGGTTTTCCTTGTGATGCGCGTTGGACCCTGGAGGAGGATAATAGCTGGTGGAGTCTACTCTCTCTCATGCCATGCTGGGCCAGAAGGGCTCCGGGAGACATGTACTTACCCATATCCGGGTTGGAGAAAAAAAGTTTCATTTAAACCTGGACGACAAACTTTCAGCATGATGCCTCACTGACAGCGCCACAGCCGCGGCTGTCAGCGACTCATTTCACCGCGGATTATTACGAGCATTACAGCGCTAGAACATAGCTTCGTTTTTCAATTGAAGATTTTTTTCGTGCTTGACTTTTTCCTCTGTCTGTTTTTTTTTGTGTGAGAGTGTTCTGCTCGTGGGTCAGTGTCCCTGTCTGAAATGTTTAAGTGACAATGGCTGCGCAAGTGGCATCAGCACCGACGACAACTAATAATAAGAAAAATAAATTGTCTGGCAGTTTGGGTCAAGAGATACATTCGGGGAAATCGGGAGGAGGAACTATATCGAGGTCTGGAGCAATGCTTGGAGCTGGAGATGGGACTAACACAATGAATAATGTAGACCATCACCACCAAAACGAGCTCAACATGGTCAATTCAACTTCTCCGAATAACAATTCTGACACACGGGAGAAGGAGAGTGGAAATAACATAACATCGTCAAATTCGACGACCTCTCTTGAGGGAATGGAGACGGGTTTGATAGCAAACCATAAACAGAAAAATGTGAGTGTAGATCCCCCTCAGCACCTCACGCCGCCGCAACAGCAGTCACAATTTAACCCGTTTCCTCAGCATCAGCAGCACCAGATACAAAGTAACAACATCAACAACAGCCAAGCGACAAGGGGAGAGAGTGAGAATCAGCACCACGGAGGGAAGAGGGGTGTTTTGGCGAGCCAGACAGAGCAGCAGATGCTGAGTAAAGGTGAAGGGGATCATACCTGTAAACCAGGGGAGCGAATGGGTGCCAGGTATGAACATGCCAACTTGGGACCAACGACCGACATCAACAGCCAGCCCCAGAGCGCAGGAGGGGACAGCGCTATTTCAGAGTTTAATAACTACTATGGCACTTCCCGAGTAGGGGCCTGCTATGATCAACATGGCGGACAAAGCACTGGGATGGGGATGATGCACTCCTCGGGACCCAACAACATGGACCCAGTGCACAACTCCCACGAAGGATACCACAACAGCCAGTACAACCACTACCCTGGCTACCGGCAGGGCTACGGTGGAGCGGGCTACGGTATGATGGCCCCATCCAGACAGGGCAGTAACATGCTGATTGGCCCTGGCAGTAACACTCCAGCTAGCCATGTCAAGGCTGCTATGGGAGCTGCTTCCTCCGGTTCTGGTGGAAGTGTTGGGGGCTTTCAGAGATTCCCAGGACATACTCAGCATCCCTCGGGAGCCACCCCAACTCTAAACCAACTGCTGACGTCTCCAAGTCCAATGATGCGAGGTTATGGCAGTGGCTATCATCAAGACTATAACAGTCCCTCTGCACAACAACAAGCTGGCATCGGCTTAGGCAAAGACATGACTTCTCAGTATGGCTCCACAACCCATGGCTGGCCAGGGCAACAGAGAAATCACCCGTCCATGAGTCCTGGAAACGGAGGGCAAGGTATCAGCAGACCACAGGTGAGTACTAGTTTTACAAACTCAGCTGTAGCTCATTAACTTGAGAGGCACTCTGAGTCACACCTGTCATGAGCTGTCTGGCACAGTTGTTGAAATGCACTAGGCCTAGGTTACATGTATTATTGCACTGTAATAACTTGCCCCTTTTGACTTCAAATAAATATGCTGTGTGCTGGTGAATATTGCACTTCTAATATTCAACTACAGGTAAAGTAATTGTAGAAGAGAATACTGTCTGGTTTCAGATCTGCTCAAGGTCACTCTTGCGAGAAAAACAATAGCCTGTCAGTCACGTATGTATGCAATACATTGTCATTCATAACATCTATTTTACACAATTAATTTATTTGTCCATGAAGCGTAAATATAGGCTTGGGAACTAAATATAATTTTGCGCGTAAATGCGCGTAAAACGGAGTAAAATGATCATTATTAATATTTATTTGGTTAAAATCGATGCAATGCATTTGCTTATACTATGTGTTTATTCTTTACCACAGCGTTTTTACTTGACGAGCTTTATTTGTGTAAGATATTATGCTATTATAATTGTTTTAATTAAAAACAATTAATGGCGTTGGAGATTCGCTCTCTTGCTGACGTGGTTGGAGACACGTTGCAAAACGCCCTCTGGAAGGACGCGCTGTATAGGCTCTCGTCGAATTATAGACTTTATTCATTAATATTGGTTTGAATTACAATAATGTCATATTGCTATCTTCAAAATGTCATATATTTTAATTATTAATCGATGCTTGCACAAATAGAATAGCCGCTATGACTATCAAAGACGTGTCTGTGTACCACGCTGTCCGCCTGCGCTATTGGTCTCCATCAAAAGGTTTGGAATTTGAATTGGAGGTAAAGTGGCTGTAATACTCTCCAGAAGGCTGCCTCTGAGTTGACATCAAATCTGCCATCTGATTGGCGCTCCATCTCCCCACTGTGTGCTGAGCGCTGCTAATGTAAATCGAGCTGAACCCTCTGTTCAGGTGCGCGACCCGGGGCATGGTGAGAGCGGGATGGACCATTCACAACTATGCCTACAGATAGAACGTCGTCTTCTAATAGGGCTGGGCGATATATCGAAAGAATTCGATTAACTCGATTTGATGTTTTAGCGCAATGTTCCAAATTAGGTTTTTATTTTTTGTTCCAAATTAGGTTTTTATTTTTGTTTGTTTTTATGAGAATTCTGTCTTTTTGGTCTCATCTTTGCTCCTTCTGTGCTGTGTGCACTGTGCACCTTCCCACTTGCACACAGACACCAAGCCCCTCCCTCCCCCTGCCACTCACAATAAAGATGGAGAAATAACTTCCTCCTTTCTGACAACAAGCAGTTTCATCTCCCCATTTCCACGTTTGGTCCCACAGAATGGGTCAAATGGACACCGAAACACAGATACATTATTTTGCTATAATAGAGGAGAACTTAACCTTTCTAATGATACCCTTTTTATGCCTCAACTCCCAAAATGTAGAACAGAGCAGACCCTACGAAAACGAGAGTACTGTATGAATGAACATGTGGAAAATGAATGCTCAGTTTCTGTTGTGTGCTCTGCATTGTTGTACCACATACCACTAGCAGCATTTTAGCCACTCACTCAGGGCTGGCTCCAGACGACATAAACGGTTGCTTAGGACACCCGGCCATTACAGGTCCCTGACCCCCCAAAAAATAACTTTTTTTTTACACATTCGGGTCGCAATTTACTGTTGAAAGTTAGAATAGCAGAATACACAAGGTGCCAGTTCGACATTTTATTGTGCTTTCGTAGTTTTGCTCTTGTTTTATCAGTCACTGACAGTCACTCAATTAGCTACATCAGCTAACAATTTTTAGATTGTTAAGTTAGTCTAGCCAGTTATCTAAACTTGCAGTAATCATGGCCGAATACCGACTGGGCAAGCAGGGCACGTGCCCAGGGGCCCTGACCTACAGGGGGCACCCATTGATATTGTTAGTCACTCACTCAGATATCATGGCATAAGTCATGTGCAAAATGTGTAGAATTGCAGGAAATTTGCTTTAACACTGCAAAAACATATTTCCACCCCATGGCAGAATGGATAGCAAATTCACTTTAAAACAGCAAAAATGTCTCTCTGCCCCATGGCAAAAATTTCTAGAATTGCATGAAATGTGCTATTAAATTGCTAAAATTTCGCTCTGCCGCATGCCAAAATGTGTAGAACTGCTGAAAAGGTGTTTTGAAACTGCTAAAATGTCTCTCTGCCCCATGGCAAAATTAATAGAATTGTAGAAAACGTGCTTTAAAATTCAAATCAAATTTTATTTGTCACATGCGTTGAATACAACAGGTGTAGAATTTACTCAGAGATGCTTACTTACAAGTCCTTAACCAACAATGCAGTTTTAAGAAAAATAAGAGTTAAGAAAATATTTACTAAATAAACTAAAGTTTAAAAAAAGGACCGCAATAAAATAACAATAACGAGGGTATATACAGGGGGTACTGGTACCGAGTCAATGTGTGGAGGTACAGGTTAGTCGAGGTAATTGAGGTAATATTACATGTAGGTAGGGGTAAAGTGACTATGCATAAATAATAAACAGCGAGTAGCAGCAGTGTAAAAATAAATAAAAAGGGGGGAGTTATTTTCTCTCTGCCGTCAAGAGGGGAGCGCAAAACAATATATGCCCTCTTGGTGGGGGGGCTTAAGGCCCCCAAACGGCTAGAGGCGGCCCTTCACAGACTGTTTTGTGCTAACTGAGTTAGCACAAAGTCTGTGTTTTATAAATGTGCAATCAGCATAAAAATATGCATTTATATAAGGAATTGGCAACTCGTTCCCATGCTGAGAAATAAGCATCATCTTATCCAGGAAGGCCACTTGATTTCAATATCTAAACAAAGTGAACAAGCTATGTTGTTCAAACAGTTGGAGACAGACAGAAGGGTGTGTTTATAACAGTTCAACTGTTCTACCTTGTTAGCAAGCAAATAGATCCACGTTGGCTAGACTTGAAATGTAAAAATCAGCTAGCTATTCACGAGCACGTGAGCTTGTGCTTGAGAGATTTTTTGAGACCTGTGTTAAATTTCTATAATGCCTGCTACAACAAGTTGGCCATTATTAGTGGATGTGCATCGTTCTAGTAAACTTTGTAACAAAAATGGCATTTTCATAGACAGACTTGAATGCCAGATCAGTGATTATTTCAAAAAAAGTAGGTTAAACAAAAATAATTAAATGATGCATCCCGAGTGCCGCCAGCGGTCTAAGGCACTGCATCGTAGTGTTTGAGGCGTCACTGCAGACCAGGGTTTGATCCCAGGCTGTGTCACAACCGGCCGTGACCCGGGAGTCCCGTAGGGCCCAGCGTCGTCCGGGTTAGGGGAGGGTTTGGCCAGGGGGGCTTTACTTGGCTCATCGCGCTCTAGCGACTCCTTGTGGCGGGCCAACCGCCTGCAGGCTGACTTCGGTCGTCGGTTGAACAGTGTTTCCTCTGACACATTGGTGCAGCTGGCTTCCGGGTTAAGCGGGCGGGTGTTAGGAAGAGCGGTTTGGTGGGTCATGTTTCACATGACTCGACCTTCGCCTCTCCCGAGCCCTTTGCAGCGATGAGACAAGATCGCAATTGGATATCACAAAGTTGGGGAGAAAAAGGGGGTAAAATACAAAAATGTAATTATTAGTGGGTCTTATGGTTGTGGAAGGCTTATATTTAGCCTAGGTATAATTTATTAGATTCTTCCTGACTGTTAGAAATGCAATGTATTGACCTTTAATTATGCAACAAAGCTTATGTAGAGAAAACGCACAAAAAAAATCTAGATATGATTTTTAGGTCATATCGCCCAGCCCTATCTTCTAAGCTATTGAATAAAGAAGAGTGGTATACAAACAGTATGCCTCTGGTTGTGTTATTATGTGTGAATGCATTTTTGTTCTCAATGATGTGCTCTGCTGAATATGACCCAGATATTTGACCCCAGGGCAAAGTGGAGGTGTAGCCTACTCTCGGTCGGTCTCCCTCTTCCAAACAAAACGGTACATTTCTGTAGTTCCCAGGAAGACCAGTTTGCATGGGGGATTTTGATTACTGTTATCGTTGTAGTAGGCCTAGTAATTCCATAGTAATTATAGCCCATATTTTATATCTTAGACATGTCATTCAACAGATCATAAATTCTTTGTCTGAAGTAGTTTTAGTTTAGTCTTAATTTAGGAAATGTGAAGGCCTATTTTGTAACACTCTTTATTACCACATGCCACAGTAGGTTTCATTCCACAATTGTTAATAATATTTTGGGATGCACAACAACCGCTGTGCAATGTATCTACAATACATCATACACCGCACATTGTCATGCATTTTGTCTTACATTACTGTACAGGAAAATAATTCAAAGTCATTTGTAAGATTATGCCAGGTTTCAGAATAGCGATATGGTGTATTTATTACAATTTTCCATGCCATCCAAACATTATGAACTGCGGTGGCTATAATAATAGTTAGTCCTTGGAAGGTAATGATTGGATATGATACATACCGTAGCCGAGCTGGGTAACCATTTAGATAATAAGCCTCTCCTTCAGCCTCAGACAATAACGCCTTTCAAATTGTAATTGGTAAATACATTTTAGTAATGATATTTGTCCCTATTATTTAAAGACCTCTGTGGGTTAAAGATTGGATAATGGGTGCAGAAAAATACACAAGATCATACACATTAATTTACAGGTAGAAGATATCTCTAGAGGATATGAATTCAAAAATATATCTTATTATTATAAAAATGTACAGTATGTTATGCACAAGTTGCTTGTAATTGAACTCAGGTTATAATGTATATATTTATATATTTTCATACAATAGTATAATTAAGCGACTAATGCGCGAGGGAGTGTGGTATATGGCCAATATACCATGGCTAAGGGCTGTTCATGGCACGACGCAACGCAAAGCCCCGAAATGGCTTATTGCTATTATAAACTGGCTACCAACCTATTTAGAGCAGTAAAAAGAAATGCTTTGTCATATCCATGGTATACGGTCTGATATACCACAGCTGTCAGCCAATCAGTATTAAGGGCTCAAATCACCCAGTTTATAATGTATTTTATTTAAACCCCAGAGAAGAGGTTGTATGTTTGCCGTTCCATATCAACAAAGATACTGTATACATGTGGAAAAACAGGTTTGTAATCGACTGTGAGCTGTACCTCAGTTCACCCACAGGGGTTTTGTGTCAGGACCAGTCTAGTGTGGATCCTCCAAATTGGCCCATGATCTGTGTTTATGCACGTCAAATTGTGTGTGTGTTTGTGTGTGTATTTGTTTGAACACGCCTAAATCAACTGTCGGCAGAATCTCTCTCTTTCAAGTTCATTTTCCCCACACTACCTCTCTTCAGGAGCTAACTGCGTGAGGAGAACAATTTCCTCATTTACAAGCCTGTTTCCCTCTCTCTTTTCTGGCCGGCCGCCAACAAACAGACTGGGACACACACACACACACACACACACACACACACACACACACACACACACACACACACACACACACACACACACACACACACACACACACACACACACACACACACACACACACACACACACACACACACACACACACACACACACACACACACACACACACACTACAGGAAGGTGAGCCCTAGTTGAAGCTGTTCTCTCGTTTAAATGGCATTGTCCCGCATTTTCAATTACTCTGGCCAATTTGTTTGAGGAAACGGGAAGAGGAACAGACACCCTGTTCATATAGTGGTCCATATACACAGGGCTGGTGCTTCATCAAATAGGTCAATCAGAACACCTTAGTCAATAAAGAAACCATTTTATTTTTTTGAATAAAAGTAAACTTTTCTAGCTTTAGTGTTCACTGATTTAACACATTGCTTATTTTATTCTCTGTCTAGTTATGCCTTTTTGTCTTCAGATTTTTTTACTCAGTTATTTTCAGTAGTTTATGTGTGAGTGTGTTCTTGCATGTCTGGCTTTATGTTCATATTCTTGCTTGTCTGTCTGGGCTTGTGTGCACATTATTTTGTATTTAATTGGTGTGGGTGTTTGGGTGTGTGTGCGTGTGTTTGTGTGACAGCGCAGTTGGTTTCAGACTGAAGTAGCCTCGTCAGCGCTAGCATACCAGCCTCAACTCCAGCGCTCACTCTTTCCCTTGCTCGTCCTCCATGCTTTGTTTATGCTGGTTTGTTTACATCTCAGGCTCTCCTAGCCCAGTTTAGCTCAGCCTAGCGCTGGCTGATTAGGAACAACACAGTCAAATGTACTCTGTTGCTTCCGATAAGGGGCTGATAGACAGCCTGGGTTTTCATCTTGCAGGATAAAACACAATGCTCAGGAGCGTAATTGGCAGCTAGGTTATCCCGGGACTGCCCGTGGTTTTCTTCAAATGCCAATTAATTCTGATTTGCCATAAAAAATTGACCAGTCATATTGTCAACTGTACATATAATTAGCTGCTAATAAAATAATTGTAGCTTTTTGTTCGGGCCTGTGATGCACTTACAACAAACAGAGTCAAAGGTTAGCAGACAAATAACTTGAAGCAGAGCAGTTCCCTAATTATATATATATTTTAAATCAGTATTATTTTTGTTTGGGTTTTGACTGTTTGGACCATAGGGTGCAACTTTATTCAACCCAGTATCACAGATTATTGCGAAATAGACACTAATTGCTTAAAATATTTGTTTTGCATACAGTGCATTTCAATTACAGATAAAGACAGTAGGTTACTCAAGACAGAAACAATAAGAGAGAGGTTGGTCAGGGAGGATGGGTAGGTGTATAACGTGAACATCTAGCAACCCAAAGGTTGTGTGTTCAAATCTCACCATACAGTTAGCTAATTAGCTACTTTGCAACTACTTATTACTTTTTAGCTACTTTGCAACTACTTAGCATGTTAGCTAACCCTTCCCCTAAGCATAACCCTTTAACCAAACTCCTAAACCTTTAACAACTTAGCTAGCATGTTAACTAACCCTAACCCTTTAAAAAAATGTATTTCACTTTTATTTAACCGGGTAGGCCAGTTGAGAACAAGTTCTAATTTACAACTGCGACCTGGCCAAGATAAAGCAAAGCAGTGCGACACAAACAACAACACATTGGATAAACAAACATACAGTCAATAACACAATAGAAAAGTCTATATACAGTGTGTGCAAATGTAGTAAGATTAGGGAGGTAAGGCAATAAATAGGCCATAGTGGCGAAATAATAACAATTTAGCAATTAACACTGGAGTGATAGATGTGCAGAAGATGAATGTGCAAGTAGGGATACTGGGGTACAAAGGGGAAAAAAATAACAATATGGGGATGAGGTAGTTGGGTGGGCTAATTTACAGATGGGCTGTGTACAGGTGCAATGATCGGTAAGCTGCTCTGACAGCTGAAGCTTAAAGTTAGTGATGGAGATATAAGACTCCAGCTTTAGTGATTTTTGCAATTCGTTCCAGTCATTGGCAGCAGAGAACTGGAAGGAAAGGCGGCCAAAGAGGAGTTGGCTTTGGGGATGGCCAGTGAAATATACCTGCTGGAGCACGTGCTACGGGTGGGTGCTGCTATGGTGACCAGTGAGCTGAGATAAGACGGGGCTTTACCTAGCAAAGACCCTAACCCCGAGCCTAGCTAAAGTTAGCCACAACAAATTGGCATTTGTATAATGTATACAAATGTGTTATGATGAAAGAAAAGCATGGCATACACACGAAATGCATTGTGATGAAAATCATGTAATACACATGAAAAGTTGTTGTCTTAGCTCTCCTGATTAACACCTGTGTTTGCTTTATGCCGCTCTCTAATGTAAATATGCCTTGTCTACTGCTCTCTTGGCTAGTTCTATTTGTTTTATTTCACTGTAGAGCCATCAGTCCCGCTCAAAATGCCTTAGTTAGCTCCTTTGTCCCACCCAACACACATGCGGAGACCTCACCTGGTGCCTCCAGAGACGAAACCTCTCTCATCATCACTCAACACCTAGGTTTACCTCCACGGTACTCACATCCTACCATACCATTGTCTGTACAATATGCCCTGAATCTATTCTACCACGCCCAGAAATCTGCTCCTTTAAATCTCTGTCCCCAACGCACTAGACAACCAGTTCTTATAGCCTTTAGCCGTACCCTTATCCTACTCCTCCTCTGTTCCTCTGGAGATGTAGAGGAACTTCTACTTGGTACTCATCCCGGATCCGGGAGCACCCTCATCAGTAAAAAAGCTGACTAGCATAGCCTAGCATAGCGCCACAAGTAAATACTAGCATCTAAATATCATGAAATCACAAGTCCAAGACACCAGATGAAAGATACACATCTTGTGAATCCAGCCATCATTTCTGATTTTTAAAATGTTTTACAGGGAAGACACAATATGTATTTCTATTAGCTAACCACGATAGCAAAAGACCCAACTTTTTTTTTTTCACCATTTTTTTACTGCATAGGTAGCTATCACAAATTCGACCAAATAAACATATAAATAGTCACTAACCAAGAAACAACTTCATTAGATGACAGTCTTATAACAGATTTATTGTATAGCATATGTTTTGTTAGAAAAATGTGCATATTTCAGGTATAAATCATAGTTTTACATTGCAGCCACCATCACAACTCTCACCAAAGCAGCTAGAATAACTACAGAAACCAACGTGAAATACCTAAATACTCATCATAAAACATTTATGAAAAATACACGGTGTACAGCAAATGAAAGACAAACATCTTGTGAATCCAGCCAATATTTCAGATTTTTTAAGTGTTTTACAGCAAAAACACAATATAGCATTATATTAGCTTACTACAATAGCCTACCACACAGCCCCATTCATTCAACATAACGTTAGCGATAGCGAATAAACCAGCAAAAGATATACATTTTTTCACTAACCTTCTCAAACTTCTTCAGATGACAGTCCTATAACATCATATTACACAATACATATATGGTTTGTTCGAAAATGTGCATATTTAGCTGCACAAATCGTGGTTTTTCAATGTGAATAGTAGCCAAACTGCAAACAAAATGTCGGGGGATATCTTGGAGAAGCACCTAATCTAATCAATAACTAATCATAAACTTGACTAAAAAATACAGGTTGGACAGCAAATGAAAGATACACTAGTTCTTAATGCAACCGCTGTGTTAGATTTTTTAAATTAACGTTACTACGACATACAGCTTACGTTATAGCGAGACCGCGCCAAAATTAATGGCAAAATATTAGTCTAAACAATTTCGACAGAAATACGAATTAACATCATAAATTGTTCCTACTATTTGATGAGCTTCCATCAGAATCTTTTACAAGTTGTTCTTTGTCCAGAATAATCGTTGTTTGGTTGTAGAAGGTCGTCTTCAACTGTGTAATTATCAGCAAACGTTAGCCATGTGGTGCAGATGTGTCCAACTCAGCTTAACGCAGAACAAAGAAAATACCGAAAATCTCAATATACTGATATAACTCGGTTTAAAATAACTACATTATGATATTTTTAACACATATATCAAATTAAATTAGAGCCGGAGATATCTAACTTATAAAACGAAAGCTTTGCAATGCAGACGTCCATCTTGCGTCAGGCCAGACGATGAAAAGACCAGTCCTTCCGTTGCAAGAAGTTTTGTTCGGCCTCAGATCTAGCTAGACACCCCATTCCAATTCTCACTGCCTACTGACATCTAGGGGAAGGCGTATGCAGTGCATGTAGACCCATAGATTCCATGCAAATTAATAAACTGACCCTGGAACAGAGCCCCCGATTTCAGATTTTTCAGTTCCTGACAGGAAGTTTGCTGCAAAATGAGTTCTGTTTTACTCACAGATATAATTCAAATGGTTTTAGAAACTAGAGAGTTTTTTCTATCTACTAGTAATAATAATATGCATATTGTACGAGCAAGAATTGAGTACGAGGCAGTTTACTTTGGGAACGATTTTTTACAAAAAACCCAGGCCCTGTAGCCCCCAGTTCCACTCCTATTCCCCAGGCGCTATCTTTTGTTGACTTCTGTAACCTTAAAAGCCTTGGTTTGATGCATGTTAACATCAGAAGCCTCCTCCCTAAGTTTGTTCTATTCACTGCTTTAGCACACTCCGCCAACCCTGATGTCCTAGCCGTGTCTGAATCCTGGTTTAGGAAGGCCACCAAAGATTCTGAAATTTCCATCCCCAACTACAACATTTTCTGCCAAGATAGAACTGCCAAAGGGGGTGGAGTTGCAATCTACTGCAGAGATACCCTGCAGAGTTCTGTTATGCTATCCAGGTCTGTGCCCAAACAGTGCCCTGGACACCGTATGTGAATTAATTGCCCCCCATTTATCTTCAGTTTGTACTGTTAGGTGACCTAACCGATACTGATTATTGGAGGGCCCAAAAAAGCCGATACCGATTAATCGGCCGATTTCAATAATGTTCAATAATTGTTTATGGTTCATTGAACAAGCATAGTTAACAGTGTTTAAACCCTTTACAATGACGATCTGTGAAGTTATTTGGATTTTTACGAATTATCTTTGAAAGACAGGGTCCTGAAAATGGGGCGTTTCTTTTTTTGCTGAGTTTACATTTGCACACACTGTATATAGATTTTTCTATTGTGTTATTGATTGTACGTTTGTTTACTCCATGTGTAACTCTGTGTTGTTGTTTGTGTCGCACTGCTTTGCTTTATCTTTGCCAGGTCGCAGTTGTAAATGAGAACTTGTTCTCAACTGGCCTACCTGGTTAAATAAATGTGAAATAAAAGTTTTTTGTGCGCATGGCACGTATATTTAGCATAAGTAATTTGTGTCTATTTCACAATAAACTGTGATAGTGTGTTGAGTTTATTCCCAATCCCAAACGGCACTGTCTGTCTGTCTGTCTGTCTGTCTGTGAGTGAGTGAGACTTCAGGGAAGCTCCCGTCAACACTGCCTCAGCTCCACCAGACAAACTTCTCTTTGGTTATTCCTCCCAGCAGGGGTGTGAAGAGGGCCTCATAGTGTCTTTTCTGTGGAGAGAGAGAGAGTGTGAGGCAATCGGAAAAGGATGGAAATATAGCGGCGAGCGACAGCAGCATTTGAACTCACACAGGGCTACTGAGGCATGGGGCATACTTCAGAGACTGAGAGAGGGAGTTGTGAACATGGGAAATGTCAGAGTACTTGCCCCAGCCTCTCCAAGTCAAAAGAAAGGGATGATTATACAGTAATATGTGTTTACGATCAGAGTGGTTGGTCGGGTGATTTCAGCCCCTCTCTCTCTGGTACCCTGGAGCAATCCTATTCCCCTCCAGCGGTGGGGTGCTGTGTGTGTGGCAGGCTGCCTGGCTGGCTGGCTGGCGGGAGGGGAGGGCTGGGCTGGGCAGGGAGCCAGGTCGGTGGCCTCACTCACCTCCCACAATCCCCCTGACCTTCACACATGCAAATTAGCCACGTGCAGCCGGTGAATGGGAAGAGAACAGAGCACACACTACCCCCTCCTCTCAGAGGAAAAGGGATTTCTCTCTCTCTATTTCTTGTTATTGTTCCAGCCCGCCTGTCTCCCCCACTAGCCCTCTCTTGCTCCCCCTCTCCTCTCCTCTATTCTCTGATCTCCTGGGTGTTTTCTAAGCATGTGGTCCTCCAGTGGAAGGTTAAAGGGAGTCGAAAAGAGGGGATATACCCCAGTGGGGCTGTCTCTACCTCTATATCCTCCCCTCTGCATCTCTCTCTTCCTTTGCTGCCTCTTCCTCTCTCTCCCTCTGCCTCAGTACAGGAGAGAGGCAGGGGGTTCATGGAGAGGAGAAAAGCGAGAGGTGTTTGTATGCTACAATATTTATACACAGAGTATATCAGTATCATTCTGACATCATCCCCTTCCCCTTTGCCCAAGGGGAGAATGTTGGATGATAGGCCGGCACTCACTTAGTGTGTGTGATGATCGGCACACTTCTCTGCCTGGCTGCTGTGGACTTTAGTTTGTTCGTCTGTCACATTGAGACATAGCAGTCTGGCAGGCAGTTTGTTTGTCTCCATGACGTTCTATGTGTCTGATGAACAATATTCAACTGTTACTATTGTTTTGGTGACCGTATGTAAAGGTGATGATGATGATGATGATGATGATGATAAGGACGATTTAGAGTCTGTGGTGAGATGCGGGACTGTGTTGACCACCTCTGTCGGATCAGGCTGTCATTTACACCAATCAAAACTGTAATAATATCATCTAGATCCCCAACACACCGTATGACACAGAAACACTGGCTGACTGGACATCAGCACAAAAGCATGAGAAAATATGGACGCCGTGTCTCTGTAAGTGAGCTCGCGAACAAACTCAGTAGACCTTTTCAAGTATTTCTGTGCAATCTTGAGAAATCATTTGGGAGTAAGGGAAGGTTTTGTTTGAAAATACGCTTGCAGATAGATCAATATGTAAATTAACTAACCGGTTTGTACCTACACTGTAGTTACACTGAAAATATACTGTTTTAGCAAAAGCACTTAAAACTGATTTAAAAATGAATGCAATAGCAGAGTTTCTGGCATATTTTCACTACAAGCTAACAGGAAACAGAAACTTGCAGAAGCACTACCTCCCTCCACCATCCCATGTTGTGTCTCCTTGATGAACGTCCATTGGTATTGTTGAATCAACGTGTAAAAAGGTTACCATAATGTCAGCTGTATGTCAGAGGGCATGCTGGTTGCTCTGATGTAGATTACATTAGCATAATCCATAGTTGGGCTAACAACGGGCTGCTCTGCCCAGTAGGGAGGCTGTGACATGCTCTGGGTTAGAAGGGACCTGGTGTATTCAGACTGATGTGGTGGCGCGTGATGATCACACCATGACATTTAACCTAAATGGAGTTGATTGTAACAGAATGCTTTTAATACCAACACCTCCAGTAGTATATTACACCGCATACAGATTCTCATCATTTCTTTTCACTGCGTGTGTGTGGATATTTGTTTATGTGTTGGAAATCACAGATCATGCACATTTCTCAGAAAATTCTGGAACATCCAGTGACAGCGCCAGAATTGCAGACATGGCTTCAGTGGTTGCTGCAATCTGAAGGGAAAGCATTTCTAAAATGTCTTCCCTCTGTCTCCCACTGTCCCTCTCATTCTCTGTCTCTCTCTCTCTCGCTCGCTCTTCTCTCTCTCGTCTTTCTCTACCCTTCTCACCCTCTGTCCTCTACTATCGCTCTCGCTCTCTTTCCCAGAATGTTGTCAACTCTCCTCTCCGTCCTCCTCCCCAGTCAGTCAGCCAGTCTTTGGGGTTGACCTTCAGCGCTGTAGTTAGTTAGTGGATGACTGTGCTGCCTGCTGCATTCATTAACCATCAGAGATGAATAGTTCCATCATAGGAGGAAATAAGACAATCAGTTCAATTAGAAATAGTTACGAGCTTGGAGGGCGAGAAGAGCTGGAGGACGAGGGGACCTGGGCTCTGGAGGTCCTTAGCCTGTGCGTGCGTGTGTGTGTGTGTGTGTGTGTGTGTGTGTGTGTGTGTGTGTGTGTGTGTGTGTGTGTGTGTGTGTGTGTGTGTGTGTGTGTGTGTGTGTGTGTGTGTGTGTGTGTGTGTGTGCGTGTGTGTGTTTGGCGAGTCACTGTGGTTTGGGGGTCAGTGGAAACACCCCTTGTTGACCTGTGACCCCTAACCCTCAGCCCTGTGGCATAATGAGCGCTTGTTAAAGAGAGGAGGTTTGAAATGCCAGGCCAATGCCATCACCTTAACGGACATCCTCACATTCCCTTATTTTCTTAATTAGGCCATGGATTTTTATGCTGATTTGCACTTTCCATATAGTATTTTGGGATGAAGTAGAAATCCAGGGTCAGAGTCGTCTCTCTGTTTTCTACCAATCAGGGCCCTTTATTTGTACTCTGTTATGACTTGGGTCTGCTGTGAGATGTATTTACTTCATTTCTCCCTTCATATCTTCATCATTATGTGGTGAAATTGAAACAGCTGTACTCCTCTGGGTGTTGCACATGTAGGCCGATACAAATCATCTGCCACTTGGAGAAATGAGAGGGAAATGAGGCCGGGCACAAAGGAGAGGGCGATAGGGAAGTGATTGTGTTCCTAGGATGAGCCTTCTCCATCGAGAGCACTGCTGCTGTCCAACTGGGAAATTCAGGTGGGTCAATATTACATTGTTCAGAGTGGCACTGAGGAGCAGGAAACTAAGAGGTTTCTGTCACTTGGCAGATCAATTAGATCGAGCAGAAGAATCTCAGATTACAGGGAGGACACAGATGATGTCATATGTCCTAATGTATGGGTATTGTGGAGTCCTGTGAATGTGTGTTTCAGAGGTAAATAGTGCTTGAGGCCCTATTCTCCCGGTGTTAGGGTCCCCCTGCCTTCTGCCTGTGCTGATGTCTAGTTGGGCATGCAGCTAGCTCTGGTTTCTGCATGTCGGGTGCCTCCGCCTCATCTATTCCCTGTTGGTTCCGTGCTCAGGCCTGTCACGTGTACCATTGGGCTAAACTATGGGCCCTGTGTGCATCAGAAACCATTATGCGTAATGGCCTTTCCGCATATCATTCTCCCCGTGTTATGACACTTATTTTATGACTGCTTACATATCAAATATTTAAATAAACAGAATAGGGGCTGGTTGATGCCGAGGGGGGGGAAAGACATTAATTTCCAAGCGCGCAGGCAGGCAGCGAGAAATAAAGAGAGAGAGGGGGGGGGGGCAGTAGAGAGGAGGGAGAGAGAGAGAGAGAGAGAGAGAGGAGAAAGGCTGCAGACGCAGAGAAGAGAAATGCTTCACTTGCCTCCAATCAAAGTGGAGGAGGACGTTTTTTTGCTTACGCCTCGCAGCGGCAGGCGGGCGGCGGCAGAGGGGCCATCCGTCAGCGTTTTTCCCCGGGCTGGGGCTGACGGCGGGCCCCAGTGGCTCATAAAAGCAGCCCAGCATAGTAATATCAATCGTGTGCCAAGGAGAGCAGGCGGGAGAGAAAGCGGAGGTAAAAACAGAATATAACACAACAATGTGTAAAAAAAGAAAGGACAGAGAGGGAGGGAAGGGTAGCAGACTGATTTATATATCTATGTTTTTTCTGGAGAGAGAGAGAGAGAGAGAGAGGCAACAAGGTCTTGTGGCTGAGCCGAGCCGTCTTGCGTCGGAAAGCGTTGGTGGCAAGCCCATTACTGTCAGGCTAATCTTAAAATAATTAATTGCGAAGTCGACGCTTTTAAAGAGTATTGTAATTGAATCCTAAATTAGGCCTGGGAAAGAGGACACGTCCTGCTTTACTGTGAGCCTGCTCCCATTCCCTCCCTCCCTCCATCTCTCCCTCCTTCCCGCATGTGGAGGAGATAGAACGCCAGGCAGGAAATGCTAATGAAATGCATATTTGGGGGAAAAGGGCCATCTATAATTTAGATGTTTCTTTGAATTTGAATGATGAGTGAGTGCTGTGATTTATTTTACTTGTGGAGAGGATCATTCTGTCAGGATTCTATTCTTGTAAACAAATGCAAAGAAAGGAGAATAAAAGTAGAGTAATAAAGTAAACAGAATGGAATGAATAAATTGAGCTTTTGTCATGAATAATTTGTGAGGGATGAAAGAGAAAGCCATGTTTCCTCAGAGAGATTGACATTTTGTTTTTATATTGTTACTTGTGACTGACTTGAAAGCTATTGGATATTGACCACAACATGAATTGTACTGTATATTGTTTTGCTACACACACACACACACACACACACACACACACACACACACACACACACACACACACACACACACACACACACACACACACACACACACACACACACACACACACACACACACACACACACACACACACACACACACACACACACACACGTTAAACTCTCTGTAGACTCCAAGCCTCCATCTAACTGAGGTATGTTTTGAGTGGAGCTCTCAGCCAGTGGTCCAAGTAGAGGAATGGCGGCTTGCTCAGAGCCTTTAAACTGTAAAAGCAGCTCAATGTGCTTCCATTTACCCCTGCTGCCTCCCAGATGGGCTGCCTGCCTGCCTGCACTACGACCCCTGTCTGGCCTGCTGGATCAAAGCTCCGGGACTGCCCTCCATAAAACGTCTGCCTTCTCTGTGACTTGACAATGGTGATGGCTTTGAGGTTAGATAGAGAGTTTGAACTCCATGGAGAAAAATGGGAACCCTTATGGTGAGACCTAAACCATTTGTGTTGGGTGTGTAGCTTACTGCTGGGTCTGTATTGGGCGTACTGAGACTATTAGAATAAATAGTGTGAGACGGACTCTTCTCCCTGTTATTCTCTTTCTATCTATGGATCAAACAACACATTCCTCCTACAGTATAAGTATTGCCAAGTGTCTGTCCACTGTCCAAGACAAATACACATGGTAAAATGAAACAGACCGTGCAGTGCAATTTAAGGATTTGCTTTGGACTTTCTCAGTGCTTTAATATGTCTATGCTTTAAAAACACAGCAATAAAACGTGTTACGGTTGTAGTCTATTAAAAGTAACAGAAATGAAGGTAATTCTTTCTGCCACCTAATTGTTTGTCCAGAGAAGGGTGCATATTGACAGTGTAAGTGTTTATGAATAAAGGATTAGTTAACAGCCTTAGGCTTTAGTGGCCCTTCTACAGGCTGAGAGAGGCCTGGGTGTGTGGTGGCTGGAGCCTGGGTGTGTGGTGGCTGGAGCCTGGGTGTGTGGTGGCTAGAGCCTGGGTGTGTGGTGGCTGGAGCCTGGGTGTGTGGTGGCTAGAGCCTGGGTGTGTGGTGGCTGGAGCCTGGGTGTGTGGTGGCTAGAGCCTGGGTGTGTGGTGGCTGGAGCCTGGGTGTGTGGTGGCTGGAGCCTGGGTGTGTGGTGGCTAGAGCCTGGGTGTGTGGTGGCTGGAGCCTGGGTGGGTGGTGGCTGGAGCCTGGGTGTGTGGTGGCTGGAGCCTGGGTGTGTGGTGGCTGGAGCCTGGGTGTGTGGTGGATGGAGCCTGGGTGTGTGGTGGCTAGAGCCTGGGTGTGTGGTGGCTGGAGCCTGGGTGTGTGGTGGCTGGAGCCTGGGTGTGTGGTGGCTGGAGCCTGGGTGTGTGGTGGCTAGAGCCTGGGTGGGTGGCTGGAGCCTGGGTGTGTGGCTGGAGCCTGAGTGTGTGGTGGCTGGAGCCTGGGTGTGTGGTGGCTGGAGCCTGGGTGTGTGGTGGCTGGAGCCTGGGTGTGTGGTGGCTGGAGCCTGGGTGTGTGGTGGCTGGAGCCTGGGTGTGTGGTGGCTGGAGCCTGGGTGTGTGGTGGCTGAAGCCTGGGTGGGTGGCTGGAGCCTGGGTGTGTGGTGGCTGGAGCCTGGGTGTGTGGTGGCTGGAGCCTGGGTAGGTGGCTGGAGCCTGGGTGTGTGGTGGCTGGAGCCTGGACATGCATTAGGCTCTAGGCCAGCTGTCATTGATCGCTCAGCACCACCAGCCCATGTTCTCATCCAGCTTGCTGATTGATTCAGAGGTCTTAAGCGATTGGAAGCGGCCTGGGCTGAGCACGCTCGCCTGGGGTGGCCTGGAGAGGCTGTGGGAGCCCATTTCCGGGGCACTCCCAGGTCCACCAGCGCATTCAGCCAGGGGCACAAGGCATTATGAGGACAATCAACCCCCTGACGCTCTCGCCTTGTGCCGCTTGGGAGAGGGGTGACGGGGGGGACCAGGTTTATTGTTACACGCACACACACACATACACACACACCCTCTCCAACCCCCTCTCAATCCAGCCTCAATTTCTGAATGCAGTGAGCAGTGCGAGTGTGTATTGCGATCAATTTACCAGCCTGCTGTTGTCTCATCCATACAATGCCCTGGCAGTGATACACGAACAGCAGCCAGCGCATTTATGAAGGAAAATAAAAAAAATAATGAAAATATATTATTTTCCAATTAACTTTGTAAATTTCCCGCTGAGCTTTCAGACAGTCGCTGTGAGGAGTCCGATAATGAAATCAATTTGGTTCAAATTGTTTCAGGTGACTTTTAATGAGTATCTAATAGCCGCCGGAGGATAGAAGGTCAGGATATCTGTTTGTTGTTTTAAAAGTAATTGATGGCTCCGCTGAAAACATGGATATCCAGAGAGGACTGGGCTGGGGCCCAAAACACAGAGCACGATGACATTCTGCCATTCCCTGTAGAGAAGTGGTGATTCTCTTGGACTGCACTATGGCTTTGAATGCTGTACTTGAGAAGTGATGGAACGTAGTACGCCAAATGGATTGATGAATACCTAAGGGTTAAAACATTGCCATTATAATTAAGGAGCATATTTTGTACTGAAGTAGTGCGCAGTCTTCCATTTCTCTAATCCTCTACTTGAGGCCATGCTCGTCTTGCTCTGTGGTTACGGCGGCAGCTGAACAGCCTGTTTATTATAACAGCTAGACACACAGAGGCTGATGGATGAAGGAGAGAGTATAGTTCTGCCCAGAGGAGCCTTTAGCTTCATTTGTGTATCTATTGCTCCTCTTAATATTCACTTATGTATTTTTCCCCTTCTCTGAACACATTACCGGGGAATAGCCATTGCTAATTCATAAACACGCTTGATAATTCTGACTCATTTATAGTTATTGGAGCCGTAAACTATAACTTCCCCTTCCAGACCATTCTATTAGCCTAGATGGTAATTCCCCTGAATAACTAGTGTATATTTAATATCAGTGTTTATGGCGGGCCTGGTCTCTAAAGAGAGAGAAAAAAACACTGCAGATTTTTTGATAAACAAATAGCCTCCGATCCTCCCTGGAGCAATGGAGTTATTGTTGTCTTTTTCCCTCTTTCATATGGCTGTGGCCGTCCGGCCCGGCGTCTCGTCTCTCCAGCAGCATGCCTCTCTGCCTGGCCTGCCTGGCTCTCCGTCTCTGACTGACTGGGAGGGAAAGTGGAGCACATTCCTCTCGTGCCACGACTGCCCTCCCTTACATGAAATAACTGTGTGGCGTCTGAAACTCTTTCTCAGGGTTTCTGCTGACAGGAAGTGAAATGTCTAGCTCTCCAACACAGCGCAGGCCAGCTCCTCAGAGAGGCCGGGAGAGACAGGCAGCATCCGCCTCCTCTTCCTCCTCCTCTACATCAATATCAGCTCTCCTCTAAGACTCCTCAGACACCAGCTAGCCGGCCAGGAGAGATAGCTCTCATCATCTATTTATGTGGCTCTGAGGATTTAATGGGAGAATCAATGGGTGCATCTGCTGGCAGTGGCACTACCATTGCAGACCTGGCATAACACTGACAATTCATTACTGTTGACTGACTGGCGAGGGATACAGGATACTGGCATGGATCTGGTGTGGCGAGAGCTGGGCTGGCTGTTGGCAGAATCTTCGTCCAAGTTGTTTCGGTTCAAGCTGTTTTGAATGTGTCTCTTTCTGTTAAGTTCTTTATTTGTTTTCATTCTGTGCTGGTGTGTGTCCGTCGTCACACACCTCTCGTTTTGTCATTGAGCTTTTTTCCCCCTCAGTCTCAGTCTTTTTCCAGGAGGAAAAGAGTTCCTGCCATCGTCTGACCCCAATCTCTCCTCAGACAGATGAGCTCCCCTCCCCTCCCTCTCTCCCCCCCACCCCCTCCATCCCTCCTCTGTTGCCTGGTCTAATGACGGCTGCGTGCTCGCCGTGAGGAACCAAACACTCAGCCACTTTTCCTTAGCGCAGGGGGGATGCGTTTGCAGACGCACAGGGATGTGTTGTAAATATTGGTGTCAAATGCGGAGGGCACTCTCACCGACTGGCACCTTAGCAGCCTCAGCATCCTAACACCAGGGAGAGCAATTACCAGCATGATCTCAACACAATAGTATGATGTTACTGCTGCTGCCTGCCTGCCTGCCTGCATGACAACACACTCTTATCTGCCTCCTCTCTCTCTCTCTCTCTACCTCTATATCTGTCTCTCGCTTTCTATCTCGTTCTATTCTCTCTCTCACTATCTATCTGGCTCTCTTTCTCTGTCTTTCTTCTTCTCTCAGTCTCTCCTCTCTATGTCACTCTCTGTCCCTCCCTCTCTCCCTCTCTGTGATAATTTCATGCTTCTCATTCGTAGCCGGCCTTCATGCCTAGCTGCCTGTGCCACCCAGAACTGAGCCTGTTGGGCTGAGCAAAGCCAATTTGCCCCGCCACGACTCCCCACGGACCATTCACACGCTCACCGCTGACATTTGTAAAGAGACGCTTTGCAACGCGGCGAGGGTTGATGTGTCAAGCAGAATGAGATTTTGTATTTATAAAGATTCACTGACAAACTTTCAGTCCTGGGAAAGCGTCTGCTTCTTTACACTGCCGGGGAACGTGGACCACACGGTCAATGTTGTTGTAGGGTTATTTAACCGTTTACCAGCAGAGTACGGTGCAGTTACCCGCTGAATGTTACGTGCGGCCCCTTTGTAACATTAGTTTAGAAGATGCATGACACAAGACCATTCAGGCTAGTAGTTAAATATCAGTGACTGTGTAAAAGACTGGACAAGAGCTTATACATGTAAATTATTCCAAAGAATGCATGTATTCAACATTTGCTGTCAGATGATCCTTCACTGTGTATTTTGCTGTCATCGTGACTGGGCAACGAAGAGTTAACCTGCCTGCTCCTCTCCTCTCCGCTTGATGACATCAGTATTGTCTTTGCATCCATGAAATTAATTTTCTAATCTTAGTCAGCAGGAGTGGGGAATTTGCACACATTAATATGGAAGTCGATCTGCCCTCCCCTCCCTAACCCTGCAGTCTCTTCCTCCCTGTTCTCTTCAGTATGAAACAGCGGGCCGTAACCGTCTGTGTTTCGGGCTAACGCAGCGCTTTGTACTGCAGGCACAGCCATGTGGTTTCATAGGAAGCGGCAGATTTTGTGCTTCTTTACTTGGAAAGGATGTCATTCAGATTGTCTGTTGTTTCTGTGTCTGCATGTCAATTCTCAGGGGACAGGGGTTGGTACAATGGATGGAGAATGATATCCGTCTACAGTATAGCTAATTACATTAAACATCGGTGATTGGTTCTCTTTGTTTCTTGTGATGTGCACATAGTGTTAGCATACTGGTAACCAGTATGATGTATGGACATATGCTCACTATGCTGTGAGGCTTGGGACTGGACGAGAGCAGCCAACTACAGCTAGCCAACAGGGCTTTTCTCTGGGCGGGCTCAGACCTCGCTCCTCTCCTTCTGGACCATCCATCCGACTCAGCCTTGGACCAAACCCATGCCAGAGGAGAGAGGATAAACCCAGGTTAGCAGCTGTTGCTGGTGCGGCAATGTTTATGTTGGAGGGAGGTGGTGATTTGGTTATCTGCGTGGAGGACAGGACAGTGATGGTCACTGTGACTGGCCTGACTGCAGTGTGTGTGTGTTTGTGAGTTGGGCTGACACTGGCTTCTCCTTTCAACAGCTCCAAGACTAGCAGTTTATGATGGAGCTGCATATGGACGCAGGCACACACACACACACACACACACACACACACACACACACACACACACACACACACACACACACACACACACACACACACACACACACACACACACACACACACACACACACACACACAGAGAAACACAATCACACAACCGCGTATAGGAGGCAAACAGTTAAATTAGCCAATAAATCTTTGATTTATGTACCCACATTCAAAATGAAATTATAATAATAACCATTAAATCATATTGCTTTTATGTCTATTTGATTTTTATTAGTAAATTCTGTTGTTTTATAATTCACATTTCACATTGTTTTGTGGGGAGCGTTTTGTTTTTGCTGATTAACAACTTTGCACATTAAAGTGAAAGACTGAAACCATTTTGAAGTCATAAAATCAGAGTCAATAGAAGTCTGAAAAGCAATTTAACAGGTTTCACCCGATACTAATTTTGCTCGTGTTCTTTCTTAATAGCTTTGTTTTGCAATAAGCTCACGAGAGTTGGAAACTGCAGGGGAGTTCATCAATTGAATTTCAGATTGAGTATTGTCTCTTAACACCTCAATTGAATGGCATGCCCAGATGAACCAAACTGAAAATACATTGGAACAAATACAAGCAATTCTACTCTATTCCCTTTGACAGTTTTATTTACAGTCCCTTTTGGCGAAAACATGATTCAATTGATTCTATTCATCTCTTTTCAAAAGTACAGATGTTTCTCCAAGGGACAAAAGTTCCTCATCGAAGGTAGTTTTTTGGTATAGTATGAACTATATAGTTGACTCATCTCCAGAAATAGGCCTAGTTTGGGATGAAACCTAATTTGATTGAACTTTACAGGACAGCATTGGAAAAAACATTTCTATCATTTTAGGAGATCTAAAATGAGTTTAGGAAACCAAGTTATGTTGCTGCAGCCTCCATGGCTTGCAGTTATGCTGTAACTTTAAGAGGCAACTCTTAGACATTTCAGCATTTCTCTGTCTCCTTCCAATTGAATTGTGTGTGTGTTTCCTTCCTCAATCTCAGGAGCCCTAATTCTTTGTCTTAGTGTAGCAGTGGCATTTTGAACTTGGAAGTGACATGAGGAGATTTGTTCAAGTTGCGCTCAGCGTTTTGGGGAAAAGGGGACCCACTTGAGATGAACTGAGGAGAGTGGAAGGAGGGAGGGAGTGGAGGAAAGGGGAGAGAGGGAGGGAGGTGCGACCTGAGTGTGTCTCATATCGGAGCAGAGTGAGTGGCACGGTGCCCTGGATGTGTGGATTGAAGAGCGGCACCCTTTAGCCATTCGCCTGTCTAATTAATAGGAGTGTTAGGCAGGCAGGGAGGCAGGCAGGGAGGGGAAGGCAGACACACTGCTGCAGGCAGGGAGGCAGGCAGGGAGGGGAAGACAGACACACTGCTGCAGGTAGGGAGGCAGGCAGGGAGGGGAAGGCAGACACACTGCTGCAGGTAGGGAGGCAGGCAGGGAGGGGAAGACAGACACACTGCTGCAGGTAGGGAGGCAGGCAGGGAGGGGAAGGCAGACACCCTGCTGCAGGTAGGGAGGCAGGCAGGGAGGGGAAGGCAGACACACTGCTGCAGGTAGGGAGGCAGGCAGGGAGGGGAAGGCAGACACACTGCTGCAGGTAGGGAGGCAGGCAGGGAGGGGAAGGCAGACACACTGCTGCAGGTAGGGAGGCAGGCAGGGAGGGGAAGGCAGACACACTGCTGCAGGTAGGGAGGCAGGCAGGGAGGGGAAGGCAGACACACTGCTGCAGGTAGGGAGGCAGGCAGGGAGGGGAAGGCAGACACACTGCTGCAGGTAGGGAGGCAGGCAGGGAGGGGAAGACAGACACACTGCTGCAGGTAGGGAGGCAGGCAGGGAGGGGAAGGCAGACACACTGCTGCAGGTAGGGAGGCAGGCAGGGAGGGGAAGGCAGACACACTGCTGCAGGTAGGGAGGCAGGCAGGGAGGGGAAGGCAGACACACTGCTGCAGGTAGGGAGGCAGGCAGGGAGGGGAAGGCAGACACACTGCTGCAGGTAGGGAGGCAGGCAGGGAGGGGAAGGCAGACACACTGCTGCAGGTAGGGAGGCAGGCAGGGAGGGGAAGGCAGACACACTGCTGCAGGTAGGGAGGCAGGCAGGGAGGGGAAGGCAGACACACTGCTGCAGGTAGGGAGGCAGGCAGGGAGGGGAAGGCAGACACACTGCTGCAGGTAGGGAGGCAGGCAGGGAGGGGAAGGCAGACACACTGCTGCAGGCAGGGAGGCAGGCAGGGAGGGGAAGGCAGACACACTGCTGCAGGTAGGGAGGCAGGCAGGGAGGGGAAGACAGACACACTGCTGCAGGTAGGGAGGCAGGCAGGGAGGGGAAGGCAGACACACTGCTGCAGGCAGGGAGGCAGGCAGGGGAAGGCAGACACACTGCTGCAGGCAGGGAGGCAGGCAGGGAGGGGAAGGCAGACACACTGCTGCAGGTAGGGAGGCAGGCAGGGAGGGGAAGGCAGACACACTGCTGCAGGTAGGGAGGCAGGCAGGGAGAATACAGAAGTACCAAAAGTGGCTATGATGTGTTCTAGGTTTAAAATGATGAAGTTTAAAGAGGGTCATGTGGAAAATGATATTCCTAAAAAAAAAAAAATTTTGTTCCAAAGAATGAACCTCACACATTTGGGTGTACTTTATATAATAGGCTTTTATCATTCTCGTGTATGTGTGATTATTTGGCTTTATATAAAAATATAAATATAAATGCAACATGTAAAGTGTTGGTCTCATGTTTCATGAGCTGAAATAAAAGATCCCAGAAATGTTGCAAATGCACACAAAGCTTATTTCTCTCTAGTTTTGTGCACACATTTCTTTACAACCACAGATCACATTGATTGGCTGGGCCTGGCTCCCCAGTGGTTGGGCCTATGCCCTCCCAGGCCCAACCATGGCTGCACCCCTGCCCAGTCATGTGAAAATCATAGATTAGGGTCTAATGAATTTATTTCAATTGATTGATTTCCTTATATGAACAGTAATTCAGTAAAATCTTTTAAATTGTTGCATGTTGCGTTTATATTTTTGTTCAGTGTATGTGGTACCCAGATATTGGGTTTTCAACCTTAAACCTTTACATCACATTGTTGTATGGACCAGATGTTACATAGTAGACACATTGTGTTTGAGTGTATTTTTTTTTACACTCTCTAAATGGTTAAATGAGTGGGAAATAGATGTAGTTGCTGCAATAGTTTGTGAGTGGGAAACATATAATATCATCCAAAATTGACATTATTTTGCCATATAAGATTATTTTATAATGTGCTAATTTCCCTAATGTGGACAGTTTGTGTTACCACCTTACACAAGGTCAAATTTTTTACCTCATACAATTGAGTGTAATTACCTCAGATTGGTGATTGCTTTAAACAGATTAATATCTTTGGTTTGGTACCGTTCATTTTGTTATAAGCGCCTGTCCGTCACAGGACTAAGAAAGCAGTTGTCACTTTCAAATAGCAAGGAAAAAACGGGGAGCTCCCTTTCTAAAAGTTGCTGGCCACATGTAAATATACGGATTTGACAGTCAAGCTGTCACTCAAATGAGAGCCCTTTCACTATTTAGAACTACCTGTGGAGAGCTGATTCGTTGAAATTATCCAGTCAAAATAGTGTTCTTTCCTTTTTCATATTGGCCATCTACCGTAAACATCGTCCCACAAGGAGATGAGTTGCTAAATGGATAGTTGGTTCTCGTCTATCGATGGGTAGTATACCTAAGTTCGTTGTGGTTTGTCTTTTAGAGGAGCACGAACGGCACATGTAACGGCAGCGAATCAGCCCAGTTCCATTGGTTTTCACACAATATCAATGTGAGTGATTCATTTGTTTGTGCTATTGATTATAGAAGAACAAGCTCATCAATTCCAGCTTCAAGGGGATACTTGACTAATGTTGACACGTGTGCAGTTTATAAGGTACTAATTGAGCAAAATACTAGTAATCTGAACACAAATCAGATCCGTATGTGTAGACAGTAATTTTCTATTTTTGTTCTTCAAAATATCTCGACATATTTCAGCTAATCCATTATTAATGTGGACATTTCAAACCAGTGTTTTGACACTGGGCTATAAATCAAAAAGCCATGACAACAGGAAGCAGCAACAGCATAATTTTCAACGGATCTTTTAGGAATATAAATGATTATTTTAACATTATTTTTCAACATGAATCTACTTAAGGAGGTCAAATCAACTGAATGAGCCCAGAAACAAGCTGTGATTTGTTGATTTGGAGAAATATTAGTGAAATTGTGAAAATGTGTTTGTCTTGCCTATACATAGTGTAGTACCAGTGTAGTACCAGGTGTAGTACCAGGCTTTGCTCCACATACTTATACAACATATTCAGTAGCATATCTCTTTTCTATATGTGGTCAGGTTATGGTCACTGTGGTCAATAGGCATGGCGAGTCAGTGGTTGTGGTCCTTAGTCTGTGGGTACAGTCAGTGGTTGTGGTCCTTAGTCTGTGGGTACAGTCAGTGGTTGTGGTCCTTAGTCTGTGGGTACAGTCAGTGGTTGTGGTCCTTAGTCTGTGGGTACAGTCAGTGGTTGTGGTCCTTAGTCTGTGGGTACAGTCAGTGGTTGTGGTCCTTAGTCTGTGGGTACAGTCAGTGGTTGTGGTCCTTAGTCTGTGGGTACAGTCAGTGGTTGTGGTAAATGTGTGGGTAGTTGGAGAGGTGATTGGTTGCAGAACAAGCTAGAAAGAGCAGGCAACAGAAAACACCGTCCATCACTCCCTTCTCACAGAATATTGACTTGTTCTTTTATATTCTTTTTAGGACATATTGCATTTACTACATAAAATTGTTTGAAAAAATCATTGTATAACTTTCCCCAACTGAATGAATGACTTGGTATTTTCTCCGTGACATGTCTCCTGGATATTGTCCCTTGATTAGCAGCCAGGCAGCATGTGCAGTACAGTAGGCCATTCTGCTTCTCCCAACAGGGTTGGTTCAGTCTTTATTGGTGGGGATGTGGAGCTATTGTTGATGGAGGGAGGAGATGAGCCACACGTAGCCCCATGTCTGTCTGAGACAGACAGAGGCAACACATGTCATAAATCATCCATGATGCAGCACAGCCGAGAGGAGACATCACACTCCACATAATCTGCCTTGCTCACGAATCCACAATACAGGTGACGGATTAACAGCCTGACATTTTGGCTACGATTTCCCCGTTAACTCACCGGGACCCAGAAAAGAAGCTGTAAATGTGAAATAGTTGAAAGGAATAGATTGCTCCTGGCACCTCTCTCTTTTCAGGTTCAGTGTGCTGTGTAACAGTTGTTCAAACAGAAGAAGGGTATTTGACAAACAGAAGTATTTGATATTACTGTTATATTATACCCCTGTAGTCCACTAACCAGTTGTGGATATGGACTAGATTCACCCGAGAGAACCCTTTGTAGGGAGGCCTAGGGGCATCAACCCCCTGGAGAGATGTGACAGTGAATCATGTATTCTGGTGCGCTCTTAACTGCATATGGCATGAATAGATTTTCTAAAGGTATTGCTATAAAAAGTGGCACTAACCCTTTTCTCTCCCTTCTCCTGTGTTCCCCCTAGGTGGCTTCCGTGGACTTCATGGCTATGAAGCGCTCCCATCTCTACGGGATGGGCAACAACCCCTACTCTCAGCAGCAGCAGGGCGGGCCCTACCCCAGCCAGCCATACGGATCGCCCGCTACACACAGATACCCAATGGGAATGCAGGGGAGGGGCCAGGCGGGCATGGGCGGCATGCAGTACCCTCAACAGCAGGTATGTACACTATGTCCATATGAGGAAGATGCTTTAAAATTGTGCTACTGTTTTGTTGCACACTTGCTCCCTAGGGCCAGGGGTTTGCTCCCTAGGGCCATGAGTTTGCTCCCTGGGGCCAGGAGTTTGCTCCCTAGGGCCACCATGCGACTTACCAGGAAAAAAACTATTTTCCTCCCTGATGGTTGACACTTGATTTGAGTGTACTTTAATACCAAGCCATGCTGTGTTCTCTGAGTGTATCATGTCATGGTACAATAGTGTGTCAGTTTGACTAGTAAGTATCTCAGTGTGATTGATAAAGCATCCTCTGTACAATAGATTACAGGACTTGTCACAGTTGTCATAAGTAGCATTACAAGGGATATTTGTTTCTCATTTGGAACACTATCTATTGTATTTCATTTCAGATTTGTGCCATGCAGTGCCACCGCTCTTATTTCCGTGGCTGGCATCTGGAATTGTCAGCGGTGTTCATCAATGCGTTCACCATTGTCTCGCTCTGAAATGGGCTCGTTGATGTCTGTAGTGTGATGAAACCAAACCCAGTACTGGGAAGTCATTCTAGCAAGTCAAAATCTGTATCTCACAGCCCAGAGTTGCACTTCACTAAGACGATGATTCAGTGTTCAAAACAATGATGTGTTTCCCTGTTTAACACACGCTAATCCCATTTGGTGTGTCATGACTGTCCATGAGAATCCAAATAGGTCAGATCAGTTATGCAACGAATAACTTCAATCAGACCCCATCTCACCATAGAGGGGGAAGAAAATAACTAGTGGGGGTTAACAACTCACGCCCTGTTGTAAATCAAGGGAGAAGATTCAGCCCTGCGCTCTGTTTCAACAGCCTTTTTCCCGCTGAAACTCTAACACGTTCAAAAGCGAATGCTGGAACAATATTTCTAACATAGAACGTGGGGAATGGTCAGAGGCGATCTAAAGAACACGAATGTCATTTTGTTTGTTCTTTTGTGATGTCATTAAAAATGCTATAAAGGAAATACTGTAACTTGGAAATTGTACCCACTACATATATGAAATTTCCATACTCCACAATTGTGAATGTGTTTTTGTTAAGAGTCGGATGTGATTTGAGAAGCTATAAGAGATAATTATTTTACCTAACTTTGCACAGTGAGTAGTTACCGCCTGGAGTGAGGTCAGGGAGCGTGCCAGCCTGCCAGATCTGCTCCTTTCCAGCAAACTATAAATGATGGGTTAAGAAAAAACACACCAGGCCAGAAAAACGTGAAGCTACATCTGCATGTTTAAAGTGGTTTCTACAATGAATCTCAACACAAGGTGGAGACGATAAACTCACCTCCCGGGCAATCACTGGTACGGCTGACTAGCTGTCCTAAGTAAAGTATCCTTGAAAGTGAATATAAGAAGCACCATCCTGTTACTCTGCTCAAACCATCGACGCGGATGGCTAGCCTATCTTAAAAGAAGCATCTTCAAGAGCGAATGGAAGGAAATTCAACTCTGTAGTTCTGTTCAGGACTACACGACAAGTCATCGGATACCGGACAACTACAAAAGAGGACAACAGTAGAAGACTTGTTGGAACCATTTTGTACAATCAGAGCCTTACAAGCATGCCACGAAAAGGCCCAACCCCCTTTCCAAGGCTGCCCTGTTCACCGAGAGATCCCCGGTGAACCCAGGCATTTCACGTAAATACATTCATGATGTCTTACTCAAAGCGGGTGGCGATTTGTGTGCGAAGTAAATGGTCACTGTAGGTGAGAGTAGTTTCTGAATGTACCAATGTTAAGTGGCTCTGTCCCTCTCTCCCTCTCTTCTTTAACAAGCAGCCATGTTGTTGTCATTCCACTAGTGACCTGTTGTTTTCAGCATATTAAGTCTCGAGTCAATAACCGGTGCAAGGTGTGTATGTTTATCTTGTATTCCCATTGAATTAGTAAGTAAAAAAATAATTAAACCAATTTAGTAGGACTGAATAATAAGTAAGGCTGGGGTTTTTGCAGATGCAGGAGGTTACGACTGTTCAGAATGGTGATATTATACAAGGTTATGATTAATAAGTTGACTGTTTATTGATAGTTAAAGACCTTTTCGAGTTTAATTTGGGAGATGGTAACTCTTTAAAGAACCGCTCTCGTGGTGCCCCAGATCCTAATGAGTTAATTGTTACATGATTAATATAATCGGGTAACAATTAAACATAGTTAGTTAATTAGATAAATAACAGTATTCAGATGAATGTTAAAGTCAAGTCACGACAGGTGTAAGTGTGTGTGTTTGTTTGTATGTTTGCGTACATGCATGTGTGTAGTGAGTTAGAGATACTATATGTCCCAATACAGAGACTAGGCCAATGGCTCAGTCAGTTTGGTTGGTTGAAAGCAGGCCAGTCTATTCTGGGTAGAATGCTCGTCCCCCTGCTGTACTGCTATATTTAACCTGGCCTGATGGTCTGAGTTTTAATGTGTCTCGCCAAGTTTTGTTGCCCACATAGTGAGAGGACAGATGATATTGAAGAGGACAAACAGACTTCATTCTTTCTGATTACATTTATATAAAACATTTATGCAAACATGCACAAGCACACACACACCCAATGTATTATAAAAAAAACTAAAAAAAACTTTTCTCCCCAATTTCGTGGTATCCAATTGGTAGTTACAGTCTTGTCTCATCGCTGCAACTCCCTTACAGACTCGGGAGAGGCGAAGGTCGAGAGCCGTGCGTCCTCCCAAACGCAACCCAACCGAGCCGCACAGCTTCTTGACACAATGCTCAATTAACCCGGAAGCCAGCCGCACTAATGTGTCGGAGGAAGCCCTGTACACCTGGTGACCGTGTCAGTGTGCACTGCGCCTGGCCTGCCACAGGAGTCACTAGTGCGCGATGGGACAAGGACATCCCTGCAGGCCAAACCCTAACCCAGACGATGCTTTGCCAATTGTGCGCCGCCCCATGGGTCTCCCGGTCGCAGCCGGCTGCGACAGAGCCTGGACTCGAACCCAGAATCTCTAGTGGCACAGCCTTAGACCACTGCGTCACTCATGAGGCCAGACCCAGTGTATTCTGAAGTAAATGCTGTACACAGTACTACCCAGTAATCCAAACTGTTCATAAAGCAGTATAGACTGCTTTATGAACTGTGTCATTTAAACTGTTTTCATTATTTACTCTCCCATTCTCATGCTCAATATTAGCTCTCTACTATGTTATTCTCATTGTTGTCCCTGATTATAGCTGGACCCCAGGGTCTATCCAGCGTGGCTGTGTGTGTGTGTGTGTGTGTGTGTGTGTGTGTGTGTGTGTGTGTGTGTGTGTGTGTGTGTGTGTGTGTGTGTGTGTGTGTGTGTGCGCAGACTGACTGAGACTAGAGACCACGTCAGAGACTTCCTTGCTGTAGGCTGCTTCTGGCTTGTTCTGATGACATCAGCACACTCCGGCTCCACATACAACAAGATCTCATAGTTTCCCTTCGAAATTCAACGTATTATGGATGAACGTCTATTTTTGATGCATTAATTCCGCGTGGTTACAGGGTTAACTCTGGGTTGTTACTGGGTTAAAACAGAAACAACTCAGAGGTTTAAGTTTAGGTATTAATCCAGAGTGGTTAAGGTTAGGGTTAAAACAACCCGCTGTTTACATCAACTATCATCAAGTAGTGTCACGGCTTGGTAGAGCATTGTGAATTGTGGAGGCGCAGTGGTCTATGCAGTGCTCTCCGGCTGCGATCATTAGTGCTAGGCAATCGTTGACATTTTTTGGGGGTTGAGCGCCGAGGACGGCATATCGACTTTTTCGGGACCTTTTGAGCGTCCGAAATCGCCATCTTTTTGCAGTGACCGGGCTGCCACATACACACAGGCATCAGAGACCTACTCTAGCAGAGGAGAGGGATTTTGTGAAAAAACACACATACACAGGCTAGCCCTCACACACGTATACATGAGTGGGTAGTGGACGGGCACACTAGAGCCGGAAGAATACCCGTATCGCAATATTTATTTTCATGGCAAAAATGGTGTGCTATAGTTTGGAAATGAAATATATGTGACTCTGGATGACAACATAATGTTTGTTTCCAACATTAGGGCTGTTTCCCTAAAGAATTTAAATCCAATTAGTGTTTTGTTTCCTTGCTACGATACTAACGAGGGTCGCGATATTGGTATCGTCCTGGCCCAAATGCACACACACATACACAAAACAAACTCCACACAAATTCCATTTTGGTCTTTTGAAATTCAAAGCTATTAAAAACAAGATGAAAGACCATAGGGCCAGCAGATATCACAGAGCCGCCACGCAGAATAATCAGCCAAATAAAATGAGTTGTTATACCTCGCTATGGCCAAGGGAAGCGTACTTCTAAATGTCATAATTATCTGAAATATTTCTGAAATATAACCAACTGAAAAGTAATGAGTTTATATCTGGAGACATGGAAACATTTGAATCATCAGATTCATCTTTACAGGATGAAGAGCAAGACAAATGGAGACTAGGCGATGAGAGAGAGGGTCAAAGAGCAAAAGAGAGCATCTTGTTTCTGATTGGTGCTGGAGCCAGGGCTGTCTGTGATGTACTGCTACATGACAAGCCTCTGACTGTCTATCCTCCATGATGCATTGTGCTCCCGGCAGGCAGAGGGCTTGGCGTGCTGTAGACAGGCGTGCTGGATGGTTGCCAGGCAACGTGATGTCACAGGCCTGCGTCGGTGACACCCATGATGCCCTATTGGCTGTCATGTATCGTGTGTCTGTGTGTCTGTGTGTTGTGTTTAGGCTGAGTGTGGGTTCACCATCCAGGTTACTGCTCGTATCAGTACTCCCTCCCACTATGCATTGTAGTGGATAGGTTGGCTAGGGGTTTACCTTTACAATTCATGGCCCCAGAACATCGATCCCCTCTCCTCTTTTCCCAGTGACAGTGTGACTGGGCCTGCTGTGGCAGGGATGCTTTTCTGCCTCCTGTATAAGTGTCTGTGTGTGGTTAATCGCTGTTTTCTGGAACAGTGACAGGCGTGTAGATTAGTTCTATCCCAGGTTTAGTCCTCTCCCTGGGGGGGTAGAGCTGCCATGACCACCCCTTAGCCTGGAGCACTCCAGTGAGATGCTGGGAAAGAACTGGGAGCACCTACAGGTATTAAATCGCTCTCACACACACACACCCGCACGCACACACACACACAGCTCCAGCCCCAGCTCTCCTCAGCAGGCTCACACAGTAACCCAGCTGTGTGACATCAACGTAAATGTTTTGTCTCTCCCACCTCTTCTTAAAGCACAGCTGAACTATGTTTTATCTCTGAAGGAAAGCCTCCGCCCTCAAGCAAATGTGGAGCTGTGTTCAATTAAGTGTGTGTGTTTGTGTGTGTGTGTGTGTCTGTGTCTTTGTGTGTCAGTGATGTGACAGAGGCAACATTGGTCCACAGGAGGCAGAACAAACAGTGCAGGGAGCATGGCAGAAGGACCTGTCTGATGACAGGACTAGACAGGTATTTCTTTGGAAGTGGAATGAACTTGAAAGTAAAAAGGCTGCCAATTCCACTGTAATTTCCTGTGATGTCAAAGTTGGCAGACAGAAAGGAAAAGGAATTTGAAGGAAACATTAGTGTTTGATGTGTTGGAGGGGAGGGGGGAGAGAGAGAGATTGTCTGTGAAATGAAAGAGGTAAAATGTGTCAACAAGCCAGGGAGGAACTATTACCAGTGGCTGCTGCTGCTTGTTCTGACAAACTGACTTGCCTCGGCCAAGTTAATAGAATCCAATCATTACACTGGAGTGGAAATGTGGCTGTGGCCAGCGTCCATTCTTCCATTGGTGAAGACCTCTGTCCTTTCTGCTAGCCTTTTCTTTCCACTGCTACTTTCAGAGCTTCTCATTCAAAGAAAGGTTGACTGAAGCTCTTTCCTCTCTTCTGTTCGTTCATTTAACCTATGTAGTATGACGTTACCCGTTTTCTTCGTTCCTTCCCGACACCATAAAATGTTGGATCTCACTCTCCCAGATGGGCTCCCATCACCTCTTTGCCGTGGCTATTGACTGCATGGAATTAGCCGGGGTAATTTATGGCATTGATTGAGGCGTGTTTCTGCCCTGGTGAGGAACACTTTGAGCCACCGGAATCACTTAGGAACCTGGTGGCTGTCTGGGGGGATAATGTACTGAGCGCTGGTCAGCCTGACGGATGGCTGAGAGGGACACATCAATTACACCCGGAAAGTCAGAGAAGATAGGGGCCGGGGCCGGTGGGGGCCCATGGTGGGGGCTTGTGGAGGATGGTGGGGGCCGGCGGTGGGGGCCAGTGGCTCTTTGAAAGGCATTTTGAAATGTTGAAGGCTGCTCTTCAAAGTCCTCCCTCTCCTCCATCCATCCATCCCTCTCCTCAGGGACCAAGGGCATAATTTCCAAACCACAATTAAAACAGGAGACATTAAGAGGGATGGAAGAAATGAAAGAGAGAGGGAAGGAAGGATGGAGAGAAAAGAGGACGGCGGTACAGTGCAGCTGCCAGGAGATGTATGGAGGCTGATTAATTAAGGTTCCTCCCGCTGCAGAATACATGAAGTTTCAGGATCAATTAATTAGTGGGAACCCTGCGCTCGTCAATGACTCTAATGGCCTGTTCTCATTTGTTATTTTTATTACCATACTGTTCTATATGCCCCAGCCAATCAGCCATGAGGAGCAGGACGCCATGCGTCCATTAGCGACAGATAAAAATGTCCTTGCACGTCGTCCCTCACACAGCCAATTTATTGTTTTTCCATTTAAACCCAGCGTCAGTTGTATCGAGGTACATTCAAATGTTTTTGCAGTCGCTTGTGAAAAGTGTTGGAATAGGTCGGGAATTGCTCCTGTTTTAAAGCTGTCCCCATTTTTGTGGAGATTAGTGGGAAAATGCTACTGTAGCTCTGTCTAAATTGGTGAATTGAATCCAGAGATTCCACATACCCTCAGCCTATGCTTTGGATTCAGACAGACTTCAAATACAATCACTAATGGTGTATAGTGGGTGTACATACACTCTGTGTGTCATAATGGCCAATGACTTTCTGATAGCTGATGGCTCATTTCTCCCACAAACAACAACACTCACTGGGGTATTTTGTATTGCCTTATTTGTGCTGAAAGCCTACAAACAGCAGGACAGAATGAAAATAGTATCTGCCTTTTAGCATTGAGCCAGATGGAAAGAGAGAGTGTGAGAGAGAGAAGGGTGGATAGAGAGACAGAGAAGTGGAAGTATAGAGGGATTGTGTGTATAAGAGAGAGTGGGGGGGAGAGAGAGAGACAGAGGAGAGAGAGATGTTTTATGTCTCTGTAGTTATGGGTAGATTTGTTTCTCCTCTAATTGGCAGTGCTAAGATTTATCTTCCTCTTGCTCCAAATTACAGATTTCCACAGTTCAGGTCTGGTTCATCAGTCCACTGTTTGTCTTGCATTTAGATTGGCTTAAATACACCGAGTGTACAAAATGCTGGCTATCTTGGCAGAGTTCCTCTGTCAAGTGTCTGTGTTCTTTTGCCCATCTTAATCTTTTCTTTTTTATTGGCCAGTCTGAGATATGGCTTTTTCTTTGCAACTCTGCCTAGAAGGCCAGCATCCCGGAGTCGCCTCTTCATTATTGACGTTGAGACTGGTGTTTTGCGGGTACTGTTCAATGAAGCTGCCAGTTGAGGACTTGTGAGGCATCTGTTTCTAGTCTAGACACTCTAATGTACTTGTCCTCTTGCTCAGTTGTGCACCGGGGCCTCCCACTCCTCTTTCTATTCTGGTTAGGGCCAGTTTGTGCTCTTCTCTGAAGGGAGTAGTACACAGCGTTGTACGAGATCTTCAGTCTCTTGGCAATTTCTCGCATGGAATAGCTTTAATTTCTCAGAACAAGAATAGACTGACGAGTTTCAGAAGAAAAGTATTTGTTTCTGGCAATTTTGAGCCTGTAATCGAAAACACAAATGCTGATGCTCAAGATACTCAACTAGTCTAAAGAAAGCCAGTTTTATTGCTTCTTTAATCAGTACAACAGTTTTCAGCTGTGCTAACATAATTGCAAAAGGCTTTTCTAATGATCAATTAGCCTTTTAAAATGACAAACTTAGATTAGCTAACACAAAGTGCCATTGGAACACAGGAGTGATGGTTGCTGATAATGGGCCTCTGTACGCCTATGTAGATATTCCATTATAAATCAGCTGTTTTCAGCTACAATAGTCATTTACAACATTAACTATATTTACACTGTATTTCTGATCAATTTGATGTTATTTTAAATGGACAAAAAATGTGCTTTTCTTTCAAAAACAAGGACATTTCTAAGTATCCCTAAACTTTTGAACGGTAGTGTACAAACGCTTTTTACGTAGTATTTACACTATCACTCGTATTTCATATGTCACAGTGCTTCACTGGTACGTATACTATGACGCTGGTAAAGTTGTCTCGCACACCTGCCACACCTGCATGAGCAACACAATTCCCCAAGCTCTGGGACAGTGCTGGTCAGAAAACAAACTAGCTAGCTGATAGATGCAAACAATGTCGTCCTCCCGTCCACCAATTTGTAAAAAAAAAAAAAAGAAAAGAAAGTTATCCCCCAAAGATCTGCAAAAACAAAGCAAAACGACATCTGTTTCAGTAGCTATATACAGTTGAAGTCGGAAGTTTACATACACCTTAGCCAAATACATTTAACTCAGCTTTACATAATTCCTGACATTTAATCCTCGTAAGAATTCCCTGTCTTAGGTCAGTTAGGATCACTACTTTATTTTAAGAATGTGAAATTTCAGAATAATAGTAGAGAGAATGATTTATTTCAGCTTTTATTTCTTTCATCACATTCCCAGTGGGTCAGAAGTTTACATACACTCAATTTGTATTTGGTAGCATTGCCTTTAAATTGTTTAACTTGGGTCAAACATTTCTGGTAGCCTTCCACAAGCTTCTCACAATAAGTTGGGTGAATTTTGGCATATTCCTCCTGACAGAGCTGGTGTAACTGAGTCAGGTTTGTAGGCCTCCTTGCTCGCACATGCTTTTTCATTCTGCCCACACATTTTCTATAGGATTGAGGTCAGGTCTTTGTGATGGCCACTCCAATACCTTGACTTTGTTGTCCTTAAGCCATTTTGCCACAACTTTGAAAGTATGCTTGGGGTCATTGTCCATTTGGAAGACCAATTTGCGACCAAGCTTTAACTTCCTGACTGATGTCTTGAGATGTTGCTTCAATATATCCACATAATTTTCTGCCTCATGATGTCATCTGTTTTGTGAAGTGCACCAGCCCCTACTGCAGCAAAGCACCCCCACAACATGATGCTGCCACCCCCATGCTTCACGGTTGGGATGGTGTTCTTTGGCTTGCAAGCCTCCCCCTTTTTCTTCCAAACATAACGATGGTCATTATGGCCAAACAGTTCTATTTCATCAGACCAGAGGACATTTCTCCAAAAAGTACAATCTTTATCCCCAAACTGTAGTCTGGCTTTTTTATGGCGGTTTTTAGAGCAGTGGCTTCTTCCTTGCTGAGCGGCCTTTCAGGTTATGTCGATATAGGACTCGTTTGACTGTGGATATAGATACTTTTGTACCTGTTTCCTCCAGCATCTTCACAAGGTCCTTTGCTGTTGTTCTGGGATTGATTTGCACTTTTCGCACCAAAGTACGTTCTTCTCTAGGAGACAGAATGCATCTCCTTCCTGAGCGGTATGATGACTGTGTGGTCCCATGGTGTGTATACTTGCGTACTATTGTTTGTACAGATGAACGTGGTACCTTCAGGTGTTTTGGAAATTGCTCCCAAGGATGAACCAGACTTGTGGAGGTCTACCATTGTTTTTCTGAGGTCTTGACTGATTTCTTTAGATTTTCCCATGATGTCAAGCAAAGAGGCACTGAGTTTAAAGGTAGGCCTTGAAATACATCCACAGGTACACCTCCAATTGACTCAAATTATGTCAATTAGCCTATCAGAAGCTCTAAAGCCATGAAATCATTTCTTGGAATTTTCCAAGCTGTTTAAAGGCACAGTCAACTTAGTTTATGTAAACTTCTGACCCACTGGAATTGTGATACAGTGAATTGTAAGTGAAATAATCTGTCTGTAAACAATTGTTGTAAAAACCGACTTGCCAAAACTATAGTTTGTTAACAATACCTTTGTGGAGTGGTTGAAAAAAGAGTTTTAATGACTCCAACCTAAGTGTATGTAAACTTACGACTTCAACTGTATGTGTCACCATCTTAATCCACCAAATGTATAAAACAGTATTCATATTTGGTTGATGGTTGGGGATGTTCTGGTCAAGCCTCTAGTCAGAATATGAAACTTGCTTGGGGCAACATTGCTAGGTTGTTTAGTTCGCTATCTAGCTAGTTAGCTAGCTCTTTATTTTTATGAACTGAAGTCTGATTTTAATAGGAGAATAGCAAGGATAAATCAGGTGCTACTGCTTGGGTTGTGGCTGGCTGGCTGGCTGGCCGGCTGGCTGGCCGACTGGCTGGCCGACTGGCTGGCTGGCAGGCAGGCAGAAGCAGCAGTATCGCCATCCTTTCTCTCCTGCCTTGGGGATGGTATGTTGGGGAAAATGTTGGACTACCTAGCTAACATTTTCTATCCTGCTTGTTTGATCCTGATCTTATTTCAAATGCTCACAGAGCCGTTTTCCCATTCGGTCGAACAAATGATGGCATTTTGCCAACGCGGTTTTGGCAAATACATGATTAGAGGCTGTTGTGTGTGTTTGTTCGCAGACCTTTGTTGACAGCTTTGACAGTGCTACTGACTGTAGTGGTGGCGCTTGGCTTGCGCATGCAAATTCTATAATATATTTTGTTCTTTTTCGCTCCTCAAATGAAAAGGTTATTTGACGCATCAGATAGTGTTATTTGACGTGTATCTTTTGACACACAGTGACCCGGCCATCCATACTGCGCTGGTCACACTCCAGTAGCGCCTGATGGAACTTCACAGGTCACAATGTCAACGTGAAAATCATTTACAACGGCTTTATATGACTAAGTTAGCGTTTTACAGTCACTCATCTAGCAGTGTGTTCCATGGCAATGTGCAGTATAATCTGCTTTCCTAATGTCAACCACTAATGATATGGTGCGGTGTTTGACTAGCAATGTGCGGTTTGCATTCACAGCGTTCAAAAGTAATTGACACAAGTTATAGCTTGCCTCTACACTCTGTATGGCGATAAAAGATCACTTTCAAGGGAAGAAAATTGAATTAAAATGGCCCAAGATAACATTCTAGCATCAGTGGTATTGTTACTCTTTTAAAATTGATTGATGCTTTGGGTCACATGTAAATGGAATTCAAGATAGCTTTCTGTGAAATTGGTTGACTTCCAAAGATTTCCAGTATTTCCAGGATATTGTGGGGGTAGAGGGTCAGAGGAGAGGTAAGGAGGTTTAAAGTCTCCCCCACAGGCTTTAAAGAGACTGGGAAATCCTTCCCTCCTTCCTCTCCTAGCTTGATCACAGGCGGAATTCCTCCTCCCTAAAGACCAGGGCTTATTCAAACATTTTCTGCTCATATCTTCTTTCTTTCGTCTAAGTGTTTTTTTCTCTCCCTATTTTTCTTGGCCTCAGAATGGGGTCAGCAGTTTAGTGGGGAAAACATTTGAATCGGTGGCACCAGCCCAGAGCTTGGCGGTGCACGGTGCCGCTTACACATTACAGAGCGGTATTAACCTCTCCTCTCTCCTCAGACATCTCCATTACAGCCCCTGTAACAACACAGCTGCACCGTACTCCAGCCAGTTAGCAATAAAGACCAACGATACAACTAACTGCCTGCCCAGGTTTTTATCCATCGATTGAAGCGTGCTAGAAAAGAGCAGAGGCACAGCACAGTGTCTCTCTCTCTCACACACACGCACGCACGCACGCACGCACGCACGCACGCACGCACGCACACACACACACACACACACACACACACACACACACACACACACACACACACACACACACACACACACACACACACACACACACACACACACACACACACACACACACACACACACACACACACACACACACACACACAAACACACAAACACACACACACACACACGCAGCAGCAGCCTCTGAACGGAGGGAAACAGGAGCCAAGGCTAAAGGAGAACAATACAATACAACCACACGCTGTCAAATTCCCTCAATCAATGAAATACTATTAGTTCCCACTCATTCAGCCAGTTTCAGTCTCAGGCTGCATTCAAACTGCAGATGTAGTGTTGATAGTGTCATCAGGTAAATATGAGTCCCTATCAGGCTGCAGCACTGTTGATTTAAAATGTTCAATGAAATAGAATGGAATAACCTGCAGTATTTTATTAGGATCTGCATTGGCTGTTTCTGAAGCAGCAGCTACTCTTCCTGGGGTCCACACAAAACATGAAACATGGCATAAAACAGAACATCAATAGACAAGAACAGCTCAAGGACTGAACTACACAAATGTTAAATAAGAACAATAGAACTATAAAAAAAAAGGCCCTACTGACATTTACACACATTACTGACAGTTACCCACACATAAGTACATATACATATGCCTGAGTTATTGCTGATGTGTATAATGTTGAATCATCAGTGTACATAGACGCACAAGCTTTGTTTAAAGCTAGTGGTAGATCATTAGTAAAAATAAAGAACAGTAAAGGGCCAAAAAAGCTGCCTTGAGGGATACCACACTCGACATGTTTTACATTAGATAACTTTTCATTAAAGAAAACCCTCTGTGTAACATTAATGCATCAGTTATAGGTATAGGGATAGGGAAAACTCTGGTCTCATGTTATAGACTACAATTAGGGCTCAGAGTCTTTCTTGGTCAGTTAATGTGGTCAGAAAAAACTGTTAATGCATTAGTAATTGCACTGGTAAGAGTAGAGGCAGAGTAGAAAGGGAGAGAAGAGAAGAACAAGATGGAGAGACAGAAAAATCAAGAGAGCCAGAGAAGTGGAGTCGAGAAAAGGGGAGAGACAGAGAGAGAAGAAGTCGGGAGAGAGACGAGAGGAGGGAGAGTGGAGATCAAAGGAGGCAGTTGGAGGTTAGTCACCTTGGCAGCCACGGTAGGCCATGTAATCTCCCTCCTCTATGTTTAATCATGAGCCCAGATTGTTGATCGTCTCAGCGGGCCGGCCGCATCTCATTTTGGGGCTCACCGCCACTCCGGCACACACACACACACTCATGCAGGGGGAAATTAAAAGGAAATCGTGCACTTATCTACCGCGGCTCCACATCACCAGCCTATAGTGCTTACTCAGAGAAACACCTAATCGTATCAGCTCCTCACCTGACGTGGCGTTGCTGGCTGAGGGGGCTTTCATCTAGAAGCAGCCTGATAACCTTTGTTAACAGCTCTGTCTATAAGGTTGACTCAGTACGCACACCTGGCATTGAGAAAGTCAATGGTGTTTCATCGGATGTCAAACTGATAACCTTTGATAGCAGCAACCCTGCTAGCTTGCTCAATGTACTCATTCTGCATTGACATGGTGTATTATTAGCGTAGCTGTACTGTAGCTTATGGTGTTGCTGGTGATGTCCAGTTCTCTTAATCTCTGGTCATTCTCTCTCTCTCTCTCTCCCTCTCCCCACCCTCTCTCTTAGCCTTCTCCCGTCTCCCTGTCTCTCTCCCACCCTCCCTCTCTCTCTGTCTCTGATGTGCTTGCAGTGTTGTGATCCGTAGCGAGGGCGTTAGCGTGCTAATGCTAATACAGTCCTCTGTATTCCCGTCATGACTGTTCTGGCTGCTTACGGCTCTAACACCGCTCTGGTTGGTTGGATCCATATGTCACTCAAATGGGCAACCTGTGCTCTGGCAACAGCCCAGTAGCCATCCAGCCGTATCGTCACAACGATGGAATTAAGAAAATTCTGTATATGCACATTGGCCCAATTGAATTACAAGCAGGTCCCCCCCATAGGGTTCTAAATAGGTTGTCGTGGTGATGGCTGTCTATTTTCTGGCTTCGTTCTCTCATGACTTTTGTTTTCATATGTTTTTGATGGTTTGTTTGGATTCTTCTGTGGCATTGTCCTTTTTTTATTGGTCTGTGTTTTTCCTGTTTGAAGCCCGAGCCTTGGATTTTATGATATCAGTATTACATTTTATGGTGAATTATTTGCGTCACAAAACATAAAGGCTGTCTGTTTCTATGAACACCCGTCTTTCATGTGCTGTTAAGTTTTAGGATCTGTATTTTTCACCTTTATTGCATACGGCTGTGCGTTATTGACTGAGAGAGTCTGCAGAACTCAGCAAATATTGGAACAGATACTGTGTGGTGCTTGTCTAGTCTATAACAGACATATTCCCATTCATACTGTACACTGAACAAAAATATAAAACGTAACAATTTCAAAGATTTTACTGAGTTACAGTTCATATGAGGAAATCAGTCAATTGAAATAAATTCATTAGGCCCTCATCTATGGATTTCACGACTGGGAATACAGATATGCATCTGTTGGTCACAAATACCTTTAAAAAAAATGGCCTTCACAATAGACCTCAGGATCTCATCACTGCATTTCTGTGTCTTCAAATAGATAAAATGCAATTGTGCTCCCTCAAAACATGAGACATTTGTAGCATTGTGTTGTGTGACAAAACTGCACATTTTAAAGTGGCCTTTTATTGTCCCCAGCACAAGGTGCACCTGTGTAATGAACATGCTGTTTAATCCGCTTCTTGATACGCAACACCGCCCAGGCGGATGGATAATCTTGGCAAAAGAGAAATGCTCACTAACAGGGATGTTAAACAATTTGTGCACCAAATTTAAGATACATTTCTGAGTCTTTTATTTCAGCTCATGAAACCAACACTTTACATGTTGCACTTATATTTTTGTTCAGTGTAGAACTCTGTTAAGCTCTCAGGAAACACACCTGAATGCGAACATGAACTTCTGTATGTTGTCTCCTCCTGGCTGAGCCAATCAATACCATGACATAACTACACATGACATTATTATGACAGCGTTCTTCAGACTACTGTGTAGTGTAGTACTTGCCCCACCATACATAGGCCTATTATCTCTACAATAAGGCCTCCTGAAAAGAGGTTTAGCATAGCAACATTTCCGCTCACAGAGTAGACCTACCTATAAACACAACTAATGCAGTCAGACAGGTTGCTGCTTGTTGAGGTTCCATTCTGTCTCATCTGATCTGTCTGTCCTATAGAAAGGAAGGGAGCAGGCAGCCCACGGTTGTTGTCATGGCTGAATCACCCTCGATACCAAACCTTTCTGTTAGCGCCTGACAATGACTAGACAGGGAAGGATTGTCAACATAGTGTTGAGCCTGGTTCTCATTGGCTTTTATGGTGTGTGTGTGTGTGTGTGTGAATCGCTTTTAGGCTAAATAGTGTGCGTTTGTCTTTTTTTGTGTTTGTTAATGCATGTGTGTGAGTCTTTATAATATGCGTGGTGTATGTATATGTGTGTGTTTTTAAACAGACATTAAGCTCAGTTGACGCAGTGAGATCAGACACACACGTAGGACACGCACGGACACATACACACAAACACCATGTCAAATATATACTCAAAACATCAGAATTCAGATTCAGAAAATGTTAATGTCCTCAGAGGCAATTCATCTTGCAGCAGTCATAAAAACATAGAACATCTAGAAATGAACGTGTCTGTTAGGTTTCCAATATAATAGACTGTACACTTTGGACAGTATCAGGTGCGTTCTCCAAGCGACAGCATCTTTTCTACTGATAATATAAAGGAGTGGGAAGTCGTCCAGGGTTCCCAACATCAGGCCCTGAAGATGTAACTGACCTGGTCTTTGGCCTGCTTGGGTTTCAGCCCGTTTTACCACTGGTTTATCAACTTTGTGAAGACGGTTTGGCTGGACCGTCACTCCCACGCTCATTTAAAGGATCAACTCTGAACGCTCCCACTTTGATCTGAAACAGACTCATAGTGACTGTTACGAGTGAGATCACAGTAATATCATCATCCTAAAAATAAATCAGTTATTTGTGGAGCCTGCTTATGTCAGGGAGGGACGTTTAAAATGAGAATTTTTGGAGCGTGCGTGTGTTTCTGAGAACTCCTGGGATATTCAGACTGGGGTCCGCGGCCCCCTAGCTATTACAGGGAGTCCGCAAATAAATTATTTAAATGTTTTTATTAATATTGCTAGTAACAGACTAAACAAAATACATTTTGAATTACATACAGTACCTACAGAAGAAAATAGGAGAATATCTTCATTTATTTTACCCCCCAATTTCGTGATATCCAATTGCGATCTTGTCTCATCGCTGCAACTCCCCAAAGGGCTCGGGAGAGGCGAAGGTCGAGTCATAAGTCCTCCGAAACATGTCCCGCCAAGCCGCGCTTCTTAACCTCTCTAGGGTACGTGAGACGTTAGCGTCCCACCTCTTCAACAGCCAGTGGAACTGCAGGGCGCCAAATTCAAAACAACAGAAATCCCATAATTAAAATTCATTAAAAATACATGTATTTTACACCATTTTAAAGATACACTTGTTGTAAATCCAGCCACAGTGTCCGATTTCAAAAAAACTTTACGACGAAAGCAAACCAAACGATTATGTTAGGTGAGTGCCTATTCACAGAATAACACAGCCATTTTTCCAGCCAAAAAGAGGATTCACAAAAAGCAGAAATATAGATCAAATGAATCACTAACCTTTGATGATCTTCATCAGATGACACTCATAGGACTTCATGTTACACAATACATGTATGTTTTGTTCGGTAAAGTTCATATTTATATCCAAAAATCTGAGTTTACATTGGCGCCTTACGTTCAGAAGTCACAAAACATCCTTTGATTTTGCAGAGAGCCACATCAATTTACAGGAATAGTCATAATAAACATTGCTAAAAGATACAACTGTTATGCTTGGAATTTTAGATTCACTTCTCCTTAATGCAACCGCTGTGTCAGTTTTCAAAAAAGCTTTACGAAAAAAGCAAACCATGCAATAATCTGAGACGGCGCTCAGAGCCCAATCAAGACACAAATATAGCCGCCATATTATGCAGTCAACAGAAGTCAGAAGTAACATTATAAACATTCACTTACCTTTGATGATCTTCATCAGAATGCACTCCCAGGAATCCCAGTTCCACAATAAATGTTTGTTTTGTTCGATAATGTCTATCATTTATGTCCAAATTCCTCCTTGTTGTTCTAGCGTTCAGTACACTTTCCAAACTCACGACGCGCGGGCAGGTCCAGCGGAAAGTACGGACGAAAAGTTAATAAAGTTATATTACAGTCCGTAAAAACATGACAAATTACGTATTGAATCAATCTTTCGGATGTTTTTAACATAATTCTTCAATAATGTTCCAACCGGAGTATTCCTGTGTCTTCAGAATTGCGATGGAACAGAGCTCGCTCTCACGTGAACGCGCATGGTCAGATTATGGTCACTTCATGGCAGACCTGACTCATTGCTCTCTCCTTCGGCCCCACTAAACAGTAGAGGCATCAGACAAGGTTTTAACGACTGTTGACATCTAGTGGAAGCCTTAGGAAATGCAACTTTACCAATATCCCACTGTATCTTCAATAGGAGCTGAGTTGAAAATAGACCAACCTCAGATTTCTCACTTCCTGGTTGGATTTTTTCTCAGGTTTTTGCCTGCCTGATGAGTTCTGTTATACACAGAGACATCATTCAAACAGTTTTAGAAAATTCAGAGTGTGTTCTATCAAAATATACTAATAATATCCATATTCTAGCTTTTATGGCTTTGTAGCAGGCCGTTTACTCTGGGCATGCTTTTCATCCGGACGTGAAAATACTGCCCCCTACTCCAAAGAAGTTAACACCTGCTTGTTTAACCCGAAAGCTTGCTGCACCAATGTGTCGGAGGAAACCCCGTTCAACTGATGAACGAAGTCAGCCTGCAGGCACCCAGCCTGCCACAAGGAGTCGCTAGAGCGCGATGAACCAAGTAAAGCTCCCCCGGCCAAACCCTCCCCAAAACCGGACGACGCTGGGCCAATTGTGTGCCGCCCTATGGGACTCCAGGTCATGGCCTGTTGTGACACAGGAATATCTCCCTTTGAATGATGTCAAAATTATTTCTCAACTCCTAATATTGAGCAAAGTACACTCATTGGAGAAAATTACAGTCACTGGAGTATCTGACATAGGCTTTTAAAAAAGCACCCACGAATACCAGTCACTGTAAGTGTGACTATCTACTAGTAAGCTTTCTTGACGTGGACATTCGTTTTTGCCAACACATGGCTAACCTTTGTTTAACAAGTTAAACAGCTGCTACTAGCGGACATGGGTTTGTGTCAATGCGTTCGAGTTAGCCTATTACATAGAAAGTTATTTTATTAGAGTTGCCGCTCCCTCTTCCAATTATAACTATCTACCAAATCTATTCATTTCAAATGTTGATTACTTCTCCTTGCCATAATATTTCACCTGATAAGACATAAAGCTAAATCTTTATGATGGGGACGGTCCCTGGTTTTCCTGGGCGGGGGCCTCTGGTCAAGAAAAGTTTGAAGACCCCTGCCGTACATCAGTTTGTACAGTTGAACTCCAGATTGATTTTTACATGCGCTGAAATGGCCACTTATGCCACATTTAACGACGGTTAACAAGCTCGTGGCCGGGGCTGAAAACGATTCAAGGAAAACACAACAAGAAAAGTGTCGTCAGACTACACTGACTGGCAGCAGTAAATGTTTGGATTTCTGGGGCATAGTAAACCGTGTGATGCATGTGTGCGTTTGCTGGGGCAGCTGCTCATTAGAATGTGTTACGTAAGCAGAGTTCAACATTGGGAAAGAGGGATGGAGGGATGAAACGATAGATTGTAGTGAAGGGGTTGTGTTTGATGGCACGCGGGGCGGTCGGGTTGGGGAAGCTACTCGTGCATTCCAAAGACAACAGCAGTTATTTTCCTGGCTCCCATCACCACGACATCGAGGAAATCCTCAGAGAGGAGGGAGAGAGCCTTTCATTATGTCGCCATAAAGCCCAACACGGAGGAATCAACACTGGGACAATACACGGATTAGCCCAGTGGTGTTGGCACACGTCGGGGAAACTAATACACATTTATGGACACGTTTCTGTGAATACACACACAGACAAACAAAAACACACACACACACTTAGTAGCCTTGTGTTAGTGTAATGAAAACCACAATGTGTCTCTGGGAATACCTAGCCCATAGGTAGTGTGAGTCTTAACTGCTCTCTCTCAGCCATGTTTCCTCTATTATAGTTATGGCCTGGTCTGGGCTCACAGCACAGAACAACTTATACAGTCTGTCCCCCTCCCTATGTGTGTTCTGGCAGGGGGAGAGCGGATGGAGGGAGGGAGAGGGGGTTGGCAGGAGATGGGACATGCAACATTTGTGAAGACCCCAGTTGCTCTGTGACTGGAGTTGGCAGGGGAGCATGGCTAGAATGGTTTGTCACAGTTGAAACAAAGCTGCTAACATGATGTGGCCATAAGTCAACCAGGAATAGATAGAGGACCTGGTTGAAGCATAGAGGTGGGTCCAGGCTCCTCGGAATGCTCTCTCTAGGGAAGGAGGGTCAATTAATGCCTGACTGGTTGTTCCAGCAGAGGGGAGGTGCTAGCTGCTCTAACTATTGTGTGATTGGTTGTTCAAGCAGGTTCCCCCCCAGTACGGCCAGCAGGGTATGGGAGGATACAGCCAGCAGCAGCAGGGAACACCTCCGGGATCCTACTTCAGCCCCCCCCAGCAGAACCCCACCGCCCCCACACAGCCCCCCTACCTGCCTCCCCGCGCCCCACCCCAGCAGGTAAGACCTCACTTACAGTCAGAGAGGGGGTAAATGTGAAACAGACTGAAGATCAGTGTCTAAGGGACACTTCATCCTGTTCTGTTATCCCAGAATACTTTTCTCCCACACAGACCTCTTGTCGTGTGTGTGGGCAGAGAGTCTGGCTCTGGCCCGGAGGTTTGATGAGTTGTCCAGATTATTCATATGGGCTATTTCTGGCATTTCCTGCTTCCTCTACTTTCATTCAAACACACTACACACCAGACCTGGGCAGAAAAGTCTTATTTTGTAGTTTATTTGAAAATACCAACTTTTCAAATACTCAAGGTTGTCAAATATAGTTTAGAGTTTAAAGTAAAAGGCAACTATTTTCTTTGATAGTCAAATACAGGTCCAGAAAAACTAATCATATTTGAAGCTATTTGAATATACACTGAGTGTACAAAACATTAAGAACACCTTCCTAATATTGAGGTGCACCCCCCCCCCCTTTCCCTCAGAACAGCCTCAATTTGTCGGGGCATGGACTCTGCAAGGTGTTGAAGGCGTTTCACAGGGATGCTGGCCCATAATGACTCCAATTCTTCCCACAGTTGTGTCAAGTTGGCTGGATGTCCTTTGGGTGTTGGACCATTCTTGATACACACAGGAAACTGTTGAGCATGAAAAACTCAGCCTCGTTGCAGTTCTTGACACAAAGCGGTGCACCTACTACCATACCCCGTTCAAAGGCACTTAAATGTTGTGTCTTGCCCATTCACCCTCTGAAGGGCACACATACACACTCCATGTCCCAATTGTCTTGACACTTAGAAATCCTTATTTAACCTGTCTCCTCCCCTTCATCTACACTGATTGAAGTGGATTTAACAAGTGACATCAATAAGGGATCACAGCTTTCACCTGGATTCACCTGGTCAGTCTATGTCATGGAAAGAGCAGGCGTCACTAATGTTTTGCAAACTCAATGTATATACGCAAGTTATTTGAAAACAAACTAATATTTATTGGATAGCGGCCAACTATTTGATGAAGAACCAAAAACTACAACAGTTAGTTGAATTAGTTTAAATATATTATCATAACCCTGGTTTGGAGGGCTCTTAGGTATGAATCTCGATAGAGCCTATAGCCTAGAATTACATACGAGGGATATGCAGTCATCTCAACATTAGACTAAAACCCATTTTGCAGCTTCAAAATGACTAACAAATGTATTTTCATAATGTGTGACATAAGGTAATGCAGTAACACTTGACATCCAGTTCCCTATACATTTGTAGTAACTTTGATTATTACAATAGCAATATTGTTGTTACGTAGGACTTTGGAAATTGCTTTATAATTGCAAAATAATGTAGGTATTACATAAGTGGAGTAAGAAACAGTCAGTATATCTCTTGTGTACAGTAGTTACAAAAACTCCCTTCTTTGCTATGCAATTCAAATGCAATTACCTTTCGTCAGTTTTATGCAACAACATGCGACTAAAATGATGCTCCAAAAGTAATTACACAGGCAGTTTAAAGGTCAGTGATACTGAGAATTCTAGCAGTAACAAAATATGGCTATTAAGTGTCAAAAGGAAAGTAAATATCCCAAAACTGTATTGAATCAACTACAGCCAAGCGAGGTTGAAAATCATGTAATTTAGCATTATGAGTAAACCATCCCTTTAAAGATGGTATTGTGCCCTCAACTCTGGACCTTGAAGCCAGTGCCACTGCGTTTTTTAATTGTTCCCCTCTAATCAGGGACTGATTTAGACCTGGGACACCAGGTGGGTGCAGTTAATTATCAGGTAGAACAGAAAAGCAGTAGGCTCCGGACCTCGTAGGCTAAGAGTTGAATACGCCTGATATGGTGTGTGTTTGAAAAAACAACACTTACCCTCAGATGCCTCCCTCTGAAGTATTTTCAGGTATCATACAATGAATTGCAGTTTTCTACCTTTTCAGTGACATGTTGAAAGAGTCATACATTAGCATCACAACTTATGTATACTTATCTGTACAAAATATCATTGGTGATTGGTTTGACTTGATTATGTACACCTGGGGCAATGGACATTCAGGAGAATGGACATTTATGAAAATGTTCAGATAGAAATGTATTGTGTAGATCAAATTCGACTGTGAGATAGAAATAGAATGAACCTATCGTCAACATGCAGTTCCAGACACAGCCCTGCCATTAGTTGAAGGCGGCCAATCCAATAGTTTCAGAACGGTAGTCGCCTCTGAGATCTATATTCCAATATTTTATTTAAGTAGTTGCTTTCTCAGGTCTGTATTCAAATAGTTTTGAAAAGTAGTCACTTTCTGAGATCTGTATTCAAATAGTTGTAGTCACCTCCAAAGTAACTGGAATAGTTACTTTCCCCAAAGCGTAGTTAAGACTGTAGTTATCCCAGGTCTGCCACACACACACACACACACAGACACACAGACATGGTTGAGTCAGTGTGGGGGCACTCCAGGATCTCAGTGAGAACTGAGTTCAGCAGGATATGGCCAGAGAAAGAATGCATTCAGTCAAGGTTTGCGTGTTTCTGCCCCTTTTACAACTTTGGTTGTATTTAAACTACTTTGGATTACAGAGTCCAGTTGAGTCCTTCTCAATGTTGGCCGCAAGGTCAACACTCTCTCTTTCTCTCTCTCCCTCTCTTGCTATCTCTCTCTCTCTCTATCTTGCTCTCTCTCTTCTTCCTCAAAGTGCATTAATCAAATCCTTTATCTGAGTCTCTTCTCTTCTGGCTAGGCCTGTAGTGTCTCCAGACTGCAGGTTGGAGCAGGGTGAGGTGGGCCAGCCAAGCTCAAGGCTTTTTGGATTGAGCCAGCCAGCAAACAGCCCTCTACAGCACACAGCCTCCAGGATCTATGTAGAGTTCTAAAGATTTAGTGTCAAATATTTTTAGGCCATTGGAGGATGTAGAGTGGTCTAAGAAGGTAGGGGGTACAGATGGATGATCATTTCTGTAAGGTTACAATATAAAACCGACCTGTGAGCGAGCGTGTGTATGTGATTTACAGTAGAGAGAGTACCACCGTTGCCACCCTGATGTTATTGTGGCTGTGTGAAATCCTTGTCTCATGTCAGCTCCCAGTCATAAAGAAAGGTCAACATTTGACCTTTTCACAGCTTTCTGTGCCGATCAGTGGAAACACACAAACACAAAGCACCGTGAGAGAGATTAGGATGTTATTGTGGTTGTGTACCCTCTCTCATGACCTCTAGTTACCAGAGGAGGGACGTTCCACCCTGTGTGATTTGGGTGGTTAGCTGTTCCACTCACCATCTATTAGGTAGGTGAAAGGACATCCTTCACGTGATTGAGTGATTGCAGCTTCTCTGACCATCATATTTGCTGTGAAACCCAAGGTTCCTACAGAAACACAACTAGTATCCTTCTTTTATATCCCCCTGAAGGGGGGGTGGGCTCTTTATTGGAGTGTGTTTCACTGACATAACCCTGGGGATTGTAGAAAGGCTTTCTGGTTCTGACCCGTCAAAGCTGTTACTTCAGAACATCTCAGAAATGCATCTGTCGTGATGAAGGGGAATGAAAACCCTGGGTCTTTGTTATATTCTCAAGCAATTAAAGGTGCAATATGCAGAAATCGCTCTGCCATTTCCTGGTTGCTGAAATTATGATAGTTACAGTTTATGTGACAAAACAAACAGTGTATAAGTGTAGAGAATCATTGTACCATCTAAACTGCTGTTAAATATATTTTCACTAACCAAAAGTATTGTATTTTCAGCTGTTTGAAGTTCAAATCAAATCAAAATCAAATCAAGTTTATTTTATATAGCCCTTCGTACATCAGCTGATATCTCAAAGTGCTGTACAGAAACACAGCCTAAAACCCCAAACAGCAAGCAATGCAGGTGTAGAAGCACGGTGGCTAGGAAAAACTCCCTAGAAAGGCCGAAACCTAGTAAGAAACCTAGAGAGGAACCAGGCTATGAGGGGTGGCCAGTCCTCTTCTGGCTGTGCCGGGTGGAGATTATAACAGAACATGGCCAAGATGTTCAAATGTTCATAAATGACCAGCATGGTCAAATAATAATAATCACAGTAGTTGTCAAGGGTGCAGCAAGTCAGCACCTCAGTAGTAAATGTCAGTTGGCTTTTCATAGCCGATCATTAAGAGTATCTCTACCGCTCCTGCGGTCTCTAAAGAGTTGAAAACAGCAGGTCTGGGACAGGTAGCACGTCCGGTGAACAGGTCAGGGTTCCATAGCCGCAGGCAGAACAGTTGAAACTGGAGCAGCAGCAAGTTAGTGACAAAACCAAAAGTTAAAGACGCAAAAACAAAACTTAAGAACATGAAGCATAGAAATAGCTCACATAGAACAGATCTTCTTTGCCTTGCTTTCAATGGGAATGACAGATCTATAACTCACATTTCTATGTGAATTTGGTCAGGTCATCCAAAAAGTTACATTGCAGCTTTGATGAATTGCTGTTAGAACTCATAATAGCAGTTTCTCTGTCTGAAGGGTTGCTCACCCATTTCTCACCTGTTGTTTGCTGTCTGTCAGTAACTGGTCTTTGTCTTTGTCCATCAGTTTTGTTAACACAATACATGTTCCTCTCTGCCTATTTTGCTAGGAAGAGTATTCTCTTTGTGTGTGTGTGTGTGTGTACTTGTGTGTTTGCGTGCATGACTGTGTGTGTGTGTGTGTGTGTGTGTGTGTGTGTGTGTGTGTGTGTGTGTGTGTGTGTGTGTGTGTGTGTGTGTGTGTGTGTGTGTGTGTGTGTGTGTGACTGTTTGCTCAAGTGACTGTGTGTGTGTATGTTTGTGTGTGTGTGTGTACAACTGTGTACTTGCTTCCTCGGCAGATAGACACCGTTCCCTCTCGGGCTGCCATTCTTTTATTTTCCTAGGTAGCTAGCTGGTATAGTGTGTAGTGATTGAAACATCCATGTCCTGTTCCTATCTAGGGCCCTTATCTAACTGAAGGAGGCAGAGTGTGACAGGACTACTCCAATGTGGGGATTTGTCATGTTGTTCACAATGTTACCAGGCAGGGTCATCGATTGGTTACACCTTAAGCGGTGTCACTCTCAGGAGTGACACAAAAATATTTCACAAAGGAGAATTGTACTGCATTGCCCCTCATTTCTTCAGTGAAAGTGTCCGGTCTGTTCCTCTGTGAGACTGCTGATCTCTAGGGCTATTTCCTGTTTCCTGTATTACGCCCAACTACTTCCTGTTGTCTCTCTGAGGGGTTTTACCCCCTCTACTCTACTCTGCTGTACTCTACTCTGCTGTACTCTGCTCTGCTGCACAAAGCTCTACTCTGCTCTGCTCTGTTCTACTCTGCTCTGCTGTATTCTGCTCTTCTCTGCTCTGCTCTTCTCTGCTCTGCTGTACTCTACTCTTCTCTGCTGTACTCTTCTTTGCTGTACTCTACTCTGCTGTACTCTACTCTGCTGTACTCTACTCTGCTCTGATGTACTCTGCTCTGCTGTACTCTGCTCTGCTGTACTCTACTCTTCTCTGCTCTACTCTTCTCTGCTCTGCCGTACTCTACTCTGCTGTACTCTATTCTGCTGTACTCTACTCTGCTGTACTCTGTTCTGCTCTACTGTGCTCTGCTCTGATGTACTCTGCTCTGATGTACTCTGCTCTGCTGTACTCTACTCTTCTCTGCTCTGCTGTACTCTACTCTGCTGTACTCTACTCTACTGTACTCTACTCTGCTGTACTCTACTCTGCTGTACTCTGTTCTGCTCTACTGTGCTCTACTCTGCTGTACTCTACTCTGCTGTACTCTGTTCTGCTCTACTGTGCTCTGCTCTGATGTACTCTGCTATGCTGTACTCTGCTCTGCTGTACTTTGCTGTACTCTGCTCTGCTGGGCTTTATTCTGCTTCGCTCTACTGTGTTCCCATCTCTCTCTCTCTCCTCTATCACCTAATGACACAAGGTTAATTAAAACACAGTCACATTCGCTGGCTGCTCGCCTTCATCGCCATTCCTGCTCTTGCCACCGTCCACCAGTCTGCCACCGCCGGTTTAATCATGACCGCTGATAACACGTCGCCCAGCGCACTGCAACCGAGGATGCCACGGCAACAACTGACTGGGAGAGGGGGAAGGGAGGGATGGAGGGCCATTCAAAGTTCAATGTCATTAATTGGTCAGCATTTGAATATTAGCTAAGAACCGTTAATTAACTGGAACATAAAAGCGCTGCTACAATTTGGAGGGGGGTGGATGGAGAGAGAGAGGGATGGAGGGAGGGAGGGAGGGAGGGCGGGCCTGGGAGAGAGAGGGCGTATGGTAGAGGGAGCCGGGTGCCGGGCGATAAGAGAGACCCATCCGTGGTAAAGGTCTGGCCACTGTAATTTGCGGGAGCTGCTTTAATTGTCGTAACCTTTTAAATGGCATAGTTTATCAGAGTCCTCTAAATGTCCCTGCGTATCGCTAGGCGCCAGCGCCACGGCAACCAACACAGCGCTCCCGTTGGATGCCCGCATCAAGCACTTAAGCCTGATGAGTTTAGAAAAAAAGGAGAAAACGGTTGGTTCCATTTTGTTTGTCAGTTGGATTGTGTTTTTAGTTGTGTGTTTTCACCTCTCCGCTGACTGACACTTGCTAATTGCGTGACTGGAATGTGCCACCGTGTTTTTCTGATTTATGTTTGTTTGTAGCATTGTGATTCAAATGCAAATGGTAGGTGTTTTTTTGAAGGGTCAGGACAATCTTAATCACGCTGGAAAGGATAATGTTTAGCACCATGCACCCCAGGGCCCTCATTTAGCACAACAATTGTTAGAAATGCCACTAAATGTTCCAGCACACAGAGTTTTGAAAAATACACGGATGCACACAGAATTGTTGGACAATCCCTGATGAGACTGCCAACAGTGCTATTGTTCTGCCATCCTTGAACAAGGGCAACAACGGCTGTATGGAAAACAGTACTAGTTTTGGTGAATACTATGTTTCCCTTACCCACATAGACGCCAGGTTTCTGGCATCCATATATCATTCCACATTGTTTAAATGAGGGCCAGAACCAGCGGGAAGGACATGGGCCTGTTCTGAATGGTCCATCTGAGGTCTGTCTGTCTGTCTGAAGGGATCAGGACACAGAGAGACACATCTGATTCCTCTCCATAGCTGAATGACAAGTCAGAATACAAGCAGTACCAATGACATGTTCAGTTAATACAGTACTGTCACATCGAGACTGCTCCCAGGGGACGCAGAGAGAGAACGGATATTACAGGGCTGGATGGGGGACGGGACATGTGGGGGCAGGGGGGGTAGTGTGCGTTCCCTCTAGTGGGGGTTTTGTGATAAAGGTCAGACGGATTGGTGCACTGCTCGGGTTCTGCTGTTTGGTGAGAATCCAATCTGAAGGACATGGTAGTAGAACAGACCTGGACAAATGGATCAATTAAAATCCCAGGAGAGGAGAGGGGGAGGTCCCTCCCTGGCTGGTGCTCTCTCACTGGGCTGGGTGATGGTTGGAGAGACAGGCTCTGCTGCTACAGCATACAGGCCTTCTCCACACACACACGCATGTACACACACGCAGGTATGCACGCATGCACAAAGGTACACACACAATGGCACACCCAGTCAAATACAGTCAGATATGTGTGTGTGTGTGCATACACGTATCGTTTGGAAAGAGATCACCACATATTAGCCTTTACACTAAACAAAAGCTGTGAAGTCAATCTGCCAGTCAGTCTGCCAGTCAGTCAGTCTGTTTTTATTCCTACTGTAGAGAGACTGCTGTATTGTCTAGCAGTCCTGTCTGATCCAAGCTGCCAGTTTATGAGCAATCTAGTTGATTTTCTGCATTACAAACCTTAATAAGAGCTGGCAGTTTCTCCCTGGCAACTCCACTCTCTCTCTCTCCTGTATTATTGTTCAGCTGGCTGATTGCTTAAATGATGGCGTCCCAATCCGAAGTGCCATTGTTGTCTGTGCTAATGACATGCAGGAGCCATGAATATGGATGGCCCGCATCCCTCCCTCCCTCCCTCCCTCCCTCCCTCCCTCCCTCCCTCCCTCCCTCCCTCCCTCCCTCCCTCCATCCCTCCCTCCCTCCCTCCCTCCCTCCCTCCCTCCCTCCCTCCCTCCCTCCATCCCTCCCTCCCTCCCTCCCTCCCTCCCTCCCTCCCTCCCTCCCTCCCTCCCTCCCTCCCTCCCTCCATCCCTCCCTCCCTCCCTCCCTCCCTCCCTCCCTCCCTCCATCCCTCCCTCCCTCCCTCCCTCCCTCCCTCCCTCTCCTCTCCTCTCCTCTCCTCTCCTCTCCTCTCCTCTCCTCTCCTCTCCTCTCCTCTCCTCTCCTCTCCTCTCTTCTGCCTGCCTGCCTGTCTTTGTCTGTCCCTGTTCTCTGTCGTGTCTCTGATGTGCCGTGCTTTGTGTACACAGACGCGTGCTTGTATTTTTAAACGCCGCGATTTTCACATCCTCAGCTTTAAATATGAACGCTAAAAATACACCCCTCAAGAACTATCAGGGACAGGCGTGCGCGCGCGCGCACACACACACACACACACACACACACACACACACACACACACACACACACACACACACACACACACACACACACACACACACACACACACACACACACACACACACACACAATAAAGCAGAGATGAGAGGTTCCATCAGCTAGCCAGTGTGTGATTCAACACAGCTTGTTGGAGTTGTCACTGTCTCTCTGTGGCACTCCCATTACTCCTCTATGTCTCCTGTGTAGTACAGTACGCTGTTCTCCTGTATAGTACAGTACCCTGTTCTCCTGTGTAGTACAGTACCCTGTTCTCCTGTGTAGTACAGTACCTTGTTCTCCTGTGTAGTACAGTACCCTGTTCTCCTGTGTAGTACAGTACCCTGTTCTCCTGTGTAGTACCGTACCTTGTTCTCCTGTGTAGTACAGTACCCTGTTCTCCTGTGTAGTACAGTACCCTGTTCTCCTGTGTAGTACAGTACCCTGTTCTCCTGTGTAGTGCAGTACCCTGTTCTCCTGTGTAGTACAGTACCCTGTTCTCCTGTGTAGTACAGTACCCTGTTCTCCTGTGTAGTACAGTACCTTGTTCTCCTGTGTAGTACAGTACCCTGTTCTCCGGTGTAGTACAGTACCCTGTTCTCCTGTGTAGTACAGTACCCGGTTCTCCTGTGTAGTACAGTACCCGGTTCTCCTGTGTAGTACAGTACCTTGTTCTCCTGTGTAGTACAGTACCCTGTTCTCCTGTGTAGTACAGTACCTTGTTCTCCTGTGTAGTACAGTACCCTGTTATCCTGTGTAGTACAGTACCTTGTTCTCCTGTGTAGTACAGTACCTTGTTCTCCTGTGTAGTACAGTACCCTGTTATCCTGTGTAGTACAGTACCCTGTTCTCCTGTGTAGTACAGTACCTTGTTCTCCTGTGTAGTACAGTACCCTGTTATCCTGTGTAGTACAGTACCCTGTTCTCCTGTGTAGTACAGTACCCTGTTCTCCTGTGTAGTACAGTACCTTGTTCTCCTGTGTAGTACAGTACCCTGTTCTCCTGTGTAGTACAGTACCCTGTTATCCTGTGTAGTACAGTACCCTGTTATCCTGTGTAGTACAGTACCTTGTTCTCCTGTGTAGTACAGTACCTTGTTCTCCTGTGTAGTACAGTACCCTGTTATCCTGTGTAGTACAGTACCCTGTTCTCCTGTGTAGTACAGTACCTTGTTCTCCTGTGTAGTACAGTACCCTGTTATCCTGTGTAGTACAGTACCCTGTTCTCCTGTGTAGTACAGTACCCTGTTCTCCTGTGTAGTACAGTACCTTGTTCTCCTGTGTAGTACAGTACCCTGTTCTCCTGTGTAGTACAGTACCTTGTTCTCCTGTGTAGTAGAGTACGCTGTTCTCCTGTGTAGTACAGTACCTTGTTCTCCTGTGTAGTAGAGTACCCTGTTATCCTGTGTAGTACAGTACCCTGTTCTCCTGTGTAGTACAGTACCCTGTTATCCTGTGTAGTACAGTACCTTGTTCTCCTGTGTAGTACAGTACCCTGTTTGCCGCTTATCTATCTTGTGGTGCTCACTATCTCCCATTCAAATCTCTTTCTCCTTATCTTTCTACCTCTCTCTATCTCTTCCTCTCTCTCTACCTCTCTACCTCTCTCTCTCGCTCTCTCTCTCTCTTCCCCACTGGCTCTCCTCTCTCTGTGTGTAGGGTTGACAGGCATGGGGAGGTTGCCCAGTGGAAATCAGAACTGGCTCTCCTCAGGGGGCCAGGGATGCGCTGGGGCCGCGGGGCTTTTTAAAGACGCACAATTAAGCTTCATTTTGTATGAATATTAATGGCGTTGGTGGCAGATCTGTAAGAGATCTGTGAAGGTGTGGGAATGACTTATTCATCTGGTAGTCATGAAGTGCCTGACAGGAGAGAGAGAGGGAGTGAAGAATGGAGGGATGGAGAGAGAGAGAGAAGAGAGGGCCATGCCACTGACAGAGATAGCCTTTCTACTGGGGTAGAGGAAGACTAGGTTTGTTTTTCTTCATTTGTTTAATTCATTTATGAATGCTCTCTATCCATCTCCAAGCCCTCAGACAAATAGCCTATTGACCAATTATCAGTCTATATATGCAATATTACCTCATGTTACGCAGCTCTACACACGGCTGTCTGATATCATTTAAGTCAGTCAGATTCCTGCATTCCCTCATGTACACTTCTCTTCAATACCCCCTTTTCTATTACTCTAAGATGAAGCCTTGTTAAAAGTGTGTGTGTGTGTGTGTGTGTGTGTGTGTGTGTGTGTGTGTGTGTGTGTGTGTGTGTGTGTGTGTGTGTGTGTGTGTGTGTGTGTGTGTGTGTGTGTGTGTGTGTGTGTGTGTGTGTGTGTGTGTAAAGACATTATTAAGTATAGCTCCAGGTGTTCGGTATGGAGTGGATGATATTCTAGTTGGTCATCATAGCTTCTAAATTAGTTCAGAAATAGGATTTTCGAGACATTGACATAAAAAATACATAAAGCAAAATGAGACTAACCTCACCTTGGCTGTGCTCATTGATTCTCTCTCCCTCTCCCTCGCTCTCTCGCGCTCTGTCCCTCGCTCTCTCTCCCTCGCTCTCCCTCGCGCTCTCGCTCTCTCGCGCTCTCTCCCTCTCCCTCGCGCTCTCCCTCTCTCTCGCTCTCTCCCTCTCCCTCGCGCTCTCCCTCTCCCTCGCTCTCTCGCTCTCTCGCTCTCTCCCTCGCTCTCCCTCTCCCTCGCTCTCTCGCTCTCTCCCTCGCTCTCCCTCTCCCTCGCTCTCTCGCGCTCTCTCCCTCGCTCTCCCTCTCCCTCGCTCTCTCGCTCTCTCCCTCGCTCTCCCTCTCCCTCGCTCTCTCGCTCTCTCTCCCTCGCGCTCTCTTCCTCTCTCTCTCGCTCTCCCTCTCCCTCGCTCTCTCGCGCTCTCTCCCTCTCTCTCTCGCTCTCTCGCTCTCTCTCCCTCGCGCTCTCGCTCTCTCTCCCTCGCGCTCTCGCTCTCTCTCGCTCTCTCTCCCTCGCGCTCGCGCTCTCGCTCTCTCTCCCTCGCGCTCTCGCTCTCTCTCCCTCACTCTCGCTCTCTCTCCCTCACTCTCGCTCTCTCTCCCTCACTCTCGCTCTCTCTCCCTCACTCTCCCTCGCTCTCCCTCACTCCCTCGCTCTCCCTCTCTCTCGCTCTCTCTCCCTCGCGCTCTCTCTCCCTCGCGCTCTCGCTCTCCCTCGCTCCCCCTCGCTCTCTCTCTCTCTCTCTCTCTCTCTCTCTCTCTCTCTCTCTCTCTCTCTCTCTCTCTCTCTCCTCTCTCTCTCTCTCTCTCTCTCTCTCTCTCTCTCTCTCTCTCTCTCTCTCTCTCTCTCTCTCTCTCTCTCTCTCTCTCTCTCTCTCTCTCTCTCTCTCTCTCTCTCTCTCTCTCTCTCTCTCTCTCTCTCTCTCTCTCTCTCTCTCTCTCTCTCTCTCTCTCTCTCTCTCTCTCTCTCTCTCTCTCTCTCTCTCTCTCTCTCTCTCTCTCTCTCTCTCTCTCTCTCTCTCTCTCTCTCTCTCTATAGTAACAGTAAAAGCAGATGATGATGTCAGGACTTAAACACGAGCCTAACCTTACTAACCTTACCTTAGTTGTCACAGCATTCCATTCGAGTAAATACACATCACACTCACACTCTCTCTCTCTCTCTCTCGCTCTCTCTCACACACACACACATTTCTGCCTAAGTAAATAATGACTAGTCTTTGCAGTGTCTCTCCTGTTTTCAATAAAGTTAATGTAGTGATGCGTGTGTGCCCGTGTCCGTCTGTCTATCTGCCAGTGTGTACACTAGTGGAGTGGTGAGTGTGGCCAGACCAGTCTCAGGATGTCTGCATTAAATACTTTTCAAGTGGATGACTTCCCCTGGTTTCGTCTCTGTTTACCTTGGGAAGTGCTGTGTGTTTGTGTAAGGAACATTGCTGTGTGTTTTTACAGGGAAAGCAGCTGTATGTTTGTGTAAGGTGCGTCGTGCTAAATGAAGGGTTGCCTCTGGTGTGGGATGTAATGAAGCTTGTAGGTTGGCATGGTGCCAGTGTAGAGTAGAGTGTACCCTGGTACCCTGCCTAGTGCACTGGCCAGGGAGGCTCTATGTCAGTAGGCTTCACTGCCGTAGTACTAAATATAGAACCACGTCTATTTGTTTGGGAATCCTCAGCCTCGCTGCTGTTGTAGGGAATGACCTCCTGAGGTTATTCAGAGCCACTTAAGTCATGTCAAGAGATTGTACAGACGATGTGTTTGTGTTGTCCGTGTGATGCCAGCAGAGAGAGAGGTAGTCCTGTACCCCAGATAGAAGCATCCTACCATTGTCCTGGTGGCTGTCTGACAACTGAACACAGTGTACGATGAGCTGACTATTCAACGAAAGGAACTCAATTAGAACACTACTTTTTTATCTCTGCAAAGTAAATTGGTTTACAGACTTAATATGGTTGTGATTATAGTTAAGAGAAAACAATTTGGGGGAAAGGATGAAGGTGTGTTTCTCAAGATAGCAGATTTGGTGGAAAAGACTACTGTTGATGGGGTGTTTTGGTGTTTGTGTGACAATAGATTCACCCACGCTGGTGTGTCCACCAGTAGGTGGTTTATTGTGGAGTATTGGGTTGTAGTGTGTGTGTGTGTGTGTCTACACTCTGTGGATGTGCTGCAGTAGTGTTGCTAGGCTGTCATGTCTCCCATGCTAAACAGTGTGTCCAGCAGCACTCAATTAAAACCTAATTACAGTCTGGTATTACTGTCCTGTATTTACTTCTATCTATCTGGTCCACTGTCTGACTGGGGGACACTCAGCTCCACTCTGCCTGTATACCTAACACACACACACACACACACACACACACACACACACACACACACACACACACACACACACACACACACACACACACACACACACACACACACACACACACACACACATACACACCCACTGTACCTAAGGTTTCAGAGCTTGACAGGCATTCAAGCCTCCTTCACAGCTGGTCAAAACATGGAGGGAGGCTAGCTCACTTTAATTCATCATGTGCAAAGCTGCTGTTAGAGCTCTGCTTCATTCATCAGACCCCTGCCCCCTGAGACACACACTCTAATGCATGATGTCATTTTCTGTCAAACTCTCCCTCCCCCATCATTTTTTTCTCTATGTACTCTATTCCACTCTTTCTCATTCTCTCTCTCCTCTCTCTTTCTTCTTTCTCTATCTCTCTCTTTCGCTCTCTCTCTTTGTCTCTCTCTCTCCAGGAGGCTCCGCAGGAGAGCTACAGAGACAGCACCAGGAGTCAGCAGCATGTCCCAGGGAATTCTGGGAAGGCCAACCTTGAGGACATGGGTCTGATCCCGCAGGACTGCCCCTCCAGCCTCCCGGTGAGTGACAGCTCTCCCAGCTAATCCCCACCATTACTAAAGTGTCAAAAAGGAGTGTCACTTTTTTTTAAAAGTCGCCTTATTTGAGTGTGTAAAATATGTAAAAGGTAGTAGACAAATACAAACTGTATTTGTGTTTAATGAAAGAAACAGAGGGGGAAGAGAAAAGCACAGTGCACACTCCAACCCTTTCTCTTCCCTCCCCTTCCTCTGTGCTCCCTGAGCTGTCAAAGCAAGATTGGTGGAGAGCCCTGTCACTCAGGGTGGGATCAGAGCTACGCTCTTCAATCAAACGATCCGATTCCCTTTAGGCTCCTCTTCCCCCTCAGTCTCTGAGGGCAGACCTAGATTTCACTGCCCATTTCGGATCTAATGCCCACATTAACACTACGCCACTCTGTTGTGTGTGCACTGCCTACATAAGTAGAAATGGGCACCTTAGATTAGGCTCTGCTACACTAAGTATTGTTAGAGTGAAGAGAAGAAGCGGAGAGGACAGGAGGTGCGAGAAGCAGAGAGAAGAAAAGAGGAGGGGGGAGAAGTGGAGAGGAGAGGAAGGGATAGGAGGGAGGAGAAGCGGAGAGGAGAGGAAGGGAGAGGAATGGAGAGCAGAGGAAAGGGGAGGAGAGGAGCGGAGAAGCGGAGAGGAAGGGAGAGGAGAGAACAGGTGTACTAGGGTAATATTCTGAGCTGGATCCTGCCTTATATACACTAATTTGATTTAATTACAATGAGCCTTGTGAGTGCAATAGTCTCTCAGCTAGTCAAGATGGGGGATGTAGTTCAACACAGTCCTTTCTCTCTTCCTCTCTTTCATTTTCTCTCTGTCTTTCTGTCCCTATCATCTCCCGCTTTTCTCTCGTTCTCTCTCTTTTAACCGTCTCCCTCTTTACGGAAGTGTAACCCTCTGCTGTCTCTGTCTGTCACATGCTGCCTGTTTTACCTCTCTCTCTCTTTCATCCTCCTTTCTTTCTCTCTGATCCAATACTTCACTGCCATTCCCTAGCTCTCTCAACATCGTCCCTCTCTTTCTCTCTCTTCAAGCATTCCCCCTCTCCCTCCCTCTCCTCTCGATGTCTCTGAACCTCAATCATGAAAGGTTTTTTTTTGTAAATGAGAGATTGCGTTGATGTGTCAGTGTGTTCCCAGAGCGTCTCAGCTCAGCCTTCACTACACTACCATGCACATCACATCAGTTCACATTATGTTGCTTTAATCCCAGCATCGCCTCAGAGCAATTTCTGGACTATTTCCAACCATAGAAACAGATAGACTAGATGTTAATCTGCAGGGATGTTTGGCAGGTGTATTTTGTTTCTAGAACGCCCATGCGTTGGTTTTCTCTTTGTGTGTGTGTGTGTGTGTGTGTGTGTGTGTGTGTGTGTGTGTGTGTGTGTGTGTGTGTGTGTGTGTGTGTGTGTGTGTGTGTGTGTGTGTGTGTGTGTGTGTGTGTGTGTGTGTGTGTGTAATTGTCAGGAAGCAGCCAGAACTGTTTTCTTTCACCTGTCTGATGTTGGGTCGGAAGCTCCTGTCATCTCCCCACTGGGGGAACCGAGGGTCGGGGAACTCTATTATGACTGTGATATGTGGTTGTCCCACCCAGGTATCTTTAGATGAATGCACTAACTGCAAGTCACTCTGGATAAGAGCGTCTGCTAAATGACTCAAATGGAAATGGTAATGGAACTGTCCTGTTATTGTTTCTGATTGTGCTGGAATGTGGTGTGTGTGTGTGTGTGTGTGTGTGTGTGTGTGTGTGTGTGTGTGTGTGTGTGTGTGTGTGTGTGTGTGTGTGTGTGTGTGTGTGTGTGTGTCTGCATCTATTCAAGCCTGGACACTTATTCACTTTTAGCTTCACTTTTAGCAGTGGTGTTGGGTTGATCTCTAGCTTGTGAGAGCAGCTTCCAGCCCTGACACCTGAGGCTGTGCTCCAGTGAAGCCTGTTCCTCTAGTCTAGTCTGAGCTTTCACACGCTGCCTACTGTAGCCTTGCCGTTCCAGTCAGTACATGTTGCCCTGCTCTCTCCTCTCCTCCCCTGACAGCCAGTCAAGCAGTCAGCCTGCTCTGTTCTGTTTCCGTGACAGGGAGTGGAGGGGGAACCATGTGGAAAGAGTGGGAGAGAGAAGGGGGGGCAGGGAGAAGTGAGGCAAAATGGACTTTGAATCACAAGTTGTATGAAATGTGTAGGTTTTAGGTGTAATGTTTTTTTCAAATCCTAGATAATGTGAGTAACACACAACTCCGACCTTCCACATTCCACACATACATGGTGGTGTGATGCTCCAACTGCGGTGGTCTCAGCCAGACTTTCATGAAACAAAAGAGAAAAATAGAATGACCACTCTCCCTCCCTCCTCCTCTCCTCCGTTTTTCCCACTGCTGCCTGGGCCATGATTGACAGGGCGCAGCTGGGGAGGCCGATACCCCCGCTCCTTAAACACACACTTCACACGCACACACACACACTCCCCCTCAGTCTGTGTGTGTGTGTGTGGCACCAGTCCTCCCACCCATGGTGTGTGTAGGAGTGTGAGAGGAACATGCCATGCATGCTCCTTATGTTCTCCCCGTGTTCTCTTCAGAGCTGTAATGTCACAGAGGGGTTAGGGCTCTGCACTGTGGCCCACTCAACCCCACTGCATGCTGGGAAGGGAGGTAAAGGGAGTGAGTGAGGAAGGGACAGAGAGGGAGGGGGAGAGAGGCTCAGAGACGGGGGGGACTAGTGCATCATACTGTATCCAGCTACCCAGTTAAACTGCTACCTACTCTTAGTCTACTGTGAAATACTGTACAAGGGTTAGAAGAGAAACACTGTTGTTTGTGTATTACACACACAGTATTTTCCTATGATCAATATTCTGTCAAGTGCATTTTGCTGAACTCATGCAGACATATTTTCTATGTTTTGTGCACACACACAAAACATGTGTTTTGTACACTTTGTACCCAAGTCTTGCTCCAGGCCAGACATGTGAACCTGGCTTTACTTAAAAGGCACCCTGGCTGACTTGCTTCTGAAGGGTTACTCCTTGAGCTTGTTTAGCAGCGTTTAGCTTGGCGTCAGTCCCTCTACATCAATGATTCATTGGGAAGCAGACTCATGTCCTGGCTCTGTATAGAGTAGGATAGCAGGCATGACCAGAGGCTGTAGCAATTCTCACAAAATAGGATCCGTTATGAAAGGGACTCTGTAGTTGGAGTCTGTGTGGGATTAGCTGCTGTGGGTCTTTTAGAAGTATGCTGTTCTTCTAGAAACTCAAGCATCAGTTGTCGGGTGACTGGTTTCCACTGTGTGGAAGCTCAGCCCAACTCACAAACCAACATAGTTCCATAGAAACTGTGCAGGTGCTGTTGGGCTGTGTGTGTGTGTGTGTGTGTGTGTGTGTGTGTGTGTGTGTGTGTGTGTGTGTGTGTGTGTGTGTGTGTGTGTGTGTGTGTGTGTGTGTGTGTGTGTGTGTGTCAGGGTAGGAACATGTGGCGCAGGACACCCGCAGCATTTTAATTTGCCTGGACATTTGAGAAAGTGACCAGACACATGTGCATTGGGTGGGTAACCTGATTAGGGCGTCCACCCACGGCGCTCAGAATGACTTAAATCACATTTAAATTACGATAATTCATAGTAACAGAACATGCAAGTTGAGGATGCAACTATGTGCAGTCTTTCTTACCAAATCCGGTTGCGCACTTTGAAGACTGTAGAACAACTGTCCACATGTACTTTTCCTCAGCCAACAAGATGAGTAATGAACAGCAACATCACTAGCCTATGTCAATGCACTATCCTCATAGTAGAAAAGTTGTCCTGTTTTATTGGTCAGCGTGTCGAGAAATAAATAGCCTGTTCCAAACAGACTCTGGGACAGTTGTGGGACGATAAATCCCAAATGTATACATCCGGTAGGCCTAGGCAAAAACAGATATATATATATATATATATATATATATATATATATATATATATATATATATATATATATATATATATATATATATATTAAGCAATGTGTCTGAAGCAACAGATTTAGCTTTAACTTTCAGCTTAAACTGTTGATAAACTAGTATTATTTCACATTATACGCGCAGCAATGCATACAAGACAGTAGGCTACACGCAAATGTTCGTTCCATAATACAATGAATGGGAAAACACTATTGTGGAAGTGCACCGAACATGCGAGCGGTTTCATGTGACAGAGATGAAAATATCCGTTAGAAATGTAGAAAGAGGGGAGATGTAATATGCAACAACTAACATGGGTTGCTAGTATGACTAGGATTGTGCCTTTTGGCTACTGGACAACGAAAGAAAGTTTATATAAAAGAATTTCCTCCACGGATATCGTCTGAATTTGGCTAGGCTACTTTGAAGCAAGGTAAGACATTCATAATATGTAGTAAAACGTTCAGGTTTCAAACAATTAAGTATAGGTTTTCAAAGCGCATACTGCCTCCAGCTCATTGCAAAGTGGTGTGTGACGCGCTGATGAAGTCTGCCTTGCGTTGCCTATGCATTTGCTGTTCGAGATGCTGTAGCTCTTACACTGTCTGACAGATTTTCCGCTCAAAGGCCTTACGGCCAATCTGCATAGGCCTGACGTTCTATCTGCTGCATGTGTGATAAATAAGATATGTAAAGAATATACTGTACACACTCGCCAATTTAATTCCATGAAATAATGCAAATTAATCTATAGACTGATAAGCATGACCAGTCAAATGTATTTCCATCGACTGGTATTTCCGACAATGAGTAGGCTAAAAAGCATAATTTTTACAATGGGAATTTTTATTTTACTCCTGGACAATTTTTATTGATCGGCTTTTCGATTATTTTTTTTACCGCCAAAAGCAGATAAACCCTGGTGTTTGTGTGCGTGTGTAAGTTAATTAAGTGTGTGTGTGTGCAACAAGATAGCACAGTTTCCCTTCAAAATTCGACATATTATGGGTGAACTCTATTTCCCACGAATTAATTCTGCGTGGTTATAGGGATAATTCCGCGTAGTTACTGGGTTAAAACAGAAACAACTCAAAGGGTTAAGTTTAGGTATTCATTCTGAGTGGATAAGGTTAGGGTCATGGTTTGGGAAAGGCTTAAAATAAAAGAATTCTAAACGATGCGCTATTACCATCAAGTATCATCAAGTATTCTCACGGCTTGCTGGAGCATTGTGAACTGTGGTGGCGAAGGGGTCTAACCAGCACGCTCTGGCTCTGAGCAGCACCAGCTCAGTGCTGGGCACTCGTTTAAAAAATGTTGCTGAAGGCATATATCAATATTCAGGGGACTTTTTTGGAAATCACTGTCTATTTCTTGTGATCAGTCTGGTGTGTGTGTGTGCGTGCGTGCGTGTGTGTGTGTGTGTGTGTGTGTGTGCAGCAGAGCATCAGTCCAGGTCAGGGGTGAGCCTGTTCATCTGTGGAGGAAGACTGTAAACTCAGGACCTATCCCCTTCCCTTCGCTCCACTGAACCCTAACACAGGACACACACACACTATATATATTTAATTTCTTCAGAGTGAGGCAAGACGGAAACTGAGAGGGATGAACCTGGTTAAGCAAACACAGCTCAGCTCTACTGGCGACTCTATACTACCCCTCACACCAGAGGAGAGGAGAGGGGAGAGGAGGAGAGTGAGACGAGGAGACTGGACTGTAGCACCCACTCAGATCAAGGGGAACAGTTTAAGGCCAACTTGAGAGAGCGAGAGGGAGAGCTGTAACTACTACCCAGAACAGACATACAGTGCCTTGCAAAAGTTTTCACCCCCTTGGCGTTTTTCCTATTTTGTTGCATTACAACCTGTGGGGTAGTCTGTGTGTGTGTGTGTGTGTGTGTGTGTGTGTGTGTGTGTGTGTGTGTGTGTGTGTGTGTGTGTGTGTGTGTGTGTGTGTGTGTGTGTGTGTGTGTGTGTGTGTGTGTGTGTGTGTGTGTGTGTGTGTGTGTGTGTGTGTGTGTGTGTGTGTGTCATTTAAATATTTTGATTTCATGTAATGGACATACACAAAATAGTTCAAATTGGTGAAGTGAAATAAAATAAAAATATTGTTTCAAAAAATTCAAAACAATGTGTGTGCATATGTATTCACCCCCTTTACTATGAAGCCCCTAAATAAGATTTGGTGCAACCAATTACCTTCCGAAGTCACATAATTAGTTAAATAAAGTCCACCTGTGTGCAATCTAAGTGTCACATGATCTCAGTATATACACCTGTTCTGAATGGCCCCACAGTCTGCAACACCGCTAAGCAAGCGCCACCATGAAGACCAAGGAGCTCTCCAAACAGGTCAGGGACAACGTTGTGGAGAAGAACAGATCAGGGTTGGGTTATAAAAAAATATCAGAAACTTTGAACATCCCATGTAACAGCATTAAATCCATTATTAAAGAATGGAAAGAATATGGCGCCACAACAAACCTGCCAAGAGAGGGCCGCCCACCAGACCAGGCAAGGAGGGCATTAATCAGAGAGGCAACAAAGAGACCAAAGATAACCCTGAAGGAGCTGCAAAGCTCCACAGCGGAGATTGGAGTATCTGTCCATAGGACCACTTTAAGCCGTACACTCCACAGAGCTGGGCTTTACGGAAGAGTGGCCAGAAAAAAGACATTGCTTAAAGAAAAAAATAAGCAAACACGTTTGGTGTTCTCCAAAAGGCATGGAAGAAGGTACTCTGGTCAGATAAGACTAAAATTGAGCTTTTTGGCCATCAAGGAAAACGCTATGTCTGGGGCAAACCCAACACCTCTCATCACCCCGAGAACACTTTCCCACAGTCAAGCATGGTAGTGGCAGCATCATGCTGTGGGGATGTTTTTCATCAGCAGGGACTGGGAAACTGGTCAGAATTGAAGGAATAATGGATGGCGCTAAATACATGGAAATTCTTCAGGGAAACCTGTTTCACTCTTCCAGAGATTTGAGACTGGGACGGAGGTTCACCTTCCAGCAGGACAATGACCCTAAGCAACACTCGAGTGGTTTAAGGGGAAATATTTACATGTCTTGGAATGGCCTAGTCAAAGCCCAGACCTCAATCCAATTGAGAATCTGTGTTATGACTTAAAGATTGCTGTACACCAGCGGAACCCATCCAACTTGAAGGAGCTGGAGCAGTTTTGCTTTGAAGAATGTGCAAAAATCTCAGTGGCTAGATGTGCCAAGCTTATAGAGACATACCCCAAGAGATTTGCAGCTGTAATTGCTGCAAAAGGTGCCTCTACAAAGTATTGACTGTGGGGGGTGAATAGTTATGCACGCTCAAGTTTTCAGTTTTTTGGTCTTATTTCTAGGTCTGTTTCACAATGAAAAATAATTTGCATCTTCAAAGTGGTAGGCATGTTGTGTAAATCAAATGATACAAACCCCCTCAAAATCCATTTTAATTCCAGGTTGTAAGGCAACAAAAATATGAAAATGCCAAGGGGGTGAATACTTTCGCAAGCTACTGTAGAGAGAGAGAGCTGTAACTACTACCAAGAACACACAGAGAGAGAGAGAGCTGTAACTACTACCCAGAACAGAGAGAGAACACACATCTAGAGGAGATAATCAACCAGAGTCTATGGTATGTTTAGATATAGTTTAGAGGCTGTTTATACAGAAAATTGGTGTAAAACCCGTACAAACTGTATTTATAATTATTTGACAATATTTTAAGTTGACAGTAATTCTATTTCACAATTTCTGATATATCACATACCTTTTATGATTATGCCTCTACTGCCATTCATTCCAATTAGACGGGTTGGGATTTCTCCCTGACCAATATGGCTGCCATTTTCACCCCATTCTGTAACTTTGAGGGTTTATATACTGTATCCGCTCTAGAAATTGAATAGGATCTCTATGGCAGAGACATTCAATCCCCTCCTGGATCAAGATCCCTGTTGCATAAATTGTTGTGTGCGTATAAAATTATATATATATAAAATTATATATATATATATACACAAAGTATATACAGTTGAAGTCGGAAGAATACATACACCTTAGCCAAATACATTTAAACTCAGTTTTTCACAATTCCTGACATTTAATCCTAGTAAAAATTCCCTGTCGTAGGTCAGTTAGGGTCATCACTTTATTTTAGCAATGTGAAATGTCAGAATAATAGTAGAGAGAATGATTTATTTAAGCTTTTATTTCTTTCATCACATTCCCAGTGGGTCAGAAGTTTACATACAATCATAAAAGTACTTGGTAGCATTACCTTTAAATTATTTAACATGAGTCAAACGCTTCGGGAAGCCTTCCACAAGCTTCCCACAATACGTTGGGTGAATTTTGTCCCATTCCTCCTGACAGAGCTGGTGGAACTGAATCAGGTTTGCCTCCTTGCTCGCACGTGCTTTTTCAGTTCTGCCAACAAATTTTCTATGGGATTGAGCTCAGGGCTTTGCGATGGCCACTCCAATACCTTGACTTTGTTGTCCTTAAAACATTTCGCCAGAACTTTGGAAGTATGCTTGGGGTCATTGTCTATTTGGAAGACCAATTTGCGACCAAGCTTTAACTTCCTGACTGATGTCTTGAGATGTTGCTTCAATATATCCACATACCTTTCCTGCATCATGATGCCATTTAAGTGCACCAGTCCCTCCTGCAGCAAAGCACACTCCCACAATATGATGCTGCCAACCCCAGTTGGGATGGTGTTCTTTGGCTTGCAAGCATCCCCCTTTTTCCTCCAAACATAACGATGGTCATTATGGCCAAACTGTTCTATTTTTGTTTCATCAGACCAGAGGACATTTCTCCAAAAAGTACAATCTTTGTCCCCATGTGCAGTTGCAAACCGTAGTCTGGCTTTTTTATGGAGATTTTGGAGCAGTTGCTTCTTCCTTGCTGAGCGGCCTTTCAGGTTATGTAGATACAGGACTTGTTTTACTGTGGATATAAATACTTTTGTACCTGTTTCCTCCAGCATCTTTACAAGTCCTTTGCTGTTGTTCTGGGATTGATTTGCACTTTTCGCACCAAAGTACGTTCTTCTCTAGGAGACAGAACGCGTCTCCTTCCTGAGCGGTATGATGACTGTGTGGTCCCATGGTGTGTATACTTGCGTACTATTGTTTGTACAGATGAACGTGGTACCTTCAGGCGTTTGGAAATTGCTCCCAAGGATGAACCAGACTTGTGAAGGTCTACAAATATTTTTCTGAGGTCTTGGCTGATTTCTTTAGATTTTCCCATGATGTCAAGCAAAGAGGCACTGAGTTTGAAGGGAGGCCTTGAAATACATTGTAACGGTTCTCCTCTTCCTCTTCATCCGAAGAGGATGAGCATGGATTGAACCAAGACGCAGCGTGATACTTAGACATCATTTATTTACACAAGACGGAAAAAAACACGAAACGAAAACACTTGAATAATTAACAAAATAACAAAACGGAGTAGACAGACCTGGACATGGAACTTACATAAAACACGAAGAACTCACGAACAGGAACAGACTACATAAACCGATACAGTCCCGTGTGACGCGACAAACACTGACACAGGAGACAACCACCCACAACAAACAATGTGAAACAACCTACCTTAATATGACTCTCAATTAGAGGAAACGCCAAACACCTGCCTCTAATTGAGAGCCATACCAGGCAACCCTTAAACAAACATAGAAACAGAAAACATAGACTGCCCACCCAAACTCACGTCCTGACCAATTAACACATACAAAAAACTAACAGAAACAGGTCAGGAACGTGACATACATCCACAGGTACACCTCCAATTAACTCTTATGATGTCACTTAGCCTATCAGAAGCCATGCCATTATTTTCTGGAATTTTCCAAGCTGTTTAAAGGCACAGTCAACTTAGTGTATGTAAACTTCTGACCCAATGGATTTGTGATACAGTGAATTCTAAGTGAAATAATCTGTCTGTAAACAATTGTTGGGAAAATGACTTGTGTCATGCACAAAGTAGATGTCCTAACCGGCTTGCAAAAACTATAGTTTGTTAATAAGAAATTTGTGGAGTGGTTGAAAAACAAGTTTTAATGACTCCAACCTAAGTGTTTGTAAACTTCCGACTTCAACTGTACATTTTTTGAAATAGCACCCCGTGTGTGCACTTTGGCTAATAACATATGCACCAGTATGGTACAGAGACGGTATGATCATCTAGATACTGTCCAACGTACGTGCATGTGTGTGGGGCTGGTGTAAAACTAACGCCTTGTTAACTGGAGGATAGAGAACAACACACACACACACACACACACACACACACACACACACACACACACACACACACACACACACACACACACACACACACACACACACACACACACACACACACACACACACACACACACACACACACACACACACACACACACACACACAGAGAGAGAACAAGTGAAAAAGCAATCCCCTTCCAGCTGGTATGGCAGAAGTGTATGTATTTCACTAGAGTACCGGGACATACTAGCACTACTGGCTTGGGTAATAGGCCATGTTCGCAGTTCTTGCCTTTGTCTGTGTGGGGAATCCCAGATGGGATGGCTGGGTGTGGGGTGGAGTCAGTTGTCTATGTGAGAGAGGTAGAGGAAGATAGAGATAGTACCCTTATCTCCTCTACCTCGCTCCCCCTCTCTCCTGTTTTCTTCAGCAGGGAATAGCAGGCTATGTCCAGAGGCACCAGTGATATCCTCCCTGGTTGTACTCTAAATACCATATATATATATAAACCCCCAGTAGAGGTATCAGAGTGATTCGGCCCACCTCCCCCTAGGAGAGGTACCAGAATGGTTCAGTCCACCTCTCCTCCATTTTCCCAACAGCAGTCTTTCAGTCTACCTCTCTACCATTCTCCCCCCAGGAGTGGTTCAGCCCACTTCTCTACCATTCTCCCCCCAGGAGTGGTTCAGTCCACTTCTCTACCATTCTCCCCCCAGAAGTGGTTCAGTCCACTTCTCTACCATTCCCCCCCAGGAGTGGTTCAGTCCACTTCTCTACCATTCTCCCCCCAGGAGTGGTTCAGTCCACTTCTCTACCATTCTCCCCCCAGGAGTGGTTCAGTCCACTTCTCTACCATTCCCCCCCAGGAGTGGTTCAGTCCACCTCGTAACCTTCCTGGATATTTTTATAATTCATCATCAGCTGCCTGCCAGCTAGCGCCCGCATCGAAATATTCTCACCACTCAAACTGGCTGTTGGAAGTCTGAAATTACATCTGTCTTTGAAGTTGGGCACACTGTTAGGGTTGCTATAGCGACGGGGATGGGGAGGGGGACTAGCGACCTCCTCGGGAGGAAGGATATGCATGAGATACACAGTGAATTGTCCTGATGGTATTATTGTGATATTATTACCATCTCATAAGTGCCTATTGTTACTTGTTAGGTTATTAGTGGTTGACAACATTTGTCTTCCCCGGCACGCAGACTTCCTGCCTGACATTCTCCATTAGATCCATTAAGCTCTGGATCTGATGCCTGAATGTCTTTCTTGAGACAAAAATACAACTTCTTACCAATGTTGTTTTATTGGTGGTATGCGTAATCACACACACACACACACACACACACACACACACACACACACACACACACACACACACACACACACACACACACACACACACACACACACACACACACACACACACACACACACACACACACACACACACACACACACACACACACACACACACACACACACACACACACACACACAGACTACCCCACAGTTTGTTTGAGCTCCTAATATTCCACTAACAAATGGAATATTCATATATTTTGCTGTGCTGGTGATGCAAGGGGCTGTGGGTGAGAAAGAGGCAGGGTTGTGTCGAAGGGGTGGAGGATGAGAGCAAAGCCTAATCTAAGACCTAGTACTCTATGGCTTTTGATGGAGAGAGAAAGAGCGAGAAGCGGAAAACATTTAATGGAAAAGCTCGACCAAATTTGTTTCGCCGCAATTTGTATGTTCCCTGCCTGTAAGGAATCATACGAGCATGAGACAGAGAGAGGGAAAGAGTGAAAGAGCGAGGGATGTGCTAGAGGTGGTGAGGGGAGGAGAGGAGAGAGGCTGGGGGGGTGAAAATAATGTTCCATTAATGCAGAGCGGAGCATGTGAAAGTCCCGGCGCCAATCTGCATTTCCCCAAAGTCTCAGCGTTATACATTTTTCATGAACAGTGAGCGGGAATTAGCGACGGATTGCTGCTGCATCTCGCTCCTCGTGGTCTGAGGCTATGGAGAGAGGAGAGAGAGGGGGAGAGCGACAGAAGGGGGGGTTGGAGAGAGCGAGGAAGGGGGTATAGAAAGAGTAAGAGGGATAGCAAGAATGAAGTAGAAGAGGGAGAGAGAGAGGGATGAAGGGAGAGATGCCCTTATGGGTGGCTGGTGCAGCTCCATTGTACCGGCAGGGTAATCAGGTTGTTCTCTCTCTCTCTCTCTCTCTCTCTCTCTCTCTCTCTCTCTCTCTCTCTCTCTCCTCTCTCTCTCTCTCTCTCTCTCTCCTCTCTCTCTCTCTCTCTCTCTCTCTCTCTCTCTCTCTCTCTCTCTCTCTCTCTCTCTCTCTCTCTCTCTCTCTCTCTCTCTCTCTCCTCTCTCTCTCTCTCTCTCTCTCTCTCTCTCTCTCTCTCTCTCTCTCTCTCTCTCTCTCTCTCTCCTCTCTCTTCTCTCTCTCTCTCTCTCTCTCTCTCTCTCTCTCTCTCTCTCTCTCTCTCTCTCTCTCTCTCTCTCTCTCTCTCTCTCTCTCTCTCTCTCTCTCTCTCTCTCTCTCTCTCCTCTCTCTCTCTCTCTCTCTCTCTCTCTCTCTCTCTGTCTCTCTCTCGTTGATTGAAATGTTAGTATTCTTTGTGTACTAAGGGCTACTTAGAGTCCAGGCCTGTGCTGCTGGCTGCCTATACAGGGTGCTAAGGATTGGAGGTGAGAAGGTATGGATCTAGGTCTAGGGGCTATAGGGGCTATACATGTATTGCAGGGGTGTAGGAGAGATGTTTTGGTAGTTTGACCTCTAGCCCCTTCCCAACAGAGCCCCCTAGTGGCTGTGCAGCTGCAGCCCCTGTCAATTTCCAGGCAGTGCATTGTGGGAGTTTGACTACAGCTCACCAGATAGAAACACAATTAGAGGGCTTCTCTCTCAGACAGCACACTCAAGACTGGGTTGTTGCAGGGGAAAGTGACTGGGAATGTTTTTGGATCTGTGTCGAGGGGAACATCAAGGAGTGCTGAACACACACGCTCAAACACCCAGATTTGGACTGCTTGATGCTTTTCTCACAGTTGACTTCACACAGCAACATTACAGTACTGGCTCAGTGCCACTTTCTCTGCAGTTTCCCACAATGCTCTCTGTGCAGGAGTTGATTCTGTAACTGTAACATGTCACTAGCACTGAGCGATTAACCAACATTTGTTCTTTTTCCATTTTTAAACAACTAATTGACTGATGTCGGTTCAATTATTTGAGTTCCGTTTCGTAGTTTTTTTTTCTTTGAGCTCAATGCGCAATTTTGTCAGACAGCACAGGCAGCAGCTCTATAAAGACGATTACTTGGAATTAAATAATAGTCATCAAATGAAACAAAAGTAGTTTACACAACAACGGAAATATTTTATTAAAGTAAAGTAATGATGGTTAATAAGTGATAAGCAGTAATGGGCAGTCACGACCATCATTGGACTTTTATTAATAGTTTTATTCTGTGTTGTTACAGCATTCACCCCACATAATGCATAGTGCATTTAATGTTCATTTGTTTTTATCTAAACTGAAATCGAAAAGACGGTGATCATTTAAAAAAGAATCTATCCGAACCCAAACTGACCTTTAAAAAAACGCTAATCGCTCAGCACTAAACCACACACACCACCGGCAGCGTTAATGCATAGTCTCACTGCTGCTCCCGTCAAAGTGTGCAACAATAAATCATATGGTGAACGCTGAAACAATGCAAGCTTCTGAAAACAGCATGTTTACATTTTTTAAGAAGCATTTAATTATCCTCCAACCATGACTGGCGACGCCCGCAGTCTCTGAGGATACACCACACGCACATCGCAGGCTCACCTTACGGCCTGCTGGGACGGCCACCACACCTGCAAGGCATGTCTCTCTTAAGTACCTCACCCACACCCACACACACACACATACACACACACCTCACATACACACACACCTCACATACATACAGGCATATGGAAGGGTGAACTCTATCTGTACGTTGCTTTAGAAAGGACCCACAGTATAATTTTTTTAACTTCATATTTATCATCTCCAGCACCACCTCAACATCAATGTGAAAATGGCGCATTTCTATGACATCATCAACCAATTATTAGGCAATTAGTAGGCAATGCCTACTCATAATTGATTAAAATCACGCGATGCACACCGATGATGTCATTGGAAATAGTTATCTTCCTGTATTTTATTTACGACAGAACATAGAACCATTTTCACATATGTTGATGTTGGGGTGGTGCTGGATATGAAATGTTCCTTTAATATAGTCTACTCCTGTGTCCTCACTATCTACTAGTGTCTACAGGACTGACACATTTTTTTCTCTGGTGTTTTTTTTGGACTCGTCTCTGTGTAGATAATGTGTGAAATGATGTCTGTAAAGAGGCCAATTAAAGCCGACTTATCTGCTGTCACCACGACACACGCTGACATGGAGGGGGACAGGGACTGTCACCAGCAGCATGGAGTGTGCGACTCAGAGCTGTTCCTTCGCAGCCTCTCCTGACCTTCGGAGTGTGACCGTATCCAGCCAGCTCTGGTTAGGCAGCCACCCAAGCATAGGATTCTGGCCATGTCCTGGCTTCTCTCTTCTCGCCTTGTCTCCTCTCCCCCTTACCCCTCCCCTCCCATCCCCTCTGACCCCAATATCATCCAGACATGGTCTATAGGGGAAGAATGGGTCTGTTATTATGGCTCCTGTCCATCTGTCTATAAACCCTCTCAAACACTGCCTTATGGCTGGGTGCTGATTGACGTGGAGATTGGATGTGGTGTAGTCTCACCAGCACCACACACACACACACAGGCACACACACACACCACCGGCAGTATGATCATGTTTTCATACTGTTTTACCCACTTTATATGTATATACTGTATCCTAGTCATGGCTCTTCCTATATGCCTATTGCTGTACATACCTTTTCTATTAATATTCTGTCCATGCTGTCTCTACACACCATTATATGTACATATACAGTACCAGTCAAAAGTTTGGACACACCTACTCATTCAAAGGTTTTTCTTTATTTTTACTATTTTCTTCATTGTAGAATAATAGTGAAGACATCTAAACTATGAAATTACAGATAAGGAATCATGTAGTAACCAAAAAAGTGTTAAACAAATCAAAATATATTTTAGATTTTAGATTCTTCAAAGCAGCCACCGTTTGCCTTGATGACAGCTTTGCACACTCTTGACATTCTCTCAACCAGCTTCACCTGGAATGCTTTTCCAAAAGTCTTGAAGGAGTTCCCACATATGTTGAGCATTTGTTGTGTATAAAATGAGCTCTAAAAGTATTGGGACAGTGACACTTTTTGTTCTTGTTTTGGCTCTGTAATCCAGTTCTTTGGATTTGAAATGGTACATTGACTGAGGTTAAAGTGCAGACTGCTTTAATTTGAGGGCATCTTCATCCATGTCAGATGAACCGTTTAGAAATTACAGCACTGTTTGTATATAGTCCCCCCATTTTAGGGGGACAAAAGTATTGGGTTAAATTCACTTATGTGTATTTAAGTAGTCAAAAATGTCATATTTGATCCCATATTCCTAGCATGCAATGACTACATCAAGTTTGTGACTCAAACTTTTTCGATGCATTTGCTGTTTGTTTTGGTTGTGTTTCGGATTACAGTGCATTCGGAAAGTATTCAGACCCCTTGACTTTTTCCCCCTTTTGTTATGTTACAACCTTAATCTAAAATGAATTAAATAAAACATTTTCCTCACCAATCTACACACAATACCCTATAATGACAAAGTAAAAACATGTTTTAAAAATGTTTGCCAATGTATTAAAAATACAAACAGAAACACCGTATTTATGTAAGTATTCAGGCCCTTTGCTATGAGACAAATTGAAATCGAAATTGAGCTCAGGTGGATCTTGTTTCTATTGATCATCCTTGAGATGTTTCAACAACTTAATTGGAGTCCACCTGTGGTAAATTCAATTGATTGGACAGGATTTGGAAAGGCACACACCTGTCTATATAAGGTCCCACAGTTGACAGTGCATGTCAGAGCAAAAACTAAGCCATGAGGTCAAAGGAATTGTCCGTAGATCCCTGAGACATGATTGTGTTGAGGCACAGATCTGGGGAAGGGTACCAAAACATTTATGCATTATTGAAGGTCCCCAAGAACACTTTGGCCTCCATCATTCTTAAATGGAAGAAGTTTGGAACCACCAAGACTCTTCCTAGAGCTGGCCGCCTGGCCAAACTGACCATTCAGGGGAGAAGGGCCTTGGTCAGGGAGGTGACCAAGAATCCGATGGTTCCTCTGTGGAGATCGGAGAACCTTCCAGAAGGACAACCATTTCTGCTGCACTCCACCGATCAGGCCTTTATGGGAGAGTGGCCAGATGGAAGCCACTCCTCAGTAAAAGATACATGACAGCCCGCTTGGAATTTACCAAAAGGCACTTAAAGACTCTCAGACCACAAGATTCTCTGGTCTGATGAAACCAACTCTTTGGGCTGAATGCCAAGCGTCACACTTGGAGGAAACCTGCCACCATCCCTACAGCGAAGCATGGTGGTGGCAGCAGCATGGTGGTGGTAGCATCCATTTTTCAGCGGTAGGGACTGGGAGACTAGTCAGGATCGAGGGAAAGATGAACGGAGGAAAGTACAGAGAGATCCTTGATGAAAACCTGCTCCAGAGCACTCAGGACCTCAGACTGGGGCAAAGGTTCACCTTCCAACAGGACAACGACCCTAAGCACATAGCCAAGACAACAAAGGAGTGGCTTCAGGACAAGTCTCTGAATGTCCTTGAGTGGTCCAGCCAGAGACCGGACTTGAACCCGATCAAACATCTCTGCAGAGACCTGAAAATAGCTGTGCAGCGATGATCCCCATCCAACCTGACAGAGCTTGAGAGGATCTGCAGAGAAGAATAGGAGAAACTCCCCAAATACAGGTGTGCCAAGCTTGTAGCGTCATACCCAAGAAGACTTGTGGCTGTAATCGCTGCCAAAGGTGCTTCAACAAAGTACTGAGTAAAGGGTCTGAATACTTATGTAAATGTGATATTTCAGTTTTGGATTTTTAATACATTTGCAAACATTTCTAAAAGCCTGTTTTTTGTTTTGTTATTATGGGGTGTTTTGTGTGAGGAGAAAAAATGGTTTAATACATATTTGAATATCGCTGTAACGCAACTAAATGTGGAAAAAGTGTCTGAATTCTTTCCAAATGCACTGCATTTTGTGCCCAATAGAAATGCACTGCACTTCCAAATGCACTGCATTTTGTGCCCATTTTGTGCCCAATTTGTGCCCAATAGAAATGAATGGTAAGTAATGTGTCATATTGGAGTCAAAATGGTGGGGGAATGAGCCGTTCTACCTGATGGAAATCTCCTGTGAACTCATGTCTCAGCGTAAATCCAGCCGGCCAATACAATTTGATTTGGGCCAGATTACAACTGTTTTGCTGGACGCTATATATAGCAGGCAGCTTTATAGGCAATACATCTGTGTGTGTGTGTGTGTGTGTGTTTGTGTGTGTGTGTGTGTGTGTGTGTATGTGTGTGTGTGTGTGTGTGTGTGTGTGTGTGTGTGTGTGTGTGTGTGTGTGTGTGTGTGTGTGTGTGTGTGTGTGTGTGTGTGTGTGTGTGTGTGTGTGTGTGTGAGCAGCCGTTTTATGAGAACGAGAACGTGATCTACCGCTTGCATGTAAATATCAGAATCGGAAGAATTGACTTTCGCGACCATCCCCTATCTGCAAGCGTAGCCAATTCCATTACACCTTATTGATATCTAGATTTAACCAACCAAACAGAATACATACAAATTGAAATGCATAGTGGCAAGTGAAAACATAAGCAACCCTGTTACATTAATACCCATTCAGATTGGTTTAATTGTTTTTGTTTCACTACTTGGCCTGGCCGTGTGTGTGTGTGTGTGTGTGTGTGTGTGTGTGTGTGTGTGTGTGTGTGTGTGTGTGTGTGTGTGTGTGTGTGTGTGTGTGTGTGTGTGTGTGTGTGTGTGTGTGTGTGTGTGTGTGTGTGTGTGTGTGCAGCTTCAGCCAGAATGAATGGTGTTAATCCAGTACAACATGGACATAAATCCCATTATATAACAGCCAAGACGCATGGCTCACTGTGTTCCACTAATGGCGGACACCTCTCTGAAAGAAGGTTGGAGAGGGGGGGAGGCTACAGGAGAGGATTGGAAAGTCAGGAGGAGGACGGGGGGAGTAGAGGAGCAGATGGGGAGGAGGGAAGGTTAGGAAGAGGGAGGGAGGGGAGGTGTTGGTGTGTTTTGGCTCAGGGCCAAGGGTGACACCTGTTGTTCAGAGGCAGAGAGTTCACATAGTTTGATTTGATTGATTAGGATCCCCATTAGCGGACGCCAATGGCGAAAGCCAGGCTTACTGAGGTCCGACACATAACGAAAAAGACATTAAAGACAATAGACTTTACAATTTGAATACAGTTAAAAACATGAACATGTAGTGTGTGTGTGTTTACATCTCTCAGTTACACATACATGTCATACACACAACAAATAGGTCAAATGGGGGAGAGGCGTTGTGCCGAGAGGTGTTGCTTGATTTGTTCTTTTGAATCCAGGTTTGCTGTTCTCTGTTCGTTTCATATTTTGTGGTTTTGAAATTATTCCCAATATATTAGATTGTCTTTAGTCCTCTGGCAGTTTTCACTTTCTGGCCGAGTTTAATTTTCTATTACCTGTTGCTCTTGCTGTCTGTCCTTCGGTAAAGTGACCGTCTATTCAGTCAGGGACAGGCCATGGACGAACAACCAATGATGTGTTGTGTTGTTAGCGAGTGAAACGTCCTCTCCCAGGTGACTTTGGGAGGTTAATACCCAGACACAGACTCTGCCTTGCTCTACCATCTCCAGTAGTTTATGCACCACTTCAATCACAGACACTTCTGACTGTCTGAAGAGAGAGGGGGAGAGAGAGAGAGAGAGAGGGAGGGAGGGAGAGAGGGAGGGAGCGAGGGAGGGAGGGAGAGAGGGAGGGAGCGAGGGAGAGAGGGAGGGAGGGAGGGAGGGAGAGAGGGAGGGAGGGAGGGAGGTAGCGCGGTAGCGAGGGAGGGAGGGAGGGAGGGAGGGAGAGAGGGAGGGAGAGAGGGAGGGAGGGAGGGAGGGAGGGAGGGAAAGAACACTGGCCTGGCTTTGATAAACTGTGTTCTATACTAGTCTTTCATTTCAGTCTTTTTCTCTGTCTGCTATGCTTTTCTCCTCTGTACTTATTCTGTCTCCTTTCTTTCACTTCCTGTTTTCTTTTTGAGCCCATCTCTTTTTCCTTCCTTCCATCTCGCTCTCTCTCTTTCTCTCTCTCTTTCTCTCTCTCTTTCTGTCTCTCTTTCTGTCTCTCTTTCTGTCTCTTTCTCTCCCTCCTATGCATTCGGTCAGTGTTATAAGGTAGACTGTGGTAGTTGGGACAAGGTAGTCTGTGCCAGTATAATGCAGCAGCTTTGTTCTCCAGACCGGTAGTGCCACAAATAGGCCCCCCTTTCGCAGTAGCAACAGGTTCTGAGAAGCCTGTATCCATCTGCCATTAATAAAGCCTCTCAACAGCTGAGCACTGTCTCTTTCAACCCCCCTTGTGTGTGTCTGTGGGGGGAGGTCTTGTAAATTGGGCAATCTCAAGAACACTCACAGCACAAAAGTTGTTCTTAAACCACTGTTTTAAGGTGTATATTTGAGTATGCTTTAAAATGCCTGTTTATTTTACCCTACACTTGGTTCCTCTCCCCTCCCTCCCTGTGTGGGAGTGTGTGTGTTCCCTGTGTGTTCTCATTGTCTCCTGTACCCTGGGGCTGTGGTTGTTAATCCAATAGAAGAAGGTGAGCTTGTCTCCTCCTCTGACACCTCCCCTCAGTCTTCCTCAATTACATCCAGAGCAGGAAGCACATTTGCATTGTATTACTGCTTTAGCTTGCATCATCACATCTGTCTCCACGACAACCGTACATAGCGCACCCCATGATCACATTTAATCTGCAGGCCCAGTCGTGCTGCACTGCCAAGGGTTGACCTGGTTAACTTTGCATATTTATTTAACGTTATATTTGTTTAATAATGCATAGCGTGAGAGCGGGTGCGACGGTACCCCCCGCACACTGACTCGGTACCGGTACCCCCTGTATATA